>NC_066244.1:1300000-1950000 GCF_024542735.1 Bombus huntii
TATCGTCATGTTCTCGTTACTCTCGTACCTATAAAAAAACAAGTTTGACCAGTGCGGAAGATTCCTTTGGTAATTTTTGATAATTAATTAAAAATTATTTTGGAAAAAATGGAAAATTGGTCCCAATCTTTGATAAAATCTTTATTTGATGTTTATTCGCTCAAATACATTTTTTTATCTTAGAAATTTATAAAGATAATTACACATATATATACGCATTAGAGACTTTACTTCTGCTCGGTCAAACAACTTCAAACACGAAATGAGAGACCAATACTACCAACGTAACGATTGAATGTAAAATTGAGTAGAATCCAATGTATCCGTAATTCCGTAATTTAACGTATTGAAAGGAATTCCCGGAATTAATGTTACCGATTTATTCTGATTAGAGTAGATTTTGTGCAATTTTTCCATGAAATAGAGAATAAAATGAAAACAACAGCCGATGGTCGGTAATTAAATTTCAGAAAAAACATAAACCAAAATCACAGTACAAATCCAAGAAAGATATATCAAATAAAGCTTCGAATACTAATGGTTAAATTCAAATGGAAATTTATCAAAAAGTGTCATTTGAATCGTATTAGATCAAATTAAATTACGTAAAAAGAGAATTGAATGTTCTTTCTAAATTGTGTCAAAAGAACTATAAAAGGTGTATAAAAAAATCTTATATATTAGTTCATAAATGTCATTGCCGTCTAAGATTTAAGCTGTTTCCGTAGAATGCGTATAACTGTAATATTAATGAATTGTTTCATCTATTAATGTCCTAATCTATGTTCTCATTGTATTTCTTTTATACCTCAAATCTAATCATGGAAAAACATTTCCTTTTGTTTTACAAAAGATATTGCTTATTTCATTTAATGCGTGCTGCAAGAAAAATTAAAAGTTCCATTAAATGACAAACGGGACAATTAAAGACTCGTAATAAAAATTACATTCGCCTATATTTGCCTTCTTTTAACGGAAACAAAAGATTATTTTAATTTATCTTAAATTTCTGTTCAAGGTATCTCAATTTTCAAAAAAGTTCAAATAATTTCATGAGCCATTATATGTCCTTAAAATTCTCTTATGTAACCATAAAATGACATTAAAATCAAAAAATGAAAGAAATGTACCAACTTATTATGTTTTTATGAACTCCAATTAGTAAATTACCGTGGGAGACGACCCTGGTTTGTTTTAGATCTTTATTAATTAAGCATTTCATTACTTACTGGCTTGTTACGCCGTAGAAGGCTCCAGCCTCGTCCTGAATGTTCGTATTGAGATCAGCCCAGAATTTAACCAGGAAGAAGGCCGCCTGTGGTCCCTTGTCGTAAAGTTCCTTCAGGCCGCCCTTTTTTTCTGGGAACTTGTCATATATTTGTCTGACATCAACAGCCTCTAGCAATGGATCCGCGTAAGTCGCGGATCCTCCTATGTGAACGAACAGGTGCTTGTGGTACTGTAAAGGAAAAACACGGAAAAAAAACAATTCGAATTGTTCGTCGAGATGAAAGTGCGACTTTCGGTCAACAACGCCTATCCCTAATTACTCCAAGCATTAATTTAACGGGGGTAATTTAGTCTTTGTCTCGTTTTAAATATCAGCCGACACTTTGAGAACTCGAAATGAGCGAATAACTATTTGACTTTATCGCGACTACTTCGTACAGATGGAAAAAAGCTCCCGTTAATCTGGATATAACGTTGAATATACGATTTCTTAAGTGGTATAACCCTTTTCATAGTTTTTCTTTTATACCGGCAGAAAGTTTCAACCAAGATGTTGTAAAAAGATTAAAGAAAGTTAAAGTAAGAATGGTGTGAATTCAATTTTTATTATACATAGATATATGTACACCTATATTCTAATTTTATGAAAGACAGTTAATTGAAATATCGTTAATATGTTTCCCAATGTTATCAATATGTTGTTTTTCTTATATAATTTTTTTTCTAATATAAGTTTATATTTATATAACATTTCTTTCTTATTTTTAATTATAGAATATACCAGTATTTTGCAGAATATGTACATCGAGTCACCTTGTATATTATTTAATTAATAGTTTTGCTATTTAATTTCACATATACATTAATGTATAAATCATTAAATGTGATGTTTCGAAAGCATTTATCATAAATAAAACCACTTTTGACATGTTTATTCAAATATACAATATATTTTCTATAAAGAAAAATAGAGATTACAAGTATAATACAATGTATGTAAGTAGTACTATTACAAATTTTTCCCTCAACCGTTTATAAACATCGAATGAAGTAAGGATTAATATTATAAAAATAAGTAGTTTGTTCATTATATCTACGTTATCGTAATATATGTTATTCTAGTAAGCTTTTCGTGGTCTTTAAGATTTTTTCTATCTAATTGTTTCTTCAATCATGATTTTTTCGATTATATTTTTATTCCTTTAAAAAGTTTTTCTAATTTTGAGTTCTAATAAATCTGTATGTATGAACGATGAAAGCTGGCTCATTTTTGATTCACTCAAATGTTTTATATTTATTAGTTTAAAAGCTACATTTAAAGATGATATAAAATATTTATTACCCTTAAAATTACATTGTTATTATTCTATCAAACTATAAATGATTGATTTATGAATCTATGGTGATTTTACTTTTGATTAAATTTAGCTATTACTTGACTGTTAAATGTACAAAAATGTACAGAGTATATGTATATGTATAATATGTAAAAATATCCAAGATATGTAGGATAAAATATATAAGATAGACGAAAGTAATGTAATATGTAAAAAGATATTCATGATATAGTATGTATAACATGTATGTACGGTATGTATAATCCACGGGAGAATTAACAACTTTTTCTAAAATCTCCGATTTTAATTGCCCCAAAATTAAAAGATTCAAAAAACAAAAGAAGAAAAAGATTGAATCCAAAATAATTCAATGACCTTAACAGGATTTAATTTTTCAAATCCCATTAGCACCTACAAGCGTCATATTTTATCTATTTTATAATACAGTGGAATCTCTGTAATTTGAATCTCTATAATCTGCGAACATTTACAAGGCTATAATTTAGTAGAAAATATGGTAAATCTAAGAATATATTAGAAACATTTGAAAATTATTATTTCGTTTGAAATTCTGAATTGTAAGGAATTTATACATTTAATACTACATATGTATAATACTATCATTCTCGCTATGTATTCTGTTTCCATTTTTTTGGTAGTTGCATTATTAGGTTGTGACATCAACGAAAATGTCCGACTTCATCATACCAACTTCCCAAACTTTTCTTTCCCTCAACAAATATTTTTGTTTTTATAGATCATTTTATATATCATTTCAAAAGAACGTAATTGCTGTTCAACATGTGTTCAACAATATCTAACGAATAATATCAATTCAAGAAAAATTGTTTATTCAACGAATATATATATATTTATATACGCTTTTTATACAAAAATGATAACATAAGGATATCATGTAAAATGTAGCGCTATCGAACAGGATATTATTCTTTATAGAAACATACATAAAAAATAAAGAATAAAATTTGTTTAAACAAACTTTCGCTTCTTAGAAAATCCATCTTTATATCTACATTATTTATGCGTACAACATGTATATTGCATTATAATCTTACATAAATACAAGATTCTAATCAATTAATCATTTTTTCCTTGATACTTCTGAAAATTATATAGTCGAATCTAATTCGGATCCTCTATAATTCAAAAACCTTTACAGATCGAAATACATATAATCATACTTTACCTTGAATTATTTGTTACGCATTTAGGTATGATGTTTTACCTGTTTAACTCGAATTTAAGAAGCTTAACTTTTGCAAGTCAAAGTGCACGTCTATAAATCTGCTGTCTTTACAATTCGATAATAGGTAAGTACACGTTGCGATGAAAAATCGTATTTCTTCACATATATCCTATACGACGTAAACTATAATTTATCTTTTTAAGTAAATAATTGGCCTTTAAAAGTTGAATTTGTCTTCCTAGAAACTCTACAATTCGGAAAATGTTAATCTTTGTAGAATTCCTCTATAAGCTGTTTTTGTTTGAAAAAATTTCTTTTATTCCAAAAATTCGATAAATCAAAACCTCTTCAAAGTACCTTGAGATTCGAATTATTAAGGTCTGACTGTATTTTATATATATTTCAAAATAAATTCTTGAAGTTTGTTATCTTTCGACACTCAAGATAAAAATTACCGGAATTTTGAATTATAGGAATCGAAAGTTTAATTCGTTTTCATTTTTACCATCCGTACTTTTTTCCACTTTCTGTACGAAGCAAATGACCATTCATCTGACAGTCAAGCTGAATATTTGTGGACATTTTATTTTGCGCAGGAGTACTTACAATATCCTGGTCTCTCTGTTGCTCCATGTAGGCCGAGAACTCTACAAGCCTAAGCTTATGGGTTGCGATGGCACGTCCTTCCCAGGGCGGGGGTGGTTGAGCCTGGACCATGTCACCGCTTGAAACCGCTGTCGCTGGTTTTCCGGTATACGCCGGCTGCGAAAACGGTTTGACATCTTGTGATGTTCCTGGCTGCAGACCCGGTTGCCAGAATTGCTGAAAACAGGACATCTGCTTTTTTCCCTTTGTAACGCTGAACAAATTTACCAAGCGTCTCGCCATTCAAGCACTACGATGGTTACGGTTAGTATTAGCATATATTTATGTTTTTTTAATCACATAGATATTCACTTTTATTTTTACGATTATTTTTCTTTATTAAATAAAGGTCATATTACTCTAATTGATGAACTGTTTACGGGGAAAAATTTTGAATACGTCTTCACGATGTGATTTTATTTGCCTTTCTCATTTCTTAGTGAAACAGTAGTTTGTAAAATATAAAGTGAATACACTTAGGCTTGATGCAGACGAGCGATTTGCGTCAGCATTACCGCTGCGTCGCGCTGCGCCGTGTCGCTGCAATTTGCTGCTACTTTTTGGAACAGCATATATTTGTATGAAGCAGCTTACACGGGATGCAACTTTGAACGGCAACTATAGGCAGTGAGTTTGCCTCCAACCATACAGACGTTCGTGCTGCTTGGCCACGAACGAAATGCTGACACTCGACAGTATATTGCTTTATATTAATTTATATAACTCAATCTTTTTACACAAGCGGTTTGTGACTATTATATTACTTTTTGCACTTGATTCATCAAAAGATTTTGGGGTCATATGAAAATAATTACAAAATTTTCCCTCATATCAGTAATAAAGGAATGTATTCAATATTTTCTCCTTGTCATAGATTGATATAGTCTTAAACAACACATATAAAGAAAACGCAATTTCTAATAATTCTTAATAATGAATTACCGTATCCATGGATAAATTCTAACTAAACAAATATACAATGTGAAAGTAAACGCAAAATGCTGTGGCAAATTAACGCAAAACGCTCTTGTAAATTGAAAGAAAAATTGGACGCGTAAACGTTGTGGCAAATTGCTGCGACGCGTGACGCGTTGACGCAAACTGCTTGTCTGCACTGGATTTTATCATTTTTACTGCATTGTCTTCCATAATTATAAAACCACCCTAAACTTTTCAATTCTTGTATTTGAAATCATATTAAGGAACATTCCTTCAGAAAAGAACAGGTTATTGAAAATGCCTCGATTGAAATACGAAGCACTAGAACCAAAGGGATGCAAGTGCTATTTTTGACATTTTCGAATTAAGAACAGAAATAGTTAGTTAAATCGTTAAATATAATATTGTAAATAATTTAAGTAATTCAACTAGAAAAATTATCTGTTAAACAAATAATATCGAAATAAGTTCGTATCAAAGGGATGCAAGTAATTTATATTACGCATAAACTAAAAGATGCAATTCGTTAGAAATTTGTGTATACTATATATCAAGCATTAAATGTAACTTCATTTTCATGACTTTACGTGGAATTTTTTTAATAGCTTTGAATTTCAAACTCAACTTTTTCGATATACAAGGAAATGTCACTTGCATCCCTTTGGTTCTAGGTACCTCTACATATGACTAGACTGCGGATTTTCCTGTCTATTCAGATGTTTATGAATATAATTAAGAAAATAGAATTTAGATAGAAAGTTGTCTTATTTACTGAATATTATAGAAATTACTATATTCTGAATATTTTATGCATTTTTATAAATTATTTGCATTTTACATATTTCTCATAACTATATTAAAATCCGTAGTCTAAATATGACAAATACTTTCCGTACCAATTGTATATATACTATATATTCTATGACTTCTTAATTTCACGAAACTAAAATAGCTTCGAACATGTTAGTTGTTGATCTTGAAAGAGAAAATGATGTATCTTCCAGTTTCTAATGCTGTATTGTGATGCTTTTGCATCTTTTGCAAGACTTTTGCAAGATAAATTTTACTATACGTATATTTAACATGTTCAACACGTTCAACTTTCTAGGAAAGTATTTTCGATCCGTGGATCATAACTCAAGCTTTATATATATAAAAAGTATTTCTTACTAAATATTTTGAATTTTTGGTTACTTTTTGTATTTTACAGTCTCATCGCAATATATTTAATATTAATTCATACATATAAATCTTTGATATACAAATATTAAAATAAAATGA
Organism: Bombus huntii; assembly: GCF_024542735.1. Classification (NCBI taxonomy): domain Eukaryota; kingdom Metazoa; phylum Arthropoda; class Insecta; order Hymenoptera; family Apidae; genus Bombus; species Bombus huntii. Next base: position 1,306,640 of record NC_066244.1, read on the forward strand.
ACACTGATGTGCAAATATATTTATGTACATATAAAAAAATTTCTGAACAATTGTTGTCAACCAATAATGCATACTGTTTATTGGAAGCATACAGTGACGAGCGTGTAAATAAGAAACTTATTAATTGTAAATAAATGCTTACTAATTATAAATATTATGATGAGCTTTTTCTATGTTTTTCTAATAATACAGAATTTTTAAATATATTTCTCGTAGCTTTTAAAGTACTATACACGTATATGGAAATTTTTTAAATTCCTATTCTGAATAATAGCTACAAACTAAATCAACATTAGAACTACCACAGTAATCGAAATAATCAATCTTAATTGGTAGGTTTACAACTGTACAGTTTTGAGAGTTTAAATGAACTTTTCTTCCTTGCATTAAGTATATATCTTTTCATGTATTTCACAATTCTTTTAGTACAAATCTTATTGGTTAGTCAGTTTTAACTTTGGCATAGCTTTCTCTATTTACATGCTCGCTATCGTAACTTATGATCCACTAATTAGAAATATCAATTGAACATATCAAACAATGCAGTTTGTAGGTTCCGAAATGTAATAGCAGGAAGAGATTTCATTTTTCTTTGTAAGCCATCGAGCCCTTGGGTGAGCAGTCATCGTCACACTTTGCAATAGGGCACAGAAAAATTTATCAAAAGAAATGAACATAATACTAAATGCACGAAAAATTAAATTACAAAAAAATAAAAAAATATATGTATAAGAGAAACGTACGCGCATAACAATGAAGGATATAATATATATAAATAGTAACTGTATTACGTGAAGAGAGAAAGACAGTTTGGTAAGACACAACGACGCCTCACAACAGGTAATTAATGTCCAAAAATTTCATATACAATATGCACACTCGTATATGTATGTGTAGATATGCCCAGGTGATATACATACGTAAAAAAGATAGAGCAACGGACAAATTGAACAATACACAACAAGGGCCCCCAGGGGCGTAGCAGCAGAGAGCAAGGGGGTTCCATTTATATGAGGATGGTTAGTTCTTTTCGCATAAGCTTCCATGAGAGAGAGAGAGAGAGAGAGAGAGAGAGAAACAGCAGGAAGAATAATAAGGAGAGTAATCGAAGGTGGAGATGGTAATTTCAAAGTCGCGTAAATACTGTCCTCTTACAGTCCGCTAATATTACTGTCCTGTAATGTTCTTCTTTTTTTAAGTGACAATAGTAAGCTGCAAAGCAAATGAGAAGAAGATTAGGAAGAACAGCAGCCGATTGGATAAGAGAAAAAGATAGAAATTGTAATTGTGTACTTGTATGTAGATGTATATGTAAAAGTGAAAATTAAGGAACTAAAGAATTAAATTTAGAAAAAGTGAAGAGGTTATTTGCATCGTTTCTATAGAATTTCACTTTTTATACTTTTATCAAGCATGTTTTTTAAGAATCATCATACAATAAAATGAATTGTTATACAAATTTATATTTAAGGAACGAGATAAATTTGAAATAATGATTGGTCAAATCTTCCAGAGATAAAAGAAACAAAGTATGTTTTTGAATAAGCATTGTTGTATGAATTGACAATAATTGATTAATAATAATTTCAGAGATGTTTGAACGGGTAATTCCTGGATATTGAAGCAGAAAGATCGGAGAACAAATACGAGAGTATTTTCTTCTATTATGTGTATGTACATGTCATCCACGAGATATTTAAAAAAAAGCAGGTGAAGTGAGTTTAAACAAAATCACACGTGTGTGATCGGCCTCTCGCAAGCGGATTAGATACGGTTACAGGGCGAAGCGGTTAGAATGAAAAGAAAACAGATACGATGTCAAAGAAGAAGCCAAACTGACAGTGTATGTGATAGCAATTAAAGTTTACATCCTCAAGACGACGAGACACCGATCGTTCGTCCAACGAAAAATAAAAGCGATTACGAGGGGCAAGAGATGATCGAGAGATCGCGAGCGTCGTTGATCAGGAACACATTTTACTTTCTAAATCAATTTCCGTGTTACCTCTTTTCTATGTATACAAGTAATACATCTCCACCTTGAAAATTATGATTGACTTAACCATCGTAGTGATATAGATGAATAAATAGTCTGCGGATGTTTATGCATGGGCGGCAAAATTAAAAGTACATAATGTATAGCAGCATATAATTAATATATAAAATATTCGAAATAAATATTTAGAATATCTATCTTTCTTTTTACATTTACAAAGATATAAATTTGTACAAAAATCCGCAATATAGTGATGATTAGTTTGCGAATGTTTATGCATTTATGAAAAATTCAGTGTTGCAAAAATACACAGAATGCACATAATATGCAAAAATATATAAAATATCCAAAGTATACTTTTGTATAGTATATCCTTGCTAAAAATTTCTGCTTAGTTTTCATTTCCTTAACTAAATTAATAAAACGCGAATTTGCATAAACATCCTCAGTTTAGTGCTAGTGTAAAAAAAGAAAAGAAATTTGTGGTTTTTGGTTGAATCTTTCTCTCTTTACGTATCGTGTCGAGCAAGCGTGTCTCGTCGTCTCACCCCAAAGCTCGTGGCTCCTTTTTTTACTTTTTTTCTCTGGAGTATTTTTCTGGTTGCGTAATATGTAAACAGAAAAAATAGACTGTTCAAACAGAAAAAAAATTTGTTCCAAGGGGTGCTCCGTGATCGGGACTTACCGCTCCGGGATAGGAGACAGGGGTGGAAGCATGAAGGGCAAGGGGCCCCACGAGGGCGGGGGGCATCTTGTTGTGTATCGCACTCCCAGCTGATACTATCTGGGCGCTCGACATGCTCGACATAGTCTGCAGCGCCTTCTCCTTGGCGGCATGATCCTAACAAATCGTCAAACCGATTACAACGCATTGCCGACTGTCGGTGAAATCTCGATGGTATGATAGTTCTTGTTTGTTTTCTTTTTTAGCGAATTATGAGTTTATTGTCTCTCCTGTTTCGTAAGACTTTTATATTAGTTTTAATAAAAGTTATCTATTATTTCTGATGGCTTGGTATTGCTTTTTAGTGCATTTGCTGGTACGTTGATCAGTTAAGAGCAGGTATTTTTTGCAAATAGTGATATATTGATGTTTAATGCAACACATACATGAATCAAACGAAGCCCACGTCGTGGGCTTAAAGTGTCTATTAAATTACATTTACAGTCTTCAATCCATGATAGTCTTTTGAATCAATACACGTATCATTCGAAAATATATGTATGCATTTATTTTTTATATACACATAGCAGTAACTACAAAATTTAATGAAATTAAAAAGAATTTTTTATTATGTAATGTATATATAATTTATATATATTTTATATAATATAATGTTATATAATTTAATAATATTAGTATACTTGTTGATTTTAATAAAAAATTATGTAAATCAAAATCTGTTTTTTCGTTACTACAATATATTAACATCTTTTTGTGCTTATAATTTACAATAGTTAAACTTTAGCATTCTGAACTTCTTCTTATATTTGTTTTATTTTTTGGTTATAGCGGTGGATTATACTTGCTATTGTTGTTTGATTGTTACTGGTGAATGTCTTGTCTTATTGATGATGGTTGTGATTAACCTTGCCTTATTTTAAATTTTTATAGGTATCTTTAACAATTTAATAACCTAGCTTAGATTATTTAATTGTAGAATACGTTTTTTAATTTATATTTTGTATTTTTCGTAATAAAAAACATCAATGGCATCTAAGGTGTAATATGTAAAATATAAATTAAACTTAAATATCCGGAAATTAAGTAACCTAATTTTAAATTCAATTCAAACTGTTCACATATCACCTAATGATACTAGTTAAAGGTTATCGTACCTATTAAATCGTTGCAGTAGTTATAATTCTGATGTAATAGAAAGTTTAATGTATTGAATAATAATATAAGCGGGCACGAAATAATTTTTTATAAAATCATTTATATAAAAGAAAAGTATAAAATAAAATTTTTTTTGTTCGAGGCTTAGTTTTCGTGAAATCTAATTTGAAAATTCATCCATATGGATAATTCATGCATATTGTATTTTTATTAGGTATTTATTAATGTATTTCGGAGAATAATTATAAAAATTAAAACATTTAACACAAATCTTTGGATAAAGTTACATTCGAAATTACAAAATCGTTAATTTTTCAACGCCAAAGAGTTAGCAGAACATTATCGATGCTTACATAAGATGTAGCGCTAACGTTTCTATTAATTTTACTATAATATTTTATATCTAAAGGAGTATGTAGAGTTTTGTGACTGACTGTTTAATAATTGATTTGTATTCATTTAAATATGAACTGAGAAAATCACAAGATAAGGAGTTAAACTTGATTAAGGAGTTAACGATGATAATTGGTGGTGATAATCTTTTGCGAAGGAAATTTCCGGAGTGACTTGGTTCTGAAATCGACTTTGATTAGTTGCAAAAGCAAATACTTCTTAGAAAAAAAGTAAGTATTTAGAAAAGAATTTTTCAGATACTGTTTATTTTCTCGTGTTTAAATTTGTTTCGTTTAATTGGAATACTTAAAGCAAATATGTTATTGCTATTCTTTCAGAATAAACATATATATTGGTATTTTGGGAAATTGCATTATACAATTTGTATATATTAATTGAACTATTTGTCGGATATTTCTCTTCTAATAATAACAGCATTTGAGTCTTCTAATTTGCTTCTACCAAAAATCTCACTTTTATGATTCAGTATTTTTACCACTGAATGATTTTTCTAAAGGGAACGGGACATTTAAGAATTGTGGATTTGGTGTGTTATAAAACCATTGAAAAATAATGTTTTTATATCTATCTCATTGTTTTATATAATATCTTGTATACGTAATTATTTACATGAGGACAGACCTCATCGATTTTTATGACCTCGAAATATGTTGTCAAGATGGTCATTCTGAACAACTTTTCCCAATACATGTTATAAAGTTATAAAATTAATATCGCTCGACATTAATTTCCGAGATATTAACTTCAATTAACTGTAGTTCCCATTACACTTCATTCTTACACATAAATGGCCGCTTTTTTACACAGCCCAACCTAAACAATTTATTGATGTTAATCATCTTTAATAAAAATAAAAAAAGATAAATCAATGGGTTGTAGGATGATCTAGATTAATAATCGGCGCCGAGTCGTGCCGTGAGGCGGCCAATAACACTAACATGATTTAATTTTTATTTTATTCGATTTTGTAAATTTATTGTTATCACTAGGTTGCATGTGGGGGATATGTATGTATACATTTTGTGTCCATTATTTTGATGAATTAAAGGTCAAAATAAAATACAATATTCCATATATCAATAAATTTATCGAAAATTATTTCACGCTAGCATTGTATACTACTCTAACCCAATCCATAATCCATTATTTTTTGGTTATTTTTCTCATCGATAGGTTGAACTATATAAAAATTCGGCCGCCTATTCCAGAATAAAATGTAATCGTAACATAGAAACCTAAATTCTATTGGAGTTTTCTGTGAACATCTAAGGAACTAAGGCCGATCGGTGGTAACACGTATATGGAAAAGTTGTTCGGAATGATGACCTTGGCAACATGTTCTAAGGTCACCAAAATAGATGAGATGTCTTCTAATATAAATCAGCTTTGTATATTTCTATCTAGAATTTTGTCTGTTGCCAAATGACTATATGTATAGAACATGCATATGTGTACAATCCTGGATTATCGCGAAAAAGTAACATATGTATTGCATGTTCCGTTGGTTGCGTAGTACGATTTCTAAAGTATTTTAACATCCTAAATATAAGCATTGTAATATTGTAAATGTAAAAAAGACATAGTAGATTTATAGCACACAAAAATTATGAAACAAAAACTAATTTTTGTCTGGATATAGAAACTCCATTTATTCCGTTATAACGATATCTTACTACACACACTCCGGTATGTATTCTCTGTGGTATTAGATATATTCGAATACTGGTAAAATACTAGAGATGCTACATTATGTTGCCGAATTACAATATTATGCATTTAAGGATTAAATTATATGTTTACTAAACAATTATAATTTGACAGAAAGATTGTACAACTTTGGTAACATTACGAATAACCGGAACCAAAGTTTCATTTTCTTACACATGCATATTTGCTTAACATTTTTAGGATATTTCCTATTCTTAATAAAATCTTAGTATTTAATGTTGACTATATATTTCAAATTGCACGTATGCCTTAATATAATTGTTAATATATCGGTAGTTACATATAGCTTCTTTATCGTGCCAAGCATTAAATTAAATTGCATTACGACGCAAATCATCTATAATTTTGTTTAATTATGGAGTAAATATAACAACTGTTTTGAGACTCCTCAGCAGGTGTGTTTCAGTATCGAAAATTTCATTATTTATACACTGTTGGTTGGAGATATATATACAGAGCTTAAAATTAATGAAGTTCGTTGTAAAATTTGTGATGATTTATCATTCACATTTGGTTATGTTAGGCTTTTTTTCTGATCTTTCATGTATTATAAATATAATTTTATTACAAGAGAAGAAGAAATTTTCGGTAAATGTTATGCAATTTTATGCTTTGATTGTTCGAGTGGCAATATTAGTTATTCGGATGATCATAGTTCCACAGAATACAGTTCTGATTCAGATGATGAATAATAATGAATAGGATCAACAAGAAAACAAAAAATCAGAAAACCATAGTAATCGATCCTGATGTTGAAAATGGAAATGACATTCACGGCGTTGGAGAATACTCCTTTGTTTTTACAGAAGAGTAGATTGAAAATCATATTTTATGAAAATTAGGATACACTACCTCGGCCACAGGTGCAAAACTTTGCACAAATTCTACAGTCCACAATGTGTTAAAGCAAACTAAAAAAAGAAACAGAGTCTAAATTCACGAATAAATTGTCTATAAAAACCAAACATAATATAAAATAACAAACAACACTAATGAAATTACTAACACACACTACCAAAAAAAGAATATTCCATTAAAAAATTTAAAATTCCCATGAAAGATCGAAGAAAGCTTCTATTTATTCCCTACTGTGTATCCACACAGATCAAACTGTGTAAAATTAAATCGATGAACGATTTCCCCTGGTTGCCTGCATAATTTCGTTCTCGCCGCTGAATTTCCAACCCCTTGCATCCCCATTCCCTCGCCCCCTTCGTTCTGTCGCTGTTTTAAGCCCGACCTGAGCGCGGTTGATGTCATCGATCGCTATCGAGTGAAACGGCAATGCAGTTGATTGCAGAAACAAGGCTGGTTTTGGGTCGCGAAATTCGCGGGAATTTTGTGCTTTTATCGGAAAGCCGTCGTTTTAATCAGCGCCACCCCCGCACTGTCGAAAATTGCTGACGAAGCGAACGCGAGAGCTTCGTTCCCGTGATATCCGGGAAATTGGCGTGTACCAACCCTTCCATGATCCCCTCTCACGTTCCTCCGCCCCTCAACCCGGTACAGGCCTTTTCAATTTCGTTCATAAATCCGTAATGGAAGAGCCATTACAAGCTCTGCCCATTCGAAATGAAGCGTGCCGCGTAACAATGCACAGCGATAAAGCCTTTCTCTTCGGTCAACGTGTACGGTGAAAAACTGTGAACTTTTGCCTGTTGCCTCTCTCTCTCTCTCCCTCTCTCTCTCCCTCTCTCTCTTTCTCTCTCTCTGTTATCTTCTATCCTTTTATATGTAGCAGGGGAACACCATTTTTGCGGAATCGGCTGCTGCATTGGTTCAGATTGAATTGTCGCTTCCTTTTATTGATTGATTTAGTTATTTGGTTGAGTTTTTGTTGTTATTTGTATTATAGTGAGATTTGGAGGGTCCAGTTGATTTGATAAGAATGATGCAGGCAGATGTTTTGAATTACAGCGAATAACGAAGGTATTCAAAGGTAGGTTATTTTTCTTGCTGATTCTTCGTATTCTTTCGGTTTTCCATAAAATTTTTTGACATAATTATAGTAACCATTGATTCCAATTCCAGTGCAGATATACATATATGGATTTTTCATTACCTTTGAAGGATCGTCTTTTTTACCCTTGGTGTTAATTTCTTTCAACGCTCAAATCGTGATTTATTTGTAATATTTCTATCACTATTGTATTATTCTATTTTGCAATGAATTGCTGATTTACTTCTGTTCAGACAAGCCGCAATTTCTTTTTTGCAATTTTCTTTCCTTGTGTAATTTAACAATAATTTCCTTTTTCAGGTTTATTTGCTTCCGATTTTTCACCATTCATCATACTCAATTATAGGTAAACTTGCTTTTAAGTACTACTTGCTTACATCTAACTCTTTAATCAAATACATACATGTATTACAAACTACTGTATAATCTGTGTAAACTAGGTATTTTTTATTTAAAAAGCAAGGAATATTTATATTGAATTGACAGTTTGATGTCTGTAAAAGACATCTGCACTTATAAATAAGTATAAGCATAAATACAGTACTTGACGATAATACAATAACAAAATGATATAATTAGGTATAATAGCATAATCATTGCCCCATACGGGGTATGGACTAAAATTTACAAGTATGGATATGGTTACGTAAACAAATGGAATCTTCAATATTTTATCGAAAGTTATATATTAACGACTTTTTTAAACAATAGGCCCCAATCTTAAAAAATCTTTTAAATATTACGTCACACTATAACCGTGGAATGGCGAACTTACTATGGCACTTATGAAAGTTTTGCTAGCAGATCAACGATTTACAGGTGATAGTAATCTGTACGCTTATAAAATATTTCAAATTTTATTTCTCTAACACGTATGTCAAGCTATGAGCTGAATTTCATCTTTGTGAAATATTATGTTCATAGTATGAAAGTCTTTATAAACTTAATGTTGTAACTATCGATGGACGACTAAAGAAATTTATACCAAAAATTTATACCAGAGGAATTGATCTCGCTGCATTATTTTAGTCGTTCTCGACTCAGTCGTATTTTTCTAATATTACAAAAATATTTCAAGATTCAGCAACATATGAAAAAAATAATATTTATATGTGTGACTTCTCGTTTCAATTTATATCAAACTTTTTTTCAAGTATTAAAAATTCTTTTTGCAGCTTTTGTTTATATATTTTACGAAAAATCATTTAAATTAAAAGTGCAATAATCTACAAACCGTTGTAAACTTACGACATTTCTACGGAAACTTTCAAATTGGTTATCTTGGCTACTCTGGCAGTTCTAAAAACTAACTCTACTTTTAGTTTGTAATTATTACTTAAAATAAAAATTCGAAATCCGCTCTATATTTATAATGCTTCGAATTGCAAGAAATATATATTTAAATCTTACATTACAGAAATAAAACTTTTATAATATAATTAGTTAAACTTACGCGTAAACATTTTCCACTTTAAACATTTGCCACTATAAGCCTAAAAACCACTTATTTCTCTTTATTCATCAGATGGTTGAGTACTTTCACTCACTCATGTCACATTCACGAATACACATAATCGCAAATTCAATTACGCATACACAGAAAACTACATACAATACTTCACATAAAAATCGACCACGCCGCTCTTATACATATGTAAAATGTATAGGTACTGCTCCTATTTTGCACGCGGTGCGATTTCTTTGAAAGGAATGCAGACGAGCGAATTTTCGAATTTAATAGAAAAAAGGGGGAAAACGTACGGGAGAAAAAAAGGGTACAGATAGAGAGATAAAGACAGATAGAGAGGGAAAAATTATTATCGTGAAATCGGGCGCGCACTGCATGCGAAAAATCCATTTCATTCCGCGGGACCGTTCTTTACCGACGAATCTGCAGTAGAAAATCAATTCGGTTAATTGAGAGGGTGGCTGTTCTCGTGTTATTTTTTTCTCTTCCACCTCGTTTTTTTCTGTTTTATTTTCCACCTTCCCTTTCTCTATTTTTTCCACCCTCCTTTTTTTTCAATTTTCGCTTGTTCTCTGTCTGTTACGGTACAATCGCTCTGTCACGGTACAATCGCTCTGTCCCTGTCCGCGGCCAGCCCCTCATCGCGCAAATACACGTGAGGAATGCAGGATTGGCTCGGGTAACGGGCTGGACATGTTTATCGACATTCTGAAATGCCGTTCGCCCGTTTTTGGATGTATCGTCAGTTATTGGGAGGGCGGAGAGAGAGAGAGAGAGAGAGAGAGAGAGAGAGAGAGAGAGAGAGAGTTGCGTTTACACCGCAACAATCAATTATACTATACTGCTCGACGCAGGATTATTTTGGGGGATATAGATGATGCGGCCTGATTCTCCGAAAAATGTGTTTCCTGGAAAAATTCGTATACGGCGACTAATGTATTAAGTCTATTGAAACCAAAATACGTAAAAAGGGTGAAACGAATTAATTGTTTTAATGCTTTCAGTTTGATGCGATCTAACTCTTAACTAGTATCATTGAATCATCGGAGACTACAACAGGTTGGATCGAATTCGTATAATTATCTAGAATACGATACACCTCACTCATTTCAATAACTTTGAGATATGTTGTCAAGATCACCATCTTGAACAACTTTTGCATATACATACATATAATATCGCTCGGCTATAATTTTCGAGATATTAAAAAAAAAAAAAACATGAGTGAAAAGATCAGAATTACACGACCTTCTGGTATAGACTTCTTCGAAAAAAATCTTTATTTTTATTGAAAATGGATTGAATGAAAATATTTGTTTTAATAATTCTTTAATATAATAACGATATTGATAAATATAGAATTTTTTTAGAATTGTTTAAAAGTTTATAACAGTAAAAAGTTAAGGTTGAACATATGTTTGACTATCAAGGGTTAACTTGTATTCTATATGTTAGACATATAGACACAGAATACAGAATATAGGCTAAAATGATCTATTCTAAAATGAAGTGCAATACAATGATTTAATCTCCAAACTATCATACATATGTCACCTACAAATGTATGATACCACTTAGATACATTTTAGATGCTAACCGTACAGTGCAAACGTGAATAAAATCAGATGAGTGTACGATTGCAAACAGGGCCTGGAGGCCTTTGCCCTTACTTTAATCATTATTTTATCAGTTTTGACGTGGAAAGTCAACTCACCAAAATTCAAAGATACATTTTTTTATGAATATTAATAATTCAAAGCATTGTAGTAAAAAGGTGTAATTAAAGAAACGTACAGCTTTCCCTCGGAAGCAACACAATTACTTATTTCGAGGCAAATATATGAGACAGATATATTATATGTTTTGACTTTTTTCTCGAACGGAACAAGAAAGAACACGGAGAACAAGCGAGAGACTCCAGATAGCGACAAATCATAAATGAGCGTATAACACGTCAGGATTGTTAATACTAAAGTGAGACAGCATTACACATATTCTATTCGTCTTCTACTAAATGATGCAAATTTATAGCTTTTCGTTTGTACGGACCTCTTACTCATTCCCGGCTCTCTCACTCTGTCGGCGAGTTCAAGTAAGGAAGAAAGAATAGCGAGTTACTTATTTCGGGACATAAACATGTGTGTCTTATAACATTAGTAAATATCATTAAATTAATAAGATGCAAGTTATAGATTATATAGAATTCGTTTTTAAGATTTATCATTTTTCGTCAAATACGATGATCAGATTAATTTGTAATTTGTACAATTTACTTATAAGATTTCACTTGTCTTATTATCAAATATGTTATTAACGTAATGTATGTTCTTCTTCTGTTTAATCATAAAACGACATTAAAATTAGAAAATCAACAAAAATGTAGGCATTTACTTACTAATCACGTTTTTGATAGAGTAGGAATTGCTACAACGAACGTTTCTAAAACATATGGATGCTATAATGATCAGTTTTTACGAGTAAAATTAGAATACAATAATATTATACAATAATATTAGGTAATAATTTTGTTCTGCATAGATTGTGTCTAGAACACATTATCTCTAAATACTGAATACACATTATGTATTTAGTTCAATGTATACTAAAACGAGCTCATGTAACGAAAAAGATCCTAAAATCAATTAATTCATTCTAATATAGCTCTTTGTATTTGCTTCATCTTTAAATTCATTTTATCTTTAACAATAAACGAACATTTTAAAGCTACTCATTGGCAATTTCTATATAATCCTCTAAAAAAAATCCTACGAACTCTTCAATTGTCTTAGGATATCATACCACAAACTTGGAGAATTTTAGCGTTCCACGGAAGTTAACGGTGTCGTTCCCAGTGGTTCAGAGAACTTTGATAAGAGAACGTTGGCGAATTTTGGAAAAAATACGGCGACGGTACGGTTCGCCGCGAATGGTCTTTAATGGCTGCTCGACCGCGTAGAAAATTAAATAAGGTGTGACCACAGGAAACGTAAACACTGTGCCTAAAAATTCTTTCCTCGCGGAATAAATCGGCCTCCGGTTGGATAGCATAAGCAGGGTCACCGGCTGGTGTTTCACACCCCACGTGAAACGCGGAAACCAGAAAATTACGTCACACACTGGCCTGTCCTGCCACCGGGTGCTTCTCTGAATAATGCTCGCGGTATGCGGCCACTGCAGTACCAGATGCAGTCGCTCTGTAATTCCGACAAAGCTTCAAGCGTTTCGATGTGCACACCAGGCGTTTTTTGAAATTTTTTGACAACTTGTAACTCTGATCCCCATTTTTTGCGGTTTATTAATTAACGTAGTCAGATTTGTTTATAGTTTCACAAAAAGATTTATGATTTTTATTTGTTTTTACCTTTCCATAAATAAAATCCGTAGTATTTTAGGAATAGATCATTTGTATTAGGTTAATGCGTATGATATACTATTCAGCGTTTCCATTTTTTAAGATATATTGAAATATTAAGAATTTCTCGCGTTTTGCACTTTTTTCATATACTAGAAAACACCTTCTGTAACGATTCTCTTTTAAATCTGCTCTGTAACCATATTTCCAAAAACTATTTACAGCTACTAAATTGAAGACAAACTGTTCCTTCATTATGAAAACGAAACCGATTCTAATCATCATAACCGATAATAAATCATGCAATTCCGAGCTGAAATTAACTACTGTTTCTTCATTTCTTCTCTTGTATTATTTATAATCCTTTTTTATTGTTTTATTTTCTTTATAACAATATTTCTATTAATTTCTTATGATAATTTATTTCCTATAATTGTCTTCATTATGAAAACGATCATTCATTATCCAAACAAATTCCTTTCAGTTGAAATTAACTGCTTTTTTCCACCGTCTCTTGACAGATACATCGAAGCCGGAAATAAACTCATGCTTCAGCAACGCGTGCCTCTATACGTTAGTGCTGATTAACTGCGTAAAACACGGTCGAATTGCTTAATTTACACGTTCGTTTTGTCTTCTTTTTATATTTGTGCATTCACTATTGACTGTTCCCTGTACGAACAATTCTGTGTTGCATGGTTCTCTCTCTCTCTCTCTCTCTCTCTTTCTCTCTATCTCTCTGTTTTCCTCCGGTTTATATCGACGGTCCTCATCGCCGAATGAAAGCGGCAAACGCAGCGTTCTGTGATTTATTAACAGCCGCGCAATTGTTCCCAAATCGCTTTAATAATTCAGCTGTTGATTAAACGGGCCTGGGTTCATTTTTACGCGTGATTTATTCCGCTACAAACCTTCCTGTACGCCGTTCTTGATCGAACGAATTCTCTATTGACAATTAATTCTGAAGCAACCCGAATCGTTTGCAAATGAAAAAGAAAAATTTGTGTAAGAGGTAGAAGAGAGAGAGAAAAGAGAGAGAGAAGAGAGAGAGAGAGAGAGAGAGAGAGAGAGAGAGAGTGAAAGAGAAATGAATGAGCTGAGGCGAAAAATTGAAAATATCGAATGTCGTATGCGTGGATGTGCTGTTTTGGAAGACTAGATATTAGAGTCATATAATTGTATATGAAAATGACAGAAGAAAAATGTAATAAATGCTATTTAAAAGAGAGTACTTGCTTAACACATTGTTGACCGGAGGATTTATGCAGAATAGTGATCGGTTATTTTTTATGCAATTTTAATTTCTGTATAATATTTTCAATTCAATCTTCAATGAAAGTAAAAGAGCATTCTCCAACACCGTGAGTGCCATTTTCACTTTCAGTATCAGAATCGATTACGGAGGTTTTATATCTTTTTAGTAGTTTAATATTCATATGGTAGTGAGTCAGAACTATATATTTTCTGAATGACTATCATCTTCCGAATCACTAGTATTGTCATTCGGATGATCAAAGTATCTGCATAAAATTCACCGAAAATTTCTTCACCAAAAAACTCGCGATATGCCATTTTTTGACAATTAAATGATAACATAATTATGTTTATAACTTTATAATTTTATACAAGTATTATAATATTATAATTTGTGTACATAAAAGGGTAGGAGAAAACCTAATATGATAGAAGATGAATGATAAACACTTCATGAATTTAACATTATAACAACTTCGTACGGTGGTTTTAACTGCATATTTTTCTCTAAATATCTCGGAATGTTTCCGCACAACAACATTTAAGTAACGCAATGCATATTGATATGTCTCCGGCCAACAATGTATTAATGCATATAACATAGTTGAAAAGGAGAATAATGTTTCGAATTAATAAAACATTTCTTAAATAATTGATAAATTCACGAAGTTTTGTAAAATCTAAGGATATTTTTAATATTAGCAGGATTAATTACTATAGTACGAAAACCGAATAAGAAATGTTTCCTTTGTGTTAAATATCATTACATTTTAAATGTTCACATAAAATTTCTTTCCTATAAAATTAAAATATGATCTATATGTTATAAATCATGTTCTGTTTCGTGTAGGTAGTCTTCGTCTCCGTTTTTGCTCAGAAATATTTAAACGCTTCTTTAATTTTTATGAACTACCTTATAGGTAGTTTCATTATCTTAATTATTTGTTTGCTGAATGGTATTATAGCGTTATGTAACTATTATAAAACATTATAATGCAAAAGATTGATTTTTGTATGTAAATTATAGAAATGTCATGCATTGGAGCAATAATTGATCCATTATTTAGAATATACTCCATGTCTCAATGTGTTACGAAACATCCTAAATCTAAGGTTAAAAATTGTTATTATTTTTTAATAAATAAATTTTTTACAAATTATATATATATCTATATAATTCTTATAAATTATTACTTTCTGCTTCCTTGTTTTTCTTTATAAATCTGGTATAGTAAAAAGAGTAATGACAACGTAATTAAATTACTAAAAGATATTCTTTATATTAATGTTTTCTTTTAAAAAGGGGAGTATTGTATATTTTTATCCTAAGACTGACTTTTCCTCACATGCCCTGCGACACACATGGATTTAGATTATATAATATTTCTTAAATATTTTTGTTTTGATTTCACATTAATTATGTACTATTGTTAATGTAAAAGCTGCAGTATACCTTTCGAAAAAAAATACAACAGGAAGATTGATAAAATTGGTTCAACATTTTTTGCCAATTGCATTGTTTGCTCGAACAAAATTGTCAAAATAATTTTACTGTTCACCTTATTTTGCAGTGTTTCTTCCCTTAAACACATTCATAAATCGATGTTTAATTCGAACATCTTTATTTAAAAAAAAATTATCACATATCAAATATTATTTTTCTGTTGTTTATATTTAATTTCCGCATATTCGAATGCTTATGAGTGGTAGTGTGTATAAAGCTAAATAAAATTATGTTCCAAATGTTTCATTGCCAGATAATATAAATAATAATTTTTAATAATTCTTCTTAAACAAGTAAAAATGATACTTTTTATTATTAATTTCTCTGAACAAACAAAGATAATCATTTTTAGTACTATATTTTCTCGTTTCAAAAATAATACTACAATTTAATAGTAATATGAATATTCATTTTTAAACAATCAGAAATAATAAATTTTGTTATTACTGATTAAGCAAAATGATAATGTTTTACCTTTGTAAAGCGTATATAAGTGTCGATAAAAATGTTTGACATTGTTGTAACGCGTTTATTAGGGATAGATATATATGAATGAAAAAATGAACGAAAAATAAAAATAGAAGTGTAAGAAAAACACATGGTACAAGAGGTATTCAGATACTCACCACTTTGAGTTTCGCTTGGATCTCGCGAAGTTTTCGCCTAGCAAGCACTTGTATGTGAGAAGAGACCTGCTTTCGCGTTCTCGTCTTGCCTGTCCTCAGTTTGATGTAACGAGCAATCAGCTCGTTTCGACCTGAAAAACACCAAAAAATAAGCGATTAGAAAACTGCATTTGTTCTTCGTTTCTGACTCATTTCAAATTTATAGAAAATGTGAATTAAAGTAATAATTGAATTATTAGAGTTAATCATCCTAACTCTCAGGTAGTATCGTTGGATCATACAGTTATAGATGACATACAGTGGCTGTAAAAAGTATCGACACATCATTCGGCACTCGTATTTGTTATAGCATTTATATTTTAATCAACTGCGTTTATGTATAGATACATATATTAAATTTCTTATGATGTAATAGTACTTTCATATGATTATAAAAATTTGATACTATGAAAATGTTCGAGGTCGAACCTCGATAAGTCAAACCTCTATAAGAAGATTACAATTTTTTCCATTCTCTTCCACTTCGCTATGAAAAATTCTAATAGTTGAAATAAAACTTACTTTAATTCGAATTATATGCTATCTGCGTTATTTTACCGCTATAACTCGAATTTAGAATAGCCAGACTTTTACAACTCTAAATTCATCTTTATAAGTTGAACTTCTATCGCTCCTGTTTCTGCAATTCGATATTGTATCCTTGTCTTCCAACTGTTAGAATTGTCTCAACATAACATAAGACGGAAAACATAAGACGGAAAACATAAGACGACACAAGTCGTATGCCTATTTCTTTGCTTTTCGGCTACGTGCATATCCACGGAAGTTAATCGTTTTTCGTCAATAGAACATATAATTGCTGTCATCTTCCACGTCTTTTACTTTTGAATTTATGTACAATGAATAAAATGAGTTCTAACAGGAATCTTAAAATTCTAACGCTTTCTGAAAAGGTGAATGTAATTGTGCCTTCATATAAAGCTTCTGTATGTCGAAGTTTCGTTCGTTAAACCTCCTTTACTCTAAAATTTCGATAAGTCGGAATTTCTACAACTTCAAGATTTTAGTTCTTCCTTTGAGGTTCGAGTTACCGAGATTCGACTGTACTTTGTTTAGTCAGTGTTTCTGTAATCATAGTTTGGGAATTTAATTATTTGAGTTGAGCGTACATCGTTTTATTTATCGTCTATATCTTGCATTTTATGTAATAAAGATTTATCGTCTAACATACAGAATACAAATAAAACCCTCATAGGCAAGCCATTGATCATTTATGTTCAATCCTAATTCTTTTATCATCATAAACTTGTACACAATTACAAGAATTTCTACAATATTTCTCAATGTCATTATCATAATACATTATGTAACCATTAAGAGAAATACTTCCATTCACTTTTTTTGCATATTATAGGAAACGTTGCGAGAAGTAAAGTAAGAAAAAGTGACAACACTGAATTTATAGAATTTTTAATTCGGAATTTAAAATCGGTCATTAGTCTTAAGTAAATCAGCTCAAATCCAATTCATGATTCAATCATACCAGTTAAGGATTAATCTCGTATCCAATTAATATGATAAACATAGAAACAATTTTCAAAAAACTACGCTCTTAATTAAAGAAAATTCAATAGAAATATTACCCCATTTGCTTTATAAACTCAAATCAATTAACCTGGAAAAGAGGAAACTTTCAAATACATCGAAATCAATTCCGCGCCGTTTCATAAATTCCACTAGTCGGCAAAGATTGCACCTTCAGTTTTCCTCAGCAACCACTTCTTTCCGAAAGTTCGTCGTCTTTCTGCATCGAACCTCGCTAAAAGTTAAAGTCTTTTATCATTTGAGTCGTTCGGAAGCCACAACTCCATCATTTGAGAAAAGAAATGATATTACACACGCAGTTTTCAAAATTTAAAATTTTCGAAATTTATCATTACTTGTGTTGTCTTTTGTGATAAATAAATTTATAAATATTATAGAAATTATATATAGCAAGTCATTTGCTCCTTCAAAGTTGAATACTGATCATATATTTACATAATGAAACTGGGAAAGTAATAACAATAAACGGAGTTAATTAGTTTGACTTCTGAGACAGTTTTATTTAATGCGAACTACGTTTCTTGTTTGGATCGTACATTTATCGAAGAAATTCATGAGCAAATTTTTCATTGTCATAACAGAGTACAAACTCGAATGATCGGTGTATAAATAACTAAGAAATTAAAAAACTACAAATTTTCAGTTACGTCATTGCTGCGATAAATGAAAAATATATATGAACAAGTTAATGTTTAGTATTAATTCTATAGATATAATTCTATAGAAATAAGATTATTCATTATTTGACGCGATATCAAGGAAAAGGAGCGTCGTGTAGAAATCTACAAAGAAAATAAGAAACGATGAAACGAAAATATTGTTTCATAGGAAAATCGGGGAAACTGTTGGACGCATGTGAACTCAAATTAATTCGAGTGTAAGCTGCGCCCAGTTTTTGAGGGCCGATGAAAACGCGGAAGGGTCTTTCGCTCGACAATGAGCGGACGTTCTATTTGCGCGTTTAAACGACTTTTTCTCTTTTTGTGTTGAATCGTGCCAGTGTTGATCGCTTTTTCCTCCCTCCCCCTTTTCGTTTTCCTTTTGTTCGATTTTTTTCTCTGTTTTTCATAATGGAAATCGGTCGATCGAACCGAGTGGCGCTCTTTCGCGTCCGTGTCCCCGAAATAATACAGTGATGTTATCACGGTTTATTGAGCGGTGTGAAATCGTAAAAAAAAATTCGATTGCTACCGCGCGCTTCCATGTATTTACGATTAAATATTTCACGTCGCCTCCCGTGCGTCGTTTGTTCCATGATTTCGATTAGTCCGAGATTCGAGAGACAAGAATCGTTATTTCAATATTAGAAAAGTTGTGAAACGAGTGCCTCGTTTTTTATATTACTGTGTTCGTCATCCTACGATTTTGAGTTGATGAATATCAATAACAATTGCGATTAACAATTATTACTGTTAGGATTATCAGTTATAAAAGGAGTTATGCGATTCAAAAGTGCACTTTAGAATTTATAAATTACTTATAGTTATTTTAAACCTATTCATTTTAGATCCAATCTAAACGTGTCTTTTTATTTTTAACAAATTTCTTAAGTATCTAATTTCCTCAATCTCCTTACTACTTATCATTAGACTGCGGGTTTTTATGCATTTATGAGAAATTTAAAGACAAAGAAGTGTACAGAATGCACGTAATATATAGTAGAAATATATTAGATATTTAAAGTACAGTATCTTCTACAATGTTTAATAAACGAAACTCTATCTAATATCCCTATCTAGTTATAAGTTCCAGTTTGTAAATTATGTTTATAAAAATACTAATTTGCACAAATATCCGTAGTTTACTTATCGTTATATACAAGAATCGTTATTGTAATATGTATGATATTTCGTCCTACGCGTAGCATACGCGTAGTATAGTATATGCGTACAGAATCAACATGGCATTCTGAATACACAGTTTCAGATAGTTTTCGTGTTTTTGTAACGAAAGCAATAAAACTTGTGAAACGCTATAAACTTAGATTTGGAATAAGGCTAGAAAAAAGTTATAAACAAATTCTACTTCGTTAACTCATTTGTAATATAGGCGCAACAATGATTTTGCTATGAGCGCTTGTAAACTGCAAATAACATCAAATTAATAATATCAAAGTAATCTCATAATATTAATGATATAACTTAGAACTTGTAAAAGATTGTAAGACTATACTGTACTGTAAGACTACTTGCAAGTTACAAGTTGTAGGTTATATACTACTTTTTCAAAATCGTACAATTTTGCATCAAATAGGAAAAAACTAAAACAGTTAGAGAATTTGTAATTTGTAAAGCTTACTGATTCAAAAATATTTCATCTCTTACACATATTACCAAACTTATTACTATGTGATGCAAAAGAATTTTATCTTTTAACCAAAACCTCTTTGGTTACCGGTAACCATTATCGATGGCAGATTTTTTTTGGTTAGTAGATAATGGTTATTCGTAACCAGACACTTAAAAATTCATGTTTTTTGATAATCTAATATTTTTAAAAGTCTTTAGAAAATTTATTGAATTTGAAGAAAGATTAACTTTTTTTCAAGTACTTTTTACACAACAATTTTGAAAATAATATATTTTTGTCAGAACCAATACAAATGTTCTCTCTCTCATTTACTTCAACGTTGCTTCAGTATCTTATTCTACATATATCTTAAGCTATACATATCTAGGATTAATATCGATAAATCGTGCGCAAAACAATTTAAAGCCTATCTTATTGAATTAGTCTCGACATTACGATATATCAGAGAATCTCAACGAACGGCAAACGAGGAATTCTTTGGAGCAAGTTCTTTGGTGTGTGCTGCAACGATCGAAATAAAGTTTTAAAAATATTATTTTATTATAATTTTAGAAAACGAAATTCTATTCTGCAAGAGCGATGCATAGACGTAAATGAAGAATAGACTACCAAAATAATAGTATTTATATGGTGAAAAGTGTCTAGTACAAAGTTACTAATACTCGTATTAGCAAGTTCCAATTTTAAACTTTCTTTTGACCACAGCTGTTTATCGAAACGAAGTGACGTGATTCTGGTTACTGCATGGTAAACGTTATTTCAATTACGACGCGTTTGATGTCGTCTGGCGTCGGTTTTATGGGCACGGCCGTAAAGTCTTAACGGCTGTGAAATCTAAGCAACGATAAGGTGCCACATAGAATGCCATTTACTCGATTCAATCGACTGGAAATCAATTCATCGTTCACCCCCGCCACCCTCCTTTTCTATTCTCTCTCGTTTGTTTTTGTTCCTACCTCTTAGATTACGTTTCATGATCGAATATCGCTTGTCATTTCCCGCTGGATTGTCCCATTGAGATTGCATCGATCGAGGCCATTTTTCAATCGGCCAACCGATTCATTTCCAACGTTTTCGATTCGTGAGAAAGTTTACGGATGTTCTTTAGTCGATGTATAGATACGAATGTTCGATGGAACAGATGGATTTATTTTTTAGAAGAGTTTTTGATTCTTTGGATAGATTTACGGTGAATATTATGGCTGGACCGAGATATATTTCTAGGATATTTGGTACTTTTAACCTGTTAATCGTGGAAGATGAATTGTCTTTTTATATATACACAATTTCATTTTTGTTACAAATAAAATATATCATATTTATATTTCTAAAGATTAAAACTGCCATAATTAAAATTGTTTTGTGAATGTTTGGTTAGGAATTGGGTTTCTTTAATTGAAATTTATGTTGTGGGGAAAGCTGGTGACAAATAATAAGCAAAAATTTAAAATTAGACGACGATTTAGTTTTTTCAAGAATTTCTATGTCTCTTTGAGTGGGATTGTCGTGAATTATTATCAGCGAATTGAGATATTGTACTTTTAAATAAAGTGCAACATTTTATTGGAACTTTCGAAGAGAAACTTTTTCCAGAAATATTCAACGAAATTAAAGTGAATTATAGATGAATGGAGATGTATTTTTAGAAAAACCGAAATTTTTTCATTGATTTTTGTGTCTTTCGGATACGAATTTGTATTATAAAAGATACTTAAAAGTTCGGTTTTCTACAGAAATACGAAAGGAAGACTAAAATACCAAAATACCAAAATATCGAAAGTAAAATAGTATTGAAATGCTCTGAACCTAAATAAAGACAGAAATCTTTTACGTATGTTCTATACAGTCTCTTGTCCTTAAATTTCTCACAAATGCACAAAAATACTCAAGTCAAAAAATACTTCTTCCATACTCCATGATTATTCCTCATACTTGACTTGGCTCAAGTCGTTCGTTCTTCCATTTCATTGGCCGATATCTTACGGACAACTCGAACATCCTCGAAGACGTCTCGAATAGAGTGATGGTGGTTGTTGGCAAAGGAGAGGAAGCGGACATCGTAAGAGAGATGGCGAGAGGGTGGCATGGCAAAGGGGAAAACAGGCGGGGGAAGGTTACGGAGAACTCTGAAGCATCGGAAGGAAAATATTCGAGATTCCAGGCGAACCGCGTGATGACTCAATTTCGCAAAGACCGTTAAATGGCCCGCTATGAACCACGCGCCGCTACTGGTCGCGTTCCTCCTCTGTTTTTGAAGGCCGAACATTCTTCGAACGGGGGTTGCTCGCATCGAATTGGATCCGCATGGAAAACCATGTTACAAAGGAGCTACTTCGAGTTTATTTGTCTTTTCTCGGGTTTCGTGTATTGAAACGATCATTTTCTTGAGATCTCCGTTTAGATTTGACCAATTTTTCAGCGCATAGCTTATCGAGAATATTTAGAAAGTTCTATTCCTCGAAGTTAATTCTTTGTTTAATATTTACACACACTAATATTTTAACTGTCGCAATAATCATAAATATTTAGTTTCTTCTGCCTGGAAATGTCCCATCCTTGAGTAGAATAGCGATTTAAGTGTCAATGAATGTATTTTTTTGGAAAGCCGTACCTCTTCGTTGTCTTTTTGCTGAGAAACAACATATAATTTGTGTGACCCACATAGTTGAAGTTTGCATTAAAGTTCATGTGAATCATACGCTGATTCATACTTTCCCTGACTATTGCAATTTGCAGTGTCTGAGAATCAATTGTTCATACTCGCGGCTATTGTTGTGCTTCTCATGGCAGATAACGTGTTAAAGTGCGTTTAGGTGGGTTTAAATTAAGCAAGCGAATGCTCGTTCTTTCTCCACTTTAGTAAAATAAAAGTGCAAACGAACATTCTTTTGCCGTTTGACGATTATTCACTGCATCGTGGATCAAACATCCAAATATTCTATATAAGAATGCATTTATAATTATAATTTCTTCATCAGATATCGTTATCACGAGTCCGAGTACAAATTGGCCTGAGGACAAGTATATGGTATGAAATGATATGATGAAAATAAGTAGGTATACGAGCGTACAGTCAGTCGTAAAAGTCTAAAAACACCCCTCAAATATAAAATATTATAGTAAAGATAAATAAAATATTAAAGCATAAGTTAACTCCACGAAATTTCTTGACGCATTGAGACATATACTATTCATGCGTAATACAATATATTCAATTTCATTGTTATTAAGAGAAAAGAAATAACAAAGTATAAAATGCAATATCACAAAAATTAAATACACTTCTTATATCTACAAGAAATTATAGAAACAATAGGTTTGATATTATATTAATGACTTGTAGATCCCACCTTTCTTAAATAAGTTAAATAAATTGAAGGTTTTGTAATATCTGATAAGTTTTATCCTAAGAATTTTGTGAGTTACATTACATTTTTTTCTTTTTTCTCATTCCCTTTAGGAATACATTAATAATAATTGTTACGCTTGTCATCTATTTACTTTCATATAAATTTGATAGTAATCAATAACGCGGTAGAATTTTATATATTTGTAGTGATAAATATATACCATTTCTTTCTAAAAAATTACTTATAAGCTGTAATTTAATCTACTATAACGTTGTCAAATATATGTATTATAATTTAGCGTGGCGTAAGTTATATTGAATATACTTTACGAAATTAATTCTACAAGTGTAGTATTTGATTGAAAATATTTAAAAAATTGTGTATTTCTTGCAAAATCAACGATAAATTGGGTACGCTTTTGGCTAAAAACATAGGTTAGCTATAAAGAAACTTGAGTTTCAAAGCGTTGAAATCCAATAAAAAGAGACTACAGAGTGGACTATTTCCCTAGAGAAATTTCAGGCTATTTCACCGTCTATCTGCAATCGAATGAAACATTGATCTTGAATATAAATGATAAAAAAACGAAGTTACAAAAATAGTAGCGGTGGGATATTACTCTAGCCGAATCCATAATCCATTACTCTTTCTTTTTTATTTATATATTATTAAGAATGATTATCTCCCTCTTTAATGAATTAAGTTTATGTTGAGTTATATAAAAAAGCAGCCATCTATTCTATAATAAAGTGTAATAGTAAACTAAATTCTATTGGAGTTTTTCGCGATATCACGGAAAGTAAGGCCGAGTGACTCTAACATGCATAGGGAAAAGTTATTCCGAATACTGACCCTGGCGATATATTTGAAGATTGATCATCAAAATCGGTGGCATCTATCCTGATGTAAATAATTAGCTAAAATAATTTTTAACAATATTTCAAGGTTCAGGGTCACTTTAAGGTCATAGTGTCGTAGATAGGTCGTTCGACTTGTCTTAATATCAGGGACATACATGTTCCACTCAAACAAGGTACTGAAACTCATATATCTCAATTTTCAAAATTGGTGCATAAATATTCCTTAGTTAGAATAATTGATTTCTTAAAGAAAAAAAAAAAAAAAAAAAGAACAAAAACCGGTAGAGAAATGGCGAATTTAAGGATTGAAGTATAATGCTGCATACATAGATATACGCAACATCGAGCATGAAGAAATTAAATCTGCTTTAGATCTCAACAACTATAGAAAAACGTTTAAAAAATCCTTTTTTCCCAACGAATCTTTGAAGGGGCGATTCGATGGAATATCGTAGATCAATGGGCGTCGCAGGACGTAGGACGTAGGCGAGATCGACAAGATCCACACTCAATACACTATCCATGAACAGTTTCAGTTGGGAAAGTTACGATCAGAGAGTGAAAGAGAAGATACAAAATATATACAGAGATAGAGAGAGAGATAGAGAGAGAGGAGTAGATGCGCGACGCGACGAGCAATCAACGTAAATCACTTGGCTGATGCTCAATTTAACAAGAAAGGCCATTATGATCGCGAACTCGAAGTAACGAGCACGAAGAGAGTGCTGTCCCTGTTCCTCTCTGGTTATCCTACCATTGGCTCTCGCAGAAATCCGCCAGGAACAGCGTGCAAAGTACAGTTTATTGCAAGAAGACTCGTTATGCCCGTATGTGTAAACGCTTTGTGTAAACGTTCCACAGTACTTCGAAAAGAGACATTTCACGATCGAAATTCAATTTGTCAATTTTCTTTATTTATTTACTAGATTGTTTAAAGATTCAACAGTGTCTTTGACAGTTGGTACATTCTTTATTGTATTTGGTATGGTTTAATAATTAGAAGCAATAGTTAGTTTTTATGGAACAACCTATAAATTTCAACTACCTTTAAAAAAATGTAGCAATAATAAATGTTAGGATTTACTATATATAGACTACTATGTATATGAGAAACTTTTGACAAAGTAGATTGAATGACAGAGGTGAAGAAAATAACGAAATTAATATTAATACTAATTATGAGATAATTTCTTAATTTTTTGACTTTCATGTTACTTCATGATTTAAATTATTTTATCATGAAGTTTAACTAAAAGCAAAATATTATTACAGCATTATTTGCCGGTTGAATAGTTTCTCCAATAGCAATCAAAATTTATAACTTATAACCATAAATGCTATAATAGATGAAACAACAATAACTACAATGGCCCGCAAAAAATATTCGAACATTCTTAAAAGCTTTCTATGCATATTTTGATTAAAAAAAATATTTTGAAATTTCGTTAGAGCACGACTATCCTGATTATATTAGTGCAGTTCGCAACGGATGTGGAAATGTATATACAAGTTACAAGATATTTGTTGGAAATATACATCTCGTAAGGATCTCTAACTTATACAGTCAGTTATTCATTATGTTAATAAGTCACATTTTTAGCACTAATGGTATGTATAAAAGTGCTAGTTACGTTGTTGTATACTAATTTTTCACTAATCATAAGTGTATATTTGTAATCAAAGTCTTGTACCTTCTGCATACATTTTTGGATTGGTTTCAAATTTTAATATTATAATCGAAATAGCCGTATCTCGCTATAGTACTAATGAAATTTTAGAAAGTTTCGTATAACGCATATAATACATTCATAAAATTTCTCTATGGTAAGTGTTCGAATAATTTCGTAAACAACTATATACGTACATATACAAAACCCACGACATTTCATACCCGCGAATTCTATTCCAAAACAACACAATTGCGAATCATCTATTTTCATTGGAAATTCTTGCTTTTTTCTCCGGAACATAATAATAGCTGGGACTTGATACGCGAAGTATAACTTAACTGCGATTAACTACTGAGTTAACCATGGAGGGAAAACGAAAGATGCAGATAAAAAACGAGTAGAACAACGAGGATCGGGATTCTGTTCGCTATAAACTCATCTAAGGGACGTAATACTTAGCCTTGAGTTTTACCATGCGTTAAGTGTATTATATTTTCGCAACAATCAGTGAAACGTATTTTTCGAAAGAGATAAAGAGGTGGAACAGGCACCTATGTAAATCGTCTGATAACAACACGTGAACAAATAGAATAGAATGAACGGCAAGATTTACCAAAGCTGTGGTTATGGCAAAATAGAAAAGCGTTTATAGTAGATTTTTATTAGGTTCTACATTTTTCTGAAAAAAGATTGTTCTACTAACGAATTTTGGATGTTTCTCCTTAATTTTCTTCGGTATTTAAATGATTTGTCCGGGTATTGCATCGTTTGATAGAAACTTTCACAATAGTAAATATACTACGAACTATTCGAACAACTTAAAGCATAACTTAAGCCCATCATCAAGAATTACCCAAAAAGTAGCCAAAATTGGCTTTCGTATTCCACAATTCTTTTTAATATTCAGCTAAGGGCAATATTCGTTCCAACACCCTATTATTTGACAGAAATTCATAATAAGTATCTTCGAGTATTGATCTAATCTAATACATATTGAACTTAATCCCATCGTTAATAATTATCCAAGAACCACTAAAAAAATGTCAGTTTTAAACGAGTACATGTACTCTCTTAACCTTCGATAACTGAACGACGTCCATGATCGTCGCGACCGTCGCGTTGACCAGGCAAAACATTAACGCTGAAACGCTAATTAGTTTGACGGAGTAATAAGTAGGTCGAGGGTGTGCTTAAAGAGATAATTAATTAGTAGGTAGGGCTTACAGCGAGCATTCTTGGCAATCCACTTTCAATTAGCCGTCCCTCTCGAAGAGAACCGGCAAGTGCATAGCCAGTGTTATGCTGTGTTGGTCCCTGGTTAAAGGCACACGGATCAGTGATCTTGGTGCTTGGCCTTCCGTTGACGGAAGGGATCGCTTTTGACATGTCGAGGATCCCAGCGTTGCAGTGGTCCTCCGGGCTATTCCGGACTTCACCACCGAGTACCGTCGTTAATCGATGTTCTGCAAACAGTGGTTCTATGCCGGCGCTCCTCCAACCCGTCCAAGTGCGTTTAAGCTCGTTTAGTCAATTAGTAATCGTCGAGCAATCCGATCGAGTCGAGGGATACTCGAAAACCGGCCTTCAAGCTCCTTTCACACCGCCCGCGCCCGCGGCCCCGCCTCTTTGAATACTTCAAAAAAGCTTTTCCTCCGCTGCGAAGTCTGATCTAATGACGCGATTCACGCGAAAGGTGGTGAGTGTTGAATTTATAGAACGATTGCATGTTGATTAGGATATGGTAGATTGTGGATTCTAAACATTCCTATTGCACGCGTATATACACGTGTATATGCCTGATAAACGAATCCAAGTTTTAATCTGTGTAGTTTTTCGTACACAGATGAGCATGTGTTTCTGTCACACGTGTATGAGTACGTGTATCTAAATTCACAAACATTTCGTTGAACAGTCAAACGTGAAATGACCTTAAACGTGGTTTAACATTTGTTTGTTCTCAGAAATCAACGAATTGACGAGACGAAAAACATGTGAACTTCCGATCTAATTACAATATAATGTTAAGTTTAATGTTAAGTGTTTTTATATACATAAGTATATATAGATATAACAGATATATGTAACATTGCATTTTACATTTTATTGCTTTTTTTTCTATAAATAAGAAATGGAAATAAGAAATTGAAAGCGCTAACAGAAGGATAGTGCTAAAGGTTTTACTACTATGTTTTGTATTTTATTGTAAGTGATATGTGTAGACTTTTCCAACTGACTGTATTTTCAGTAAGAACCCAAGATGTTGTCATGATGGCCGATGCATTCGTGGCAAAACAAAGTATTCGGACACGACGCAAGTGAGTCGTCAAGCAGCTGATCCGGTAAGACCATTCAGCAAGAAATACCATGCCACTAACACAAAGCTTCACAATCGTTTGATACACCGAAAGCTGCATCCTCCTCCCTGTTTTATGGGCGTGTATACTCGTCGTCTTTTCGTAGACGAGAGGGCGAGGAGAAGATAGAAGTCGATAAGTGTCCTTGCGCCAGAAGGAGGATCCTCTCGCATCTTGACACGGTGACCCCCACCCCGTTCTTCAAAGCCCCATTGCAAAACCCCTACCAACTCTCCACATAGCCAGTCCTCTCTTCTTCTTATCATCCCTGCCCGCCATTCCATCCATCTTCCTTTCTTTCCATTTTCTTCGCTGCTATGCTACCACTACCAGAGAGACCATCATCCTCTCTCTCTCTCTCTCTCTCTCTCTCTACATCGCTATCACTACACACACACACACATACACACATACACACACACACACACACAAACAGGGAGTATTCTCTCTACAGAGGTAGTAGTAGAGCTAGGAGGATCCAGCGTCGTGGCACACCATACCAGAAACCCCTTGCTCGCTCCCTTTCCGGGACCATCCCCGTCCCCCAAAACCCGCGCCTCGTGCTCTGTTCACTAATTGCACATTCTTCGCATAGTTTCGCCACCCTCCGCCCATCCCCAATCCCCATCCACGCCAAGGACGGACGCGAAGGGGGATTGTAAGCCCTCGACACATACAACCACTCTCTCTGTCTTTCTATCTATCTCGCTCTAGTTTCCATGGTTCTGCGTCGGATCGTCTCTCTTTAACATTCGACGCTTTTCAGTGGCTGTCTTTGTCGCTCACATGGACTCATATGTTCATAGCACGTACTATATCGTGGAATGTGTCCTTTTTGCTCGCTGGTAGTATCTCTCTTGCTTCATCCTCCTTTCACGGATACCCTCGTTCGAGCATCCCCCATACTTTTGTGCCGCTAACTCAGTGAGTCCACGCTTCCCGGAAATCACGTGTGTGAAACTGAGACTGTGTGTTTTGTGTCACCAAGTACGGTGAGCGTTCATATACAGGAGAGGTGAAGGCTGAAGAAATAAGTGGTGGGAGAGAGATACAATTATGGGGCGATTTTTATGTTGTGATTCTTTGGAGTAATCAAAAACAATATAAGAACGCGGATTTTCAATTGTCAATAGATCTTGATGCCAATTCTTTGGAATATTACAGATTTATTTTGAAAGTAAAATAAGAACACGTTTCTTGAGTGCGTATATTTATGCATTTATCGGCAATTTAAAAATGCAAAGATGTATAGCATGCAAAATTATATAAAAAAAGAGTTATGTAAAAAAAATAAACAACATTACTTCCAGTAACAATGGATAACCTGCAAAGTTAAATAATAATTCTAATATGCGGTAGATGGAATAAATAATATTCCTTTCTTCAATTATGTTAACATAAAAATGTGAAATTGTATAACATCCACAGACTAATTGTTGCTATTAAGATATTGTAAAAACCCTTCTCGACCGATGCTGAAAATGTTTTTTTTTTGTTTAGAAAATTTAAAATATTCGTTATCCTTTTTTCATTTAAAACAGTTATTTATAATTGAATTTTAAGACGGAAAGTTGTTAGGTATTAATGATGGGATTAAGGTAAATAATAAGAAGTTCGTAGCGTTTTTATTATGCATTTCTATCAAATAATGAAACAGTGCTCTTGTTGGATATTAATTAAAAATTAAGTTGGATATTAAAATTAATTAAGAAGGAGACACCGAAACTTCGCTAATAAATCATATTTTTACTTTTTTCAGTGAAACAATGGTGAACTTGAGTATCATAGTTGAAATGTTCATCTGCATTTGTTGCATTCATTGAATATGATATAGTCTTATTGTTATTGATCTTTACGAAACATAGTTGAAAGATTTGCAAGAGCTATTATGCCATAAAGGCAATAATAAAATGCCGATTTTGACGAACCCTTGCAAATTCACAGTGCAGTCAAAAATGTTCGGGTCATATCTTTCTGTAGCGGGAATCATCCACATTTAGGGAGTGAATGCAGGCCTTAAAGTTGGGATTGAAAATACATTTTTTGGGATACATCCTGGAAAACTACCAGAAATAGAGGAATTGTGTCAATGGACGAATTTTGTGCTTTGAACGGCGAACATGTCTGTGTAAACAGATTTTAAAAAATTAACAAATTATTACAGTGTTAATGGAATTTCAAAATGTTTCACATTCGTACGAACAAACATAAGGCGATTACTTATGAAAAAATGAGTAGAAAAAATAGAGTCAAATTTTTTCACACGATGTTTCGTTTCAGAGAAAATCGAATTCGAAACTTTATCGAGTATATTAGAACATGATTGATTCCAGACTGACCAGGAGTAAATAGTAAACAGAAGGTTTTTCTATAGGAGCTTCGTGCGAAAATAAGTTAAAAATATGAAATACAATTTTTTTACAAGACGTTTCTGAAAAAAATAAATAAAAAGATTTATCATACGTCTGTACCAGGCCAATTCTTAACTGTACCAGGCCAGTTCAAACTAAGTATTTTTTTGAACATGAAGTAAAAACTTTAAATAGAAAAATTTTACTCCACATTGTGATTTATTTTCGTATGCAGAATAACTTTCTGCCGATTGTTTACTCATATTCAGTTGATAATTAGCAAAATTCAATGGCAAATCTGTTAGCTAGATTTTGTCGAGAACTAAGTCTCTGACGAAAAATCGTTTTTCTATGCTTTTCTCATTTTTCTGTAAGAAGTTGCCTCATGCCCTTGTGTACATGTTATTCGGGCAGACCTTGTATTTTCATGAAATATCTGTATAAATGTTGAAATTTTTTTCACTGTACGTCTATAGAACTTTTATTTCAGCGTAGAGAAATCGTAGACGGTTTAATCGACGGAAAAGCGGCAGGTTTCAAAATGGCGCCGCCATCCCACAGACGATCAGAGATTGAATGGGGGGCCGTGGAAAGGTAAAGGCGTCGGGATAAGTTGTGGCTGTAACCGGAAAATAAATTTTCTCTCGGTAAAGCTTGCTGACGCGAGACCAGACACGTTCGCTTGTCGTTGAATCTGCACGCTTTTCTCACGTACAACCCTATAAAACTTCGTACACCGATTCACGCCAATACACGCTTGCCACTTTGGTCCCTTTTTTTCAAGCGGTGTCTATATTTCAAGATGGATTGGGTAATCGTTTGCTCTAAATCAAAACTAAATACAGAAGAAGCACAATTAGATTTTGGAATATTTAATTCTAATTATATTCTAGTCATAGTATACGTACGTATATATGTGGATATCTTTTAGATCTTTTAAAATTTTTAAATAATGATTGGTGAAAGTGAGATCTATATTGAGATTATAATAATTTTTAGTTTATTACTATCGAGTATGAACAATTTTTGATTATTTATAGGAAGTCCATCTGTGAAATGATTCCTGATAGGAACATAATTATTAATTCATTCAAACAATGTCAATGAAGATATTTACGATACATAAAAATAATTAGTAGTAAAGATGCAATAATATAGAGCAAAGTATGATTATCCATAAAAAGATTAATCAAATACAAATATATGAAATTAAAGATATAAAAGTTAAATATGAAATTTGTTCAAACCAGGCTTTGTTTTCTAGAAAATCGATATTAAATATTAATAGTAATGAAATATATGTACGTGTATTGAATAATAATTTTGTATGAATACATTTAAAAATTCTGATCGATTAATCGTTTCTTCGACACTTTAAATTAATTTTCACACTTCAAACGTAAATGTAGGTATAAAAACCTGCTCCTACAGTGTAATTTCACAACTCTTATCTTTAATCATCTATCTTTAAATTTAACTGCGATACGATAACCAAAAATAAACTAAATCGCTAATTCAACGATTTTTAAATTATCGAAAGGAAAGAAAAATAGATGAAAAGCCTGATAACGCGAGGAATACGATTTGAAACAATGGCAAGAGATGCTCCTGCGCGATTATTTAACATGTAATCAAACATAATACATTTACGATGTATATTTCAGCAACGCGACGTTTATTTAAACGACGAGCAGTATTTAAATAAAATGTTTGCAAATAAATTCGGCCTGTACATGATAACACCTACATTTTATGGAGCATGGCATATAATTTCTCTTGTTCTGCGTAATTTTTGTGACGTATAATAATTCTGAAAAATATTCGGTGCTTGCTTATTTTTGGCAGGGTTTTAGTTACAAAATTATGAACAAATCGAATTTAAATTAGGGAATGATTTTGTTGTTTATTATCGCCTCAGTGATGTATAATAAAGCATGTATTGTGACACAATGATTGATTTTTAAAAACCAGTAGCCGTTTGTATTTGTCAAAACTTGTACACATTTCGTCGCTTGAGAATCCTTTAAGAATCACTAATAAATTCTATATCTTATTATAACATTTAAATTCATTATAATACAGGTATTATTGCCGTTTTCATAAAATTTATAATTAAATATGACATTTAGTTTCTCGAGCCAGGCGCAGTAAGTATTTGTTTTCAAACTTAGCGTTTAAACAGTTTGCAGAAATTCATAATATATAATTCTCTTGCAATTTACAGAAAGATAATACAAAAAATACAAGTAAAATATATTCACTGCCAAAAATGAACTTTTCAAACAATCTAGTAAATATCTTTGAACTTCTGAATTATATTTTTGTTATTTTATGTTCATTATGAAGCCATTTAATAAATACAATTTTGGTTGCACAACTCGTTTCATAAATTTAAAGTTATAGATTCGAAACCTTAAGTGTGTATGATTTTGTCATGTTATATGTAAGCACGTCGTGTTTGCGTTATATTCTGTCGTATATGTGTTTTTTAAACATTTTGGTAAAATTTACATGTTACTACAGATTGACCAAAATATACTTATGAGTGGTAGTATATACGCGAGCGATTTTATTCAATTGCGGTGATTTTATGGAGGACACAGGAAACGAGATTCGCTCACGGGAAGTTTTCAAACTCGCCGAACGAACACGCGTTGCACTCTCTGTTCATTCATTTTCCTCTATTTTTTTTATCTCTATCTCTTTTCCCTTTGTTTTCTCTTTTTTTCTTTGCGCGTTCGTTAAATAAAAAGAGAAAACGATTCGTATATATGAAGCACAGTTTAAACGTTAAAATCAATTTTTTGCAGCAAATCGTGCGTGACGTGGATGTGATTTTTTTGTAATGTATTAAACTGTCAAGTTGCTTTCTGTCATCCTCTTTTTGCTTACGGTTTTCAATATAAATCCTACCAAAAGTATTTGTAAATTCATTCTAAAATTTTGTGACATTTGTTATTTTCAATAAAACTTTAATTCAGTATAAATATTTATTTATCCGATATAATATTTAATATAAATTATGAATTTCCAATTGTCAACAATTTGACAGAACATTATAAACAATATTAACATTTTCTTTTTTGAAAGTAATTTATAAAAATATCAATTGTTATAATAGTTTTAGGTCCTTGATCGTTACACAGCTTTGTGGATTTATCACTTATTTTCGAAAGACTTTAATCTAGAATCTTGTTCTTTTTTCCACTTAACCCCAACTATGTTACATCGAACTATACTACTATATTTTACCTATAAATTAATATCATACATTATCAATTGTATATTAATTTGTATATTAAATCAATAAACAATAACTCGTTAAGAGGCTGCGGAGTTTTCTACATTTGCGAAAACTTCGAGCGTGCGAATTCAAAGAATATAATATAATATAATACGTAAAAGTATATGAAGTATCCAAAGTGCACTTAGCATTTGTTATAGTATTTAGTATCTAGGTAAAACAAATTTTCGTTTCCCTTTTTAAAATATATTCGTAAAAACATGTATTTGCATAAATATCTGCACTGTATTTATCATTTTGTATCCAACTGATCTTCGTACCTTAATATGTAAACATTTTTTTATTTTTACGTTAGAAACATAGTTTTCAACATTCTACTTCTTCATTCTCTCACTTCTTTCCCTTCTATCTTCAAAAACATCAAAATTTCCCTGAAAATAAACTCTTTCAAAATAAATGGCGCCCCTTTGCGAGGTTGGTCCGCTTGTTTCCAAAAGCTGCGGATGGTTGTTCGCGATCGAGCTAGACGGCTCGTAAAAGATGATCGTAAAATGAAAAGGGATTAAAGGCAACGGCCGGGTTTCACTAGCGAGAAGGGTAGCCGAAAGAGAGATAGATAGATAGATAGATAGATAGATAGATAGATAGATAGAGAGAGAGAGAGAGAGAGAGAGAGAGAGAAGAGAGAGAGAGAGAGAGAAAGAGAGAGACAGAGAGCGAGAGAGGGAGAGAGAGAGGTTGAAGGAAGGGCGAAAACCAAGGAGTGTATATCTCCGGATTTACGAGCACGATAAACGGGATTATACGCCTTCCGTAAACCTTGAAACGATCTTTCGAGTAAGCGCATAGTTTGCGTAAGACTGCTATTTCTCTCCGCTTCCATCCTTCTCTCCGCTTCGTGTTGTCTTTGATTTCGTTTCCGAC
Source organism: Bombus huntii (assembly GCF_024542735.1). Taxonomy (NCBI): domain Eukaryota; kingdom Metazoa; phylum Arthropoda; class Insecta; order Hymenoptera; family Apidae; genus Bombus; species Bombus huntii. The sequence continues at coordinate 1,341,450 of NC_066244.1, forward strand.
GCGACGTTTCCTCCAAACGTCCTTTCTCATCTGTTTCCAACCGATATTTGATTTCATCTCCTTCCTCTTCGTTTTCTTCTTCATTCTTCGTTATTCACGTGTAGTTTCTCTTTTAGAATCTTTTGTCTTGTGATTGATTTTTTGTTATTTTTTGTTGTTTTATGTTTTGATTTAGAAGGAGGTTTAAGATAGATTGAGAAATTGAAAGAGAGGAGAGCTGAGTAAAGGTGGATTTAGTTGGATTATGTATTTTTAGGAGCTAATTTTAGAATACTTGAATCTATATTTGGTAACACTGTACATTACACAAGTAGTAGGCCTTCAGGTTTTGTTCAACCTCTTCGGTACAGGGGCTTGTGTGCCGCGTAATGTCACTTGACGGGAACCGGAATATTTTTTAAAACTGAGGGAAATTTAATAATTATTTAAGTTTAAATTGTACAAGAGTTGGCAGGTCACAGATTTATAATAATGTGACTAGACTAGATTAAATAGGAAGACATAAACAGACGTTTACAGGTGAAATAATAATTATTTGCAGATTAGAAGAAACGTTGATTCTCTTAATCAAATGGTAGTATGCATGTACTTGTAGTTTGTAATTCATTGAATAGCTCCAGTGTCCGACTGTTCCGTTTTTCATTGTTGTAAAAGTTTTATTATTCTGCGTGGATTAATTAATAATAATATTTTTTGTAAACAGACTGTATAATTATTTGTTTGATCTATATAGAGATGAGCGTATAAATAGGCAGGTGGTTAATGCTAAATCCAACTAATTTTATTATGGAAAGTTTTATTTATATTTTTTCCTAGTATTCTGAATCATTACATTTTGTATGCTATTGCAGGAGGCATCGCAATACTTATGAATGAGAATATACGTTAATAGTAAAAATAACATGTTTGAATTTTTACTTTCTCATTGTTATCTATGTTTACTATTTATCTTTTTTTATCTAATTCAGTTTATATACCTAAAAACAAGTGGAAATATCCCTTGAATCCCTTGAATTAGGAATATGGAAATTTCAAGCCCTTCTTTATAACGAGAAAAATATCGAGAATGTTAAAAAAGATATTTTTTGCATGAAAGAAGCCTTTATGGAGAGCAATCTTCATTTTCAGAATCTTTAATTTAAGATTACATTTAAAAAAAGAAGAAATAAGAAATTAGTTGCAAGCGTTACAAGTATTTTTGAACTCTTAAGTTGTAATTCAAACTCTATACGTCTTGATAAACTTCGACAAAATTTCAGACTAGAAGTTTACCTCCAAAAAAGTTATTAATTAAAATTGCTTCTACAAACAGTTCGTTATTTCCAATTCTTCTATTCGTAAATTACAAAGTAACCTATAATTGTTCTATCAAGTATCATGTGTAATTTCACTTTGCGACTCCAATTCACCATTTCTCTAAAGATGTAAGATTCCAAGAAATAGTCTGCACTAAAATTATAGAATTTAATGGTTCATTTAATAAAATATACAATATTCACAATTTTATTGTAGATTAATACGAAAATTTATAGTGTTATTAAAACATATATATCGGAGTTATAAATTAATCTCTCAATTACAATTATGGCATATGTAGGTATATATATATTTTTTAGATTTCTATGTGTTTGTTTATTGAATTTATTTCTTAACAGAATTTTTGATAATTAAATAATTATATAATAATTAAATAATTTTATGCGCATTCCATGTTTAACCGTTTTGAAGCGGATTTCTATTAAAAGAATGCTTTGAACGTAATTTTTAAAATGCGATGTAAATTATGTCCAGGATTTCACCAATTCTTTTATAATATGATATTTTATCAATTTTCTTCTCTCTAAGTAATATTAGAAAGTAACAGAATGAATATCAAACGAAACCATACATTACAATTAAATTCGAATGCCTTCCTTTTATGAATTTAAACTTGGATGTAAAGGCAGTAGAAACTACTTCTAGCATTGATACAGTTGGTGTATAATTGCGTAATAATTTTCCACTTTAATTGTAATCCTGAAATAACGCCTCCAAATGAAAATACCCTCATAGTTCTTTGTGGTAATAGTATTATTAATTTTATCTGTATTATATTATATTATATTATATTATATTATATTATATTATATTATATAATTGGATTCATTTTATATATTTCAGTGAATGTGTTTCTGTATTTTAATATATATTTTAATATATACAATATATTCTTGTTAATACAATATAAATTTGTTACATGGTAAAATGTATATTGGTAAAATGTAAAAGTACATTCAAATTCTAAAGCGTTTTTGAAAATAATTTATTAACTATGAATCTATTAGGATTAAATATTAAATGCCGGTGGGATCGCGAAGAGGTGAGCAAAAAAATGTTTCAGTATTTTCTTTCCAATTTATTTTTCTAAATAATAAATTTTCTAAAATAGCTTTTGTCCTATCTACATCACCAATTCCTCGCTTGTAATCACTGGTAATATTATTAATTCAATAATTTTTCTACTGGTTCTGTGCATTTACAAACGGGATATTGAAGGTTCTTGTACAGTAAAACACCGTTGCAATCTAAATTAGCATATGAAGGAGGCGGCAGGAAGAGTAGAGAAGGGAAGGGGATGGTAGAAAGTTCAAAGGAGCAGGGAAAGAAAAGCTCGGCTGGCTCGCCTTCGAAAGGAGATACAGCCCTGGTTTCTGGGGATGTAAGGGGGTGCAACGGCCACGAATTAATATTCATTACCTCGCGGAACGGCAAAGCGGCCTGCTCCGGCTTGTACAAATATGAAACGACGTTGTTGCGCTAATTAAAATACCTGGCCGCTTTCTTGGCTGAACGAGATCCGTAGCATCCCCTTTCCTTGTATATTCCACTGGAAACTGATGGCCACCCTCGAGGAAACGAATCTACGGCAAAGACGTTTCCATCCAGCTGCTTAAGATCTCAATCGTTTCGTTTCGTTTCCTCTATTCAAATGTGTGTATGAAGGTACTGAGAAATATATATATACGTGGAGAAACGTAAAAGGTTCTTGTATTCGACAAATTTCTGCACCATTCATCTATTTAGAGTACTTATGTTGATGAATGTGTGAATGTTGAATATTCGACGTTTATGATTTTTAAAGTGTGTACAGTAATATCTTTTGAACTATTTAGGAATCTTGGCAGCTATTTAAGTAGCTAATTTTTAATGAAAAGCGATTGAAGATTTATCAATTAACACGTTTGCTGCGGATCCAATATTTATTATTAGAATTTTTATGCTAGTGGGAGATTGTGTTCGTGTCCGAGAGATTTCTGGAGCAGCTTATGAGATATACACGAACACGTTAAGGATTGAATACTTGACATTTATGTCGCCCGTCTTAGTCAAAATGTTCTACGTAGCATTTTTTCATCTTTCAAGATATGTTGAATAGGATAAGGATACTTGTAGTCCCCCTGGTTTTTACATTTCAAGTAAACATACAAAGATCTACGCGTTTACTTCTATGTATTGAATTTGCTAAACTTTTTGAAATTTCACTATAATGAAACAGAACTATCATAATTATCGTAAAATTTGAAAGCACTCTGTAAATGTATATTACAAGTGACGAGACGCTTATTGCAAACATATACTTAATAACAAATTTCAAGTATTAGGTTTAAATATTTTCGTGTTACCTGCGAAATATATGCTTATATAAATTATTAAATATATGCTTACTAAATATTTTGTAATTTTTATGTACGTCTTCAGATTTATTCCAGATTTTATCAGCATAATCATAACAGTGCTAATAGAATATCAGAATGTTTCCTATACCAGACATAACACATTCATAAAATGTTTCTACAAGTGGCCCAATACCAACGTACAACGTACCCAGAAGAAGATGCGGATAGAGATTCCACAATCGAGTGCAACGAGCATATAAAAGAGCGAGAAGGATATAGACAGAAGACACATACACGTACGTACACACACGCAGGCGAGGATAAGAGGACACGACGACGAGGGATGTAATAATCTGCGTCCGCATTGTCCGTCTTGCTGGCATGGCCGAGTCCTTTGACATCTCGCGGAGTTTAATTAAACTCGAGCGTATAATAGCTCCCCGTCGAGAAGGCGAGTCGAGGTCCAACGTCGTTGTCCGACGCCTGCTACCGAACGTAGCGTCGCGTCTAACATTTCGCCGGCACCTGCGTCGTTTTATCCTCTCATATAACGACTACGACATCCGTCGGTGCAGAAACCGCTTCGACATAGCTATTGTATCGTCATACGCTATACCTCACTGCAAATTTAAAATTTGCTGGAGAATTGCGTTATTTAGAACTATTCCTTGTACGTGCTGTAAGGCAGAATTATTTCAGTCACTTAATAAGCCTCAACATGTTAAAATTCTATCTTCCCCGCAGAATAATCAAATTTATTATACGTATATGATATAATAACGCAAAAATGGGGAAATATCCGTGTACTTTAGGTTAAGCAAGAAAAAACATCAAGAACGAGAAAATGATTCCAGTAACCCATGATCTTAATAAATAAATATTATATAGCAATTAATAAAACAAAAAAACGATATAAATTTCACAAATAAAGTAATAGTCACAAGCTACTGTATCATAATAATTACCATTGACAATGAGAATATCATAGTAGAAAAATAGCTTTCTATCTTATATAGCCATATGATCGCCGAAATGTTAATATGAATACAAGATATATTTAATTTCAATAGTTATGTTTATTTATCTGATATTATAGTAATATTTTAAATAATGATTAAGTGAAACAAAGCAATTTGTGGAGTAACTAATGGAATTGTAATAAATTGTGTACAAATGTGTTATATTAATCTTGCAGAATCCTTTAATTTTCTATAAGATTATTTTGTTTCGTAAGATCGTGATTTTTGAATGTTCTTTCGGTAATTAGGATACTTAATTATTTAATTTAGTATAAGATAATGTTTAGTTATTTGGAATATATTAAAGTGGGAATACATTACTGTGTTTGGAGTTGGTGGAAGTTTAGATGAAAGTTGAGGATTTCTTGGTGAAATGATTTTGATGCTTTAGTAGAATTGCCGGGACAACGGCTTTAATTGTAAGGAAGTAGGTCATGGGAGTTTTAAGAATATAGCAGATAGTTTCCCGGAAAATATACTTGCGTAAAGTTAAAAGTGAGTGGTTTGAGTAAAATGAACGTAAATTCAAACGAATTAGAGAAAATAAATTTTCCCTTTCTTTTCCTAGAATACATGTTGCATTACTTATAATTTATAAAGTTTAAATACGTAATAAAAAGAAATTTCTTTTATACGTTATACAAAAACTTCTAACAACTACCTTTTGTTTATACATTTCAGATATATATTCGTTTCTTCTTACATCCGTTTATCGACAGTTTTGGAAATATTTCATGTCACAGTACAATAATATTAATTTAGCAGGAACATAATATGAGAACTGAATCTTTTAGTGGAACTTTTTCGCGATATATTAAATTTATTAAATAAATTTTATTAATTTTATGTAAAACAAAAAAATAGTTAGTTATTCATCAATTTCATTGCGCTTCCATTATAGTTATGTTTGTAGTAAAATGTTATTGTTTATATAATATTCACGACTAGGTATATATTGTATAACGAATGTGAAAATGAAGTTTACTTTTGTAACAAGCAAAATTATATTTACAGTGTTTTATCCTACTCAACTTAATTAACACAAATTATTTTATATAAATATATACGGAAGTTATTTTGCAGTGCTCATGTGGAACGAATTATGATTAAAACGAGACAAACACGAATTACATATAACCTGGATAAAATTCAAGCACAATCCAAGATTCATATAGAATACAATAATGTAAATAGTCATTAAAATCAAATAACTCCATTGACATTCACTAATTATTACTCTTAATTAGTTATTATCAAAATATCATGAAGTAAGTAAACATTGGCACCAAAATTATATAATTATTTTATTGGTTAAAAACAAAGTTATATTTGAAATTTGATCTGAAAAAAATAAACAAGTAAAAGTAAAAGCAAAATGAATTTGTTGTCACTGAGAAAAGTACATTTAAACTTAACAATCACGTGAATTTTGTCAAGAACTATTGAAACATAAAATCGAGACGAGGGTGTCGTCTGAAATATCATTATGTTGCAATCATTCAAGAAAGATAATTTTTGTAATATAATAATTATCTGTAATACTATGTATAAGATCAAATTAATAATGTCAAATTAAATGTTTTACACTGTAAGCATACAATATGTATTTCCTAGAAGAAACTGTAACCCCCAGGCATCTAGAAATATGTAGTTACAGAAATAAGAAAAGTAAGTAAAAGTTATAACAAATATAAGTGAAATAAACCTTCATTGAAATTTTAGAGACAACAATTAATAGAAACATTTACAGTATTCGAAACAAAAGTGGTGGTAATATTTATTGCACGTACGAATATATCACCTCCTATTTTTGTTATATATATTAATTACGACATTGCGGATGAATCAAACTGCAATGATTTTGCTTTTAGTATAAGTATAAATGTATTTTGCAGAGATGGTAAAAATATTTAAACAGTCGATTATTCATTATATGCATAAACTTCAATATGTATTCAGTAGGACCATATTTAACACTTATTGTATGTCTAAAATAGCTGTCCACGCTGCACAATAATTTTGTATTAAATATGTGTTTGTAATATTTCGTAATTGCTTTATTTATGTTTAGATTGGTTTCAAAATTTTGCCAATATAATGATAACAGTTGTGTCTCATTACACTGTTGACATAATACGCATGTATATTTATACAAGCTATCAATGGCAAATGTTAAATTCTCAAGAAGGGAGTAAAAATTGTTGAACCTAGGAAAAGGTCGTTCGTCAAAATCTTGTGCTGGGTGTATAGAGATCCTCTCGTAGCGAGAGAGTTTCATCTCTTTGCGACTTGTTTCGCGTCTTTTCAACCTCAACGTCGCGGGATAATCCCCAAGAGGAGAATCCACCGTGCCGTGTCAATGCCCATAATTTCACGCTTCAACGACGTCTCGGCATCGGATTATTGGATCGGATATCAAGAAAGGAAGAGAGAGTGGTCCTAGCGATCGTTGTCCCGCACCAAAAAGAGTAGAATGGACGTCCTTACAACAGAACGAAGACCCTGGGGGACTGGCCATAGCCTCGGAAAAGATGAAAGACCGATCGAAATTGCCGGCCGGAACACTGCTTCCGAATCTTTTTAACTCTCGAAAATTCTTCCTCTCGTAGCTTGACCGATCTTTTCTCTCGTTTGACGGCAGTCTTTTATGTGTATTATACATTATCGAATATCTTAGTAGGATTTTATATTATGAGAATAACGACTTTTTTCCCGAAAATATCGGTTTTTGACAGTTGCTCAGGATTTTTTGGATTTACAGTAATAGGATTTGAATGCGATCAAAGCGCATAAATTAACGATGAATTAATTTTTATTGTGTAAAAGTGTTGATACTAGTTTTAAAATATAATCGTATTTATGTTGTTTTTAAAGTGTAAACGTGGATGTTTCGTATCTGGACTAGTTAAAATAATGCATTAGGGCACCGTATTACGGTACTCGTTATAATATAGTTGTGTTCATAAAAATAGAAACTTCCATTAAAAAATCGCGGTTGAGTTATAACTTAATTACAATGACTACAGAAACTGTGTATTCGCATACCACTAAAGTATGTATATCAAACATATCACTTTAATACTTTCATATGATTACACAAATTTAATATTATAAATATGAAATGTATAAAACCTAATAAATGCGTCATTGGAAATTAAGCGTATGTATAAATAAATTTTGTAGTCGCTGTAATTACAAAATCAAACGGACAATACTTCTAATAATCAAAATACGTGTGTGACTAAATTCAAAATTCTCCAAATCTTCACTTATTCCACTAGAATTTTTGAGTCTCTTAATTGAAAATCTACATACAGATACATATGTTAAGAAGAATCTTCTCAATCGTTGACTACATTTTCAGTTGAAAATTATTCAAATAGATCCAGAAATTTGCGCATTTCGTAGACAAAACAACCCTGGCAGAAGCGTTCGTTTGTTTGGCTCGCGGATCGGGACGGTTTCAGAATTGCGAGAGAAAGCGTCGCAGTCGGTTGAGACACTCTCCTTCCGCCACCGGTCAATAACTGGACACTACCTTCTCTCCACCCTCTACGCAACCTTGTTCCATACCGCATTCGTGGTCTCTCATCCTATCTCTCTTTCTCTCTTTCCCTCTCTCTTACATTTTGCTCGCCTTGCCACCTCTGTCTGTCTGTCTCCTACGTCTTCAAGGGAGATGCAACGCAACATAATACGTTCTTGTTATATCGGAGACGAATACTGCATCTTCTTCTACGGGATTATAAAACCCATGACGTGAAAATGTTTATGTTATCGAGTCGCTTTATTTGTTCGATTATGAGATTAACCTCTGAAAGGTTGGGATGTTTACAATATATGTATAATTATAAATGTATGTAATCATTATAATCAATACGTAATTATAAAAATGATAATTATATATTAAATTATAAATTAATTATATAAAAAATTATAAATAGATTGTGAACATTTATGCACTTGTGCCATAAATATTACAACTAGACTGCGGATATTTATTACTTACAAATTTTTATTTTTAAAGGATATTTTAAAATATTTTCATATTTTTTAATATTACATGTACCTATTCTTGATTCGAATTTCTCATAAACGGAGAAAAAACTGCAGTCCAACTATACAATAAAAATATTTTACATTGAATACTTTAAAGTTCATTTTTGCATATTATGTTGCAAGTTATGTCTTACAAGTTTTGAACTTATAAAAGATAATATTAAAAAATAGGCGAATTTTGGTATTGACATGGAACAAGAAATTTTGTAAACGATCGAAAAACTTGAAATTTTTGTGGTAATTAAATTATTAAAGAATTTAATTAGATATAAATTATTGGTGTGGATTTTTACTCATTTATTTACATATTCTATTTTAATATGCTAGATATATGCAGATTATACATGTTCTCGACATTTATACCTTTGAATTTTATTATTATGGAATATTATAAAATAATTGATCGAGTTGACTTACCATTTGTTAAAGATGTTTTATAAACATCCTTTTCGGATTCGTGTCACAGTTATGAAAATAGCTGACGGTAATTATTATCGGTATATCAAGCACCTCACCAATAGGCAGAATTTACTGTGGTGGCATCGACAGTTCTTTTGCAAATATCTCGAAAACTAAAGCAGTCCAGCGATAACATATACAGTAAAAAGTTGTTTAAAATGTTGATTCCTATAACATATTCAAAAATCATCGAAAAAGGTGAGGTGGTTGAGATATCGATAATTACCATTTATTTCTCTAAAATTTCATTTACGTTATTACCAAACTTGTTAGTGTTATGTAATTAGTTATGAAATATTCATCGATACTAATAATTTGTAACTTATAATTCAGCAATTTTTTTATCAAATAAAAGCTTACACAAAAGTTCCACAAAGAAACAGTGATTTAACTTTTTTTACTAACTGATCCGCCAATGCAGTTCTCGTAGAAAGACGAAACTGTCGGCAAAAACTATCCTGTGTAGTGACAGTGGCGACACTAAAGCACGTGAAGAGACTAGTTTCTAAACATTAGCTCGGGCTTCGTCAGCGTTTACAACGCGCAAAATGATTTCCAGCTATTCCCGTTACAAAGGTATCGTGTGACACAAAGGACTCGGAGAATCGCTTGATGACCATTCAGAAACGAACGGTTGCTAGCGGGAATATGCGGGAACCGATTCTCCCGACTATGATTCATAGGCAACTATACCGCCATAAACGACTTTCTTGAGAGGATTAACCGGATCACCCATAAACCAGAATATGTACATATATATCACGTGTGTATCCTCGTTGAAAATTAGGAATCGAATAAAATATACTTTTATCATGTTTTCTTCGTGTGATCTTCAATATTGGAAATCAATAATAAAATTTTTAATAATTGAACGAAAATACATTTTTATATACGTATGCGCATTGTACACATCCGAAACGTGATAATTAGTCTGTACTAATTATAATTCGAAAACTTCTATAAGACAATAATTTTGTTTTTGAACTACATGTATATTATTTTACAAATAGGAAGGGATTCTTATTTTTATATATAAGAAGATCCTTGACTTTTAAAGAACGCTCGAATATTTTTAGAGGTAGGAAGAATTCAATATATCAAAAGAATTGTACTTTTACTGTACTTTTACACCTTTAATTTAAGTATAAATGAAGACTAGTAGAAAGTTCTTTCTGTTTGTGAATACTAACATCATTGTATATATTTTCTATTATCTTTTTAAACACTTGTTGAATTTTTATTAGGAAAATACAGAGTGAATCTATGTTTATTTCACACATTATTTTTCTGTAATAGATTTGTCATGAACATTAATAAAAATTATACTGTTCGACTAAACTATGTTTTGTATTAAAAAGAACTAATTCTGATAGGTAAAGTCAAAAATACTGCAGAAAACATGTTACTTTTATGTATGTTACAAAACTAAGGTGAATCTAACATTATTTGGATCACTGTATATACTTATACTTTCTATATATATTTTCAAATTTGTTTCAAATATTTATATATATATATGCAACTATGATAGTCTCACAAGTCTACTAAGGAATTTTCAAAATATTTCATGCAGTACAAACGATATGTTCATAAAAGATATGTATAAATATTCGAATACTTTTCTGACCCTGTGTATATATTACTGTATATCAAGGCACACGATGGCAGTTCTCGTGAGCTTCGTTGAATGAATATGCTCCTAACAAATGTTACCCGCCCGTATTACTAGATAACTGGCAGGATGTATGCTTGCGGGTCTCTGTGTCAGTATCTATTGGGCGTTTGAAACTTCTTGCGCGACGAAAGTCTTATCGTTGAAGGGATTAAGAATGCAACAGGCGCTGCTTGTTTACATGTTATGTGTTTGAATATTTGTGGTACCAATCGAGAGGATGTACTATGCTGATCTCTTAATAATTTATCGTACGATATTTGCAATGTTGAATTATGCATTCTTTGTATTAAGGTATACGAAGTAGTATATGTACATATAACTTTATGCATGGGTATTATATATTTTCTATATAAATATCATTTTTTATATATAAATATTATAGGACACATATTACAGAACTCGCATAAAGAATGAAACATAATCTAAACCTAACCTATTTTGTTTGGCATTTCTGTAAGAAAATGCTCGAACGCCCGGGGCGACCGCCTGTCCCTTGTCACTTTCGGCTATGGAAAAGCAAGCGTCACACCTAAGGGCGTTATAAATTAAGCACTCATCCGCATTGTGTGTGGGTCAGCGGACCCGACGTGTTGCGATTGCGATTGCCTGAGTTCTAGGAAGAGACAGCGAAACCACGTGAGGCTGTCGAAAGCTATGCCCCCTCCCTCGCTAGAACATAGGCTAGAGGGTTCTGACCTTCTGCACGACTGCAACGCCGAAGGTACTCTGCATTCATTGTACAATCGTCATCACGGACGAACGTAAAAGCAAAACCACGCGAGTTCTTCATTTTCCGGGCTTACAAAACGTGCTGCAAACAGGATTACCATGAATTCGCTTTTAGTGCTTCTTACATATTATGTATTTTCGACCAGTCGCGGGGAGACGCGTTCGCGAGGAAACGTGTCAACGGGAGTCGTAAATTCCCGTTACGATTGTAATAATCGACGCCGCGAACAGATCGATCCCCTGATTTCCGTTGAGATAATAGGGGTGATTGAGGTGGTATAACGCTGCGAGGGTTATAAACTATGTATTTCCAACAACTGTATACAAGATAGTGTGGCGGATCGGTATCCATAGGACGCCGACAGGTCGAGGCATCAACGCGGCGCAACACCTCCCGGGCGATCCGCTGGTACCAACCGCCAACACTAGAGGGCTACGACGACAACGAGTCTGTCTAACTCGCTAACGGTCTAATATACGAGCGATTGATAGAAATACCGCACCTAGCGAGACTCCCTCTACGTCTAAGGCAGGGACTACCGGGCATAGTCTTACTGACGAGTCCACCGGTAGTCCCGGGACGAAACGCAAAACTCTCTTTTCATCCGTCACATTGGGTGCGCGTTCGTTATCGGTGGTCACCAATGTGACGGATGAAAAGAGAGTTTTGCGTTTCGTCCCGGGACTACCGGTGGACTCGTCAGTAAAGCTATGCCCGGTAGTCTCTGCCTTAGACGTAGGGGGAGTTTCGCTAAGTGCGTGAAAAACGTAGACCGAGCAGTGCGGTTGAAACGGCTAGAACGATTGGTGGAGGAGATCCCCCGTTCACGTCCGTGTGCTTGATCGCCCGCGCTTTCGCGTTCACGCTCACCGCGAAGGTGCCGTAGGACCCTGACCAACGACGGTCCATTTGGACCGCTTGGTGCGAATTCTCGTGAACCTGAGCCAAACGCTCACACTCACACGCGCTCACGCCGGCGCATACCCGACTCGGCGACGAATCGTTAATTCCTGTATCCGACACCATGAAAGACGAAGTCGTGACTCTACAATGAGAGTTCATTATGTGGACGGAGTTGACAAACGGTATGGTTAGGACGATTTGATGGTGATGTGGTTGATCGTCACGCCATTGCGGCGCCACGCCAGACAGTGGTACGACACTTGCCAACGAATTAGCACCACCTGGGCGCAGACGAAAGTACTGCTGGTGGCCTAGGTCCGGAAGGCGATGCCATTTAGCCGTCTGTTCAAGGAGGCAGCGTCGTATGAAACACGGCCTATGCAGAACTTACGAGATTATTGTTTCCAGAAGCTATGTAAATTGCGGAAATTGGACGACATACCGGACGACGCTATTGCTCGCACCGTGCGCTTGGTGCAGCAAGATGACCCCAACGCGCTATATGCATTTATGAAACCCTCGGCGACATGCTGTCGCGAGGGCGGGTAACGCGGGATCGCCCGGTGCCGACTACGTCGGGAGGATCAAGGCCACGTCCGAGGATCATCGACCGTCGGCGATGGCGAAAGGCGGCGGAAGGGCCAGCGATAACCGAGAAAGGAGGAAAGGGACATCTACCGAAGACCCAGAAGAAAGGCGCTGCACCCGATTGCAGGACGGACACAGCTCGTTCTAGGAATACAACCGGGAAAGGTTTTTAGTGTGTGTTTGATTGGATGATACCGACGCGGTCCGTCTTGGAACGTAACCGAGGATGAATATAGCTGACTTCGGTTATCAGCTTAGAATGAGACGCGGTCATAACCGATCTCGGAACATAATCGGGAGGGAGATGGGTCACGAACATGGGATACACCTCCAGGGAGAGGTAAGTGGAGTAAGCCATCGAAGGACGTTTGCGAGGAACCACGGCAGCGGTATATCAGATCACGGATGGACTCGGTTACCTGCATCGACTGATCGACTAAAGCTGTCCTCGCATCACAGTCATCGCGTTACCGTGCAGAAAGGACCTATTACTTACAATATCGGAAGTTCCCCTAGACTTGAATTGATAATTGCTTTTTTTGCAGATAGCAAGTCCGGGGACGGATTCATAGTCAGGTTGGCCGAATGTAAGAAAATGCGAAGTTCCAAAGGTTGGGGCGACCGCCCGCCCTTCGTCACTTTTAGCTATGAAAAAGCAGGCGTCAACACTTAAAGACACTATAAATTAATGCTCATCCGTATGATGTGCGGGCCAGCGGACCCGACGATTTGCGATTGCGATTGCCTAGGTTCTAGGAAGAGATGCGGGGAGGGCAGGAACACGGCGCAGTACATGCTGGAGTTTCGTCCGGCGTGGGAGCTGTCCCGCTACACCCTGCGGCACATCATAGGCGAGAGACTGACCCCCTCGGCGATCGTAGAAGCGATGCTGAGCGGGCCACAGGAATATGAGGCTGTCCGCCTCTTCTGCGAGCGAGTTATGCTCGCAAAGGAGCGAGGGAGCAGAAAGGGAGAGAAAGAGAAACTCTCACCCTTGTAGGATAACGCGATGGAGGGGGATGACGGTCAGGAGCCTAGAGCCGCTTCATCGCCGTCGCAACGGACCGCGACTAGAAGGGGGGATAGCGCTAGGGGCAATGGCCCCCCTAACGTCAAATTCAACAGTCAGGGAATTGTTAGGACTGGCTCGAACAAGAGGACGCGGGAAGGGGGTGCAACGGAAAGATAATTCATAAGAGGTTACTGGAGCACTCCTGTCATACGCGTAGGATGGTCATTATGGAGTTTTAGTCGGTAAGAATCCGACACTATTCTACTGTTGCCGATTATTAGCAGCAGTGAAGTGTCCATGAGGATTTCTCCACGTGCAAAAACAAAAGAAAAATAAAAAGAGAAGGTTCTAGGAAGAGACAGCAAAGCCACGTAAGGGTGCCGAAAGCTATGCGCCTGTTCCTCGCTAGATCACGGGCTCTGATCTTCTGCGCGGCTCCGAGAGTACTTGGCATTCATTGTACAATCGGCATGAACATAAAAGCAAAATCACGCGAGTTCATCATTTTCCGAGTTTATAGAACGCGCTGTAATCGGGATTACCGTATATTCCGTCCTTAGTGCTTGTTACATTTCATTACTTTTACGTTCTAATCTGTTCGTATTTGTTATATTAGTAAATAGATTTCGGATGTTAGATATGTTATATACGGGGTGGACAATAATATAACTGACTCATTTCAAAGTTCTGTCCTTCTGATGCACAATGGCGCGTCTTTTGCTTCGTTCTAGCAATTATTTTATGGACACGTGGCAAAATAATCATGGTAATACTACACAACTTATTACTTGTTTAATATTATTACTTAATACTTTACATTATTTACAAAATTTACTTAACATTATTACTTGTGTAATAATACACAATGTATTTTTATAGAATGTAAATGGAGAAATAAAACGTAAGTACATAAAAATTTCTGGTGAACTGGTAAAACAGTTCCGTCCTCTTCGATTTCGATGATTTTTTAATATGTTAATATTTGAAGATATCGAATATGATTATGTTATGTAGAAATCAATATTTTGACTAATTTTTTCCTATGCATATAACTGCCGGTCGGTCTTAGTTTCAGAAATCTTCGCAAAAATCTCTCGGTACCACTACAGTGAATTCTGCCCATAGTTGAGTGTCTGTGGTAGGGTATGCGCCAGCATTGGGTCCCCTGGCCGCCGGTAGCTACTCTTCTGTTTACGAACGAGGGTTGAGTGAGCTTAAAGGCCTTGTGCACAACGTGCATATGAAAAGCTGCAAGAAATGTCTACTGTAATTGTTAAAAATGAATATCCTCTATGTATTGGATTTTGGTTGGAATTTTTAATTCCGTTGCCGTAAAGGGGCCAGAAACGTTCCTACGAAATAATAATAAATTAATTATAAAAATAATAGGCGAATGAATAATCGATACTATTTTACAAAATAGAATAATCATTATTATTTCACGCAAGCGTTGTCAGCCGTCTCATGTAGGTTGGATGAAAAATCAAACCCAAATCTAGACTCAATACATTGATGATATGCATTCGCTTGAGTTATAAGTTATAACAGATATTTTTTGCAACCTTGGCTGGAAATCAATACTGACGTATACGTTACCACAGACGCACAGTTATAGTCAAAAGTATATTGCAGTGGTACGTGCAACTTTTTGCGATTATTTCGGAAACTGACCGAGACCGATAATTACCTATATAATAAACAGTTATTCAAAATGTTGATTTCTATATCATACTCAAAGATCATCGAAGTTGGAGGAGACGGAATGTTTCTATAAGTTTATCGTGTGATTAGAAAATTAGAGAAATGGATCTTTTATTTCGCATCCTTTGTATAATGCATATGTTTTGCATATTTATGTTTAAGAATATATATAAGAATATATATATAAGAATATGCAAAAGGATATTGCATAACAGATATATACTTATATGAAATTGATAGCTTATCGCGTAACCACATAAAGTGCAAATAACAGTAATATGTAATCAATATCAAATGTAGAACAACATAGAACGACAACCTATGTGCTGCAATTTTCAATAATTGGTTAAACGTAAGACGTAGTCGTATTTCGAGTTAGAAGAAACGAGAAGCAAACAAATGGGAAGATTTTTTAATTAAAAAAAAATATATTTAAAGAAACAGATGAGCATTACATTTTACGCACAAACAACATCGATTAACAACTGAAAATTTGGTCAGAGTGCTTGTAATTTGCTATAACATAAACTATACGTACCAGAATAATTGCAAAGATGTTTTAAAAAATCTATTGTTAAATATTGTATCGTAGATAATATTCGCTGTATTTCACACATTTTTCGTGCATAAATATTCGCAGTCTAATTATAAGTATCTATAAATACATCTTAAACTCTTTTAACTTCATATTTAATTCCTAATGGTAATATAATATTTTGTTATGAAATGTTATGTGAAATGTATAATTTCTTATATATATTATATAAATAGTATATGAAATATTTAAATTATATTGTGCAGAAAAGGCTGTATGTATTAATAAATATGATGTTGTAAGTGCTCTTTTAAACTTTCAACAATTCTTGACATAGGTATCTGTATCACAGTATAGCATAATGTCTTAGTATTGAGGCATTATTATCAACGTATTGAAAACGAGTTTTCTCGGTACTCTAACTTTTTCACTGAACAGAAGCTGGTGACGCAATGGTTAACAGGTTTAGACACTGGTGTTCGTTGCGATGTTTGTCTACTGCATCCGGTATGTAAACGATCTTAAATACCATAATTTACTGGGTGAGTCTAGAGAATTTTAGTAAAGAATTTCGAGATTTCTATTCTGTGTTTGAGATTGAATGTTTCAAAGTTTTAAGAACAAACGTGTTCCAAGTTCGTTATTGTTGAATATATACCTCAAAGTTTTAGGTGATTATAATATACATCATGATTCATAATTAATGGAACGCGTGAAATTAGAAGAGAATTCTGTGACAGAAAGTAAGGCGAAAATCAAGAATAACAAAATTATATTGTAAGCTTTGTTTTTGCGAAAATCGAATTTGAAAAGTTGTCGAACATACGGATTGGATAGAAGTGAATAATAATTAACAGTAAGTTGTTCTCCTTGTGAAAATGGGTAAAAAATATACAACATAATTTTGTATTTCTTTCCTTCTTCAAAATATTCAATCTCTAAATAAGAATGAAAATCAAATATCAATTAGTTCTTAAAAATTTTTCTCTTAGTTATTTATTTTATTTAATTTTTTCAAATAGGGACACCTCCTTTTTGGAAAAAGTATCAAATATAACAAAATATTATTTATATATCTGTATTTTCTACAAATATTTTAATACTTTTTTATATTCCACTTGTTTCGAATTTTTGAAATATCCTAATCTCAAAGGGGAACTCTCCAGAAAAGGTGCCAGATAATGATATTGGAATATTCTTATTTTTTATAGCAGAAATGGCCAACAAGTCGAGCGCGATCGACCGGTTGATCGTAAAGCAATTTTTGATCGATCAGAGTCGACAGGAGACGATTTCAACATAGAAATGCAACTTAGTCCTGACTCGTAGAAATAAACGGTTGTAGCACCTTCCAGTATCATTTTAACTATAAATATTATTAATAAAATAACACGTTGATTTAATACCCCCTTTTCCATTGTTACTTATTAGTACACAAGTTTTCTAAAAATATCTACTTTCGAAGTAAAAGTATGTAAAACATAAATATTCATATTTCTCTTTAATTAAGATTTCAAATTTTAGGTCACACCAATTACGTGATTATTAGCGATACCATGGGAAGTGGGTGCGTTGCATATTATCGTATTTCACATTATATTATTCTATTGACTAGCCTAGCTTTTTAAATAGGTATATCTCAAGATATCGTGCCTTTTTCCATCTTCTAAGTTATCTGTGAGAAAGGGTTCCAATGCGTGTGTCTGTCGGAATGTAGTGTACATTTTCGGCATCTCAGGATCAGGTGGTCTATTTTGTGTATTGCACTCTCCGCATTGCAGGGTAAGTTCTTTTGATAAGAGGTATGAGTGGAAGTGTCCTAGTTAGATTCAGTTGTTAACTATTTGATCTCTTCTCTCCATTTTTGAAATATCTAATTCCCTCTTTCCAGAACGAAGCGGAAGCAAAACTTTAATATCCATCTTTTACATTTCTACCAATTTTTTGAAATATCTAATCTATATAATATAACAGTTCAGAAAAGTATTACATATCTTGATATTTAAATTAACTTTCTTCACTTGTTGCAAATATCTAAAGAACTTAAAATCTTTTCGGCAATTATTCAGAATAGGGCACGCCTTAATAATAATCCTTAATACTAGGTTCCTCAATACTAATAATCTTTAATAGTAATTCTTAATACTGGATTCCGAGATATTTGCAAAAACCTCGAGCGAAGAGATTACGATTACACTACATTTGACTACATTCTGATATAGATGATCACCAGAAAGCGGCGACCACATTTTCATACCCAATCTAAATCTAATTCATTGATAATAATCATTTTTAATATAAATAAAGAAGAAAAATACATTAATGGATCATAGCTTAGGCTACGATATCGACAATATTGGCGTGAAGTAATTATTTTGATTATTTTTATCTGTAATTGATAAAAAATGTAACAAATATACTTATCGTTACTGAAAAATTGTTTGCAGAACAGAAATTTGCTTGAGTAGATTGTTAAATAACACATGGTGTATTAAACATAAATTGCTTTGTAATTTATATGTTGAGAATTAAAGCCAAACAACGCGCCACAGCGTTTATATGCATGTGTAAGAAAGAATTACATACTTGGAATGTAAACTTTGACGATACATTTTGAAATCATCAAAATCGGTGATAAATAAAAGACAAATATATATAATGAAAAAGCTGTTCGCAAAAATTTATCAATCATATATATATATATACAGGGTGGTTGGTAACTGGTGGTACAAGCGGAAAGGGGGTGATTCTACGCGAAAAAAGAAGTCGAAAATATAGAATAAAATTTTTTTTTTAATTTTTCTTTTTTTCAATTTTTTAGACAACGATCTACAGTGAGATCCGTTATAACGAGACGTGATAAAGTGCACGCGTACCGAGCGAAAATTCAAAGTCGATTTTCTCGAGAACAAAGCCTCGAACGAAAAATTTTTATTCTATATTTTCGACTTCTTTTTTCGCGTAGAACCACCCCCTTTCCGTTTGTACCACCATTTACCAACCACCCTGTATATTACATCCAATTCTCGTTTTCTCTGATCTCAACAAGAATAAGACACATTGTATAAGAGGTTTCACCGGCTACCGGTAAAGATCTGCTAGGTTCACGATTTATCTGTTTAAATACGACCCGAGGCGATGCACAGCCGCGCTCGTGTTTAAACGGCTTGCTACCTGATCTTTCGCGTTCTCGCTCGCTACCTCTCGCTCGCCGCGTGAAAGTTTCCACCGAACTTGCCATAAAATCATTTCCTGCCGTTTACGTTGTGCACCTTTCGTGCACCCGTATACACAAGTATAACGCGTAAATTCGAGCGAAATGTTCGATGATTTTATCCTGGTTGACGCTGGAAACGCTCGCGTTAATGGAATTCGTTTTCAACTGTTGAAGTTTTAATTAGCACCGTGCTCCAGGTAATTAGAGAATCATTTGCTCGAATTACCTTATTGCGGACCCTGTTTGATATTTATTTCAGATATAATGTTTCAACGTTATATAGCTGTTCGAGGTTCTTTTGATTCTTGCCATTTATTGTGTTCCTTCACTTTTTATCAAAGTTTAAGTTAAGTATATCTCATATAGCTTCGATATAGCTTTGATAATTTTTAAATGGCTTCTTTAAAGCATGGTATATTTAATCAAAAGAATTTTAATACGATTCAATACACGTTCCTATTAATTTAGCCCTAAGCTTTAAGCATTATTTAACTTTCAAATAGTATTGTTGTGCTGCAGATGACTATCTATACTAATTTATGCTGGATTACTGAAATTTCGAATATGTAATTTTATTTTGTACTCTACGTTCTAACTTTAAATTGTTATTGTCTTCAACGATTCAATGATATTTAGTTAAGAGGTAAATAAAATATTTGAAAAGGTTTTAGATATATTAATGAATCGTGTTTCAAATTTTGATATATTATCACTCTATATTTTTATACAAATAATTAAAATCTATTATTTCCGATGCTACAAGAACATAATAAAATATTGCTTTTGACTATAAGTTTCTCATTAATTTGTGCATTTTACTAATATTAGCTACAGATTAGCTAAATAATTGAGAGTGATACTGTATATGTATAGTTTCTTTAGAACAACATATATTTAATCAAAAATATGTTCATTGCGATTCTTTAATTAATTTCATCGTTCTAAATTTTTAAGAATTATTTGGCTCTGGAATTAAACAATTTTTTAAATGGAATTGTCACAGTTTCTTCATTTCGTTCCTCTTCGTTTTCCTTATCATCGTTTAAATGAACTAGGGAATGTCTTCAAGCAAATGCTAAATTTACGTTTTCAGAAATTTTTATGGAATGTTTTTTAAATATAAGCTCATATAAGAAATTCAGCCATACAAAGCTGGATATTAATTAATAAGATGTATACCAAAATATTTAAATCTATAATGAAAATTATAATATACCAAGATATTTATAATTTATATAAAAGGTTAGGGTAGGTATCTAAAAATTGTTTGTTTCATTTTTGAATCTTTTTCGTATTCTAAAAGTAAATGTTTGATGGATATCAGTTTTCCACCGTAAAAAGTTCTCTGCGAAGCATTTTTCTTCGTTAAAAATGTCCGAATTAAAGGAAATTTAATATGATCAACGCTTTAAGCTAGGTCATCTTCCAGGTTGCCCAAAGATAAAAGATGACAGCAGAATTTTTTGCACATGCATCCTCATTTTCGAGAAGTATCTCGAAAATTTAATAAGCGTGCTTGAATTTAAATGTGATTCCGTTTGTCTGATCTTTTTATGGGACTTTTTATGTTCTTGTTCATCTTCGTACAAGAAGTACATAAAATAAAATAAAAATCTTAGAAAATCGTAGAAAAGCGTAAAAAATCTTTGAATAATAATATAATTGCAGACGATTCTGCAAAACTTCAACAAAATTTTATAAATCAATTTATTATATAATATTAATTAATAAATATTGTCAAGAGTATTTTATTTGTAGAATAATATATAAACTTTAAGTATTCGAAGCAAAAATCAAATTAAATTGATAGACTTCAATACTTCAATATTTAGTTTAGGCAAAGTACCACGCAATTCAAAATAATTGAATGATTTAATTGAATTATTTAGTAAGCTTGCAAACTTTTGATACAGTCTTTATTACCGGAAATAAAGTAATTACTTTTTTGAACTTAACAGATTCATTTCACTTTTGGCTATTTCGTATTAAAGTATATTGTATTCTTTTTCAGATCGATTTCATAGACTTTGAATACTACTTCTTTAAATTCTTCTTCCTTAATATTAGGTATATATATATACATTTATTGTTTTTTCTTTTTGAAACGCTTATAGGGGATTCGAATTTATGTACGTATGTAGTTGGTTAGTAATTAAAGCTACTTGCGACGTGCTTGAGCTCGTCACTGTAAATTTTTTAATATGATAAATACGTCTTTTGTAAATAGTTTAAACAAATTTTTACTACATATACATATGTATATTAGATTGTAATTTTGCATGAACACATATGCTGATTTATTCATCGTTTCTTTGATACTTTAAATTAATTTTTACATGTTATATAAAACCAGCAGGTGCTAATATATACTTATCAACGGGAGTGAATGTTGCGTTCTTTACATGAGTCATTAAGAGTTCTAATTGACCCTAAAAAATCTTAGCTTTACAATAGGTGGAGAATTTTATGAATAGAACAAATCGGTTTTGACCTTTTCGTCATTTAATATCGAAATGATATACGATTTAGTATTGCAAAAATGATATCTCGTGATCTGTTATTAAGATGTAGTATTGTTTCTAGTGTCAATTGTCTAGTGTCAATGAGATAGTTGGACCTTTAGTTACATATCTTTATTTAAGATTATTAACCTTTTGTCTTATAAATTGTACTTAGTTATAATCAATATGATTCATTTTAAAGTTATAGCGATAAGCTTATACTTTCACTTTGTATGGGTTGTATGTACAAATTAATTGATACTTTGTTCCTATATATTGTTTTATACATATGATCTATACAATATTTCGTTTAACATAGAGTACACAGATTAATTTATATCTTTTTACTATTTTTACATTATTTATATAGTCGATAGGTTTGCGACCGATACGACGTTCAAGTCTCTAAAAATACGACCATGAAAAAAAATCTTTTACCTTATAATATGTATCTTTTCGATCGAAGTAATTCATTCCGTACGCCTTTGCCCGTATCATTAAAGGTAACAGAGATATCGTTTTGTAACATCTGATTAACAGAATTACTGAGACATTGTAGCCATTGTGGTCGCTAATAATCGCTAGATTAATGAATATATGTTGAGTGTTAATAATGTTGAAGCTTAATTATCGCGAACTATGAGCCTCAAAAAAGATTGTAATACGTAAAGCCGAATTTACGCTGTTTCACGTTAGAGAATCAATGCGGATGATTCTTGCACAGTGAAAGTGAAGAATGAAACCCGGAATATTTACACCACTTCACTGGATGAATACTTCAAATGAAGGCAAAGGACACCGCTGAAACGTGACACACCGATATTAATGAAACTTTGCAGGTACATAATGTAGGTACAAATATTCAACACGTATCTGTTTTAGCGTCAATCGTCCACATTTATTGGATGAAAACAGCTTCTAAAGTTGGAGTCGAAAACGCATTTCCTGGATTACTTCAAAAACTATTCACGGTAGAGGAATGGTGCAGATTAACGAATGTTATGCTTTTGAATGAGAAATATGATCGGGTTTATAGATTTTTAGAAAGTCCATTTGTTTAAATAATACATTAAAAATTGTTTCTTTCCGTTAATATTTCTTGTGTATATTTATCGATTTTCACGTAAACTTGTTTATGTCGACTACATATCCAAACTCAAAACACCAATAAATCAAGGTTTTGATTTTTTTCAAATTAACGAATACAACTCTAACGCCAGCGTATCGTTTCAAGCTTGATATTTCTACCTACTACAATGAAATTATTCCTATGAAAAAATGAATTAAAATAAGTTAGAAGTGATTAAAATTGAAATAAATGAAAATTATTAATAAATTATTTTACAATCATAAAAATATAATGAACGAAGAATGATATAGCATTTTCTAAATGTAGGTGTAGTAAGAGCAACAACAAGCTTGTTATGTTTATTTTATCGTTTTTGATACAAATGCTTTATAACATATCAGCTCTCTCCAAAGTTATCCTATTTTTAAGATACAAAAAGTTGAGTTTTTTCACTCTCTGTACCCCTTCTCCCTTCGTAATATAAGAGGTATTTAAATAAAACACCTAAATGGGTATTCGGGATTTTTCTAATTGCATTTTAAGTCTTTCGTATAGACCTAATCCAATTAGGGTAGACGTAACTGCACATGTAGGGAACAGCATTACACACCTCTTGTATCTTATGTAAAAATTTATTACACCACAAGTCATTTGCAGTGCACTAAAAGTAATAATATGCTTATTAGATATTTTGTATTTAGAATAACATGCCAAATTAACTTGCGATGTTTTAGCAAATATCGGTAATAATTATATTCGCCAATTTGCAAAAAACTAAATTCTGATTTATCCGTATTCGTTTCCATATTCATTTCGTACGATATAAGTATGAAATATGTAGAAATGCGAACTGGTTGTCCGAATATGCATTCAGTACACGCTTATATTTCTTGCTAGTGCCGTTTCGCTACGAGTGTATTATCCATTCTGTTCATCCAAAGTAGAGCTCGGCTCTACTCTGTTCAGTGTTCACTTTGGAGGAACATTGTGGATTAAACGAGGATGAAAGCGGCGTTTTTTTGATGAATCACCCGACGTGTTCGTCTAAAGTAAAACAATGTAAATTCAGTTTAAGAGAAAAACATCTTGATTTATTCAATTCTTTAGTACAATTACCAAATATACTAGGACAGAATCGCCTTTAACTTCATTAAATTTTGTACTTACTACTATATAGCAGTATATATAATAAATACGTTATATACATTATAAAAAAAATGTGTATGCCTTTGAATGTTATGTGTGTTGTCTATGTGCATTGATTTCAATTACAGGCTTGTGTGACTTGAAGAAATTTGTATCGTTGACTTTGAATGAAATCTAATGACCGTTTTAAGCCGACGGTATGCGTTTGATTCATTTGTAGTCGTTGATACAATTCCTTTAAAACCACTGAATGCATATTCTTTACTATTCGTTGTGTCTCACTAAATAGTAATATATCATTATTTGTTTAAAAAATAGCTACCGTTAACTCACAAATGTGACTAGTACCCGTACTAAAAGGCTGCTGAAAGACATAAGAAATAATAGAGAGTTTTTCGAAGAGCAACATAAATATGGTATGAAATGGGAAGACAATAAGCTTATCATTTGCTAATAATAATACGTAATAGTAATTTCACAAAACCCGTTCAATTTAACAGACAGATAGTATGTTCTTTTTCTCTAGTCCGTTTAGAGAGGCTGTGTCGAGAGGCGAACAAAGCGAAAAAGGAGCAAGACTCCTGGTCGTCCGCGTCCGGCATCCAATAAACCAGTAGAAATAGAAGGATGCGCGTTCTGTGGAGCATGGAGGAGCGCTTAGAGTTAGAGAAGCGTTTAGCTTCTTGCCGGGTTTCTACAGGAAAGAAAAGAAAAAGAGCCCGTGTAGCTGCGGTCGAGGAACGTATTCGAGTTTCTTCGACCAGTGTGGGTCAACGTTCCGTGACCGGACTGCGCCGTAACTATCTTTTCTTGCAAATTTTCTTCATTCGTCCCTCTTCGCGAATCGCATCCCCCTTCCCGAGCGAAACCGCTGTTTCAAAAGACGCGCCGCGCTTTACGATCATCCGCCTTGTCGACTAAATTTCTCTTGCAAGACTGTATATGAGCCTCTAAGGAGCCAAACTGATCGATTCTACATTTTATTAATTTTCCAATTTCATTACTACAATGCGAATTTTTTATCCATCTGTAGGAGATTTAAAAGCACAAAATTGCAGAGAACGCTCATAATAAGAAAAAATATGTAAATTACGTAGAGGAGGAAGGGGGAATAGAGAAGGGGTAGAGACGTAGTGGATATATGTGTGGAGGTTAGAAACTCAAGTGCAAATCAAATTCATTTCATGGCCGAGAGGCCTGAAATTAATAAATTTTCATTGTCATTGTTATTGTTATAAAACATTTCAAGTATAATGTTTTTTTAATAATACTTGATAGACAGAACAATTTCTTATCTCTTATGAGATTATTCATTTTTAATTATATTCTCGAAAATATGAATTTGCATAAAAATTTGCAGTGTATTCTCATTATATTAGTACACGATTAATATTCAGTTCTCAAGAAATAAACTATTTACTTCCATAAGTTCATTCATCGCAAGAAGACGATATACAGGCAGTCTCTTAAGTCTAGATACTACACCCTTTAAATATAAAATATTATAGTAAAAATGGTAACACTATGACACGAACTTACGTATTCTTTTGATGTGTTAAGATACATATCCTGCAATCTCCTTAGCATTTTGTAATTTAAAAATGTTATCCCAAGATTTTTGAGAGTGAAATCTTTGAAATTTCTAAATTTCTTTTAGAAATACATCAATAATAATTATATTAATATATAAACATAAATAATTTTTTGACGTTAATGTGCGTTTTTACTTTCTTGGTGAGTCAGATGCAAGATTCGATAAATAGACACTGGCGACTAACTGTAAATGATCGTTAAAAAGCAGTATTTATATAGAACATCACTATTTTTGACTAAGGTTTAAAATCTTAATATACAATTTTGCACGGGTTTTCCATATGTGTGTAACAAAATCTTGTATTTCTACACAATTTCAGTTTTCTTTGAAACTGTACCAATGCAATAATACCAATGACGTGTCATTATAGTGTTAGTGAAACTTCAAAACGTTTTGTATAACACATATAATATATTCAGAAAATGTTTTTATAAACTCAAATACTTTTGCGAGTCGTATAGAAAAAGTTTTATCAGTATATTTAGAAATTAGTAGAAATAACACCTTTAATATCTAAACATAAATATAAATAATATAAATGTAAATATGGATATCTATTCTATAAATTGTATAAATAATATTTAAATAATTATAATAACATCTATAATATATATTTAATAATTTGAATAAGATTAATAATATATATTAAAATCTCGTTGTATAATCTATAAAACGCTTTTTGTCAACAATTCACGATAGTTCTCTTTCTTTATTTCTTTTATCAGTTTACTATCTTTATATTCTTCATTGAATTCATTTGTTTGAACTATTTGATTTCATGTATTTTAACTAACTATATTTATATTTTAACTAACTTCTCAAATTCTAATGCAAATAATAGTTCGTTAGTTAACGTTAAAAATGCCCGCGAGTCCAAAGATTATCTCGATCGAGTCCCTAGAGTGGAATTTCGAAGATCGAAACCGAGTTATGCTGTTCCGCTTCCATTAAATGATTAATGTTTCGAGGTACGTCTGATTAATGTTTCAAAGTCGCCATCGATGCGCCCCGACTAAGTTCATAGTTGGTGCTCAAAGCCAAACACAAATTCTCCGAGGAACCATTCCGATCGAAAGATACTGCACGCTGCGGCACTTCGTTTCACCAAGCATAATCTGCGATAAAGTTTCCACCAACTAGATAATACCGCTATTTATCATCGAAATCCTAGCATTTGCGACACCTTCGCGCATAGTACTTTTGTCGATAGGCAAGACGATTAAATTTAAGTATTATCGGACTTTTTACACTTTTACATTCTATGATTTCTACATATTAGATTATCTTGAAGGTTTCTGCTGTTTTATGCAGTTCAAAATAAGAAATTAAATTATCTATTGACTGAAGCCACTATAAAATGTGTCATATTATTTATCATTTAAGATAATATCTTCCTATTAAGTCTATCTTCCTTTAAGTTATCCATTATCTTTTACTTTTTTTACGTTTTCCACTGGATACAAGTTTCGATATAAAGTTCATGGGTTAAAATCGGAAGAAGAAGAAGAGATTTTGTTTCATCATCTGAGTATTACATTTGAAGTTTTCAATTCTATTTTCGTTACTTTATTCTATTTATCTTTATTTCTATTTTAGTTACACGGTTATTTCGTAAATTAGAAATTTACAGATAAACTGTGAATTTTTATGCATTCGTGCCGAATGAAAAAATGCAGAAGAAATGGATATAAAGCATTAAAATATATAAAATATCCAAAGTAAAGTACTGATTACAATTTTTAGTAGGTAAAAGGAATGTCTATTTTAGTGTATATTTAAAGTGTATAGCTATGTCTATAAAAATATGAATTTAGGTAAAAATTCACAATTTAATTATGTATCTAGGTACATATATGATTTTATGCGGGATTTTCATACTACGAAGGTATGAATCGACCAAAGTATCCAAATTTCTATGAACAATATATTTACGTGTTTTCAATCAAATAATTCCGAGAATCCTAAAAAAAAACAAATTAAAAATGACAAATTTTTAAAAGTACCCCCAAAAAACCTGAAAAATTCTTATCCTCGGCACAAAATCGAAAAAGAAAGAGATCATCGCTTTTACTGAAAACACCAAAAAATCATTGAAAATTATGTGAGGTGTAATAACATTTGGATAAGCGCGGCGAATTGCGCAGTTTCTGGGGCTGATTCACCTTGACGTTCGTCCGCTGCGGAAACGATCGCTCCTTCGTAGAGAAATCTCGATGTGGGCGTCGACGTCCTGATGGAAAAGAAAGAGTGGAAAGAGAGGCAGTGGGGTGCGAGGAAAGGACGAAAGATAGAAGGAGGTAAATTGCCCCGAGATATTTAATCCCGTGGAAAGGCCGAGGGATCCTTTATTGGCTCGGCGAGTGAGCAACGGGCAAGATAAGTTTCCCATAGGATCGATGGCCAATCGCGTTAAGCGATTTTCGCGCCTCGTTATCCTTTGTTTCCATCCGCGTTCGACGGACGTCGATGCTGTTATTCTCGGTCTCTTTCTAGGTTTCTCTTCTTTTTCCTTCCTATCTTGAGCGGGACGATTGACTTTGTATCGTGTCTCGTATTCGACCATACCGATCAGTGGCTTATTACAACCAGATTGTTGGAGATTCGGACGTTGAATTTGAATTTTTGAAGTTGTGCATGCAGTTATGTAAGGGTTCGTTTTGTCATTCGTAATTATTATAAAAAGTTCTTTGCATCAGCAGACTATAGGTACTCGTAATAATAATTCTCTTAATAATGATAATAATATTTCTTATTATTCTAATGGGATAACAATAAGAATCCTTTCCTCCATTTCGTTTTTTAAGAATTGTAATCTAATAGTATAAGAAAATACACAGTAAGAGACCCTATAAAACAGGAGATATATTTTGCGTTGTCCGAATTCTCTATTTTACAGAATCGATACAGCAAGTAAACTAAAATAAATTCTATATGGAAGTAACGCAACTGATTTTGTATAGAAATAACTGTCACACAATACGTATCACAATACTTATCATATAAAAGTTATTTCATAACTATGATTTTTGAATCAATTAAAGAACGCATACATTTGCATGTCGGGAATGAATCAAGCCTCCAACAAAGTACAGAAGGCAAGCGTAACGAAACAATTATCAATATGTAGTGTTCTTGTTCGTCACATACATACATGTATATAGAATCTCTTTAAGCAATTTTGCGATTGCGTTAGACGGGTGTGCGGTAGCAATTTTCTGATCGCGTTATACGAGTAGGAGATACTTTATAGGCGTCTTTCTGTAATATATTCTAATTATAATAATAATTATAATTATAATTTGACTGAGAATGGATAATGTATAACGAATTGCTACATAAATAATTTCTATGTATAGAGTCCAATTGCTTTAATAAAAATAGATAAAAACTAAACGATATTGTAAGTTAATTTCTACTATTGAAGATATGATAATGTTACTGCTATGTACGACACTCCTTGAGGCTTCTAAAAGTAAGCTGTGTCCAAGCGAAAAAATTTCTAACGTTTCGGTAACATTACAGGAGTACATTCTGTATGAGTACATTCTGACTCCTGATGAAGTTAACTGCAATGTTAGCGAAACCTTGGAAACGTTTCCCTCTTGGACACAGCGTATTCTTGGAATCTTCAAACAGTATTGTGCCTAGCAAATGTTATCTACGACAATGCCAAGTAACAGTATTAGATGTGACAATTCGAGCCGTGAAAGCTTTAAGAATTGTCCTACTAGGATAAAATGAAATTTCCTCGTGTGATACAGCAAATAGAACGAGAGAGTGACAAAAGTCTCGAAAGGACGATACACAGCTTTGTCGATTGTCGTTCTCCTTGTTTTCATTCGTTGTTAGCGAGCCAGACGTCTGAATTAAGCTTCGTTTTCATGAGCGGCCACGGGCCAAGATTGAATTGCCACCCGTCGGCTTTTGCCGCGGAGTGCTTTCGAAAATTAAGCGACATTGTGCCTTAACGAATAGGGATTCAAGCCTATGTCTGCCTGAAAAAAATATGGCAAGAAGGGCTGGAGGCAGGATTGAGACTAGAAAAAAGTCGTAATCAATTTTTGTTTTATGATATGATTCGTGAAAAATTTGCTTTGTGTTGAAGAAACTTAAAAGGTAGTAGGTATGATATAATATAGGTAGAACGATAGTTTGTATTCCTTTTTATAAAATTTTATCGTTTTAGTCTCGATCTTAGCTTTATTTCAACCGAGAAAAGGAATTTGACTATTTCAAGAAAATCTTCAACATAGAGTTGGAACGAGAAATCACATACGTTGATGACTATTTTCTCATATCTTCATCAAATTTCAGAAATTTTATAACTAAAACAGCAAGATAATAATTCTGCCAAAAATGATCTAAAAAACGTGGCAGGTCATTACGTCACGTTAAATTTCATCGCATCTCTCAGCAAGTTTTAATATTTGAGGAAAATCTTTGGCATAAAATCGAAACGAGAAATTACATACATACACACACACACACACATAAATCTTAAGTATTTGAATCAATCTTAACTTCAAATTAAAAAAATTTGCAACGGTAGAAAACTACAATTCGAAAATAAAAAATAAAATAAAAAATAAAATAAAAAATTAAATAAAAAGTAAAATAGAAAATAGGAAAATACAGCGGCTACAAAAATGTTTGCACATACTCTTCTTTTCCAATATTAAATTTTTGTAATCATATGAAACTTATGAAAGTATCTACTACTAAATATCAAATTTAATATACTTGAGGCTTAAATCGTTAAATCGCAAATAGAAAATACCATGTACCTAACCTTATGAATTGACGAAAAGTTCGTTAAGAAGAACTGAAAAAAGATAGTGGAAAATGGGAATCTATATTAGGACAAAGATGCTGGTCAAGGGGCTATCTTTCGAGGCGTGGCATTATTGCCTCGGTGGTGAGTTCATGGCGGTTAATGGTGGCGACTACGGTGGTACCCGTGGTCGTAGTAGGCAATATCTGGTCGGTCACGTAGACTGACCTCAGCATCGAGCAATAACGAGCTCGGCTGGACATTTCTACCATCGCAACGCCCGTACGTGAAGCACAAGGAATAGTCCTTCGTGCAACGATGTTTTTCTTTGCCGAGATATTCTTTGCGAGTAAGTCGGTTCTTGGAAGCAAAAATTGCAGTAGCTATTAAAAATATTTGCACATACTTTTATTCCTCAACGAAGCATTTCTTTTATCAGGTTCTTTACATTTCATTCTCAGTATCAAGTTTTCGCAGTTATATGGAAGTGTTATTAACTGATACGAAATTTGATATATGTACTTGAGCCCCATTAATTAGTACTTTATTAATTAGTTAATTAATTAGTTAGTATAATAAATGTAATGGCGTGCAAATATTTTTTGTAGTCATTGTAATTTGTTTGAGTAGTACTTTAAATCTTTTGCTAGATTTAAGCTTGGCTTGATGGTTTCGCGGCTTAAATTTTAGACTTTCTTTTTTACAAAATTTAGTCAAAAAACAGTTATATTAACATGCTGCAACTATACATACAGTCTATGCTCTTCTTCTTTTACACTGCCTTAGGTAATAAAATGATTAAAATATTTCTAGCGTAAAACACAACAACAACATAACAAATATATTTTTTGATTTGGATCTTGTAACATAATTAACGAGAAAGATAGGTGGCAGAAGAATAAATGTGTTGCTACTAAACTGGTTGAATACACAAGCTCTACATAATATACTAATCCTCTTTGGCAGGTTTTCAGTATTAATAATTGGCCGATTAGTATACAACGGACCATAGATAACGCGGTATTATGTTAATAAAAATATCGTGTAGCATGCTTTTTGAACTCGTCTTAACATTCGCTACAATCTAATAAGAAAATAAATATATGGTCCCGTTTAAGAAACCTAAGGTGACTTTGTTTTCGTTATGAAAACGGACTATTTTCGAAATTTTTATTGTGGCCACTTCTTTTATATTAGATACCGATAAATCTTGGTTCGAGATTTTGTTTTGTTACACAACCGTAAATGGTTGAAAAATTGTCCGCTGTATTAGATGGTATACTCTGTATACTCGTGCTATTTCTTTCTCCATCGTCGTGTTCTACTTGCGTATTTTTATTTTTTTATTTTCTTCGCTCTAGCGAAAACGTCGAAGAGAGATTTGCCAGGAAATTGCTCGACTCACCGTACATCTTCCCTTCGTCGGACAGGATGATTTTGCGTCGGCCGCATGGCGGATATATAGTGAGTGCTTCCTGGAAGCTCTGCTCGATATCCGGCGACCATACACCCTCCGCGTCCGCTGCCGATAGGTCCTTCTCGTCCTGCAAAATACGAACGCCTCGGATAGGATTTCTCACAAACTCTTTAGCTGATACGGAAACTCTCGTGAAATGTACGCGATCGTCCAAGATTTTTGGTTAATCTGTCTATGTATCATTTGAAGATTTAAGCCTCAATTAGTATCGTTGGATTTTACATTATAATAGCTTGATTTACTTCATACAGGTTACTTAATTGTAAGTGATTCGATTTAATTTTGTATTCCACGTTGTATATTCCCTCAATTGCAAATTTATTTCCATTAATTGTAATTGCTTTGTTCATTACTGATAATCAATGTTTTATTATACATTAAGATTAGATGACCAAACCTAAATTGTTATAGTCAACATTGTTTCTATTGAAGAATGGAGGAAAATTTGAATTTATATAGCTGTCTCCTTTGTATGACAAAAAAATCTATAAATTTAAAACATCAGGTAATTACATACATAGTAACGTGATCAATTCGTTATCACTAGATTCAGATGATTACTTCTCTTCAATATTAAGATATCTATTGATATTTTAAGAAAATTGAATGCATTTTTCGTTTTTATTTTCTAGTTATTTTGTTATAATGTTATTCATTCATATACGATATTAAATGAAATAAAATTTGTTAAGAATGTAATAGTAAATTTTGTAAACACAAATGCATGTAATAAGTGTATATATATATATAGTACTGACTATATATATACTTACTATATATATACACGAAAATCTACATATACCTATCGAAAACACGTCACAAAATTATTTATATTCACGTATCAATGCAATTTTTATTCATGTATTTCTAAAAGGAATTTAAAAATACTAAAATATTTCAATATATTAATTCATAAAAATTATGGAATAAGATTACATCAAAGGCCTTTAACCTTTTCGATGGCAAGGAGATAGTAAGACATTATTGATGACCTACAAGTTATTAATATAATATCAAGTCGATTTTTATCATTACATATGGACATGTTAACACACATATGTAATTTTTAAACATTATATTTTATGTTCTTTTATCTCTTTTTTCTTGATAAAGATAAAAGACAATAAGTTGTCTTTATCATTATATTTTGACAATATCTCTCTCAATATGTTTAAAAAATTCGTGGTGCTGATGTTTTTACCATAACATTTTATATTTTAATAGGTGTATATAGATTTTTGTGACTGACTTTACATTCTAACATTTATAACTAACTAAGTATAACGTTTATCAACAAAATGATTGAATACAAGTTACGGTTGAATTAAAAATGTCAAAGAATGAGACAGATTAGTGCTGCACGAACAGAATAATGGACAATTACTTGGGCCGTTTAGATCAAGCGTAGAAAGACAGAAGGTGAAACGATTCTGCGAGTAGGGGAAAGTCTTTTCTGAGAAGTCCAGTCACGTTTATAATATTGGCTGGCACGCAATTCCACTGGAGTTAAGACTTCGTTTGTGTTTGTATCCTCGCAAGTGTCGGAATCATAGATGTGTAAGAAATTTTATTCAATTACGTGAAAAGTAAATTATTGTAATTGAAAAAAGAATTTATGGGATTTTTAATCAGGATAAGGAATTAACGGCAGAAAGGGATGAATATCGTGATTAAAATTTTTCAGCAACACTTGCCCTTTTGCGAATTTAATTAGAAACGTTAACTTCATATTAATAAACCTTTAAAATATTGAAATGTCTCGTATTAAACTACCAAGCTTTTCATATCTTTTACTTGTTTAACCAATGCTTTTATTACATTATTTAGATGCAGTTCGGAAATCTTTACAAATTTTACAATTTTATGATATACTAAATTAAATTAAACGCGACGGTTATGAACGTGTGATTTATTGTTTACACAGTGTAAAACAAAATATAAATGTTGTTACGACTGAGTTTATCTTGAAATCATAATTAATGAAGATGAAATAAGTCGAAATTATTATTTTACTCAGTATATTATTAACGACTGAAAAATTTACAGAAGAAAGAAATATTCTTCGGCAATTTATAATTTCGAAACGATGAATTAAATTTTACTTTCTTATAGACCTAAAACCATAGAGCAATCTAATTAACAAATCACAGCTTAAATTGAGATTTCTAGTCCATCGAATAATATTTCTCATTATTGTAATATTAATTATCTAGGCCATTAACAAATTCATTTTCTGTGTGTCTGTCGCAGTAGAAGATAATCACCATGTACCTTTAACGGATCATTTTGTGACACATTATAAAATGATATAATTTTGTAATTAGCTAATGAATCAAATATTCAATAAAGATTGTAAACAATGATTTTTAATACATGTACATAAATAAACTTTTCTTTTCATGCACGATTCACACGACTGATTTTATAATTGTCAACCTCTCATTGTTAATTAACGCCTTGACGCCGAACTGCATATCTTATATAAATTGTACATTTATATAGAATAATACGAATCAGTTATTTAAATCATTTTTTGAGTCATCAACTTAAAATTGAGGTATCATATCATTTATACCGACAACAGGCATTATCAAAATATGGTACGCCAATTTACACAACTTTGGGGATTTATAGTCGACACTATTATATTCGACACATTCATTTTTTATCTGTATACTTAAAGTGTAAAAACTGATAAACATTTACAAAGGAAAAATTAACAAACAAGTTATAATTTATAATGTATCATTTAAACAAATGGATCTTTACAAAACTTGTTTACATAAACATATTCGTTGCTAAAAAACATAAAATTCGTTCATTAACACAATTCTTTTCTAATAGTACTTATCTCGATCTTCACCAATCTTTCTACCTGAAATTCTACCTTCATATACAAACATATATAAAAGATGTAAATCTAAGCAAATGGTCTCTAAGCTCATAAGTACTTAAAAACAAGTTTATCTATAAGTGAGAATCAAAGTAAGTAGAAAAAGTGAGTAGAAAAAACAGTTCTCCATGACATAATGAAAAATCCGCACCGAATAATAATTAAATATCTGCACCAAAATTGATATCAATATTTGCTGGTTTAACAAAGAACTACTTGCACAATTACGTCGAAGGAATTTATAGGAGGATAAAGAACAGATTATCGTTCGAATATTTATCGTTACTCACAGTAAATGAACTTACATCGCTAATTTCGCCAACGTCGAGGTTCTTGGTATCCGAGCCGGAGCCGTTCGCGTCGGGCGGCGGCCCGGAACTCGTGGGAGTCCACGGCGCGGAAATGGTGTCGGCTGCAGCCACCGCACTGCCTGTAACAATCGAATACATCCAATACATTAATCCCTTACAATCATCGAGCCAAAGAAATACAACTTTAATTAGTAATTTAGATATCATTAGAAAGTGCAATGAAGTACGTATAAATAAATGAATAGGTTATTCAAGATAAAAGTAGGATAAGCAAATCTAAGTATAGATAAAATAAATACACATAGTATAATTTATATCTAGTAACAAGATAGTTGAAATGTAATATAGTTATATTGTATTATGTATTTAATGTAGGAAGAATCCCGAAGGAGAACAATAACGTAATTATACATTAATTTCCTGTATAAACTTGTCAAACATAGAAATACCAAAAAAGAGAAAGAAAGAAACCGTAAATAACATATTAAACTGGATAAATGCAATGGAATCCAACACATATATATGTCCTACAATTTTTTCATATTAAGAAGAAAACAAGGGAGAAAAAGAAGAAAAAAGAAATTAAAGTCGTTACTAAAGTCCAGTAATTTCCTCAGATTTAAAAAAGGACAAATCAGAAAAGAAAAATTAAACGGAATAACTGAATGACTAAACTCGATAAATGTAATATAAACCAACGCGTTCTTATATGTAAGTGCCTTACACTTCACAAACCACTCAAACCCAGAAATTTCACATTCAAAAAAAGAGAACAAACATTACACGAGACAACGATCAAGCTACAGTGGTGTGCAAAAATTTTGAAGCTCTAACAATAAATCAGATAGAGTTTTCACCTAATATTGTGAAACAAATATTTAAAAGAATTTTAATTAAAATTAAATATAAGAACATGTAAAAGGGTAGAGCAAATAAACACTATTATTACTTAAAATTCTTTAAAAAATCTCTCTTAGAATCGAAATTTCTTGGACAAAATCTATTTAGCCAAAAACTTTCTCACAATACCATATAAAGCTTCCTAAATTCAATATAAATCATCCTAAAACAAGTACAAATCTGTAATCTAAAAGAATTTTAACTAACATATAATATAAATAACATAATAAATGCATAAAAAAAGTAAAAAAAAACAGTACAATTAATGAACAATATCATTAAATAATAAATACTAGTACTATTAAAACTTTTGTAAAACCTCGCTTTTGTATATACATATAGAAATAAAAAACTCTGTCTTGCTAGAAACTTTCTCATACCACTGCATAAACTCTTCTAATCCAATATAAGCTGTAATCGTAAAACAAAATTATGAAGAAATCTAAATCTAAAATCTAAAAGAATTTCAACTAACACTGTATATAAATGCTTAAAAAAAATAAAAGAAAATAGTAAAACTAATAAACACTATTCTAACTTAAAATTCTTTGACATATCGCTTTTATACAAATACAAATAAAAATATCTATCGGACGAGAAACTTGTTCACTCCACTGCATTAAACTCCTTAAATCCAATAGGTATAAATAATCGTAAACAAATTACTGTAAACGCGTCCGGAGTCGTGGCCGCGCGCGTATCATATCGGGGCGGCCTGTGCCGGAAGTTCCGCGCGCATCGCAACGAACGAAGATTTACAGCGTTGCACCGCCGACATATCTCGGACTCCGGGTCGCGGCCGCGTGACGGAATCCGCGCGGCTCGTTTTCAAGCCTGGAATATCACAATCCGCCACACAACCCGACCCAACCCCTCGCCCAAGTCTTTCACCAAGCAAAACAAAGAGAGAGACTGTCCCAGTAAAATAGAGCGAGAAAGACACCCACTAACAGTCAAATAGAAAGAGAAACCTTATAGAAAGAAAAAGAGAGAAACCTCTATATAGGAAAGCACGCGCGAAAATTTCACTGCAGTTTGGCGAAGGTGGAACAAGAGGGGTTGCACACAAGAGGTGGGAGTATGGACGGTGGTGGAAAAATCAGCACGTGAAAAATCGCGGCACGAGCGGCCGTTGGCGCGGCTTTCTAGATTCTCTATACGTCGGAGCAACAAGTGTTTGCTGATATCGCGTATCAGTGCTTGGTTGAGTGGTGGGGGTAGATTGGAGGCGGAACACTCCGCCTACAGGGGGTGGAGTGTGTATGTTAAGCCCCCGGAAGAGCCCCTGGCCCCTCGCTTCCGACCGCAATACCGGATCCCCTTTCTCACAGCAACGAACCCCCGTAACACGCCGGGGGAAACTGCATCCTGTCGCGTTCCACGCGAGCCTCTAATCTCGGGGAACTGGTGGCTGCGGCGTTGGCGGCGGTACTTGGCTTTTGCGCTTCTTTAAGGGAGACGTGACGGGATACCCTTTAGGTGTAGAAAGAGAATAGGAATGAGAGAGTGCAAGGTGTATTTTTCGCGTTTTTTTCTAGGTTAGGATGTTTAAATTTTATTTTCGAAGTTTTTACTGGGTTGGATGGAGCTATTACGCTGCAAACTTTTATTAATTGAAGTTTATTTTGGGAAATTTGCCTCGATGGGACTGTTATTACACTGAGAATTTCAATTCAATTTTATTTGAAAACAGTTGATTGGGTTGAATAATTTGATAATTGGACAGGACTGTTACACCGTAAACTTTTATTAATTTTTTACGTTTAATTGGACTAGATAGAATGTTGCATTGTAAGCTTTCATGAATAGAGTTTTATGTTGGGAGATTTGGCTTGACACGACGCACTGTTCCATACATTGGAAGTTTTCGTTTTATTTTGAAAGATTTGACCGGAGTGGATGATTTGACTGGGTGGGCCTATTACACTGGAAACATTCACTAATGTGGTGCCTTCGTGTAGAAAATTGACGTCTAATACGGGAAATTGTATTAGTAGATTGCAGGAGTTGTTGCAAATTTATACCTTTAATAACTAGAGGAAAATAATGGAATCAGAATAGAAAAATGTATACACCAACTTGTTATAAAACAAGTATTGGAGTATTTTATATATTTTTACATATATTGTAATGTATATTCTACAAATTTTTTCACTTTTTAATTTTCTATAAATGCAGAAATATGCGCAGTCTATGTATTAGGTACATATAGTCCTATGGATTGATTTGACTTGACGCCAAGCTTTTAAATTTGACATTTTGAAAGGGCACACACGTTTAAGACAGGCAACTAGCTAGTGCAAGAATTTTATCCAAATATGTTAAAAACCGCAGAAGAGCTTTAACAAAACTTTGCAATCTGCTTTTTAAAAGTAGCGTTTTTAACAACACATGAATATTTTACGCCTGGAACAGGAAAGTTCCGTATATTTATACGATGACTATTCATCACTAAAAAATTTCTGTGCTTTATCAGTAAAATACAACAAACTACTGTTTATGCAAATTTATATTTTTATGAACACAATTAAAAAAATAGAACTTAAGTGGAGATGTGTTTTATCTATTGAAAATCATAACGAGAACTCTATTTTAGATACAAGCAGATACATTTTAGATTTTATACAATTTTCTGCATTTTGTGCATTTGTGTATCTGTAAGAACGCTAAACTGGTAGACAAACTTTGATTGTTTTTTTCTTTTTATATTTTCTTTATATCGAATTGATTTAACTTTCCTACCTACTTTATATCTATATCTTGACGCTTAACAATTCAAAAAATCTAGTACAGATTTGCAGTTACAGCAAAATTCCGTTTATATGAACTTATCAGAAAATAAATATATATATGTGTAATTTGTACACTGTATTTGTTGGATACAATAAAATACTGTTTTGCGCCTTTCTTTGTATTCCATACAATAAGTCTAATAAAATTTAAGTTACAATATCTTTTAAACCAATCAACTTTGATCTGCCATAACTTTTTGCATCAATAAGACTAACTAAAATATTAAATAATCCGAGATAAACAAAACGTTCTGTATTTATAATCCAAATTTATACGATAGAAGACCAATTATTCTTCCCATATATAACTATTCTGTATAACTGTTCATATAATAGAAATTCATATTCAGAGAAGTAGATAATTTGAACCAATAAGAATTTACTTAATACATTGATTGTTGGGCCAATGTGAGTGATTTTTACGTGACTGAAATTTTTTTTTTTAAACTCGTCAATCTTTCCAATGCTGTTTGAAAATCATTTGCACGTGACATAGATGTGGTGTCCACTGATGGTGTCCACATCAGTGGGCACCATCTGCCTCCGGACCAACTAGGCCGTGATGCCAATGTGACGTCATCAGTAAAATTTCGTTCAAATAAATGGAATTTTATTATAGTTTTATCCGATTATGTTCAATTGACAATTTGTCGTCAGAAATAGCATAGTTGCTCATAGTAGTAAAAGAAACCATCTAGAAACCATCGAGACTTCAAGCTGTTAAGATCAATGATTTCCATAAACTACAGTGGTTTCGACAAGTATTTGTACACACTCTTATCTTTCAATAAAGTGCTTTTAATTAAGTTTAATTGGGTTGGCAGCTAAGTGACTGCGGGTTTTGTCATTACCATCTAATGACAAAATCTGCAATCACTTAATTGCCAGCCCAATATATCCCATGTTCCTAGCATCGAATGTTTTTATAATTCATATAAACTACTAAATGATAATAAATCTTTAAATACTTAATATACGTACACCTATTAGTTGATTAATTAGTATGTAAATGCTTTGATGAATATAGCGGCGTATAAATATAATATATTTATACTTCATTTATTTATATTTTAGTATAAATAGAAATACTTTTTGTAGCTAATATAAATCCATCATTTTTCAATGGATCTTTCAATACATCCCAAATCAATCTACTAAAAATACTCCCCTTCCTAAGAAAGGTACACAAAAACAGTGAAACAAACTTGTGTTCCACGAGCTCACTGAATATTCGCAGGAGTTGGATGAGAGTGCGCACGGGCACAATATGCAGCTGAAAATGAGCGGAGCTTTAATAGAGATGCGAGCACAGACGAACAGAGACAGTCAGAGAGAAGTCAGAGAAACAGAGAGTCACGCATACGCATGTGTGACCATCAGATTCATATATCTCCGAACTCCGAGCCCAACCTGGTGTACGCCCTTATGTGAATGTCGCGTACCTATCCCCGTCTAGGCGATTTAACCGTCCATACAAATAGGTATGCATGTATACAAATACGCATAAATGTACTTGCATATAATGGTATACTTTCGTACATAATAATACAAACATAATAACGAAGTATTTACATAATAAAATAATACTTTTTTTTTTAAGTTTCCGGATTATAAAGGTTCTACTATACCTATTTATAATTGAGTTTCTCAGAAGGTAAACTGATAAACTTCACTTTTTGTTAATTTTTTGATTCTATACGATTAATATGTAATTCTAAAAAAAAAAAAAAAAAAATTCTGCAAGGTCATTTGCCGCAAGGAAATGATATAAATAATGATAAATTCCAAGGAAAATTTGAAAAACAGTATTTGCAATGTCGCCGGCTTTCTGTATCTTTCAGTTTATAGAGTTTATCAATGTGGCTTTTGAACGATTACAACTCTGTTGTATTTCCTATATTTTTTTCTTATCTCGATACAAAGATACAAAAACGTAGTAAAAGTGCAATTGCCTCTTCTGATGTTTTAATTTCTTTGAAACCTTTGAAAATATTTAAGAGCTATTTAAAAGTCAGAATCCTTTTTTATTTAAAGTAAATGAGTTCTCTCTTATTTATAAAATAATAATATTACAATGTATTTGAACGCTCACCTCCTAGTGAGACACAGTTACCATGACTACATTGATAAAATTTCAAATTAATCTAAAAATGTATATAGAAGTTACAAAATATTTTAAATACGTTTGTGAAATATATACCTTCACTAAATATCATGTAGCTTCTATGTAGAATTTCAAATTTCTTTCACATTTTATCAACAAGATTAATGATAATAACATTTCGCCGTGGTGCTGAAAATATTTCGTAGAACACACGTAATATATTCACAGAAAGTTTCTATAGATATTCCAATAGTTTCATGATCCACTGTATATCGTATGTAGTACAAGCATAAAACTGTAGTCTTATAGAGGTCTTTCAATTATACAGTTTCGAGTCAGCAAAATTCTACTCTACTTGTATTAAAATAATTTGTCTCTAAATACTTGTGGAGGGTAGTGTACTTTTGAGCAGTAGTATAGTCAGTTTGCGCTCGCGCGTGCACGCGGAGCGTAATGCCAGAGCGGCAGAAAGCATAGATCATGGCGGATGACGCATGGTTGCATTCGGTGTGCCCGTCGGTCGACGGGGCTCGAGCCCCGTCGCCAGAGGGATGGAAATGCGCGGATGAAGGATAGGGAATGGCCGGGTCAACCGTGATACGGCGCAGGAACTCGAGCAGGGGGTGGGAGAAAGCATTTTGGAATGTCGTGGCTACTCCCGGTCACGGGAGATCCCAGGACACGTCCTTGTCCGGCAATGCACGCCTTGCACTCTCGGTCTTCTCTTCTCCGCTTTCCTCATCCTACTCCGTACGCATAACTAAATTTCTTGCTTCCTTTTCGCTTCCACTGCGACGATTTCGGGACACTGTCTGGTCGATTTCCAGAATTTCAGTCGGAGGTAGTTTCAGTAGAGATAGTTATAATTTTGCAGTTCTGTGTAGATAGACAGTGGCTCGTGCATTTGAACATTTAGAGGACGCTTTTGTGAACATGCAAATATTATTATTAAATGTGTTATACAAAGCAGCTTATTTTATTAACCCCGTAACGAGCAGACGTGAATATTTACGCAAATCCATATGTTTATAAAAGCAAATAAAGGGATAGTATGTAACCAGAAATTTGTTTTACTTACTAAATATTATAATAGGTGCTGAACCTTGCATATTATGCGTGTAGATTCTGTACAACCTTAAATTCGCCATAAATGCATAAAAATCTGCTTGTCTATTGTAGAAATGAGAGATAATGATTATGTTATTAAAATGTTAAACGAATGGTAAAATGTATAGAGAAGCTGTAGAGATTTAACGTTCAGAAGTTCGTTCTAAAGTATACATATAGACTAACATAAACATTGAAACTTAACACCAAAATTAACAGTTTTATCAGAGACAAATTACATTTATCGTTAAATATTCTCAAGTATAATGTTTTAGGTTTAAAGTGCGTGAAAGGATTCAATTTAACATATTTTGTATATAGATAATTAATTTCTTCAACAACGTCCATCTCCGAATCTACTACTAAGTATCATTTTATCAAAAAATTTAAAAAGCCACCCTACATCTGTCTTCATATAACCCACTAAATCTACTACGCTGTTTACTTCAAACATAAACATAAATCAACGCCATGCAACCGTTCTCTTTAATATTATTATTCAAATGGAGTGTCACATCCTTCAAGAGGTGCAAAACGGTTTGATAGATCTTTCATGTGTTTTTGATAGATTTCATCGGAAAATATAAACAAATCGCCATAGAGTACTGTAGCAATGCGTGCATACTATGTAAATCATATTACACAAATTCAAGTTCTTCTGGAGCTTTTTTTCCCGACCAAAATCAGCCTTTTGAGCATACAATTCGTCGAACTGTGCAGAAATTCGAAGAGACTGGCTCGATTTGTAATGCAACACGTACTTATCAACGTTCAGCTGGCTCTTCTGAAAATATTGCTGATGTACGTGATAGCTTGGAAGGAAATCCAAACCTATCAATTTCTCGCCGTTCATAACAATTGTGACTTTCGCACGGTACGGCCTGGTATATTTCGCACAAGAACTTGTAATTACGCCGTATAAGATTCAATTCTATGAGCCGTGAATTCGCTAATTGGGCTATGGAGAAGTTACTAGCTGTTAACAATTTTGGGAACAAAATCATTTTCAGCGACGAGGTCCATCTTTTCCTTGGCGGTTCTCTAAAGAATGTTCGTCTATGTAAACGATGTTTGGATTTAAAAGGATGGTGCCATATGTTATACATCGAACGAAACAATTGCTTTAGTAAAAGAACAATTTTATGGACGTTTGACATCTCAATTTCTTAATCATATCAGTGATGAACAGTATTTCCCATAAGAAACCACTTTTCAAACAAACCTGCCACACCATTCATTCGAAACTCAAACAGCAATCGACAGCATTAAACCAATCTCTCCAGCCATCCCCTTAAAAATCGTGGGGCACTCGAGCGGCATGTCCCGCCGCTCCTATCAGTGACATCCGTAAATCGTTCGAAGCAGCTTTATCCTTGAGCAAACACGTCATAGAACCGCGTATCCGGTTCTTGGTCCCTGGGGGTGTAGTAAATGGCGTGTTCGTGGGTAGTAGTGGCTTTGGCTAAGCTGTAAATTTGGCGTATAACCATTCGGGGGTAGCTCTGGTCGAGTAGGCCAGCTTTGCCAGCTCCCGTGGGTGGTTGTGTGCCTGGTAGGGATGGGTACGTGTCTATGTATGTGCGTGAGGATGTATGAGGAAGGGTGAGACAGGAGATGGGGGTCGTAGAAGCATTCATAGCAGGGACCAGAGGGTGGCTTCGGTGGAATGCGTCCCGTTTAATATCGCGGAACATTATATATCGCCTCTCTTGTCCCTACGTTGCCC
Source organism: Bombus huntii (assembly GCF_024542735.1). Classification (NCBI taxonomy): domain Eukaryota; kingdom Metazoa; phylum Arthropoda; class Insecta; order Hymenoptera; family Apidae; genus Bombus; species Bombus huntii. The sequence continues at coordinate 1,385,395 of NC_066244.1, forward strand.
GTACAGCACGATATAACACGTACAAACACACATACACGTGGATCACACGATCCACCTACGATCCCTTGGCGACATTGACTCGTTCTACGTTTTTCCGACATATGCATGCGCTACGAAAACTCGACGAATTTTTCCTGCTGCGTTTATTCGCGCCCTGCAGGATTTTTTGAGTGCGTCGGATGGATGGCATTGTGATACCGCGCGTGGGCCGATTTGAATGAACTTAGAAACTTTAATACATTGTTGACCAGGACTTATGCAGAGACGCCTGTGGCTGCCTATTTTTCATGCCTGACAATATTGGAATATCGCCAAAATGTTTGTATTACCAAAATTATTAGACCCGATGCAGACAAGTAACTTTTGTTCGTGCAATATCGGTACAATCATGCCTGTCTTCGTTGTTCTTAATTGGAAATACAGAGAAGGGCATATGATTGCAACGACAGCATGCAGACAAATGTCTCTCTACTGCATCGGGCCTTAATCCTACAAATTTTTTTATATTACTATTCGTTATATCAGTCTATTTTAAAGTCTTATAAGTTTTATATGATCCATTCTGTTAATGACACAAGTTTGCATGACAAACTACCAAATCTAAGAAGTCGTTAACAAAAATTGATTCTGTAACTTAATTGTCACTTTGGGTCTTGTCAACCAAAATAGTTATACCTATAAAATTTCCTAAGTTTTGTAAAATACTGTATTTAATCCACTCTGGAGTCCACTGCGAAAGTAAAAGAGCATTCTTCGGCACAGTTAAGATTATTTTCACTTTCAGTATTAGAATCAATCATTAAGGTTTTCTGTCCTTTTGATCTCTCTAATATTCACGTCGTTTGTATCAGGATTATATTTTGAAGAACTTTCATCTTTCAAATTATTAGCATTGTCGCTCGGGCAATCAGATAAAGCATCAGTATAAAATTTACTAAAAATTTCTTTTTTACTCAAAAATTCGCGATACACCATTTTTGAAAATTTAATGTTAACAAAATTGTATTTATAATATATAACAGATCAGAAAAGAGCCTAAGAAAACAAAAGGTAAATGATAAACAAAATCGTAAATTCTATAATGGAAATTTTATCAACTTTAAGTTTTAACAACTTCGTACGGTGATTTGTATCTTTCTCTAAACACGTTTGAATACGTCACACTCAGAAATATTCAACAATATTCTGGTAAGAAAAGACGTATCGATACGTTTTCGATCAACAATGTGTTAACAGATGAGCAATCATGGACGAGGTATCTCGCGACACAACATCGTTCGTACGATGTCGACGAACGAGTTATGCCACGAGTTTTTCTGTATTTACTTGTATGTCTGTATGTACTTATATATGTGTTACTTATAGATATGTACAAGAAGAATAAAGAAAAGTATGTCTTTCCACCGCCATGAGGTTTCGTGAATTGATATTTTTTTGAATTAGGACTCTCATCCTCATAAATAAAGAGCAAGATATCTCGTTCAGTGGTTGCGAAGCGATGAACGTATGAACCGGTCGGTTCTTATAGTAGCTTCTCATGATAAAAATCGTGGAAGAGTTGTAGAAATCTTCAAAAAAGAAAAACATACTAATTACTGAACTATCAGATGTTTATGCATGTTAAGTATAGAACAAAATACGTATTTAAATATGAGTAAAAAATATGTGAAATATATCAGTAATATAGAATCATTAAATTATAAATCGAAACTACATATTAAAAAACATAATTACTATATACACTGTCACATACATTTACAATAAACTGATTGCTTGCTGTTCATTATAATAAACCGCGAATATTTATGCAGTCTAAGAAGTATGAAGATTACATAAAATATATTCAAAATATATTGTCATATCTTTTAGTAGGTGAAAAAAATCTTTGCTTAGATTTTACTTGTGTTGATAAAAATACTTATCTGCATAAATATTTGCAATCTAATTGTAAATAATGGCAATAAAAAATGTCTAGTTAGTTCTTAAGGCTCCGTATATTCCAATTTTTCGCGAAATTTATTTCACAAAAATGATAAAATAACGATAATTTTCATATTATTTCTTTCATTATAAATTTACCACTATTCACACGCTCCGTAACTGTCGCGAGGTACAAATGAAATTACCATAAAATATCAAGATTACATCAAAATGCTTCCACGTTGCAATTAAAACAGCGTGCTATATTTTCGTCAACGGTGCGAGAAGATCGACGCTGAAATGCAATTGGTCGATGTCAAAGATACCAAAAAAGGAAGGCAATAAGCGAGAGAGAGAGAGAGAGAGAGAGAGAGAGAAAGAGAGAGAGAGAGAAAGCCAGGATTGGCCGGTGTAACATGAATGGATATTATAATTTTCATACCTTTGTGAGAGGAATTAAATTACCATTCACAGGATATTATGGCGACGATACTGAAGGTACATAGTAGTTTTAATATAATATAATTAAATCTACGTTTAACCCACATAAAGGGATATTCTCGTTGGAAAATACTCCAGGAAATTAATTATTATCTTGATGTTGCGCGCTTGCGAGCTATCATGCCGTAAAATTTATTAAGAGGCGACGCTTCGCGGATCTATGCGTTGATAAATATTACGATATTTACGAAAACTTAAGTAAATTTGAAAAATCATTAGGGAGTTATCAGTAATCTTAAGAATTATCATATAATTTGAAATAATAATATAATGTAATTGACAATAGTCTCATCAATTTGTAATGAAATTAATTCTTCTCTTTCAATCCTGTTCTTTCGTTCTTCATTACCAGAATCTTTTAATTCCAAGTTTTTAATGATGGAATCAAGTCTAATATGTATTGAAAAATTTAAATCAAATTTAATACCTAAGATACGTTTCACAGGGTTTAAATACTATTTGTAAGGTATAATGGTTCGTTCATTGCATCACTTACATAAGTACTCATTTTCGTAAGCTCGATTTTCGGATCTCGGAACGAGTACTCACAAGTTTCGAAAATTTACTTATAATCACTTCGATATTCAAACGAGTCGAAGCCCCTGCAAGTAGCGTTAAAATCATGAGAGGTAGAAACGCATTACCATTTCATTGAATTCTTCTAACAAACTTAGGAAAATTCTACGAATTATAAACGATAGGTAAGATTCTTATAAAACGTAGCTGAACATTTGCACTTGTAGTTATTTAAGAACTAGAAGACAAGACGAATGATTTTAAGCGAATGGAAAACTTCTAGTAAGAAGCTGGTAACGTTTCGAATGTTTCGAACCTGTTTGAGCAGTGGTCGATTCTACTTGGTAGTGCTTATTTTATTTCTTACAGTACTTAGCTAGCACTTAATTTTGAGTCTACTTAAAAGTACTGATTGTTTTTAGAAATGTTTATGGAAGGTTCGAATATAATCAGCCGATATTCAAATCTCTTTACGACGTAGGTAAGTACTTGAGCCTATTACAACAAATCTTCTAACACGATAAATGCACCTTCGCAAATAATTTTAAGAAATTTTTGTTATTATACGTATACGAGTATTAGATGGAAATCTTGCATGAATACAAAATTCTGATCAATTAATCGTTTCCTTCATAATTTAAATTAATTTTTACGTTTCGCATAAAAAGTCCTAATATGTACTTATCAATAGGAGTGAATGTTGCGTTCTTTATATAAGTAATTGATCCTAACAAATATTAGCATCGTAATAGGTGAAAAATTTTATGAACAAAACAAATCGATTTTGACCTTTTCGTCATTTAATATCGAAGTGATATATGATTTAGTATTATAAAAATGATATCTCGCGATCTGTTATTAAGATGAAGCATAGTGTCTAGTCAATTGTCTACAGTTATTTGTACCTTTTGTTACTTGTTTTTATCTAAGAGTATTTAACTACGATCAATATATTTCGTTGTATATATTAGTTTAGCTTATACAATACCTTCATTTTGTATAGCTCATATATGTAAACTAAATGATATTTTGTTTCAGTACGTTTTATTTTATCTAGTCTATACTTTTTCCCCAATATACTTCATTGTACAGGTTTTGTAGGTTAGTTTATATATTGATGTTTGAGATATTCAGAAGTCAAATCCATTAATTCTATTTTCTGTAAATCTTCAATTAGTAAAATCAGATTATGATATTGGTTCATTCTTTGTATTATTCTCCAATAATCATTTTATTATTGTTATGTATCGTTTTATTTATTTGAGAATCGATAAAGAATAGCATATAAAAATATCTTTTAGCGTCATTTGTAATCATCATCAGAAAATCATACATGATTTTGAAAATTTAAGCTAGCATTAAGTTACATATTATTATATCGTCAACGAATGTTATAAATATGTAAATACGTATATGTAAGAAGTGCATAGAAGGCAAAATTCAGGCTTGACTGACTTGATGTTCACACGATCCTTAATTTTACTTAATTTTAAGGCAAGTTTGTTTTATTCGATTAGTAAATTGCCTAGAAGATAGATTTCGTCCTCAAAAAACGAGATTATGTAACATGAAGTACATATATAATTCTTCGAAGGAGAAACTTTCATAATTGAGTGCCAAAAAGTTTAGTTTTTCCAAAATAATGTTATAGGTACGGACAATCATCCTAAAAATCTTCGTAGATCGTATAAATATATTATTTATATTAAATTAATACATATTTATTTCTTGTTACTATTATGTCATAATGAGAAACTATAACAACAATAAAAAAAAAATAACAGAATGATCTTGGTACGGAACGCTTTATGATTTCAATGAAAATTTGATGCATTTTATTTGAACGAAAATAACCTTCTTACAGGATGTTCTGTTTTTATAGATGATTGCATACATTAACAATTATTATTCCAGAACATTATAAAGGACTTTTACTAAATATATATTAAAATACTATCGTACATTTAAGGAGTATTAAACAAATACTACAATGTAAGATTAAATCGTAATGCTTTAAAAAGTCTCACATTTTATAGTAAACGGAAATTCACACGCATAACAAAGTATGGGTTAAATTTAAAATTTATGCAACTCTGAAAAAATGGTACTGGACCTTCTATCATTAGCTGACAGTATGATTTTATTAAATTGCTAGGAACCAGTCTAAAGGGTAGATTCTCGATGACCTCTAAATTATTATGCTCAAGATGAAAGGTCTCTTATACGTTTTATATCGTCGGCAAATAAAAACGGAAAGTACTTTCGAGGAATTGATAAGAAAAGAACCAGAAGAAAAAAAGAGACTCTATAGAGGCAATATCATGACGTTGATTCATGTTTTAAGGTATTATACTACACCGGCAATTAACACTTTCACTACCAATGATGTAGTACTACGTCTTTCAGGTAAGTAGAACGAAAGTTGAGAGCCGTCGACTTTACCTTTTCACCATTTGAGAGCTTTTAAGTTAATAGTGCATCTTACCTCGAAATGTGAAGGCTAAGGATGCTCTATATATTTACTATGTAAATATGTACCTTTAATCGGGAAACAAGATATTCTTCCTTGAATTTAATATTTACCAAAATTTATAATTTTTTAAATTTGTTAAATTTTAAATTGTGTTTAAGAAAGTGTTTAATTTCAATGTTTTAATTTCTTAGTTTCTTTATTTGAACATATTAATACTTCATATTTATTAATTTGTAGAGTATTAAGGTTTCAAAATGTTCTTACTTTCTAATATAAGACATTCTTCTTTAAGTTGAATATATTTGACACTTTTTAATTTATGGATCATTAAAATTTTCCAATTTCTCAATTTACTTCTCCGTTGAATTTAATACATTTCATATTTATAACTATATATATAATTTAGGTTTTGAATTTATTAATGTAAACGAGTAATTCTTTGAACTTAATATAAGTGCTTTATAATTATTCATCTGTAGATAATCTGGTTTTTAAAATTATTCAATTTATTACTGTAAACAAGACCATTCTTTTTTTAAACTAATCCAATTAACATACGCAAGATATTTTTCTCCAAATTTAATAATTTCTTATTTCTCTAATCTTAATCTAATACAAAAGACTAATTCATTATATGCATAGCTTGCTCTTGAATAATTCTTATACATTTTCTCTTAGGTATTTTTTATACTATATATATTTATATTAAAGATACTTCTTGTTTTTCTCATTTTATTAAACTATAAAAGGGTTATTCGAGACTGCCCTTTACGCAAGACTAAGCAGAGCGTAATCTTAAGAAGCGTATAATCTTGAGAAGTGGTTCTAACGACGCTTATCTTTGAATTATTAAAGGGTAATAAGGTGACGTGCTCTAAGTACACGTTTTACGGGTCACATGACACAAGGGTAAAAGAATGTTTTCCGCTTTGACAAGATGTCGTTTAAAAAGAAGAAGAAGAAGCAGCCGAAGGGTTTGCGCTCCGTATGTGCTACGTACGTGATGCTCAAGATACTTTACAAAGTGAACGAGCTCCTTCTCGAGGACTTCCTGTAAGGTGAGAATTCTCATCGTCTGTGCGTTCTTCCGAGTTGAACTCGGTGAGGATGAACGTGATAAATGGGCGAAAATGATAAATAGTGTTATTATCAATCTATTGTGTTTATTATAAATTTATTACAAAGAAAATTTCCATTATAAATTGGTATTAATTTATATTAGTATTAATTACATAAAGATCTATATTACAAATTGACATTATTTGTTTATTATCATAATAATTATAGAGGATGATCTATGCAAGTAGAATGAGTCATTTTTCTTTTCTAGTTGGACATAGTATAATTGTTAAAGCGAAAAGAAATCTAAATGGCATGAAAAGTCTATTTTACAAAATTTTAAGTTAAAAATTAACTTTACAAAACAAATAGAAGTTCATCCTATTAATCATTACATTGATTTTATTAGTTCGGCAATTATATAGGATGATTCGAGTAATTCGAATAAATTGTGACTCGTTTTAGCTTGGAATTAGAAAAAATTGGTGAAGGAAAACCACAAATGGCATGGAAAGGCCAACTTTGCACTTAAAAAGATTAAGTACAGTTTTATTTTATTAAAATAAAATTTTAAATAGAGATGCGTACTTTTTTATATAGGTATACCGACTATTCGGAATATTTTGTATGAAGAAGGTTGGGTTAGATTATGTTTATTTTACACTTAATAAGAGGACATGATAAAGAGTTTTATTTTGTTAATTTATTAATTTTCTATAATATTTATGCCAAATTACATTTCTTACTTCTAAACAGACCTTCAAATTTGAATTTCGAATAGTAATTTAAAATTGAATTAAGTCAAAGTCTGATATATAAGGATTAATTTAACTTAACATACTAAAGTTATATTATGAAAATTTTCATTTGAATCTTTTCTTCTATAATATAATATTGCGTAATTTATTTTCCCTGTTTGTATACGTCATTTCTATAAAATATTGTACCATATTTATTTAATAATAAATTTCGAAGCACAATAAATACTTATCTCATTAAATTTGATATAAATACTTTTCCTATACTCAGCCTTACAAAAATCTATCATCCACAACCATTTAAGATCACTGGAGCCTCATCTATCCGCCATCACGACTATAAACCGCGTTGTCTATAAAAAGGCTAAACATCTTTCCCCTCGTATCCCGCGTTATTTCATTATACAGTGAAAAGGTTCAGCTTGACTCGAACCTCCCCTAACACTTGAATTATCCGCGACACAGCTCGCATTCAGGCTGGCAAACAGCAATCAAAAGACGGCCGATGCAATTAGAAGAGCATTAAACACGCGAGAAAGTGTCCGTCCCATCGCTAACGTTCGCTCTTTTACCTCACAGAGAGACAGTTAGATGGAACAAAAACTCGAATGGTGGGGAGAAAAAGGGAAAAGAAGAAGCGACGCGCAGCGAAGAGCCGTAAAAACTCGAGAATTCAACTGGCAAGTGGGGAAGGTTAATTTCCTGGAGCACCCGATAGAAAAAAGCTTGCTTCGAGGCCACAGGTGCATTCATTCAGTGCATGACAGTAATTAATCTCTCCCTGGCCGTTTCCCGCTTTTCTCTGCCACCCTCTTTCTCTCTATCCAGCCACTGTTTTGCCCCTGGAAAGAAGGAGAAAAAAAAGGAAAAAGTCGAGCCCAATTCGCGCCTCGTTTCCTCGCATATATCCACTTGTTCGCGGCCACATGAGCTTCAACAGTGATTCACCTACTAGTACGATTGGAGAGGGAAACCGTGAAAAGATAGACAGAGAGTGACGCATGCGCACTTCGCAGAAGAAATAATAAAGGTACTCGAAAGGTTCCCCGCCTCGCAAGTTATATCTCGAGTCGTAAGTTTACAGTAGGTCGAGGCTAAAGAGAATTGAGAATTGAGAAGGGGTGGATAGAAATCTAGAAAACTGAATTCAGGATAGTCTCCGTCTTTCTTTCTTTCTTTGTTGTTTCTTCTTGTTTTCTTATTCGAATTTCCCGGATTATACAACTGGTACTTGTGACGCGCGATGGGATGAATTTTTATTTTGACAGTTTGATTCTTGGTGACGTTCTTAACGTAGAAATTCTTTATTGAGTTTGTTCTATTTTTTTGAGTTTGTTCTATATTTCAAAAGTTTGTTCTATTGAAACAAAATGGATCACACATAATTCAATAAAATAATATAAAACAAATAATGTTGTGCATCTACTATTTCCTTGTAAAACGAAAGAAACTTTTGGGACAAACTAATAGCATTCTACTTCAGTAAAGGAGAGATTAAGAAATTTTATTCGCGAGAAAATGGACTATTATTTTTAGGATTTATTTTTTAATTTAATTTTTATTACTTAGGATTAAGTTCTTCATGTGCAAATTTTTTGATATCTTATCGGTAAAAATGTTTGAATTTTTATAGAATTGGAGCAATGAACAAATATATATATGTCGGAGATGAGAAGACACCGGAGACCTTCCCTGGAACTTCGGGAAAATCCGTAAAATTGTAATTAAAGTTTACAGTTGTAATTAAACAATTTGCCGTCATTCTACCCAATTGTACTTATTTGCGATTTGTGATAATAAACTTGGGCTCAAGGCGACCATCCGTCGTTCCTTCTTGAGAGTATGGCCTTCCTGCCGCGACAATGGGCAGTTAGGGGCGATATGCCCCTCTTCTTTGCATTTGTAACAGGACACCGTCGATGATGTGGCCCCTCGGGTTTCTCCTGGTTTTCGTGTGTTCTTCCCTGGCTCCAATCTGGCCCTCTTGCGGCACTCAGTTGCTTTATGTCTCATGTTGCCACAACGGTAACATTTGCCCCAATAGTACGATGACCTGCTTCTTTTGGCTTCAGGGCCCGTCGGTGGATTTCCTAGCGAAGGTGTTGGCTGACCGGCGTCAGGAAGAAGTTTCATTTCATCATGAAATTGGTCCTCCGTTTTGATATTATTCGCGAGTGTTAGTCGTCGAAAACGTTGATCTCGGGAGCTCAGCATATAAAGGGCGAAGGCATTGATTAATTCGGGCGTCGTTAGATCTTCCAACTTCATTCGCAGCATGAAACGGACGCGACTACCATAAGCTCCTGGGGATTCGGTCTCTGACGGTTGTTCTCTGGATATCTTTATTAACGTCGAGGCTGCTGTCTCTTTTCCACCAAAACGTGAAAGGAATTGTTCCTTAAGCGTTGGCCAGATAAGCTTTCCGCTGCGCACTATTTGTGAAAGCCAGTGCACCGCAGGACCCTCTAGGGCAAGATTTAAGAAGAAAATAACGCACTGTCTTGTAATAGGCAGTCCCGTATCATCAGATCGGTACCTGCGCACCACCCGGTTGGATCGGCGCCCGTGACTGCGGGGTTAAAACATGGTAACGCTACATTTGTAGCTTCCGTACTCGGCCTTTGCACTAGCGTCTGAATTAACTCGCGCATGATACTCATATGCTCTTGGGCTGTTATATCCGGCGCTGATCCCACTTCTGATGTCGAAGAAACGTCAGGAATAGGGTTGTGGGCGTTTGATAGATCTTCATTGGAATTGGCCATCGTTGTGTTATAACGGAGGTACGGCCTGGTAATACGAGTATGGATACTACCGATTCGACAGTCAACCGCGGTGGTTGGGCACTTGCGATGCTAATGATGTTGGTCTTAGGTTCGATAACGAATCCACGGTCAACGGGATGATAGATATACTTGCTCACACAATCTAACTCAAATGTGTAATACTCACAGATCGTAAGGCGCTACTCTCTTCGTCGATGAGATCACAAGAAAGAATGACTTTTCGTCCCAATGATGCCACAGAGGAAAACTATGATGGGGTGTGTCTAGGGACACGAGATCATCGGATTCGTCGAGTATAGCCCTCGTTCGGAAAGTAAGGGAAATTGACGTCGCTGTCAATTGGTCAATTTGGAACAAAGACTGTCTGTCCGTTTGAAGAACCTTAATTACCAAAAAAACCCAGGTTTTATAGCGGGTCCTCAGGCTAACTGAACTTGTGCTGTGTAAGTGCCTCAACATCTGGTATTTATTGTGTCCAAAGGAACCTTTGGAATGTTTTACTGTCAAGTAATACCCTCTATGGGTATTTCTTTTAATGGGGGTCATACTATCACTCCACACCTTTGTTAGACGAAGCGCCCGTCCCGTTGACCGCGGCTACGTTCGGCGACGGAAGGTCGTCTTGAGCCCAAGTTTATTATCACAAATCGCAAATAAGTACAATTGGGTAGAATGACGGCAAATTGTTTAATTACAACTTTAAACTTCAATTAAAATTTTACGGATTTTCCCGAAGTTCCAGGGAAGGTCTCCGATGTCTTCTCATCTCCGACATATATGTAATTCTATAATATACAAATTTATTAATTTATGTTTCGTGTATACATAAAGGAGTATGATAAGAGTTGGTTGATTTTGGACCTTGTTGTCAACGATAAATTTTATCAGAGTATGTTTCGATATCTTTTAAAGACTATGAAATGCATAATTTTTTATCCTGTAGGGAACTTATAGAAAATAAACGAAAACTTTGAAATATTGCCTTAGCACGTTTCTCTCTTCGGAAAGTGATCTATCAGCCAAATAATTACTCCCAATATATAGTAGTAGGTAAATTCTTTCTAGGTTGATGTCACACACATGCGACAAATTATGAAATTATTGTTATGTGAGAACAAGGACCCGCGAATGCCTGCGAGCCTTTGGAATGGTCAGAATGTTTTATGACACAAAAATCCTCCATAATAACTAACATTTTTAGTACTAACCTAATTCTATTCTATCTAATTCTTTCCTATTTACACTATATTCACCTTTCCACCATAAAGATCCATCCTTTACAAAAAATATCATTTCCATTAAACGTAACTCTATCACTCGTGCTATGTAGCTGGCGCTCCCAATAAATCCCAGTAAAAGAGCATCATCACCACACCATCGACAAAAGCGACAAAACGAAATAAAAACTGGCTGTTCACAGTTAGAGACCATGCGGTAGGTCGCCATTGACGCTAGAAACAAGACGGGAAACTGAAGAGCGACCTCGCGTCTCCCTTTCTGCCTCACTTCCATCTTCACACGTATTTTTTCAATCCTTAATTGCGATTCCGCCCAACCTGGCAGGGAGAAACAGGAAGGGAAGAGGAGCAACAACGAATGGAGACTCTTCAATTAGCGGATCGTCGCGACGATGACGGTACGCAGGTCGTTAATACGCTTTTCCAACCGTTAATGACCAACTGAATGGAACTCTCATTCCGTATGTCGTCAAAAAGAATCGGAGTATCCGGTGCATTCGCGCGCGTTTCCTCGGTTTTCGGCAGCTTTTCAACCGTGTCAGTTCGCGACAAACCTGCGGAAAACCGATTAGCGAAGCAATTACCGCAGCAGCTAGTTCGTTACGCTAAATTAGAACGAAATAATTTGTTTTCGATGAAAAGAATCTTCGTGGAGTTAAAGTAAAATTCGCTTACGCGCTCTTTAATGTGGACACTTTTTCTATGGTCCTCTTTTGGGATTGTCTCTCTTTTATAGCTGTTGAATTATGTCTATGTGTGTTTTTTTTATATATTATGATTCGTTCGTTAACGACGTCATGCGAGGTTGCGTTTCAGTTGTGGGCTTTTTGAAGTTCACTTTTCGACTTGGTTGCTTGTTAGATTGGGGCTAGCTCAATTTAGCAGATCAGATTTGTTTTAATTGTTCCGTTCATATTCATATATATGTCGGAGTCAGGTTGGCATTTTGGGGCGTTCGATGAACCTTTACTTACTTGACCGTCGCGAATGTAGCCAATCTCTATCAATCGTTCGGAGGTTTGGCAACCGAAGATAGAAGAGACCACGAACTTGTATTGTTATGATTTGTATTCTAACTGCTAGTTGCATTCTGTGAGTTACCAGTCGGAACGTAATGACACAACGGATCATTTTCGATTTCGTACACGGATGAGTCTCAGTTCGTTGGATCATTTTGCTACGTTGGGTGTATGAGGGGCGCCGGGCATCGCACTGGACATATTATGGGGGCGCAAGAGGTCACTGTGACGGGTCAGAAGCGCAGGTGCATCCACAAATGCGCAGGAGGTCACAGTGACGGGTCACAGGCGCCGGTGGCCACAGTATTTCTGATGCGCAGGAGGTCACCGTGACCACAAAGTGTATCCACAAATGCGCAAGAGGTCATGGTGACGGGTCAGAAGCGCAGGTGGCCACAGTGGACGTACTACTAACGCGCGGGAGGTCACCGTGACGGGTCACAGGCGCAAGTGTATCCACAAATGCGCAAGAGGTCACGATGACGGGTCAGAGGCGCGGGTGGTCGCAGTGGACGTATTGTGAAGGCGCGGGGCACCACACTGGATGTCCGACCACAACGTGGTGTCAATGATCCTCTGAGGTCCGTGTACTTGTATCGTTATCATCACCGTCGTTGTCATCACCGCAGACGTCCAACTCAGCGGGAACGCTACTTTCCGGCATTTTCCTTAGTCTGTCGTGGCTGTCTTTATACGATCTTTTGCCGTCTAAGGTTTCTAACGTATATCGATCCCCTTCTAAAATCTCTGCTATCACAAATGGACCCCTGAACTTGGGATCTAACTTCGTCTGATTTCTCTCTTCGTTCTTTCGTAACACAAGGTCACCGAGATTGAACCGAACTATTCTAGCTTTCCCTTTGTCAAATCTGTCCTTGTCGTATGTGGCACTAGTCTCTATGTTCCTTAGGGCTTGTTGCCTTACTTCAGCGATGTCTATTATCTTTTCTTCGATACCATCGGGTACTATCAGGTCATAAGGTCTTACTGCTTTGCCGATTAGTAGTTCTAAGGGGCTCGACTTAGTTAGGCGGTTGGTGGTGCAATTTAAAGCCAGTTGTATTTCCCCGATCGCATCCTGCCACGACCGCCCGGTCGTTTCTACCGTTGTAAACATACTCTTTAGCGTGTGCATCATACGCTCTACCTGTCCCTTGGCCCTACTCGCACTGGTTGCTATTAAGTGAAGTTTAATGTGTCTATCTTGACGAAAATCTTGAAATTCTTTGCCCGTAAAACGTCTTCCTTGATCCGCTATTATCCAGCAAGGACTGCCGAATAAAAATATAGCATACTAAGGGAATCTATTTTACGAGTATGATGCAGGTATGCGAATTTAGTGAAGGCGTCGGCCAAAACAATTGCATATTCTTTCGAATCACTTTTACTGCTTAGTTTGCCCGTTAGGTCCACGTGAACTGTATGCCAAAATATGCTGGTCTTAGGAATAGGGTGTAGTTCAGCTGGTATTTTACCTGAACTAGCCTTCGAAGCTCGACAAGCATGACAGTTCTTAACGAATTTACGAACATATTTCGCCATTCCTTCGAACCAGTAATACTCGTACAGTTACTCAAGCGTTTTATCCCAACCTAAGTGCGTAATCGACTGTTGCACATGGTTAATAACGGGCCACCTGAAACCTTTTGGGACAATAGGCAAGGAGAGAGTCCTGCCTTTTCTTTGTCTTTTACGCTAAAGGGTACCAGATCGTAATTCAAACGCATTTGCGACATCTTCCGCGAGCTCATCGTTTTGTAGTTTAGTGACGATTTCTGAAATTTGAGGATCCCGACGTTATTCCGTTAACAGCCAATCTTCTGAGATCTCGGTCAGATTAATTTCTTTTCTTTGACTTTGACTATGACTATGACTTTGACTATGATCAATGTCTATGGGATTCCGCGGAAAGAAATCTACGTGAGCCATTCGTTTACCTTCTCGATACACAATGTCAAAATTAAAAGTTTGTAAGTAAGTTTCACCTGATTATTAGATGCCTACAAGGAACTGCACCCAGTGACAACAAGAAATTCTCTTTCATGTAATTAGTGGCGAAAATGTTTAGCAGCGTTTAACAACTGCTACCGTCTTCAGTCCATATGAATGATACTTAGATTCCGCAGGGCTAGTTCTTATACTGTAGTATTCTATTACTCTATTGTTACCTTCCGTCTTGTGCATTAAAATAACCCCATATCCATCCGAACTAGCGTCTGTATGAAGTTCTATCGGATAGTTCGGGTCGAATGCCATTAACACCGGCGCGTTGGTCAGGGCGGAAATTACCTTTTGCCTTATTTTTTTCATGCCTATCCGTCCAAGTTATGTTTTTATTATCGGAAGTAAGTGCATACAAGGGTTTCATTACCTGTGAAGATTTAAGGACGAATTTTCGGCAATAAAAGGCTAAGCCTACGAACTGGCTATGCTGTGTGACGGTCGTTGGTTCAGGTAAAAACTCAAGGTTTGTATTTTACCCGAATTGGGGCGGAACTCTCCGTTATGACTTACATGTCCCAAATAGAGTACCGATATGTTTGGGAAAGAGCCTTTAGAAAACTTAGGAGAAAATCCGGCATTTACGGGGGTATTTAATACGGTGTACAATCTTTCTAGAGCTTGATTTGTGGAGTAGGCAATACTTAGAACATCAGCAAAATAGCCAATAACGTACGAATGGCACGTTGGCTGCTGTACGTGTTTTCAAAGGAATCTCAAGAATGATCTCTCGTTTCGTTGGTTCGCAACATTAAAATCACAAACCGCTGTTGAGTACAATGGAGAAAAGCGTGGTACAGCTCACTCTGACTAAATGGTTTCTTATGTCACCAAAATTAGAAAGGATCGAATGGTACAGAAGACTTGGCATGCGATTACTTCCAAGGATTTCTATGGTAAACGCTTTGATGGTTTAAAAAGAATTGCAGCCAGGAAGAAATTAGAATATTCAGACAAGTATTTGTTGAAAAATTATTAGGGTTGTCAAAAATGCAAAATCCTTGTTTTCGATGAAGTCAGCGTAATATCGCCGCTCGGAACAACGATTCCGAAAGAAACGCTAGACGCGCATGCAACCATGCTATGCAAATAAAAGACGTCGAATGGACCGAACAACGGCACAAAAGAATTTGAAGAAAACAACAACTTATTGTCCAAATCGCCCAACGAGGGTATGCAATGCCGTATATTTCCTCGAATTAGGATGAATAAGGATTTGGCGAAACCCGCTGGCCATGCCCAGACTAATAAAATATCTTGCTTTTGTAATCTCGCGACTTGATCCGCAATAAGGGGTAAAGGTTACCGATCCGGGACCGCATTTTCATTTAGTTCTCGAAAATCTACCAATCATCTATCTGAACCATCTTTCGTCTTCGCGAGTAACATAGGACTCGCGAACGGCGAGTTACTATGCCTTATGATAGTTGGCTCTAATAAATTCGCTTATTCTCTCACGTACTCTTCGGCGCTCTTCCTTGCGAAGTCTATTAGGACTTCTTTGTACGGCGATGTTAGGATCACTTAATTGTAGTTCTAACTGGCCTGTATTTACGCGAGTACGTAGGGAACCCGTAACGAATGAATCTTTGAATTTTCGAAAAGAAAGATTAATCAACCTTTATCACTACCCCGCACGCCATTGTCACTTCATTAACATCGATCTCGTCTTCGGCGGTTTTATTACAGGCATTAATTATTTGTCTTACACATAGCGAGGCTATTCTGTGTAATATTACGTCAAAACCTTGACTTCAAATTTCACAATCAATCGCGATATCATATTTTAGAATAACTATCAGTGAGGACATGACGAATTTATTTCTCGTCCCCCGCATTACAACTATATCAATCGTTCTTTTGCCCGAAAATCTCAAGACTACGGATTCTTTAATCAGTGAACACTCGGCTCCAAAAATCGGGGTAAAATGGAAACGACTCATCCGGATGACTTGATCCATCTGTTGATGTTTCCACTATGTAGAAATCGATTCGACGCTCGTTATTGAAATTATATTCAGGGCACTGCTTTCTAAGAATTTTTCTCTCTAATCAAATTGGCAGCTGCGCGTCATGCGGCGAAATCGGTCTTAAGCTCTTGCAGTGTTATAACCGGCACTGATCCCACTTCTGATGTCGGAGGCAGGTTGGCAGTTTGGGGCGTTCGATGAACCTTTACCGTCTTACTTTACCGTCGCGAATGTGGCCAATATTTATCAGTACGAATGTGGACGCTACAAGAGGCTATAAGTAATGGTAATAGGATGGTCAAGATGATGGTGACAACGAATTCAGGTTCGATAACGAATCCACGGTCCACGGGAGGACTCGTACCAACGTGCTACTCGATTCGGGTAACTTCCCGATAACTCAATCGGCAATTCGTCCAACGACTCACTAACTAACTGACTAGCTCTAACTCTCACTCTAACTCTGTCAATCCAAAAGAGGCAGCCCTTATATACTCCTGTCCCCGCTTCTCGGGTTAATCTTTGTTTTAAGGAGAGCCCTATAATCATTTCATACCTCTGTCAGGTACATGTCCCTCCCGTGACCGTGGCTACGTCCGGTGACCTGCCATGTCACTTCGAGCCCAAACCCATCGTCATAAAGTCAGATTGGAACATTAAGACTATTTCTTATTTTTATTACTTAAGGGCGGCTATAGTAAAAGTCTGGACTAGTGTATTGGGGTTTGTCCCAACATTCCGGACGGGAAATCCCGCTGAAAAATGAAACAAGCGCGCGGTCGGACTCGGACAAACTCAGAGAAAACGTCCAGAAAGGATGATAAATCGAGAAAAATTTGAAGAACTTAATTACGTTTATAGAAATGTACCTTTAAAATACATCTATGAACAAAATCCACAATCGTAAGACGTTATTTAATTTTGCCTTAAGACGTTTTTTCTACTATTAATATATTCAGATCTATTAGTTTACATAATTCTACCTCATATATTCAAGTTTATAGATGGTTTCTCTTGCGTGGAGCATCAAGTCAAGTTACTAAAAGCTATATTTATCATTAGACTGTAGATATTGTATTTTTACAAACATAATTTAAAAAATGGGATCTAAGCAGAAATTTATTTCATCCACTAAATAGTATAAAAAGTATCATATTTATACCTGTACTTGCGTAAGAATTTTAATCATGTATCGAAGTTACGATAACAGGTATACATAATTTCCATATAAGTTACACACAATAATCTATTCTACTGTATCACTATTTATTTTTTAAATAACTATTTAAATTTTACAAGATTTGTATATCGAAGGCACTAATTTTATTATTGTATATATGTATAATATAAATAATATATAGATAACATAACACAAATAATGTAAAAATATAATACAAAGAATTAATTCTATTGTAAAAATTAATATATATACGCGTGTGTGTGTTTGTTTAAATAAAACCTCAATTTCAAGTTAAAACAGACTACAATCATTTCTCTTTCAACTCTTTAATTACATACTCATGTCAGACAGAGGGCAATTTCAGACTTACATTTATTAATTCCCGTTTGACGACTGCACACGACGCGTCCCGGTACTCCATCGACTATAATACGGTTAATGCTGATTCTTTAGCAGCGGTCGCAGTGGGGGTCGTGGCTCTTTCCTTATTCTCGAGAAGCATTCAATTATAGACTTCAATTCAAAGGCAGCGCATTAGCATACGCTGAATAATTCATGGTCGAACGGTTAATCCGGCGATATGTAAATTAATCCCACTAATTGCGAACAACAATACGAACGTTGCGACGCGAATCGTCCGGCGATTTATGCGCATATTTCGCGGGTCAGTTTTTAACGAGACTACGCGACAATTTCGCGGTTTGAAAGTCGATCGAAAATGAGAAAGGGAATCAATGCAGTAAGCAAGCCAGAAAAAGAAAAATAAAGAGAAAGAGATAAGAGAGAGATGTTCTATCGCGAATTATTATTTTATCTGTAATTGCTCTGCGAGCGATTTACGAAGCGTTGCGTCGCGTCGCGTACGCTCGAGCAACGTCACGATGGGTTCGACCGAGTATAAATAATAATAACTACTGCGAGGAAACAGCAGTGACAAAGATGCATCTGTAATTAACACTCAAATCGAGAATAAGTTCCGTTTGAAGTGCAGATTGAGTTCATGGATGTTTGTGTTGGAGAGATAATGTGATAGTGTGATGAGAGTACAAATAGGGAAACGTATTGTGAATATATATTCAGCTGATTTTGGAAAGTTAAAACCGGATTAGTAATGATAAGTAGGGAAGACCTATACAAAACCATATATGTACGTACGAGGGTAAAATTATCCACTATCTATTATCTATTCTATCATATTTCATTTTATTTTGTATTGTGTTTCAGCAGATAAAAACTATCGATACTATTATGGAATAAAAAATACAATATAAATTAAATACTTAAAAATTAGTTAACCTAAATTAAATTCTTATATCATTTATAGGTGCAATAGAATTACCTCACAGTTAGATAGATAGAATAGAATTACCTCACTCATATGTATATAGTACCATAGAATTCTTTCTCTTTTAATCCGATAACAAATTTAATAATAATTTTTCCCAGAAATTTTTACAAGTTAATAAATTTCATTAAAGCTTTAGTCTCATTAATTATGGCGTTCATTTCAAATAGCACGTATGAAGATCACATGCGGACAATATAACGAGTCGATTTTCATTGAATTTCTGATTCTCATAACACTTGCAAGCTACAAACAGGATTATTTTATACACTTAAAAATATAAACCTTATGGAAGTAACTAATAAATCCACGTTGTTTTGTTAGAAACAAATAATATTAGTTTATTTATTACATTAGTTCAATTTAATTAACATCAGTCTGCATAATTAATGTTGTGTTAATAATTATTTGAAAGGCTGATAAAAACACATTTAATCAACGAAATCACATGAATCGTATTGAATTTTCAAATTACTCTTCTATAAAATGTAGGAAATGTTATTCACCTGTGATCTTCGAGCGTAATAAAACCCATATCATAAATACAGCATAGAAAAATTCTTCAATTAGATGTAGGTATTGTATGTTGAAATTGTATCTTTATAAATATATTTGGTAAAAATTTGTTTGAAAAAATGTTGATAAAATTTTCTGGTCCAATTTTGTATTTTGTACTGAAACGGAAAATTTGTAAAAGATGTTAAAATAACATGTGCAATTGCATTTGAAAGGCAAAATCGTTGAAAATAAGTTAGATTATGACAAAGCTTGGGCATTAAACGTGGCGTATGTACGCGTTACACCTGGAAAAACGATGTGGGTGTATCGTGCACAGTGGAAATTTCATTTTAATACCGTCTACTTTGTACATAAGCACGAGTGAACTACGCGACTCACGCCGCGAGAGCTAGTATCGTTTTAAATGGCGAATAATGCAATCTCTCGACAAAGACCACAGAGACACTGCTGCAAAGTAACGAGGCCTCAAGACGCGGAGAAGAAGAGTGATTACGCTTCCCCTCGAAAACACCACTGATGCCGGATTACCGGGAGAATTACAACGTAAATTTTGTGATGCGGAAAACAGGGCTAAAAAATAGAGTAACGGGCGTGAAAATGTGATTTAAAAAGTGAGCTATTTTCATTACTCGATGAATATTTTCTTTATATTAGGCAAAATAGTAACATTATTCATCTATTAATAATGTACGTATGTGGATAAAGTTCATAGAATATTATAGTAGTTAAACGTTCTAAAAGATAGTATATACTGTTAAAATCTTCTTTCCCATTTTTGTTAGAATTTGTCAATAAAACTTCAAATGATTTATGTTCATGTTCATATACGGTATCGTGCAAAAGACATAATAGTGATCTCACTATGATAACTAGTCATATTTTTAAGCAATATTCCTTTTGTGGTAGTACTTATTTACAGTTACTTTTGGTCCACAAATTTTTAGAAATATTTCAAGGAATTGAATCCTAAATTAAATGTTATAAAACAAATATAAACGGCATACAATAAGCTACAAAATTTAAGTAAGAATTAATAAATACAGTAAAGTTGAGGAATAACTTGGAGGAAATGTTCGATAATTGCAGATAGAATCAAATTTGTAGACTCTTCTACTAGTTGAACTCGCGCTTGATTTAGCGGATATCTCGCATTTTTGGGGAAATTTAGAGTTGTGGAAATATATAGAAAAATATAGTATAATGTCAAGAAGCTTAAATATACGAAATATTTATCATTGCTATAATTTTTCAGGCTCTTCTGCTAATTCATTAAAAATTATAATATTTTAAACAAAAGTTGATAACAAATTGTAGTAACAAGAATTTTCAAAAACTTGATTTTTTTAAATGGTACTACGTAATTTTTCTCATCTGATATCGGAGACTCACTTAAAAATATCTTGTATAGAAGTTTAAAGAAGATTTAAAGAAATATATAGCAATTTAAGAAGTCATAATATAGTTACAGATGAAGAACATTCGGCCTCCACCTGCACTTTTTCAATTCTTCATTTCTGGGATATCGTTTGTGATATACATCCGCAGGGTACTTTTCTCAGAAACCTTGAACGGTTACTTTTTCATATGCACACAAACTCTTTGATCCACCTCTACTATAAAATTTGGAGATTTTCACGGCATAAGGAACCGAAAAATAACGCTCTTACGACGGAATGGTTAGAACGTTACGATGAGTGTTACCGTGTCATTTTTTTTATTAATCAAGTTACGAGGCCTTTCTAACATTTTCTATGACATCCTGATTTCGCATCAGATTAGTCTGCGTTTTGTCCAACCTCGTAACAGTTCCCCGGCTGGACGTCGGGTTCGTCTGTGCTGCTTTCCAACCTCCTAGCGGCTCCCCGATTTCGCATCGAGTTCGTTCACCAAGTTTCAACCTTCTGCGGCTCCCTGACTTCGAGTCAGGATCGTCCGCAAATGACTTCATTCTAGAGGACCCCTGATTAGTGATTGCGGATCAGGTTCGCTCTCGTAAACAATAAACCTATGGCTTCCTCATCTCGCATCAAGTTCATCCGCATAGTTGCTAAAATACTGCAACCATATTCCATAAAATACTATATAATGCTACATAATACTATATAAATACCGCTGGCGCGGTATGCTGTTCAAAGCTTCGACTCGTAACAATTTATAAAAATATGTATAGAAATTTGAAGAAGCATGAAATATATTATACTGTCTGACGTTACAGTGCGTTATAAGGTTTTATAAGTATCTCAATACTTAGAGAATAGACTGGTCAGAATCTACAATACAAAATTTAATTTATCGAGTTAAAAGTCGTTGGATCTAATTCGAGATTTTACTTCATGAATCTGCAATTTGATTCCAAGAGTTCACAATCTATGGTCGAAGGTCTGGATCCTGAGCAATAAAGAACGAAGTATTCGGAGCACGTGTGTAGATCTAAGATGAATCCCAAGTTTCCACGGTCAGAGAGTTCGCAGTCCAGCAAGAACGGCTCAATGTCGATGTCACGACTTTGGATGATTAAATTCAAGATAGCACCTGCATGAACATATTCTGTGAAGTTTTAGGTCGAGGTTGTGATCTCACAATGTGATTGCTCGAGAAGTTCTGCCATGTCTTTTGAACGATTTAAATTGAATCTTATTCTGTTAACCTCTTGCCTTATGACATCGAGTCATACCCCTGGCAGGGATTATATGAAGAAAGTTCATGCTGTTTTTAAGTACTGTTTCCTCATCGTTAAACTGTACTCTAGCAATTAGAAATGTGATTATGTATATTTATTTAATAGAGAGTTTACCATTGCATAACACTTATGAAAATTAATCGTATAAGTCTTGAAAAAGTTATTTCAGCATGAACGTACCAAAGTCCTTCGCAATCAGAGATGATATAGTGAGCGAACATTGCAATCGAAAGTGATTCCAAAGATTGTCATGATCTCAAAAATCAATAAGGCGTTAAAAAGGAGTTGAAGCGCTTTTTCGATACCTGAGAAGAAAACTTTTATAAAAAAGAAGTAGAAAAAGATAATAGGAATTGTTGAATCGTTAGAAAAAGATAATAGGAAGCCAACTACTTTCCAGAGTAAACTATTGTTTGACATACTTTGTCTTCTCTGTCACATTTATCTCACACCTATTAAAATTGCACTTTCTTCGTTATTTAATAGTTCTGATTATAAGTATATAGACTCATGAAAATTTTCGAGTATAGAATTAGAGAATTGATGATTTATTGAGGTTAAGAAAGTTATTTTGTAAATGAAAAATCTTAATTATGTTTGTAGGTTAGGTTGACTTTAACTATAACCCCAACCTTGTTAGGAAATATTAATTTTTTACATTAAAACTAAAATGTAAATAAAAAGATCTAACCCATTGACAGTAAACATCTTTTATGAATTTATTGTTATGTAAAACTTCGAAATTTTATTAGCACTGTTAAAAAAACATTAGAAGCTATTAGCATTAATAGCATTCAAAAAGATTTCTCATTTTGTAATTATTTATAAATAAAATTTCCAAACCTTACATATTTTTAAATACTTCATGTTGTTGTACCACATTCAGATAAAGTTTACTTTAATACATCGAATTTAGGACATAATTCCTTTTAATCTTTAAGAAACTTATTTAACTTATTATTGGTTTATCGTATATTTTATATTAAGAAAAAAGAAAAATTACTCATAATCACACTTAATTTCTACATCATTTATATTTCGTAAGAAATTTATTTTTATAAAAATGTTCGAAAGTTCATATAAATTTTTATACAAATGTTTATACAAATATACTTTTCTGTACAATTTTTCTTAACTAATGATACTATCTTAATTTAGTAAATTGCAAACTACTTCTTTAAGTATTAGTCTTACTTTAATCAATTTCATCTTGTATTTCCATATCAATGTCAAAAACAATAATTTGGAATAAATATTATTTCATTTAATCTATAGTATTTCCAAATTGTATTTCCTGAGATCGACAATAGTTATCAGAAAAGCTATTAACTCATTTTGTGTATGTTTCTTAAAGTAGATAGGCCTAGAACTGTAAAAAATATAATGTAAAGTATTACATAGCAGTTCTTATCAATTCGATTTATGCAAATTTTTTAAAACTTTTACAAATACAAATTGATTTGCATGTAAAAAAAGACTTTTAAATTTATTATTTACAAATTTCTTCCAAGCTAAAAATAAAATTACGCATACATTTTCCGCTGATTTCTGGATATTTATGAATGTATTCATAAAAGATATTTGATAAATATATAATATCTTTCTTATGAAATCCAGTCTGAAGATTACTTAGAATATTTACCATATATTACTTGTTACAATGTTTGAAATAAACAAAGTTGAACAAAATTTTTGTCGAAAATGGCTGCTTTCTATACCCACTTTATTTATAACACTATGATTAGTCTGCGGCTATTTATGCAAATTTATATGTTATAATATTAACAAATAAAATTTCTGCCAATATTTGTTTTACTCGCTAAATATAATAATGAATATTGTACTTTAAATATGTTAACTGTCTTTGCGTATCATGTGCGTTTTGTGTATATTAGTATCTTTAAATTTCCGTTAAATGTATAAAATACTACAGTTTAATTGCAATAAACCATTTGTTGCTCCTTAATGGGTTAGTAATTCACAAAGACAATAAACCATTATGTTCACAACAAAAGAAACGCAATTTGCAAAATTTATATTAGGCTACGTTCGATGGTTGAATCCTTCAGAATCTGTTTTTTATAGGCCATTTCGTTGAACAGCTGATTTCTACGGCCTAGCACTGAAAACGTTATATCCATGGTGTCGATTTACATGTAACACGTAACACACTGGTACACGCCGTAGAACGATACACGAGCGCAATAAAATGGTCAACAGCGCAGAAAAGAAGGTACTGGAGAAGCGAAATCGTGGTCTACTCGTTTTCAGTAACGTCCGGCTTGTCGATCGTGCAACTTAGGGTCTCCTCTTCGATCTTTCCCCTCTCAGCTACAAAAGACAGTGCTTCAGAATCTAGAGACAACAACCGGTTCCCCGTCTTTTTTTTTTCTTCTGTCCTCTTCTTCTTCGCGTTCTCCTCCTCCTTTTTCTTTTTGCTTTGTTTTTCTCTGTAGTTTCTTAATGTTTGGTATTTCTTCTTATTATTTTTCTTTCTGTTTATCGTCTTCTCGTTGAAATTATGTTAAGTCGAATCATGATTTGAATATTTTAGAAAAAAGGATATTATAGAACTGAAGCTTTTCATAGTACTTAATTAATTAATATTAAACTCAATTAACAAACATTAAGGTAAATGTACAGATTGAACTCAACCTCTCCGATATCGATGATTTTTAAATATATGGTGGAGAGCATGATATTGTATAACTTATTTCTATACATATAACCCGTGGTTTCGCGCAGTTTCCGAGATATTCGCAAAAAACTATCGATACCACTAAAATGAATGTATACCTATACTGCGTATGACAACGTATGCGCCAGTACTGTTGGTTGCCGGCGGTTGCTTATCTTCTGTTTACAAACGAGGATCGGCTGTGCTTAAGGGCTCTATACACAACGTGCATATTTGCATATGCAAGACTGTAAGAAATATTTCCCGCAGGGAGGAGTTGCTTATGTGAGTCTATAGGGGCTGGCAAACCCACGTTCCCGAAACCAGGGAGGACCGTCAGGACAAGCGTCCCACTTACGTGAGACCTCTATGTACATCGCAGGGAAGGTTGCCGGAAGTGTAAGGCGTTTAAGTACGGTTACGCTCTCTCTACGTGGCCTTGGGTAGTAGCGCACCCACGATCCTGATGCCAAGGATGGGACCGTCGGGACAAGTTTCCGGGTACTTTGTACCTTGAGGCCCCTGCTTACGTGAGTCCCATCTGGAACTGCCGAGCACGGTTAGCAGGTCGCCGGCCAGCAGTTACGTGGCTGTACATCCACAC
Source organism: Bombus huntii (assembly GCF_024542735.1). NCBI lineage: Eukaryota > Metazoa > Arthropoda > Insecta > Hymenoptera > Apidae > Bombus > Bombus huntii. The sequence goes on from NC_066244.1 coordinate 1,410,641, forward strand.
GATATTCCCACCAATGACTAAGGTTGGTACCACGGGGGTCGAGTAAAAGCCCGGAGTAGCGAACTCTCAGCTCGGCCAATTATGGATTTGGACTCGCGGTGGCAGTGGTTGATGGCCAAGATGCTGGCAAGAGGGCCGATTTAAGGGGTACTTGGCTCCCCCAAATGACCTTCGGCGGGTGAGCAGCGTCCCACCTGCTCCGGAACCGTCCTGGTAAGACGGTAGGGCTTAGAAAACGGCCCGTTCAACCTGAGACAAGTGACAGCCCCTACCAGGCTTAGCTAATACAGGTAGCAAGGTACTGGGTGCCTTGTGCGCTGGTTCCCAATCCCTATGGCCCTAGGGGTGCCCAGGTACTGTATGGCGATAAATTCGCGCTAAGGAAAGCATCCGTTACCAAAGATGAGAATACTTGTAAGAAATATTTTCCCGCAGGGAGGATCGGCGGGAATGCAAGAACTGCGTGTCGCGGTTGTAGTCCGCTTGTGTGAGTTCTTTGGGTAATGGCGAACTCACGGGCAAGGTGGGACCGTCGGGATGAGACTCAGGACCGAGACAATCGGCATCGACCGAGACCAGTCTCTAACACCCCCCGCTTTCATGAGTCCCATCTGGTCCTGTCGAGTAATGATGGCTAATGATGGCTAGGGACCCCGGCTGATAGCGACGTGGCCGTCGAACCACTTCGAAAGTCCCACCAATGACTTAGATTGGTGCCATGGGGTCCGAAATCAGCCCCGGGGGTTTGGGTTCCTCTCGTCCTCGGCCGCTTGATGTTGGACTCGTGGTTTATAGCCAAATGGCCAAAAGAAAATGCCAGCCGCAGACTTTATGTCTCCCCGCAGGTGTGGAGGTTGCCAGGCGCAAGCTCTAGCCCTCCGCGGAGGACGTCGGCGGGTGAGCAACGACCCAACTGCTCCGGTACCGTCCTACTGAGACGGTAGGGAGCTATGGTAATGCAGCAACATTACCCCTGAGACATATATATATTGTCCGTGATAATTGTAGCTGCTGGCTGTAGATGTCGCTGATGGGGTTAGGTTGATGGGGTACTGCTATTTTTCTTTTAACTTAGATGCGTGGAAGTAAAATAGGACTACGGGCGCCAGGATTCGAACCCGGGTCCCGAACGTTCGTAACCTAAGGTGTTAACCACTGCGCTACTGTTGTCCCGTATTAGTTAGTGTCGAGTGGCGGTATTTGTTGTCGAATGCCGCCACACCCCTTTACCAGTTCTAACGTTTTTCTTTCTTCTTCTTTCTTTTAACGAAGGTTGTTCAGTATTAGGGCTGTCTTTGTTCCGCGCAGGTAGATCCTATATGCTAAGCTTATACTATTTACATGCATTTCCTTAAACTACTTAATGTTACGCATTTAATCTATTCGCTTCATTCGCTTAGCATATTGACTTTTCTATTTATAATCTGCTTGGAATCGCCCCGGAAAACGGACTTTCCTGCTCGAGCGCATGGTGTATCTACTTTTCGGATTCTCTTCGCTCCGAATTGTCCGCTCTTCGTTTCGACTGTTTTGGGTTTCGGGCTGAGCGAACACGTCGCGTATTTCTGTGCAAATTTCGTCTTGTTGTTGTTGCTCAATATCGTCGGGTTCAACAAAAGCGGGTTTTAACCGGTCTATGGAAACTCTTAGGTTCCTGTTGGTTATTTCTATGGTAAAGTTTTTATCGCCTCGTTGTATCACCTTATATGGCCCGTCGTAAGATAGTTGCAAAGAGCTTTTGGCTGCATCATGGCGCAAAAATACATATGCCGATGACGCGAGTTCGCGGAAAATGAAAATTTTCTTCATGCTATGTCCTATGATTGGGTGTGGTTTGAGTTTTTCGATGCTCTCTTTTAACCGGTTCGCGTATTTTGAGTGTGCATGTTGATCCGCTGTTAAAAGGAATTCTGTCGGCAACCGTATTCCGGTACCATAAACTATTTCGGCTGCCGTTGCGCTCAGGAATAAAACGATTAGCAAAATTTCTACCCAGTTGCTCGTATTGTGGGATTTGATTGCTGCTTTCAACACCCGATGTAATCGCTTTACCATCCCGTTGGACGCGGGATGCTAAGCTGTCATGCGCAAATGCTTGATATCGAGCAACCGGCATGTGTTCGAAGTGACCTGCCAACGCCCCGAATGTTCTGTCTGGTGAGGCTACATGCCTGGTGATCTTATATCGCTGATACGGGATACATTGTAGTGTCCAGTTTCGACAATCCTTGTTCATTGACGGTCAGACGAAACGCGTCGTCACCAGAATCTGTGTAACGCGTATTCCTGGATGGGAAAGTCTGTGTAGCGAATTGAATACGCTGCGCCGCAAGGGTTTTGGTACATACAGTCGTACGACTTCGCTCGTTACGTCGCCAAATATTTCCACATCGTACCTTTCTTAACTGCAACGCGCATGTACCGGAGTTGATGATTTTGCATAACTCGGTATCATTCTCTTGTGCGGCTGCGAGAGTTCTGTGGTCTACGGATTTTCCGATCGCTTCAATCTGCGATAAAATCGTCGGCTACGTTGTTATCTAGGCCTTTAATATATCGGATTTCGGTCGTAAACTGCCCAATATAATCAAGGTGCCAGAATTGGTGCGGCGAACACTTATCGAGATTCTGGTTAAACGCGTATGCGAGGGGTTTGTGGTCTATAAAAATCACAAAATTTCTCCCTTACGTGCTATACTTTCGCTGCGCGGGGGTTAAGGATTTCGTAACGAAACCCAGCGGCTGCCATGTGTCGTTCACACGTTGTTGCAAGACCGCTCCTATTGCGTAATCGGACGCGTCTATCGCGAGGCTGGCCAGCGCGACTGGTATCGAATGGGCTAACATCGTGACGTCTGCGAGGGCGCGTTTCGACTCGCGGAAGGCATCTTCGGCATGCTCCGACCACGTGATAGGCGCCCTTTCTTGCCCTTCTTGGCACCTTTTAGCATCTCGTTCAGCAGTTGGAAAATATACCCGGCCTCCGGTATAAAACATCGGTAGAAATTAGTCATACCGAGGTACCTTCGCAGATGCTTATCGGTCGAGTACTTCGGAACTTCTACTTTTGCATCCACATGTTCGAGTAGCGGTTTTATTTCATCGACGTTTACCGTGTATCCCAAAATTGTGATTTCACTTGCGGGGTTTATTACCACGCCGTAATCATTTAGGCGTTTTAACAGCATTCGCAAATGTTCGCGGTGTTGTTTCTCGTTTTGAAAGGTTACCAGGAAATCGTCGATGTACGCGTAAACAAGATCTAAACCGCACATAATTTCGTCGACGAATCTTTAACACGTTTGTATCACGTTGCGAAGTCCGAACATGGTATTTACCGCATCGAATAGCACGAGCGGGACCGCAATCGCCGTTCTTTCGATGTCCTCGGGTGCTATCGGAATTTGATAGTACGCGCGGACGAGATCGAGTTTTGAGAAGATTCGCTACCACGCAGTTGTTGCGCGAAATCTTCGAAATGCGACGGCGAATACCTGTCAAGTATGGTATGGGCGTTCAGCGCTTGGTAGTCGTCGCAAGGTCGTAGCCCTCCGTCTTTTTTAGGGACACCGTGCAGGGGCGACGCCCATAGGCTCTTCGAGGGTCTAATAAATCCTTGCTCCAACATCATCTCGAATTCCGCCTTCACGTGTTTAAGGCAGTCAGGGGTGAGGCGTCGAGGCTTGCTGTAGACCGGTAGTCCTTGTGTCGTCTTGATATGACGTTTCACGCTGTGCCGGGTTCTTCCTTTTCCAAAAACGGGCAGACGGGTTAGATCCGGGAATTCCACGAGGAATTGGTGATACATTGATTTACCGACAATCGTTTTTATCGACGCTATGTCAGCCGTCGAGTATGCCGTCGACGACAGGTTGGTGGTTGTGTTGACTGAGTAGTAGCTCAGAAAGTCCATTCCAATGATGAGCGTGTTAACGTCCGCCACTATGAAAGGCCATTTGAAGGTTCGTCGAAGTAGACAGGTTCAGGGTCACCGCCATGGTACCATACGTCGCGATTCGTGTCCCGTTGGCCGCGAACAGTTCTGTTCGCGGGTCCGTATAATCTGTTGCGCGGATACACGCATAGGTCGCCCCCAATGCCCGCGAGGAACGAAATCTTCGAGCTCCTGTCGGTGTCCTGGTTCCAGCTAGATGGGGGACTTGTTGCGCGGCTTCGGAAGGTTTCGTGGTAGTAACATAGGCCCAGGTGCTGCCCCCTTTCTCCGGAAAACGGTCGGCGGCGTTTCCAGCGTCGTTTTGGAGAGCGTCGACTGTCGGCGCTCAGCACGCTAATTTCCGCTTACTATTGGTTCAGCTCGTCTTGTATGCCGTCGTAGTCGTAGTCATGGTTCGCTTGTCATTGCTATCCGTCCTGCCTTTGACCGGATCTCGTGGATCCGGTCTGCCATCTCGGTCAGGGCGTTTGCATCCGTTTTACTCATGACGGTCAGGACTCGCTGCGTGTTTATCGGAAGACGGTTTTTCCAGAGCGTCCGGGACTACGGGGGTGACCAGCTTCTTCAAGTCCCTGTAGAACTGTGACGGCGTCCGATCTCCCATTTCTTAGTTCTCGAGCAACTTCCGTACTGTCGTACTGTCCGAATCGGCCAGTCTTTTGGTAAGTTCGTTCTTCAACCGTTCGTATCGGCCCGTCCCCAGCGGGTCGAGGTTCCTAGGTCCGCGATAGCAATGTTAAATTTCGTTTTGTCCCTCACAATGTGCGCGAACTCGAACTGCGCTTTTAACAGGATAAACCACAGCATGACTTTTTGCGGCCAAAATTGCGGTATGCGGAGTTGTTGGCTAACCGCGTCCACATTGGCGGTGGCGTTTGTTGCGGGCACTTCCTCGCCAGCACTTGCCATCTCGAACACACGTGATCCGCGGAAATGACGTCTATATGGCACTAAGACGTTCACTTATTTCTCTTGAGATCACATCGGGGTCACCAATTTGAAGTGTTGGACGTGAAGGGTGCTAAAGGAATAATCGGCGTATTAATTTAATTGTGCGTTTATTAATCTTACTAGCGTGTGTTGCCTGGGCTGGACTCGGACTATTACCTCGCACACTCTCTGTCACGAGCTATCTTTGTTTCCCTCTTTTATAGGGTGCCAAGCTCCCCGGAAGAGAAAGTTTTCTTCCGGGGTAGGGAAAGTTTTTTCTTGCCGGACGTCCTTGCGATCTCCCGTAAGTCCCAGGATCTTCTTTTTTACGACGTCCTGGCCTGAGCGGGACGGGGCCATGCGGCCAACACATGCATTTTAACCCTGGAATTTTGTTTACGGCCTTGTGCCGCTGCAATGGAAAAGCGCCCTACAATGGAAAAAGCGCTACAATGGAAAAGTGCCGCTACAATGGAAATTTCGACCTGAGACGAGTGAAAGCCCCGGAGATGGCTGGAACTGGCACATGTTGCAAGGTCAGGGACTAAGCGGTTCCAACCAGACTAATGGCTTTTTTTTTCTTTTTTTATTAACGTGGAGAAAATCCGCACGGACACCAGGTCGCTTCTGGGGAAAAACGGCGTGGTAGTGCCGGACTCCAACCGACTAAAACCTCCACGATGACCGTCCCGGCTGTGATTGAAAGGGGCCCGGAACCGGGGTTCCCCTACCGGGCTGCTTTGAACCAGACTAATGGTTGGGTAAATCCCAACTCCGACAGCCCCGCTATGGATAGGTCTGATATATCTTTTTAGCCTAGGGACGGTCTCATTAAAAAATAACGCTTCGTCAATAGACTTGATAGGTGTAGTTCATAATACTTGTAAGAAACATCTTCCCTCAAGAAAGGCCGCCGGGAGTGTAGAACCGCGTGTTGTGGCCGTACCCCGCTTGCGTGAGTCCTTTAAGTAATGGCGAACCCACAGACCCGAGCCAGGATGGGGCCGTCGGGATAAGACTCAAGTCCGGGACCGACTGGCATCGGCCTCAGCCGATGTCCCCGCTTATGTGGGTCCCATCTGGTCATGTCGAGTAACGGTGGTTACAGAGAATCCGGCTGGCAGTGACGTGGCCGACGAGCCATTCCGATAGTCCCCCCAATGACTTAGATTGGTATCACGGGGGCCAAGATAAGCCTCGGGGGTTCACCCGCTCTCGGTCGCTTGGTGTTGGACTCGTGGGAGGTGGTTTATAGCCAAATGGTGGCTAGATGGCCAAAGGGGGTCGCCAGGCTCAGGCTCTAGGTCTCCCTGAAGGACGTCGGCGAGAGAGTAGCGCCCCAACTACTCCGGTACAGTCCTGATGAGATGGTAGGATTGTGGAAATACGCCCCGTTCGACCTGAGACGAGTGAAGGCTCCTGTAGGCCGGAACTGATACAAATAGCAAGGTGAGGGACTAAACACGCTGGTTGGACGTATCCCAACTCCGATGGTCCTAGGAGTGCCCGGGTCTGGTATAGCTTTCTAGCCCAGGAATGGAATCGTTAAAAAATAACGCTGCGTGTACTTGATAGGTGCAGTTCACGATGCTTGTAAGAAATATTCGTTACAATTCAATTACAAGCAAATATCATTCATGCATTGAGTTTGAATTTGTATTAGTGTTTATTTTTTATTTTTATTTTATTTTTTATTAGTTTTTATTATTTTATACATTCGTAAAAACTAACCTAAACCCAAATCCAATATGTACATTGATGATATTCATATTTAATTGAACTATAAGTTGTAACAGACATTTCTTACACACTCGCAAATGTACAATGTGCAAGGAGTCTTTAAGTTCCCCTGACCCTCGTTTGTAAACAGAAGATAAGTGGCCGCCAGCTGGCAACCAGTACTGACGCACGTACTGTCACGGGCGCACAACTGTATGCAGAATTCATTGTAGTGGTATCGATAGTTTTTTGCAAATATCTTGGAAACTTCTGTTTACAAACTGTTGTACAGAATCATGCCAATCTTCACCACATATCAAAAAATGATCGAAATCGGAGAGATTGAATTCGACCTGTACATTTATTAAAATTAATTTCATTTTATTTTACATTCTCCATTCTCAATAAAATTAAATTGAATTAAAAATTCTAATATTACTAGATTAAATTATTATCTGAGCCTAAATTTTTATGGTTCACGATGATCAAATGATACCAGTTAAGAGATAATGATCACATGAAAATTATTATTTCTATCTAGTTTTTCTCTGATAGAACTTTATCAAATCAATTTCTTATTACTTGGCAATGAACGCTTATCTCGGCAGCAATTATACTTCGTGTAATCTTCAAGTGGATTGTGAAATATTATCATTCCCGAAAATGAATGTAGATGCTGTCAAAACGTTATGTATTTTTGTATGTATTAATTCTAACTTTCTAAATAAATTAATCCTACAATGAGTCGCACTAATATTCGGTCATCGAGGTGTGCGAAATGTCACATATTACTATATACATATACCTGTTTACAATAATATAATATAACAAGTGCATAAGTATATTGCATAAGTATAGTACAGCAAGTATATTACAAATGCTATTATGTATTAATATTATAAGAATCTACCAGATAAACTCGTATATTATAAATGCTAAATTGTAACAAGCGAACGACCATCAAAAATATAGATAGACATCATTCTCCTTATTTTTGCAACGAACGAGTGTATCAGTTTTGAAAATTATCGATGATAATCAGATACAAGGTACGCTGAATACATATTTATCGACCAATATAAACGATAGAACAAGGAACAAGCGAAAAAACGGAAAGCGCAACGAAGAAGAAGAAGGCAACAGATAAACACGCCGTACGGATGCACCGTTAATCAATTTGCATAAGAGGAAAGCCGATTGGGACATTAGTGAGTGTACAAAGAGCCAAACTAGTTTGACAGAAAAATAAGAGAGGAAGAGCTGGGTACACCAGAACATAATTCATGTAATTACAGGAGAGCACATTACGCGGCAACTATCCAGCAAGGAAAGCAGGAAACGTGTATCGAACGATCGTAAAGTTGACTCGAGCCTACAGGAGCTCGAGTGACAGGAAAATTAAGTCGAATGACGTAAACGAGTTCGGCGTTTGAGGTGTTCTCCGTCTTTGACAATCATGTTGCATGGTAACCGGAATTGTAATTTGCTGTGATGGTTGTAAATCGATTGATATTATACGTAATAATCTATTTGTGATTTATTTTATACCCTGCTGAGACAAAAATCATTAGAAATTCATGATAATGAAAATAAATATAAAAGAAAGAACCGAGGTAAGAAATGTTATAAATAATAATGTTCGTATAATATAGATTTTTATTAATATTGACTTAACACAACGACTACCGATGAAATCAATTATATTATATTATATACATATATTTTAAAAATTGTACATTTTCCGAGATGCCTAAAATATACTCTAAAAGTAAATTATTTTCTAGGATTCTAGTATCATCATTTTATTTAATAAATTATGCTATTTAAAAAGAACGTTACATAAAATTTTAGTCTTAATATTTTTTTAACCCTTTTTTAATACTTTTCTTAATATACCTATAAGCGATCTATATAAACAATATTTTATTGGAGATCATAAAAATTCGAAAATTTTATTTGATTTTGAGATTCAATATACAGTAGCTATACAAAATATTTACATATATTTTTATTTTTTAATAAAATGTCTTTTTACAAGGTTCTATCATTTTCATAATATCTGATCTCTTTACTCCTATGAAAGTATTACTAAATAATATGACATTTATACTTGGGCCTAAATTATACTTTGGTGTAAATCCTATAATAAATATCACTGTGCGTAGACATTGTTTGTAACCACGCATGTTTATACTCTTTTAAAACATTACTTTCTACAATGTTTCACTTGGAATATTTCAAAGACCGAAGCAGAGAGAGGGGGGGAGGGGGGCGGGCGAGGATAAACGCGAGCAAATAGCGGAGACACACGTAAAAGGTGTCTTCAAACCTTAGTTTCCTTTACCTGGCCGTTGTATCCAGCAGCCGTCGTCTCAGGAGGATCATTTAACCGAAATAATTGCCAAACATTGTTTACCTTGTTAGCCGTTAGAAGCTAGCTCGTAAACTTGTGCGAGTTAATAAGCAGAAGCAAGCAAGCAAGCAGCCAGCCAGGCCGGCGGAGCTAAGCAAGCTTGAGTGCGAAACCGTGTGTAAATTAGCGTCTTCAATTTGTAACCATTCGCTTGACTTTACGCCGCAGTTCCGAGTGGCTTCGCGAGAGACGAGTGCCGGGATAACGAGATACTCGCGCAACTGAAACGCAGTGAAACATCCGGAAAATTATATATTTTTACGCTAGAGAGATTGATAGAGGGAACGGAGAATCTTTTTGTGAAAATTGGTAAAATCAGTGAAGAAGGTAGCGTTTATGACGGAATGTTTATTTCGATGTACAGTAACTATAAAAAGTATTGATGTACTGTTATGTTTATCATAGCATCTATATGAGCATACATCCAGTAATTAGGTCCAAGTACATTAAATTTCGTATTATGAAGTACACAAATTAAGTAAGTACTTAACAATGTCTTCGTGTAACTACAAGAATTGGATACTATGAAAATGAAATGTAGAATCTGATAAATGAAGGAAATTCTCATTGGAAAATAAGAATATGTGCTAATACCTTTTTGTAGCAGCTATACATTGTTCAGTTTCAGAATTTTATTAGAGACAGAATACTTGTTAAACTATCCAGAGATATAATCGATAAGAGATAGTTCAATAAGTTTATACCTACATATAATATTAAGTCTAAGTACATATCAAGTTTGAATTTAACCCCTGAGTGGCCAGTAGTCATTCATTTTAACGTTTACGTTTTTGTAGAATACATGTTTACTACTTTTATTAAAAATTATTCTTTACTATTATTATTATTACTAAGTTTGTTACTGAATTCTTTTATATAATTGAAACTGCAATCAAATATATTTAAAAATGAAAACTATAATTATGATGTCCTTATTCCGCAGGAAAGTGCATAGGAAAGTTTGTTTCACTCAAGTAGCAAACGGTATTCAGACTATTGTGTACGAATCCTCGCAACAACTGTACAAAAGTCAACAGCCATACTCCAAGAACCCATAAAACCAAGTATGTACATATAAAGCTTTCTCTGAACAGCGTCGTTTCACGACCAACAAAAGCGCTCGTGTCACGTCTCTAATTGACAGATCATCGTGGAAATCCGTGTAGCAAGTGCACACCACAGTGGATCACCCTCACGCCAAAGCTAACCTCTTCCTCTCTATACCTGTATCTCATCTTTCGCTCTATCTCTCTGTACATGATCGAAGATCGTGGCAGTTGGAAGCATGCGGATGTCGGAGAGAAGAAAGGAGAGACAGCTAGCTAGAATGCAGACGAAGGGAAAGCGGAAAGAGGAGAAGGAGGAACGAGAGGCTGCCGGTTCAGCTGCATTAATTAAACTAGCGGAGGACAATGAGCCTGTCTGCCGGCTCGCTTGCCTCGCTGTGTAATTCACGCCTCTCACGGGAGAGGCAACCCTTCGACTTTGCTTTCCAGTTTCAACCTTCCTATGGATAATTACCTACGCCCAGAGTCTCGTCTCTCTGTGTCCCACCTTCTCTCGTTCATTCTCCCGTTTGTCTGTTGTTTTCTTTCGTTTTTACATCCGCGACTTTCCAGTTCTTTTGCGACACGCGTCGCGCGTGACCGAGCGACTATTGCACCATGATGAGCTTGTCGTTTTTGGATAAGTTGACTGATTTGAATGAAGTGAATTGAAAGCAATATCGGGATATTTCGAGTTTGGCAACTGTATTGATGGAAATATTTTGAGGAGGGTTTTCGACATTGATGAGAAAGGGTCTGCTAGAAAATGCGAAAAGGTTAAATACGTGATCTTCTTAACTTTCTAAATAAATATTTCAATTTGTATTATATCATAAATAATGCATTTCAATTGATGTCATGTTCTTTATTTAGTTATGTACAAAAGTTTAAAGCTAACCAAATAATTGTGAGAATAAGACATTGAGAAATAGATTATCTGAGACAATAACGTTTATTTATTGATTGCAAATTTGACCTATATATGACATTTAAAAAAGGTAATTAATTCCATTAACTGGAAGAAACATAATAACAGTCGTACATAGTAAGTAAAAGTATTGGTAAGGATGCATGTTGACAAATCTGTTGTCTTCGTCAAAATTAGATAACGAATAAACATACTAACAAATAAGAAATAGTTTATATAGTGAAGCAACAAATATTTTATTTGATTTCAAATAAATTAATTTCATTTGCGTATAAAACGTTGCATGAAATATTTACGTTATTTTAAAAATAGATTATGTATCTTTCAATTTTTAAGTCCCAGAAAATTCCTATTCCACGTATAAACCGACGTTTCAGCCAGTCTCCTAATCATAAATCAAGCAGGAACAGCGCCTAAGTACAAGAGCAGCTAGAAAATTAACGAAATGCAGCTTTAAAGCACCGAAGCCTCAGAAGAAGGCAACAAATCCGCATCCGTTTCCCTCAGTCAAGAGCATGCAGGAGGGAGGGGGAATTTAAGCATCTTTGGAAGGTGAACTGCAACTGCTTACTTCAGAGTTGAGAACCACGATCTGTTGCGCTCGTCGTCAACCAAGGTGGAGTCGGACGAATCAAAGAGAGAAAAGACGAAGAGGAACGTAGAAGCAGAAGACGATCCCCAGTCGCCTCTGTGTGCTCCTTGAGAATCGGCTCGTTAGGAGGTTAGACGGAGAAGCATGCTGCCAAACGATCGACTGATCCTTTTCTTTCTTGTTTCTTCTATCTATCTTCTTCGTGACTATTTCGAGAAAAAGTTTCGAGGATTTTGCGGACACTCCAACTTCTCTGTGTTTCTACTTCGCGAGATTTCGAGAACACGGAAAGATGGAAATTGGTAGAAATCCTGGTTGTGTACACGTAGAGTGTGAAATGTATATCAACTTCTTAGAACACAGGATTTAAAAAACCGAAAAGGCTCTAGTTGTACTGAAATTTTATTTGAAATTTCTACCACTTTGGAGAGAATTATGAACAGCTACTAACCAAATTAATACGTACCTTTTCTTGTGCATCACGCGTGTTAGCCATATCAGTGGCAACACGAAACCGGTGAAATATATTGTAAACCGCTGCACTTGGAGATGTGTTCATATTTTAAGGTGGGACCAAAGATATTCTACTGTGCATATGTGTAAGCACCAAGAAGGCGGGAAGTTTTTTATTCTACTATCCCCCAGTCCCAAAGAATATTAATACATTCAGTGCATATACAAAATGTAAACTAAATTAACGTAAATTAGCAAGAAAGCGATTAATACAATAAAATTTGTTTTTAACAAGATTATAATTTAATATGGATACATAAGAAAAGTTTGTTGAAACTATTTACAAGGATTATAATATACAGTATAGTTAACTATAACAATTACATATTGACTCCACAGTTTGTTAACCTATGTAAATCTTATTGAAAACATTTACGATATTTGTATGATACTGATATAATGCCTACTAATCAAAGAGTAATCAACAATATCTTCTAAACATATAAATAGATAAATAAATATATATATGTTTACATTATATTTAAATGAAGAGTTAGAATGACCCCAAAATCAGCTAATCGAATTCATACGCTTTTTTGATCATCGATTCAGCAATTCCTGAGGACGAACAAGTTTCAACCAACTATCCAGGGCCGTATGATGTCAATTTGCAACTGATATACTTAGAATACATTAGTATAACATATATACAATACAATAGAAATATATAGGTACCACCTATGTACTAAAAATTACCCGGATTAAATTTCCGATTCGTTTGTCACACGTAACACGTGTATTTACATGCAAGTGAAATAGGGATCTCTACAGATTACATTACATTACTAGCGTGACATATTTTGTGAGATTAGGGTTGTTGAATTGAAATTTCTTTGATTTCTAAAGGAACCTGGAGACAGTAACGATTGGTTAACATGTTATTAATTGAAGAGTATATGATAAATATATTCTTGTTGATTTTTTAATTTTGATGTTGCTTGTAATTAGTAACTAAGATTGTTAGAAGGCAATATAAGTGTGGCGGATGGAAAGAGAGTTTGCGTTTCGTCCCGGGACTACCGGTGGACTCGTCAGTAAGGCTATGCCCGGTAGTCCCTGCCTTAGACGTAGAGGGAGTCTCGCTAGGTGCGGTATTTGTATCAATTGCTCGTATATTCGACCGCTAGCGAGTTAGACAGACTCGTTGTCGTCGTAGCCCTCTAGTGTTGGCAGTTGGTATCAGCGGCTCGCCCGGAAGGTGTTGGGCCGCGTTGATGCTTCGACCTGTCGGTGTCCGCCACATAAGCTTTTTAAAGATAGATAAATCTATGAAATTTTGTTTAATTAATAAATTTTATCATGTGCTTTTCAATTGTTACTGATTATCATTGGCTGACTTCACATGTCGATTAATCGTTAACGTCTAAAAGTTCCAACTCGAATAAATTTCGATCTGACAACTAATAAACTAATATATTTAATATTTAATATTATCATGTTTTCCCCCTGCACTTTTTAATTGTGACCGAAAAAATTATAAGGAGTTAGAAATAACAACATAAACCAATTGACACTGATTTTAGTACTTAAAATTGATATACTTAACGATAAATAGAAACATCACTCATCTTCAATAAAATCGACATTCCATTTATATAAAAATACAATATGAGAACAGAGAAGACTAGATTGCATTTTAATAGATTTCATACGTAGCAGATTGCATACCAGTGCACATGTGGAATAAAAATAACGTAAGAAAAATAAAGTATAAACTAAGGAAGTAAGAAATGAAATTTAAATAGGAACTCGAATCTTTAATCTCCGTTCGAAGGCAAAGTCTCTTGCATAAAAACTTTCCCTACCACTTTCTACATACTTCTCGACAAATAATTATTTCTCTCCTTTCTAGTACCATGAACCACCTACCACCCTAAACACAAAAAAGAACAGGAACACGCGAGTAAAGAAAATCTAACGACGATTAAATTCGCCTCTGATTTCATTTTAATTGGGAGTCATTACGTCGATTCCGCGATGGTTAACCTAGTTTCCCGCCTGGAGGATAGATGCACGCGACCTTTCGTGCCGGGACATCCTACTTAAGCTGCGTTTCCACCGTCACTTATAAGAATCGAAATGCACTTCCTTCTCTCCTTTTATTTTCCATTTCTAAAAGAAAACATTTTTTGACCTATTATACGGGATTTTCTGGCAATCGCGATACAATTAGCAAGAGGATGCTTCTATGTGAAAAAATAAATCGGAAATGTAGAACATTTTCTCATACAACTCTCCGTTTTCCAGAAAATTGAGTTTGAAAATTTGTTTGGTACATACGAACTTAGCTAATTAGCGAGTAAGTACGAATAAGTAATTAATAGGTTATTCTATATGCGAAAATAAGTTAAAAACGTAGAATAATATTTTTCCGCTTAAAGCTTTGTTCTCGATAAAAATAAAGTTTGATCGTATTTAGTTAACAATTGGCCTGCTATACGCGTGAATTTTATTTTCTCGGAAACGATGCAACATATAAAAAATTGTATTCCACATTTTCGATTTATTCTTACATGTAAAATAATCTCTTGTGGATTATTCGCCTCTGTTCAACTCGGAATTAGCCAAATTCAAGTATACATACGGAACTTTCAAACTCAAAATAAATAGGTACAAACTAATTACTGAAACGTAATAAAAAATGTACAAATTGTTAATTTGTTTGTTATATCGTTATACAATGTAGAACAAATAAAAAGTAACACGTATCTATGGGTGTCATGAGAACTGGGGATTTAATTTTCTACCATTTATGAATCCAAGTAGAAGCAACATTTTCAAATAAATACGAACTAGAATGCATAACATGCAAACCTACAAATTATTAATTTAGTTATATTATGTAAAGTAAATAAAAGAAGCAAGTAAAAAAATATTACTTGTAGGTTCTTATGGGAACTGCAGAGCTAATTCTCTACTGCTTCCGTAAAACTGTTTCTGTCATCTAACGAATCAATTTCTCTCCCCACACTAAACGTTGTATATTCTTCAATTTTTGAAATAAAATGCGGTTCTCAGAGCGGGACAAGCCAAGGGAAAGTTACAGGGGTGCAGCGTGTCGATGAAGTTTTCAAGTGGGCGATTTAAGCCGCACCACCCAGCCAGTAGCAGCGGTAGCCGGATTATCGCTGTGAAAGCACAAGCAGCTTGTCTGGTATGCCAAAATCGATAAAGTACATCCACCTGCGGCCCTTCGCCCCTCATCCACCGTGGAAATTCGTTTGACGTAAAACAGAGACGAAGACGAACATCCTTTATCGCGGTTTTCAAGCGCAACTTATCTCCACGCCAACAAACTTACGTCAGTTGCGAACATTCAGGCGGCACAGAAAATTCTAGTTAAGTAAAAAAAATCGCTTTCAGCGTTGTTCATTGTGACGATGGATTTTCATTAAGAATCAATGCTCGTGTAAACAACATTTATCAATTTTAATATACATATTTTATTTCATCGATATCACACTATCGTAATACCATAGAATACGACAAATTTTTTATAAAGATATTACAAAAAAAGGTTTTATAAAAAGTTCGCCAATCCACAATATAATTCTAGATTTAGTAACTTTTTAACTAAAATAAATCTTGTTTAAAATCAGCAAGTCTATAAATATTTTTGAGCAGCAGTACGTATAGATTTCACTAGGATATTTTCTGAAGTTATTAGACAAAACAGGTTCACATGTATATATATTACATAACGAAAAAAGAAATATTTAATCCAATGCAAAAAAGAATTGATTTAATGTAAAACTAATTTAAATTAATAGCTAATTTGTACATGAAAAACTTTCGTCAAGAATCTAACTTTTTATTTTTACGTACCGTATGTAGTAGAATATAAACATTTTTATATTTTATCTCAATTTATAAAATTTGATATAAAATTTATAAGAATGTATTACAATATAATTTTTAAGATTTTATAGAAATACAATATTTGTAAGAATGTATTACAATATAATTTAGAAGAATTTACAAGAATATAAAATTTATAAGTTTTATTAGAATAGAGTTTATAAGAATGTAATATTTATAAGAATAAAATCATTGTATATCCATTTATTCATAATTTTCTAATTAATTTTCTAATTAAACGCATCTCATAAAAAATAATCAAATAAATAGCGCGATTGAAATGAAGATATCTCAGGAGGGAAATTCAAACTTTTTTCATATTAATCTTTGTAAGAAACCGGTGAAATTAATTAAGATTTGAAAAAAACTCGCTCGATATGAAATTGAGATTAAAAGCTTGAAGAGGATGGTCAGGATTCGATGTAAATCACCCCGAGTGATTCGTGAGGCAAGCTCTGGTTTACGAACACGTGTTCTCCTGACCGCCTATAAAGCCCTGTTAACTCCCGGGATCCCTGAAGATCATTACGACTGAACCCAACCGAATACGGAAGAGGCTGCGCAACACGCGGCTGTTTCGAGAAGGGGAGTTCGTCAAGTTTTCACACACGTACATGTGCGCAACGCTTCTAGTTTCATGGAACGCGAAATCACCTACAATCCAGTTTAGATCACATATATATGAAAATTTGCAGGTGCAGCTCTTAAATTTTAATTTAGTTAGATACATTTTTATTTCATTTCTATTTGTAAACTTTGACACCGGTGTTAGTCCAATTATATTTTCTAATGTTAAAAAATACGGGCACTTAAGAATGCGTTTGAATACTTTTAGAGAAATTTTGTATCAATATATAATACGAAACGTTTTGATATTTCATTAACACTGTAATGAGGCACGGCTATCATGATCATATTGGTAAATTTTGGAACAAATTTGTAAATGCATATAGAAATTGCAACAATTAAGTATATAATGAATAATCGAAAAAACTAAAATATACTTGGCTAATAGATATGTAAAAAAATATTTATAGAAACATATTAGAACAAAATTTTGAGTGAAAATTAGTTTACGATAAAATTATTTCACTTGAAGTCTCATTTTGTGGAAAATATAGTATTTGAACATAATTAGCCACATTCTCAAAATTAACGAGTTTATTTTATATCTATTTAAAAATGTAAAAAAATGATAGGAATAGATAGGCATAACAAGATTTCTCACGTATAATAGAGTGCCTCGTTGTTGAAAACGAGGTTAGTCTGATTCACGAATCGTAGCAAAGAATGAATGCTCGGTTTATAATTTCATTAAAATTAATCCGGTGTTGGAGGAAGCAGATCGTTGCCTAATTGAATTTACGCTTTGTAGACTTTTCTCCTCGACTCTTGGTAAAGAATCGATGAGTCTTGTGTTCTAGTGGAAAGTGTCGAGACGAAGACGAAGAGCCTAAAGAGGAGGCGGCCAGTGGAACGAAGAGGCGACTGTAGTAAAAGAAGAAAAAGGAAAGAAAAGGAAGAAGAAGAAAAGAATACATGGAGAAGAGTAAGAAGAGAAAGACGAGGTGGACGAACGTCGCCGACCGCTATTTATATTCGATGCAGCGGACGTTCAACTTACAAGCACCCCCGCCTTACGACGTATCCTCCTCGACTCTTCTTGTTTCTGGTCTTCACGCGATGTACTATGTTTCAAAACGACTATCTCGGGAGAAAGTTGTAATTATCTATTACTTCATTCTAAGCATCTTTTGGACACTTTTAATCCTTTGTAATCCCGTATTATCTTTCATAAGTACCGTAGGACCTTAATTAACATTTCGGGGCGCAGAATTTTAAAACAAGACAAGACTCTAGGTGCACAGAAACTTTATTTAAATTAACATCACTCTGGATGAGTTATGAATACATATTGACCAGATTAATACATACTTTCTTTATTACTACATTTATAAAAACTTATTTTTCTGAAAAAGTTAATAAAAAAACCAAAACATGTAAGAATTATTACCTCATTTGAAAGGTTACAATGTAAGCAATCTATACTTGACATCGTAATAATAATTCCATCAATTTCATATAACTGAATTAACTTTTTCTTCTTGTATACATAATCAATATATCTAAAGATTTCTAAGAAACGTAAAAAGTAACACTCCCTAAAATTAAATATGTACAATCTGAAAAAGAAGAAAAGAAAGCGGAGCTCACATCGGAAGTTAATTATCCATCCAGTTCGTGTTCACGTCGAAAAAAAAATGAAAAGAGTGGAAAGACGTTGAAAGAAGAAATAAGAGCTCGAGGTATTTAGCTTTCTTTGCTCAAGTTCTTCGCTAGGGAACGAATTGAACGAAGATGAGCAGGATGAACGCGAAGGAGGAGAAAGCTGGGTCGTGTAAAAGTAGAGAAAACCATGTATCATCTTTGGTCGTAATTAGAATCCGTTTCGTGGAAACGAAGGCGACCGTTCTTCCGCTCATGATCCTCTTGCAGTCGAAAGGCGTGTGCGCGCTTATTAATACGATTACATAATGCTCGCTGCGACACCAGATTTTATCCTCTTACGCGTAAAGTATTCGGAAAATTATTCGAAAGTCTTTAGATTTTGGGAAGATGCTTTGTTAATTATTCTGTTAGCGAAAGAGTTGCCAAAATTGTATTATTTAAATTTTAGTCATTTTTGGATAAATTAATTTGGCACGAGTTTCTTTCTAATACAATACATATAAGAAGTCGCTATTTAAGCCAATCTAAAGTATTTTACATTTGACTAACTTTTATATAAGAATTATTATTGGAAATATGATTATTTTAAGAAATGAAATAATTTGGCAGGAGTCTCATAATAAAAATCACTATCTGAGACATTTTATTTTCAGAAATTTTTGAACAATTTAATAATAGGAATTGATTCCTATTTTTCAATTTTTTTTTTTTTTTTTTGAATGATTTAGATTGATATGAATCTTTTCGTAAAATGGCGTGAGAAACATTATTTGAAATATTTTGTACTGTACCATTTTTGTAATAAAAATGGTTTGAAATAATTGAACCCACGTTATTAATAAATCTCAGTACTCAGTGGGATCGTCTTTGATATTTTTAAACATCAAAACGATCATTCATAGTGTATACTAATTTTTTATTAAATATAAGTTTGTAATAAATATTTTGCAATTTCTGTACATATTTTCAAATTGGATTCAAATTGGATTCAAATTTTGCCAATATAATTATTGCAATCGCGTCTCATTATGGAGTTAATGAAATTTCAAAATGTTGTATATAACACATATATAAAGCTTTTTGTAGTAAACGTTCGAATACTTTTGCGAGAAATTGCATCTCCATTAAAAACAGTAGATTTGCAAATAGAAATAATTAAATAAATATTATATCTATGAAGTCTTTTATTTGGTTCGACCATTCGATTTCGATAACGGGTTAAAATTGAAGAAGATCGGTGCTGAAGACTAATCGATCGATGACGACAAAATGTCAACCGGTAGCGCGATTCGTTTAAAAATATCAGGCACCATGAGATGAAAGAAAAAGGACGGTTCAATCGTATCTTCATGCTGCCTGTCAACCTCCGTTAACCTCCCGTATCCCTTCCTTCAGCGATTCCTCTCTGTCTCTCGTTAGAAGGTGTGAGACTCAACGATCTCGTCAACTGGCAACACTCCAGCATCTTTTCGCTACGATTTCGCTCTTCTATCTCTGTCCAAGCTTCTTGCTCTGGTAAACTCTAAACTTTAATCCCCCGAGGATGATTTCCGTATGTTACATATACGGATACATATATTTTACATTACGTATCGTCCAGAATGGTTTAATTTATAAAACAAATCGTGTAATCAAAATAGTATTCATTCAATGTCTTTATGGATGCAAAATAACAAAAGTAAAATTCAAAATGTCAAACATAGGATCTACTCGAATTAACAACAAAACAAAATCTCTTTATTTCCCAATTTTGGTCCGTTTGTTGAACAAAACCTGTAGTTATACACTATACGATATTGCACTTGGGCAAAACTAGTGGTAATCAATCAAAATCAATTCTCATCTACAGCCAATCTAGTCATATGTATCCACCATCTTATTCGTTGTACACAATTCTCATTTAATTGGATTACATCATATTTCTCGCGACAATACACGCAAAAAACATTTTCATTATTATTTCTTTTACGTTCGTTCGTTTTAGCTTTTTCGTTCCTTATTCTTTATTCTTAATTGTTATTGCCAAAAAAGTAAACGATAGTTTATGACCACTGTAGTTCGAAATATAATGCTTTACATAGTTCACAGGATGATTTTACCCCATATGGTTATGTCCTATGATGCACGAATATAATCTGCTTACGATTAAGTATTAAAACGAAAATATTAAACACTTTAAAACAAAAGAATCTTAATAATTTACTGCAGGGTGCGTATTCTGTAATAAATCTCCGTTGAGAAACATTTCGATATAATGAATAAATAATTGTGGAAATCAGCGAATTTTTTTACTTTTTTAGATTGAGATAAACATGATATAGGGTACTGTATTTATTTTTCTTACTTTTTTTTTTATTAACGTGGAGAAAATCCGCACGGACACCAGGTCGCTTCTGGGGAAAAGCAGCGTGGTAGTGCCGGACTCTAACCGACTAAAACCTCCACGATGACCGTCCCGGCTGCGATCGAGAGGGGCCCGGGAACCGGTGTGAACGACGCACCGGGCCATTTATTTTTCTTACTATGAAAAAGTTAACTTGTCAACTGAGAAAAGCAGGCGACAGAAACATTACAAATATAAAGATTACAATGATTGATAAAAATTACATTTTTTAATTTTTAGAAATAGTGGATTAGTTTGTTGTCAATATACATATCTATGCTTTTTATATTTCTATATATTCTATGCTTTTACAAGCTTATATATACATATTTTTCTATATGTTTTGTGATTATTCGAATTTCTGTGTGAATTAAAGAGCATTTGTTAATTAATGTAACCTTGTTTTAATCTTCGATTTTTTATATCCCCATAGCACTCTCATTTCAAAACGCAACAAAATTTTAAATAAAGTTTCAACAAATATTAGATCTTTTCAAAAATAAGCAAGTGTCTGGATTATTTTTGAGCCATAGTGTATTTTATGGTATAGGGGTTGTAATAGATAGGGAGTAAAAGCTGTGTGAACAAGATGGATATCTGCGACTTAGATGGGTGATTGATTGGCACTGTAATGCAGAATTGATTTTGTGGCAAATTGATGAGTGATGAAAGAAAGATTTATAGAAGGGGATTCGTAAACAGTTTCGTTGTTGTAAGATAGCGTAGATATTGATATAAACATTATAAATCGGACCTGCCATATTTTATTTGTTAAACATGTATATTATACAATGAAAAAGTTATCTTGTTTTTTTATCATAAAATTTGTTACCAACGATCTTTTTAGCACGACAAATTATAAAAATATTTTCAATTATCCAATCTTTTACTGTATAAAAGAATAAATTCACTTTTTTTTTATTCATATCGTATTATCAAAGTAGTAAAAAGCAGCAAAGCTGTATTTTAAATACATAAGATTATTTAATTAATTATGAATGTGTTTCAATCGTAACATTAAACTAATTGAGATATGATGTGATGTACTATTCAATTTTAGTAATAACATAATAAAATTTAATTATTATCATTATTATTATTAGGAATCTCATAAATATATTAAAAATAAATATTAAATTATTAATGTTCTTCAAACATAATACTAAACTATTAAAAATTTAATGTTTAATTTAAAATTTATTAAAATCATAGTTATTATCAAAAATAATAATTTCCCGCTTAATTTCGATATTATTAGAAACCATAACGATTATTTAATGAATTATTAATATGCTTCAGTCGTAATATTTTATCTTCACTTTAATCATATCTGGCAATATAATGAAGCTAAAAATTGATTCTTTGTAATTATTTATAATTTATTTATTTAAACATTTATAATCTATTATACATTTTCAATATAACCATTGTCTAGACGTTTAAACTTATCCCTAGATACTTTCACGTGAATGCTTAATATAATATCGTCTACTTGACATCGAGGAAGTGATCGAGGAAGTCTATAACGAAGAAAAGAAAACGGAATCTTAAGAGATAATGAGATCAGCGAACATGTCGCACAGATTTAAATCGAAATTAAAGAAATACCATAACAACTTTTCGATCATAACATCAACGTCGTATGTTACTAACAAATCAATGTCTCTATGAAGCAAAAGGATTCTGGAAATCCTATTTTACTTGTTGTTAATTAATCAAGTGGAATAAATCTTCTATTTAATCTTCTATTTAATGAATATTATTTTTTGAGTATAATAAAAATAATACATATCTTCTTCTCTCAATCCATTTTTTATTTCTTTGAAATCGTATTTATTTAAAAATTATTTAATAATTTAATAATTACTTATTTCATATTTATTATTTCAATATACACATACTGATTCAGTTTAGTTTACACAATATTTATCAAATTATTTACCTTCCTATTTCACCCTTTCTTCCTTCTAGAAATAATCATTTATCTTTTTATAATACTGTATTATCAACTAAAAATCAAAGATGTTGTTTAAATCATTACTTCAACACATGCAACGAAAATATTTCAATACTTGCCGGAGAAAACTTTTATGGTTATATTATACGTATGTTATATAAAATATTTTGAAATTTCATTAAGATTATAAACGAGACACGAAAACTGTAATTATATTGACAAAATTGGAGACCAATCAGTACACATTCACATACAAAGGAAAAACTACATAGAAATATATAAGTTACAAGCTATTTACTATAAACACATATTTATTGAAAAGTTAGTATAAAGTATGAATAGTCATTTTGAAGATATAGATGCAAAATAAGGTCGCATTGAATAATATTAAAACTTATGAATGTAATGAATAATTGACATTTAAATACTTTTATGATGTCTTCTATGATGATATTTTTGCACTGATATCTTGTAGTTTCTATAGATGTATATTTTTCTGATTTGTTTCAAACATTATCGAAATGGTCATAATGGTTATTATTATGATGCTGATGAAATTTCAAAATGTTTCGTATCTATAATACGCATAATATATTCACAACAAGCGTTTACTATCACACAATTAAATCTTTTTATCTCATTTTTTATTTTAACGTGAAAATTAATTTTTCTGATTATGATTATCTTAATCTATGCTAGAAATATAATAGCAGCGTTAAGATTTTCTCTTTAGAAAACAATTTTTCTAATATTAACAATCGATTTTCTAATTCTACACTCTACGCGTAACACATCCACACCTTTGCCGTTCTCAGCCGTATTTCTTTATTAAGACACTTGCAGCAACCCTCCACTTTCTTAATTACATCATGTTTTAGTTTCTATTATTATACTTTTCCGCGTAGTACTAACTATAACTTATTTGCAAACAATCCTTTCACATATTACCACATTACACTATAATAAAATATGCATAAAATTTCGAAATGAAACAAACTTCATTCTCCACAAAAAATCTGTCCTATCAAAAAATTAAAGCTTAACCTTTAATATATTTCCATAGTCTTCCTCTCCTGCCACAACCTAGATTTCAGTTGTCCAAACAATTGAAAGCTACAGTAGGAAAATATAAGGCACATCTTGAATGTTTTTTTATAGACGAATAATTTTACAATTCATCGTATGCATCGTTTATTGCAATTTTGAACATTCAATACGCTGTTAAGTAATTCTGCATATATTATCAAAATCGTTTCGTCGTTTAATTTTAGGATTAAATATATATCATTTCTACACTTATGCCTATTTTAAAATCATCTGTCGTTATAATATGGAGTATGCAAATTTTATTTTTATTTTTCCAAAGGTTAAAACTATTTTCTTCTTAGCATTATTGAGTTAAATACCCGTAAAATCATAAAAATAATCATAAATAATAACCATAATAACCACAATAACAAATAAAAATTTGAATTAAAATTGTGCTAAATTATTTAATTTTATGATGTGTAATCTATATACGTATATATTTGCTCACCGGCATTTACACCGCGCCGCAAAGAGGGACAACCAACCTCAAATTTATAAATTATAAATGACGAGGAAAAAGCTAGACCACGCAAAGACATTGCTCGACATTATTCGTCGCAAAAGGTGGTCTGTGTACTGTTAAGAATATCGGTTATCGGATTTCATACTATTTACATTGATTTTGACTCTGTAGATTGTAGATTATTCTTCTGGTTGTGATAAATAAAGGATAATAGAGAGTATTGTTCTTCATTAAAAATGATATATGTCACATACTTGCGAGGGAAGCGTTTCAACTCGAAAAAGTATGTTTTCCGGAAGAAACAAGAAACTGTTTTTGAATATAATCAAACCAAATTTATGGACAAGAAGAGTAATGCTCGTACAGCAGACTCAAGTGTATTTTTTTTCATTTCTGGTTCTTAACCCTGAGAAACCACCCTTCTAGTCAGGACGCAATTCATAATCAGACGTATTTATAGAATACAGTACAGTGTCATGAATCGGGAAGAGCGAAATATCTGTTACAAATAATACTTCGTATTATTGGCATAAATAAATCAATTCAGATACATTGTAAGTTAACATAAATTTTGAAAACGTCTGTTATAAATTAATACAATCTACATACAATTTCAAGTATTACCAACATAATTACGATAGTCATATCTCATTACATACAGCACTATTGAAGTTTCAAAAATTAATATATGTATATATACCACACATTGAAATGAAATGAAAATGAAAATACCTTTATGAGTCGCTACACATAATCCAATTGATTATATTTATGATCAACTTGGAGAAAAAAGAATACAGTAACACAAATACCTTTCCTAACCTGTCAATTATTATCCTAACTTAACTTATCGTAACTTATCCTATTCGAATAAATTCATCAATTAACTTGCTTCACCCAATTCTAACTTGTTCACCGTGAAAATGGTAACGACATATATGAACATTGCCATCAAATATAATATACACAGTTCCCATAGAATTCCCATAGAATAGATCAAGGCATCGAATGAAACAATAATTTTCGAAAGTTTTAGTTATTTTTTAATGATCCCTCAGATTTACCACATTTTCCAATGAATTGTAGCCTTATAGGGGTTGCCGAATAGTTCTGTAATCTTATTGTATTTTGAACAATGAAATGTGTTCTTATTTTAATGCAACGAAATCAAAGTACAGTAAAAGTACAATTCTTTTGATGCATTAAAAACTTCAAACCCTTTAAAAATATTCAAAAATTATTTCAAAGTCAGGAACTTTAAAACATCTAATACATTATACGCGGAATATCTTGCACGTCTTAAACATGCCGCGGGCTACATGCCTTTTTAGCGATTTCGTGAAATGTACCAGACAGCACTAAAAGTTACATAATATTTGAAATTGTTGTCGGATTCTTCTATTGCCCGCAGCTAAACATTATAGGAGTGAACACGGAATATCCTACTATCCGCATATGAAACGATAAAAATAGAATTACTTTTCTAGTCATGAAATAATATATGAAGTACATGTGTACATAGTTCAGAAACAAAATTGTAATCCCAATGAGGTTTTCGAATGATAGAGGGTCGGATTACCGAGGTTCGATATATACATATGTAACTGTTCGAGTATCTCGATTTCACGTTAGTTCGGTTACAGTCACGTAGATATGTAACGGGTGTCACGATTGTGCTGGCTGGCACGGAAACGACCGGTAATTCCGTCGCGGTAATTAAATCAGGTAATTAGGGCAGCTTCGGTGGCACGGTGAATATCGCTGCTGTGTCTCTCGACGCGATCGTCCCTTCGTGCTTCGATGTGTCGTTAAACGTCGCCGGTAAGCGTCGCTATTGTCAGTTATTACTGTCAAACTTACCGGGACGTACGTGTTTCCTTGATATTAACGAGACGCTTTATTGACCTATCTTGGGGAACAGGCTGTTGCCCGTCCGATTCTATTTCTGAATTTACGCGATCACACACAAACTGGCCCCAATGTCGTTTTGGATCGATTTGTAACCTGAGAGCAACAAATAATCGAATCGATTTCAACATGTATTTACTCGTGAATCCATGTTAATTTCAGCACTGAAATTTCTCTTTGTGAGAATCAATTAAATACTATTCATAAAAGATTTGTTTTAAGTATATTGTTTATTTTTGTTATTATAATATTTGTGTATTCGTGATTTATTGTATATTTGTTTCGCAAATTACATGCATAAACATATCTAGATATAATATACATATCATTATTGATCAAAATAGAAAACTTTACACAAATTGATAAAAAATAAAATATTTATCAATTATACGAGAATTTCTTGTAATTATAAAGAAATATGTTTAAGTCTATGTTACAAAGTTTTTAAACATTGATAATATTAATGGAACTAATAAGACAGTT
This sequence comes from Bombus huntii, assembly GCF_024542735.1. Classification (NCBI taxonomy): domain Eukaryota; kingdom Metazoa; phylum Arthropoda; class Insecta; order Hymenoptera; family Apidae; genus Bombus; species Bombus huntii. The sequence continues at coordinate 1,437,107 of NC_066244.1, forward strand.
AATATTACTATTTACACATATTAAATGAAAATAAAATAATTTGACAACAGAAATAAAACATAAAAATAAGAGACTACTCTCATAACTTTATTTCTTTCATATGCAACTATAGATTATCAAAAGAAATGTACGATTAGTAATAATTAAGTTATTTTCGAAATTTGTATTATCATTATTCGCTGTATACTCGATATCGATAAATTTTGCTTCAAAACATTTTTTGTTACATAGCTACAAATGGCTGAAAAATCGTATTTTGCATTAAACGAAACATTCTCTACACATAAAAGTGTTCTATGGTAAGTGTTCATGCGAAAAATATTCCACCCTTTTAGTACTTATACTTATGTATATATATATATTTCATTCCACTTTAAAATATTAAAATAACTCGAAACGCAATGAATTACAATATATCTCACAGCTTTTGTTTTGACAAATATAACAAATATAACACACGTTTAATAGACGTGCAGGAAAAGTGATATGTTAATTTGGTCAGTACGTATTCATACAGTGGCCGAGAAAGTATTTGTACACCATTGTATTTATTATAGCATTTATGTACATATGTACTAATTAATGAAGTCCAACTATCATTTTCATCATCATCATTAAATACCATGCGACTAGAAAAATTTAATAGTATGAAGATGATATGTGAAACCTCATTAAGAAATGCTTTATTGGAAAATAAGAGTATGTACAAATATTCTTTATAACCACTGTAACTCATCTGGAGCAGCTGTTTTTAAATAAGATTTCTACAACTAGAATCTTTTTTATCTTAAGATTGTGTGCTCTAAAGAGTTAAACGAACTGTATCTCTCCGCCACAAAGCAAACATGTCGTATACGATTTTCGATCCGACAGACGACGTTTTCACGTGGGTCGAGTCGATCGAAGCACCAACACCGGTAACAACGAGAACCACAGCGGCAAGGAAACAAGACGGAGAACGATTCTTCGTCTAAGTGTACGCGATCACGTGAATATGTTTATGCCTGCAGTTCATGCGGTGATTTATACTGACATCGATACACCTTTCTCCCAGCATAGAAATGTCAGTAATGCAGTCGATAGAGCGCCGTGAGCTATAATGTATTGTCGTTAATGAATCGCTAAAGGGATCAGCATTTCATTTTTCCGTGGCGACGTTTATGCGCCGCGAATTGACAACACAGTAAATCCCGAACGAATTTCTGTCAGGCTATAGCAACGTTACCTACGAAAAGGTCGTACAAGCGAGATTTGTTCGCAGCCGCTTCCAGGATCCGGCTTCGAGCGTTTTACAGACCCTTACCAGAAATAGATAACGGGCTAGAGACAGAGCCTCCGAGCGCGTGTCTATTTTAGAGACGACTTATGTGTCTCACGATGTCGCGAGTATATACGCGACGTTAATGACACGCGCAAGCGGCGCTGTTCGCGGCTGATGGAAATGTTTGCTTGCCATTTCTTGGAAAAATGTGCTTAAGATTGGAGAGATACGTTGGTTTATACGGCTGTTTTGTACCAAACTTTCATTCTAACAAGATTTTTACGTTTTTTTTGAGTTAGTTATGTTTTTCAATCGTTGAAAGAGATCTTAGGATTTCTTAAAGATATCTAACGCAAAGTTATTACAGTGGGTTGAACTAAAATTTCTACTGCAAAACATTTTGTTTCTATTTCTATTCTATTTCTATTTCTTTTGCCTAATTTCTCTTTTTTACAATACCTTACTATGATATTTCAATCACATTTTTAAAAGACTAGAAGTGATTTCTTCTGATATCGTAATAAATATTAGATATTTACCTTTTAACACGTATATTGTTCATCACATATTATAAAAAATATATATTTCTATATATATATGTATATTTCATATTTTACTCAGAGTAGATAAAGAAATTTCTTTGTACCTGAGGGTGTTTCCATTGAAGTTTGAACTATTGTTTTAAACTAATCGTCAAAACTCTATAAAACACGCCTTGGAAAGAAGAAAACAAACATTTATCATTACCACACAGTTTATCATTTACAAAGATATAATTTAAATTTATCAGACTAGTCCAATTGATTAAAACTGTAAAGATTAATTTCTAACGTGTATTTAAATATACATACTATATATGAATAATTATCTAGAAGCAATATGATGAAAGTAAAATAAAAAGAATATGTAATCATTAGATTGCAAATGTTGATGCAAATTCATATCTTTACTTTTGAAAATTTTGAGTATTTTATTTTTTTTATATGTTCTTGTATATGAAGTGCGCTAATCTCAATTAATGTTTATAAATATCAATTTTGTCAAAAATCCTTACATGTTTTTAGTAACCATAAGAAAAGGAAAACTATATATAAATTCATTACATTTTAATATCATGTTTAGTAATTGTGAAAAGAAGAAAGCTTCATACCGTTATTTTTACGTAGTTAGTAGTTTTATTTTTAAAAACAGAATATTGGAAATAATCACATAACTATTACCCAATCCACCTCTCCTATTCTATCATTTCACCCTCGTATCAATCTCACTCCAAAAACTGCATTTATCAGAAACCTTTCGTCCAGTTGTTAGACCAGACAATCGACGTTTCACTTTAACAACCACTCCATGCACTAAGAATCCAAAAGAAAAGTTATCGCGCGCTTGGAGATCCGACAACAATGGCCTTTATCGAGTCAAGAAATTATTATCATTATGATAAACAATTTGCCAATCGTCGACATGGTACGAGTTAAGAGACTAGCCTCTCTCTCTCTCCTCTCTCTTTTTATATATATGTATATATATATATATATACATACCCTATATGTTGTGTATACAGTATGGTACAAAAGTCTTGGGTCATTTACCATAATGATTTCATAATGACAACTAATTATAAATAAAAATAAAAATATTAATAAACATATATTTTATATACAGGATGTTTCGTTTAATTGGAGACGATAGAATATCTTATGAAGAAGTTATCAAAAAAATGTTTTAACAAAGGTTGTTTGGTTCGAAGCACGACATCATATGGTGAATGTTACTTTTTCGCAGATTCAGTAACGGGAGAGGAGATTTAAAGTCAACTTTATTCTTTTAAATGGAGCTATATAACTAAATGGAATTAATACATTAATCGATCCATCCAGATATTCCGCATAAAAAGTATTAACCTATTTATATTGAAAAATGATCAGTAGATGTCTTAGCTTTAATTTGTTATATAAAAGAAGAGAAGACGCGAGGTCTTATATACTATATAATCTTGTGTTTACGTTGTAACGTATGAAAGACAAAGATAATGATCTTACATGTAATTAGTGCTAAGAATGATCCCTGAGAATATTGTGTCAATGTAGTAAATAATTAATTCTTCAAATTCTTTAATGACTTTTGCAAAGCGTATGTTGGCAATTTCTATGAGCAATTCCAGATTCATATAAAATTTCACCAATATAATTCTGATATTTGTATCTGATAACTAGATTGCGAATTTTTATGTATATATGACAAAATTTAAAGATACAAAAGTGCAATAACGTGCGAATATACATATAATTTTCAAAGTACTGTATCTACTCGTTGTAATATTTAATAGATAAAACAAACATTTGTCCAGGTCCTCGTCTTTCCATTGTATTCATAAAAGTATGAATATGAATTCGCATAAAAATCCGCAGTTCACTTTCAAAAGAAATCAAGAAATTTGAAAAAGTTTCATATAACAGCTGTACTATATCCATAAAAGATGTCTATAAATATTCAAATACTTTCGCGAGCTACTGTATACTTATAGATATATGTAATAGAAATGAGAAAAAAATATAACCAAATTTTATTTGGTAGGTGGACCAAAACTTTTGCACGATCCTGTACATCTCTCGATATCCCCGTGAGAGTTGTATCACACACAAAGCGAAGGATCCGCCCGTAATTTCAGCATTGCACAACAATAATGATTCCCGAGACAATGGCTCGTATATATTGGGTGGCAAAAGCGTTTCGCGTAGGCCGAGCATCGTGCAGGTAATGCACACACGGATGCACGCAGTCCGTGAGAAATTATTACCATCCACGAGCATGAGGCTACGACACGAGAAATTCTGTTGTCTTTCCGCCGTGAATAACTCCGCACGGCTTGAAATTAATCGTCGAGCGATCTTAATAAGCGCGTTAATGAGCGAGCTTCGCAGTCACCAACCCCTCACCCTCCGCGGGTACTCTTTAAACGATACTCTCTCGCTGACAACTCTCGGCCGCTTTAATAACTATTTTACCTTTAATTAAGCTATTTCTGACTAATCTCATCCCCCAGTATGCTTTACTCTGCTTTGCTGCTTCTTCGTAGTATACATATTCGCTGTTCGACTCTAGAAGATTTTTGGGATTATTAAATCATTGAATCGAATATAGTTTGTAATTTTTACTCGAGATAAAAATTTAAAATCTGTTTTATATATTATTAAGATAAATATTATAGACACATAAAAAATAAGTATTATAGAGTTTTATTAAAAAAAATAGAAATAAAACTTTTCATAACAGTTAATTTTAATAATTAAACTTTACTTAGTCCTTGTATCACATTTAACTTAATTTATATCGCTTATAATATTTTTTAAATGTATTTTGAATTATGTTTTCAAATAAAAACTATATCGAATAAAACGGAAGATCCGTTCTGTACTCGGTGCCACATGTTTCAAAGTGAAATAAATGTATACCTAGATAAATATTGTATAATATGAAATAGAAAAATTATATAAATAAGGCTTTTCATAATATGATTAGTTGAGTTTATATAGAATGCCATACAAGTAAACATTTTCTGTTTACGATGCAATAATTATTAGGAGAAATTATCAGATAGTCTTAAAATAATGAAATGCATTCGCCGTTCGATCGTACAGAGTTCTTGAAATTATGAAATATTAGATTATGCATATTAAGTTCATTCTGTGCATTTTTACACATTAATGTCTTTCATAAATGCATAAAAATCCGCGCTCTAAGTATCATCAATCTAAACTTAACTACAGACAAGAAAACACATCGAATTATCTTAAGAAATTCTATTTTCATACGTATTTTCTTCTAAATATATAATGAAAAAAGATTTGTTTTTTCGTAAAGTATAACGAAAAATCGTAAACCAATGCCTGGAGAAATTATCCGTCGGCATCTGAACGCGAGAGGAACTATTATTTCAGGATTCTTAAGAGAATGCAAGTTATTATCGCGTCACTCATTATACCAAGCAGTCAGCCATTATCCTTCCGCTTTTTCCTTCTAAATAAACGACGTTAATTCGTCTTAATGCGACGCATCCGGCGATACGCAAGCCTTGTTCCTCGAAATCCTTCGGAAAGGGAAACGATATGTGCGATGCATCGCTTTTTTCGGCGCGGAAATATTCCACGCCGACGATTCGTAATCACCGATTCCGCTTTTCCTTCATAGAAATGATATATCAAGTACATATTACGCAGATGCTCGTGAAAGTTTTCAAATATCGTCGAAATTTGAGAATACTGAGAAAATTGAAAATATTCAAAGAATGGAGATCCAGTGTGGTTTTTTCATATTTTCGCTAGAAAATGAAAAAAGTTAATAAAAGAAACGTAAAAATCGAGTTAGAGAACATAAAAGGTTGCATTTTTCAATAAAATATATATTAATAAAATTTGAAAATTTGTCAAGAAACCGTACATTTTATTTCCGTATTTTGTTCAATAGCATATGTATTTATATTATATTGCGTATGTATTTTAAATATACGTCCATTTTATAAAATCCCTATTAAAACTTGTAAGCCTATTTTCCATCTTTCACAAACGTCTGGAAATTCGAAGATATGGAGAAAAAAATTCATGTTTCTTTACTTACAAATTTACATTCGATACGTATATTTTACATGTTCTTTATTTTATATTCCATTCTCAAATCCTTTATCGGGACTATCTATTGTTTCGTAATTAGTATCTAATCAACAAAATTTACAAACAAATACAATTTAAAGTTTCGCGTCCAGTTTTAATCTTGGAATTTCAATACTACGGTAATGAGCATAACTAACGCAATTATATGGGAAAATTTTGAAACAAATCTGAAAATATGTATATTATATATTTTTTCTTCCATTTCTAAAAATAGCAATAAAGCTTTTCATAATAACTAGTTGAATTTACAAATAAGTAATTATAATATAATTATAATAATAATTATCAGGAGAAATTATCGGATAATCTTGGAAAAGTGAAATGAAATACGAATAATTTATATACGTATTTCACATCCTCGATTTGCTTTCGTTGCGTGAAATCACTTTCGTTCGATACACGATCCTCTCCTTTCACGATGTCAGTAATGCGTGATATTCGATCAACACTTTTCGCGATTTGTCATATGCATATATGCTCCCCCGACGTTCCTCTATTATATTCCTTCGCACACGTGTAACCGCATAACATATAACACTTTGAGGTTATCGTTACTAAATCTTGTTCTTTCAGACCACCGTCAAGTGAAACGAAACCTTGATATATACCGTGTCCCCATCCACGTAGCAATTTCTTGTTTACGATCTCTCTATCCACTTACTAGTTTTGATTTTTCGATAGTTCTCGACTTTTCATAGTATTCACAATATTAGAATTAAAAATAGATTTATCAAAAATATATGGTTTGTTACGGGGAAACCTATATAAAATCGTACAGCAGAGTAAAAACTGTAATATCACGCGTATTCGTTAACAGAAATCTATTACAAAATACATACACTGTCCTGTTTGCAAATATTTCGATTTTATTTTCAGCGATTTTTCAACGTGTATTATGGTGTTGCACTAATCTGGAGGTGTAAGTTAGACGAAAAAATATGTTAACAACATGTATTTACATTATATTTGGAAAATTGGTGTCAATCATTTTTATCTTCGTATTTATTAATATAGTCGTTTATCAAAACAAAAAGCCATGTCAGGACAAAATTAAAATTAATTAAAAATGACGAATATTGTGATTCATGAATTTTTCCTTCAAGATTACTATTTCGTATGAAAATAAGGTACTTGTGTTTAAAAATGATCAATTTGAAAGATACTGTATGTATAAGGATATAGACTTATCGTATGAAGGACAAGGGAAGATTTCACTTTCAAAACAGTATGTATTCCTAAGTTCATGTTCTCTTTATGTTTCATAGACAAATTCCATAAAATTATAGTTAAAATTAAAATTAAACTTCCAAACTGATGATTGTTACATGCATATACCTTAATACCTTTTTGTAGAAAATAAAGAACTATATCGGTTGGTGCATAAAAAAATATATAGTTCTTCTAAAAAGCAAAACAAATGGACAATGTTAATGACCTTGAAAGATAGCGAAAGATTTCATTAAGGGAAAAAACATGAATCATAGTTTTCGACGTTATCAACCAATCAATATCGTATCCTGACACATTTTTTGTATCAATGAAAGTAATTAAAATATTAAGCAATCCAAAATAAACGAAACATCCTATATAGTGAAAAACAGATAAAAATGTTGGAAGGGCTGTCATTTTGTCCAATAATATAAAGGTATATTTAAATCAAACGAGGAAGAACATAGAGCAAGAAGAAGAGCAAGAGCACTCGTTAGTGTTTATCTAGTGTCAATGATCATCGAGAAACACGATCGAACATTCGTAGGAATTAGACCAAGCATCTAGCCCTAGCCCTTTGCGCTGGAGGGGCGACTCTGTCGCTACAGTGTTTCGTGCGGCAACTCGAGTGGCGAGTAAGAGGCGACAGTTCCTGTTTATACTAGATTTCGACATCTCCAATTGATGAGAGCGCAGTATTGGTTCCCTAAATAGGTTGCTTAGCTCTTCATGTTTTTTTTTAGTGTAAAGTGCTATAATTTTAAATGGAGATAAAGTACTTAATCCCAAATCCCTCTGAAACTATGGTTCTGACAACGTGTCCAATGTTAGTTCGGATTCGACGATCAAGGTAAAAGTATTATAGCTTGGAAGCATTAAAAAGATGGTTTTCGGAAGTGAAATTAACTTATGTATTTTCGACCAGTCGCGGGAAGACACGAGGAAGCGCGTCAACGGGAGTCGTAAATTCCCGTTACGATTATAATAATCGACACCACGAACGGATTGATCCTCTTATTTTTTTTGAGATAATAAGGGCGGTTAATGTGGTATAACACTGCGGTTAACAGGTTATATTGTCTATATTTCCAACAACTTAATACAAGAAAGAGTTACGCCATTGCGTAAGATGTTAGTGTCGTATACGAATGTTTGACGAGTGAAGACCCGGTAGAGTGTCACGTAAACTTGAGGGTTAGATGATAAAATAAAACAGTTGAGCCGTAACACAACTATCAACTTTACTTTTATTAAACTTTATTATGAATTCAGCAATCACAATGGAATACACACTGAATTAACACACATAAATCACAATTCACTCCAACAACTTTATGTAAAATCTAGTTACACTGATACGTTCAGTACGCGACTGGTCTAAGGGTAGAAACTCGGTAAAAAGATGTTGACCATTCTAAAGATAGACACTAACTAAGTTTTAGTGACGATACTGTGTCTGAAGAAAGTTAGGGGTGGGCGTGTCTAAGGACACGGGACCATCGGATTTGTTGATGGCAATTTTGGTTAGGAAAGTGAGGGCAGTAGACACCGCTTCGGATTGGATAATAAGAAGGTTGGTGGACCAGGAAGGGTTTTAGCCGCCTTCGAGAGAAAGTTGCTAACGGAAGATACCGAACGTGAGGAAAACCAACTTTCCTGTGTTAGCCTGTAGTAAACAATAAATGTAAAAGGGGCACTTAAAATAAAAGATACTTGTATGGTCTGAAGGACCTTAACTATGAAAAATGCCAAGACCCATGGTGGGTCCTTAAGATTATTGAGGGTACGCGCCAAGGATGTGTAGACATCTGGCTACCATCTTGCCCACGGTGCGTGGCCCGGTGTCTGATGTGGATTGATGTTACAAGAGAGACGTTGACTGTTCTCAGGTTAGAAAATCAGTGTAGAGATGCGGGCTGATCTATTGACGAGATCGAGTCCGAGTAGATATGCTGACTCTCCTGTCATAGTAGAACAAGTCCCTTGCAGTTGAATGTAGTAATGTAGTAAAAGCAGCCCGAAATGTTGACTGATCCGTAGATGACTTAGCAGTTTCCGACTTGGTGCCGGAGTATTGACTGAACTAATGTCGTAGAAACAGTGAAGTCCGTTCTCGTGTTATTACGGAGGAAAGCTCGGTGTGGGTGTGCCTTTTGAACTAAGAATGCGGATTCGTTGTTCACACTTTTCGTTAGGAAAGTGAGGGTAACGATCCGCGATGCCCATTGGTTATAGCCAACGTTAATAAATGAAGATAGGAGGAGGAAGTCTCCTGCCAATGTTGCTCGTGGGTGTCATTGTTTATGGGGAAAAAACTTGCTTTTCCGTTAGACAAATATCCGCTTTCTCCGTAATTTGTAAGAGCGTGCAATAAACCTAACGACTGTTTTAAGGACCATCCATAAACCGAAAATACTTGCAGGATTACAGATTAAGTTAAAAAGATTCTGTTTATGGTGGTTCCTTAGGTTCATTAAGGGTCTGTATAACGGAGCGTGGGCCTTGGCGGCCAGACCACGAGGGACGTCGCACAGACCATCTCACGCGACGTAACAGCTCAAATGAAGATGAATTTGATGTTGAACTGTTGAGAAATGAGATCGATTGTATTCATAAAAGAATAATTGATAGAGAAAATAAAAACAGTGATGGAGTCAGTGGCACAATATTAGGTACAAGAAATCAAAAAATTACAATAATAGATAGTGAATCCGAAAGAGACAGCGATGCCCTACATGATTCTAATAATTCAAAATGACCAGCTTGTGAAGAATCTAGCAATACATCACCGAGAACAAAATTTGTAGCCGGCGAAAAACCTGCAGGGCCGCAAGTATCCTCAAATGTGTAGTATCGGAATACTTAGGCTGTAAATGTCGCTGCTGGGTACGGCCGCTTTTCTTCTCACTTTTGTATCGTGGAAGAAAAATCGGACTCCGGTTGCCGGGATTCGAGCCCGGGTTCCGACGTTCGTGACCTAAGGCGCTAACCACTGCGCTGCCGTCGTCCGACACTAGTTAGTGTCGAGTGGTAGTATTTGCTATCGAGTGCCGTCACAGGGCTTTTTTCCCACGATACTACATGTTGAACAACATTTTTTAAGATATCTTCGCCGACGAGCTAATAAATCAAATAACAACTGAGAGAAACAATTATGTTGTAAAAATGATAGGGGGAAGGACACTGTCATTACACTGACTTTGACATAACGTCACCAAGGAAGAATTTTGCCCAAACCAAGGATGCATCTTGGTGAATACTTTATAAATTATCATACAAAAAAAAATACAGAAATTAATATTACAAAATCACATTTCCAAAGATGTAAATATAGATAAATTATTAGAATATAATGTTTTTGTAAGTTAATTTGTGTATAAAATCATTTTACGCTACCTGTAACATACGCGTCACAGATGCACTAAATCATTTCCAGCTGCTACTTGGCCAGACTGAAAAAATCCTCGAGTGCAAAGGGCTAGAATGCTCAATAGTTATTCCTAGGTCAGTCTTCGACTTCGTGACAACGATGTTTACTGAAGAAATTATAATCATATCAATGAATTATATAAATGCAGTTTTATAGAGCATTCAGATATTCGACTTCCGATTCGAATGCTAGTTTAGACAATAATTTTATGAAAGTGGGGAAGAACGAGCATTTGTTTGCTTGATCTAAACAGTCTAAACGTACTATATCGTACGCGTATACGTACACGCGTGAGCCACAAGAATCAGCGGTTTGCGGCATTACGATCAGTTCTTGGATGGGGCTGCAAATGAATTATGAGCATCATTTACAAAACCTGAATACCGCGGCTAACTCGCGTGTACCAGTCTTTTTTCGGACCAAAGAAGGATGCCTTCACTCTTTGAGACATAAGACTTTTAGATAAAAAAAAGGCTCTAACTGTACAGGAATTTCATTTCAAATCACGACCACTCTGGATAAATTATAAACACGTGCTGATCAAATTAATATACGTTCTTTTCTGTGCGTCTGTTAAACGTGTGTTGGTCATATCTGTGAAAAAACAAAATCGGCGGTATTTATTGCCGCTAGCTAAGAAAAGTTTGTTTAAACTATTCGTAACAGTTAAAATAGTATAGTTAATTATAACAATTATGTATATTGTGTATATTATGTATATTATGTATATTTTCTAACCTATGTATGTAACATTTACGATATGTGCATAATACCGATTTAGTATCACAATTAATCAATGAATAATCAAAACAAAATATATACAGGGTTTCCACGTAACTGGAACAGGTTGTATTTTCTAAACGGTTAGGAATAGAAGAAGATGTCATAAGTGAAAGTTAAATTGTATCAGGCGGTGCATAATATGCAACTAATTTTATAAATTTGAGGTGGTGTTGGGTCCGTCGTCATGATACTGCTACTTGCTGGCGTATAGGTCGCTGTGAGGTATTGCTACTGGTGTATAGGATTTCTGTCTTTATTCGTGTTGCCTTTTTTCTCAGTTAGGAATCGTGGAGAAAAAATCGGACTACGATGGCAGGATTTGAACCTGGTCTGGCGTAACCAACGGCGCTAACCACTGCTCTACCATCGTCCGGTCATAGTTTGCTGTCGAGTGCCGCTACAAACTTTTGTACATGGGTGCATCAGAAAAATGCAACTGCATTTTGTTTTAAACGGAAAGCTATATTTTTTACTGCACCAACCGATGCAGTTCCTTGTGCTCTACATAAAAGTACTAACATACTTATGTCCTAAAGTTATTCATTAGAAAGTTATACAAGCTAAAAGTTCTCTGAAATATTTCACTCTCTCAGCAAGTGTTCCGGAGCACTTACATTGCAACAAGTATTCGAACGGTTCTCCATTGCAGTCTAAGCACTTTTTCATCCACTTTTTGATGTTACGCAACACATTCCTGATGTCTCTTTCCGTAATTTTGGATATTTCTTGTTGAATGCGTTGTTGGAGCTCCTCAAGATTAGTAATGGGATGCGAATGCACCATATCTTTTCTTCATCCATAAAAAGAAATCGTGCGGTGTGAGGTCTGGTGATCGCGGTGGCCATAAGATCGATCCTCGTGTGCCAATCCATTTCGCTCCACAAGTTTTATTTAAATATCTGACAACTATCTGTGAATTGTTGAGGTCACCAGACCTCACACCGTTCGACTCTCGTTTCATAATTTACGATCCAACTGTATTTTTCTATGATTAAATAATTTTTTCAACTCAAAGATAAAATGAAAAAATATAAGAAAATTTGAAGAGTCGATTTAAATATGCCGATAATGACAATAGGTGACAGTAATATCTAATGATTGTCGTCTCGGATTATGACTGAAAAAGCGCAAAACTAAACGTTTTCAAATCTCTCCAAATTCTCGCTATTGATAAAAGATTTCTAATATCAATTACCAAATCGTTTCTGACCCACATCTCTCGCAAATCTGACAATTCGCGTCCTACTTAAAGGGCAAAGTTCGTTGATCAAAGTAACCAAGACCAGAAAAAAAGAGAACGAGAAGAGTATAAAAAAAAAGAAAAGAGTTGGTTGAAGCCAGTCGAGCAGCGAGGAATTGAACCACTCCTGATTTTAATGGTAGACGAACTTTGCCGCTCGCGAAGTTTGAAGTTGCAGGTAACTCGATTAATGGATACTCGGTTTGCACGGGGTTACTCGTGGCCGTGTAATTGAGTCTAATTCACACCGAAACTCGTGATTAATGATAAAGCTAACTCGCTAAAATTTCCACGGCGTATGTACGTCTTCCTCTCTTACTTGTACCTCTTACTTGTTATTAATGAGTTATCGATTTTCGAGTAACCGTCGAGGCTCGATGAAATATTCATTCGTCGAGACTAATTTCGATCTAGCTGTTTCTGTTTGAAACAGCTCGATGCATATAGTCCTTCGTCGACGCATTGGGCGATGATAATTAATATTGAACGTTGCATTAATGGCACGCTGCACGCGCGCTTCAAGATGATGAAAGAGCGTACCTTCACCGGTAAAATTAATTGTTGATCAAATTCTGAGATTGGTAAGAAGGTGGGGAGTCGTATTCTTGAAATATAGAGTAACTATGAAATAGAATCCTTTTCTGTTTTATTAGGGAAAATAGTAATTTTAAGAGAAACAAATTTGAATATTTTTAAAATCTTATTTAGTCGATTAGGATGTTGATGTTAAGTATTGTAATAATGCAGAACAAGTAATCCCTTATTGAATGTTTTAATGAGACATTGTTTAACCCTTTCGTTGTGGCATCTAAACAATGAGTAAAATAATTAAAAGATCCAATTGGCCGATTAAATTGGAAGATTTTCATTCATTGGAAGTTTCAATAACCTTGAAAGAAAAAAATGTGGAAAACTCATACGCAACCTCTAGGTTTACAACTTTTTATTAACGTATTAAACAGATCGTGTACACAAAATTGTATTTATTATCTTAAACTCCCTCATAATAGGCATAAAATAACAAAAATAAAATTCAAAAGTTCAAATGTAATACTCGAAGTAGCAATAAAATAAAATCGTTCCCTTCTCTGATGTTGACCCATGTGTTAAGTAAAATCTATATACACTATATGACATCGTGTTTGATCAAAACTAATAATAGTAATATTGAAAATCGAATATCGAAAATCATCAAGTTTTTGAGATCTACAGCCAGTATAGTTATATGCATCTGTCACATCTTATTCATTGTGCATAATCTTTATTTAACTGGTTTACACCATATTTATCATGACATTATACGCGAAAGTTATTTGCATTATTATTTCTTATACGTTTGTATGCTTTAGATTTTTTATTCGTCGTTCTTCGTTTTTAATTGTTATTGGAAAAAATTAAACGGTAGAAGTACGAAACGGTAAGTTCGAAATGCAATTTAATAGTTATAAATAATTATTAGTAATAATGACTTCAATTAACGCCATGCGCCATAACGCATTAATATAATCTTCTACTTACGATTAAATACGAAGACGGAAATAATCGGCAACAATTTTCATGCAACCTACTTACTGCTTATTAAAACGCTATAATACACTTTGGAGAATTTTCAAAAGCAATATTAAAACACTTGTGTACACAGAAACTTAATAATTTACTACAGTGTATGTGTTTTGCAATAAATCTCCATTGACATCTTCAATATGGTGAAAAGTAATTGCCGAATGACTATCAGTTTTTTAAATCAGTTATAGAGATAAGAGTGATATAACTTTTTACCCTGCTTTCCAGGTTTTCCTTATATCGATATATCGTATTTGCATTAGAGATTCGTATCTTGCTCTATATAAGGTGACAAGTCTCACCATAGGTTGTCTGCTCAACTTTCCCTACAGATTGTGATTATATATAGTAACATAGTAACGTGTATACTATTCTCCTACCTTAAACCTAGAGGTTAACCAAACACTCTATCCTCCACATCTACAAAGCACATAACCTGGACATAAACGAATTCCAAGCGAAACAAAAATCAATTTTATTGGAGTCAGCACTATTTCATCCAAGCGAACCTTGTAACTTTTCATAAGCACATAGTGTCTACAGCAAACTGCGTGTATTCGCGAGTGCTCGCAGCCACTATTTGCGTCGTGGCAGGCTGTGCTCGCGATCTATTATGTATCAAGCTCAGATGTGTATATCACCATGGTATACAGGACAATGATAGATCAATGCGACACGCTCGGATTAATGGGTTGTATGCTTATACGTATACACAGACCAGACGTTATCTTTATGTATACACAGACGCTCGTATTTTCCCCTCGTACTCCCTTCCTATAATCGCGAGCCGTGTTTCTACGTCAAAAGGCCAGTTTCCATCTGGCAAAAGTCATTCTGGTAATCGCTGCTCAATTTTCTTGTCCGACAGCAACCTGTGCTTTTCAGAATGAGATTAGTTTGATCAACGATTTATTCGTTGTTGGCATTGTTTGCTTTAACGAAGTTTTAGATTGTTATTTGAACATTGTAAGTGATATATATATTAGGTTGCCCCAAAAGTTTCTTTCGTTTTATAAGGAAATAATAGATATGCTAAACATTCTTTTGTTTTATATTATTTTATTGGAAATAGGCCGAAATGGACCATACATAATTCAATATGGGACAATTTAATATATATCTTATGAATTATGCATGGTCCATTTCGTTCTATTTTCAATAAAATAATATAAAACAAAAGAATGTTTAGCATGTCTATTATATATATACAGGGTGGTTGGTAACTGGTGATACAAGCAGAAAGGGGGTGATTCTACGCGAAAAAAGAAGTCGAAAGTATAGAATAATAATTTTTCGTTCGAGGCTTTGTTTTCGAGAAAATCGACTTTGAATTTTCGCTCGGTACGCGTGCACTTTATCACATCTCGTTATAACGGATCTCACTGTAGATTTTTAAAAAACTTAAAAAAAAAATTAAAAAAGAAAATTTTTATTCTATATTTTCGACTTCTTTTTTCGCGTAGAATCACCCCCTTTCCGCTTGTACCACCAGTTACCAACCACCCTGTATATCACTTACAATGTTCAAATCAACATCATACAATCTATATATATCAGTCACAAAAGTGTAAGTATTTAATGTACATATGTACACCCTTTAAATATTAAACATATCTATGAATTTTTCTGACACATTAAGACACATATCGTTAAAATATAATACAATTCACTCACCTTCATCTTTATTAAGAAAAAAGATGTAAAAACGAATAAAATGCAACATTACCAAAATTACATACATCTGTTATATTTATATGAAATCATAAAAATAGTAGGCTTGAAATTATCGTAATATGTATTTTGTAGGTTCTACGTAAGTACCAATAATTTTGCTACTTCCTTGGCGTTAAAAAGAGCTAAGTTTGTAATTTCTAATGTAACTTCATGGCAAGATTTTTATGAAATAGATATTTTAATCTTTTAAATTCCTTTTAGAAATACATTAACAATAATTGTACTGATTTATAAATATAAATAATGTTGTGGCAAAGTGCGATTTTGGTTTCTTCGGTAAATTAAGTGCATAAAATTTAATATGTGTATGTAGATTTTTGTCAATGACTCTATATATTGGATTTTGTAATTTTGAACCTTTAGTATTTTCGGCTTAAAATATCATATAATAAAGTGTTAGAAACATACTATTAATTGCAAGGAGTACAAATTGTCTGATCGATAAAATTAATCTTTTCAATAAAAGACAAAAAATTTATATCAGATGTTCACTGATTAAATGACGTATACATGCCCAACCATATTTGTATAGAACTTTAGATATGTTTCATTTAAAATGAGATATATTTGAAACTATGGAAATTCTCAGAATCACTTAGTATATTTCAATTTTATTTTATTCGTTTAATTCGTATTTTCCTTCATTTGCAACGAGACATTTAAATAAGGGAAGGTGTTTATACATTGAAACATTTTAAATTTCTAGTAATTTTTGCATTACATAATATTCAATGCAATTTTCTATTTACAATTATGTTATGACATAAACGAATATGGATAAATGAGATTGTGAGAAAATAAACAGTTTAATGGTATACTTTCGCAATTTCAAAGTGTGCTCTGTTAACATACTCCGTCTGAGGAATTGCAAGCTGTGATCTTCCACATTATGGTGCAATTTTACGCAATCTTTCGCGGATTGCTTTTCAACGAAGAGTGATGAGTCAGATGCTCACAGAAAGAGAAACTGTATTCTTCTTTAAATAAATATTTCTGTTTATGCAATATTACAATAATAATACTGTGTTCTTGATTAATAAACAAAACCCATTTTTATTTAGGACTATTTTGACAATTTTCTACATACCTTCGTATATAGAATAAATATATAAATTCGTTGTAATTTGACGCATATAAAAATCCTAATTTCTGAGAAGTTAAATTTTATGAAAACTAATAAAGGAAAGAAATTAATTAGTAAAATACACGTTACAATATATATATCTTTTTATTAATTTATTATTTTATTATTTATTTTTTAAATTAATTTATTATTTTATTAATTATCTTCGCCTGCTGACTATAATATATGTTATAATATTTGGTAAACTAAACTAATTTCAATTTAGATTCTAAATCTTTTATAATGTTCACAAAAATATAGAATTTTACAAATACCCGTAATCTATTTATCATGTATTTTTGCAGGATGCTGTTTGACAAATACTGTTTCTAGCTAGATATCAAATATATATATAGCTACAATATATCAATTTACACGAAACTTATTTAACTTATACTTTGCTAATTGATTCAAATACTCATTCAGCTTTGTCATGTATCTCACATTTATATCATAAAATGTCACGTCTCACAAACTTTACTATTTTCTATTAGCTCGGTACTATTTCATTTGCTCGAGAACTTATTGCCAGGGGTAGTATCCATTTGTTAATGCCCGAATCACAATCTCACTTTTCCTCTCCCCACTTCTATGTTTCGGGTCTCGCGGGGCGAATACGTGGGCGAGCTTTGAGCGCATCTGCATAATCGTACGTAAATTGCACGAGACATCGCGCACGGTAATATATTGCGGCCGGAGGGCCGCGTTCATATGCAAGATATGCGCGGATCTGCGTCGACCAGCGTGTACGCGCTCGCACAACGCACGCGAATTCACGTTATATGCACGATGCAACGGTAAAGCGGCGCGGCGCGGCGACCGGTTAATTCAGTTAGCGGATACGAAACGGAAGGCTACGCGAGGAAGTTCGATTCCACTCCACCACTTCTCTCCTATTACATGTTCAAACATTTATAAAGGGAGCTGTTGCATGTCCAAAAGCAGATACACGGAGGAGGATAGATCTTCTAGGTGGTTGGAAGCGCGTTTCGCGAATTGCTTGTCTTTCGGGGTCCTTTTAGATGAACCATTTCGGGAATGATGACTGTTAGCAAATGGTACGCAGTGATGAGCTCGAGTACATCGCTATGTTTTGTATGAATAACGTAGATGCAATACTCGAACGATATTAAAACCTGAATCGAAATTTAGATTTAAATAAGAATAAATAGAATACCTATACTACAAGAAGTAACAGGAAATCGAGAAACATAGTAAATACAAACGAAGAGAAAGTGAACGTTGTTATATGTAAAGGCGAAATTTATATTATAACGTTGAACAGGTGAATATGAATTCTTTACTTATTTTAAGATTCTATAATCAACATCTATTTTTATAGATTTTATAGGTTTCAAACCTGGGCCCTATTGCACAACAATTAACCACTAGCAATTATTAACCAATAATTAATTACTAATGTAGATTGTTTATTACTATGGACGTAAGTAGACTGCAGTAGTTTATGGAAATGTGTATCTTTATAGAACATTCGACATTCAAAATTTCGATAGGAATATATTTTATCTTGACATAAGCGGGAATATATGACACATTATAAATGAATTTGTGCTGGCGAAGAATATGTAAGAAATACTTAAAACTTACTTCAATTTAAATTGTAACTATGTATATCTAAATAACAAAATTTCATTTTTATTATATGTACGTAGGTACTTATAACATATCTCATATTAAAGTTATATACTTTTGTACGTGTTCATATATTCATATTTTCATATTTTAATTGCATACTCAGATATATTTTAAATGTATACACATTCGAAGTCTAATATAACCATCCCGTCTTATGCAGCAAATGCTTAGTCGATAGTAAAAGATATTTCCTCCTCTGAATTGTTCAAAGTTAATCGTATTTTAATGTAAAAATACTTGAATATTATAACATTCAAATATATATAGCAATACAAAATTGTTTGAATATTATAAAATCCAAATACTTTGTTTATTATATATGTCATTTTTAAGATTGGACTCACCACCATGGTTTGGAAGATGTCAAGACATTTTTAATGTTACAGCTGATTTCGTATTACTTACCTGAAACAAAAATATAAAATTCAAATTAATTAAAACAATAGTGATGCACAATTTATATAACATAATTAGGGAACTTTATATTGTAACTCTTTTATGGTTTATTCCTAAAAATATTGTTCAAGAGTTAAAAGTTAGTGAAATCTTCATAATAAAATTTCACTTAGTTTTTACAAATTTTTGCGATAATAATGGAACTTCTCAGCGAAGTATGAGCGTAATTCTTAGCTGCAATTATGATTGCAATGATGAATTATGATGTAATTATATAATTAGATTATGGATTTTTATTCATTTATGTAACATCTAAACGTGCAAAGGTGTACAAAATATATGTAAAATTTAAAAACATATAACATATCCAGGGTACAGTAATCGTTACAAAATTCAGTGGGCGAGACATCTGTATATAAATTTAATTACTTACAAACAAAATATGAAATACATTTGCGTGAAGCTATGAAAATTTCATAAAAATTCACAGTTTAATTATAATCAATAAAATTTTAATCTGCCTTACTTTCTAACAAAGAGCAGGAGGGTGAGTTTCATCGTACATTGATAATTTCATATCCATTCTATGGTTTTTGTTCTCTTATTACCAGTACTGTAGATTATTGTTCATCGAATCAGTATTGTTATAATAGAACAATGCAATAACGGCGAATACACGATAATATTACTTGCAACAGATACTCATCATTTTAGTTAGGTACAGCTGGGAGAAAAATATGTTACAAGAAGAGAGATATAGTTCCAATAATTCACCAATTACTAAATACATATTAACATGTAATGAATATACTAAAATACACTAAATAATACACTACATAAATACACTAAAAACAAAGATATAAGGTAAATAAAAAATCAAGTTGCCTTGCAAAACGAAGGTGCACTTGTATTTTGACATGAAAATTTACAATGAATAAAAAGCTGATTAAAAAGAAATGTAACGATATAAACAACCTCCATGGGAGGAGGTTTATTATCAACCCAATAATCATTTTGTGAACAATATTTCTTTCACTATTGGTTTTCAAAAATGAGTATGTATTAGATTCTATACGCTATTTTTTGCACGCAAAATAGAAAGAAAAATAGTGGTTGCAAAAGGTATTTGTATATGCTCTCATTTTGCAGTCGAGCGTCTTTTTCTTAGATTCTATATTTCATTTTCATAATAGAAAATTTTTACAATCACGCGAAAGTACTACTAAAGAATATGAAATTTCTAGTAGCTGGATTTATTTAACTATTAGATATATAACGCAATAATGTATTATTTGCAAGCAGTATATAAATACTTTTTGTAGCGATCGTATGTATCAAATAAAACTGAATATACCCGCGTAGTGTTAATTTTGATAAAGTAAGGGATCATTAATCTTCAACTTTTTTGCATTTTTGTCTCGTAATATACACGCGCCTTCATAACTCACTATAAATCACTTGTTCGTGTTGCCACATCGTTGTCACATCAGAATACAAACATTTGCTGAAAAAGAGAATGCTGTTCAATAAAATAGAAGCTGGTAAAGATTATCGGAAGTCTGTAATTTTGGAGTAATATCATACATCACGCAGAAACACCTCTATTTTTCTATATAGTGAACTCAAATAACAAATATATCTATATATCAAACATAGCCTATACTTTTAACAACTATATACATGTAAATATTAAAATAATTTATTTTTCAAATGCATTATTATTCAAATAATGTTATTTAGGGTAAAGTAATAAAGCAAACAACAAATAGAGTGACAATTTTGTTCGAATAAAAGATTATTTCGACAATATTCAATTCTGAATCTTCCGAATGTTTCAAACATGGATGCCACGATGTTTTCCCAATTTTTGATGCTCGTTAATAAACAGATATGATCATAAAGGATAGTTAATAGGGCGGTGACGCATCACGGCTTTAATTATCGCGGTCTTCATGCCCTTTTAGTCGAGCAACAGCAGGGGCCACCATGATGCAGTGTAAATGAATTTCGCAATAAAGTTGCAACGGGCAAAGGGTGCCGTAAAATGAAATAAAGCGTCGCGTCGCTGTGGCTCGTCTTTATGCTTGGTTCGCGCACCGCCGCGTCTCGCGCATAATAAATCACCATTCGCGGCGACATGCGCCTAGAAATCACCGAGCTGCCGCTACTTTGCGTGAAAAATGTTCAAAGAACGTACGATAAAGAACGCTCGGACAAAGAACCTTCGGAATAGACGAGCCACTCATGCGAACGAGTCACAGATCATTTTATATTCACGAACTGCTTTCGATTGTTCTCCGTCTCGAGAGTTCGTTTTTCCATCGTTTCACTTTTGTTTTACAATTTAACGATGATTTTTCCCTTCTTGTGATTACTGACTGTATGAGGGTGATCGAGGATTCCAGTAGCAGCACATGAAATTTTGCACATGCTTACTACATGATGTACAGTGGTTCATGGAAATGTTTGAACACTTATCATAGAAACCCTTTATGTACGTATTACTAGTTGCTAGATATTGATTATGTGTATATATTCTTAATATACATATTACTAATGCACATATTACTTATGTACATATTAGTTACCTACATATTACTAATTACCGCTTACTGCGGATATTTCATATATTTATAAAATTCATATCTTTATAAATATAGCTAAAAAATGTAACCTAAATAGGAAATTGTTTTACTTATTAAATATTATAGAGTGTATTCTACTTTGGCTATTTTACATATTTAGGCATATTACGCGCATTCTGTGCATTTTTGCATCTCAGAAACTGATATAAATACATAAAGATCCATGGTCTACTATTTAAGTTTGTGTTAATATCAGTGTATTTAATTAAATTACGTAATTGAGAAATAACTACAGGTTATAAAAATATTTAGAGCCTACATAACGCGAGATGAAAATAGTATTTTAATAAATTCAACTATTCATTATATTGATTGTACTTCAATTCAATGGGATTTCAATATATATTGAAATTAATGTTAAATGTATTTAATATTTAAACAGTTCTAACATATTACAATTGTACTACTTTTTGTGTATTCCATATTTTATGAATAAGAAAATATTTAGGAACTTCAAAAAAAAAGAGAGCATGAAGAAAAGTAACGAGAACAGTATGATTAATTTTTACACTATCAATATTCCATCATATGTGAGTTTCATTTCTGATTACCAGAATGAGTTATCTAAAAAGTCGCAAAATTTGACAAAAATTACTCTTAATGTAAGTTTTTCAACTTTGTACTTAAACATTTTTTTGATACCTTCAATGTTGTATTTCCACATTAATGCCTTCTAAGATCTGTATCAAAATTATTTCGAATTGAGAAATATTGTAAAGATATTGATGTACGAAATTAAAAATATGCACGAAGAATTACGTGTATAAGTGAAGTTGCATTTTCATTGGTAGTTAGAAACAGATTACTTTTTGTCTTTACGTGTATAATACTATGATATTGCTAGAGAATTCTAAGATAGAAATTGTTTATGACATCCTAATAAATATTTTGTTTCACAAAATTACAATTTTATTTATCTGTTCTTCTTTTCCTGTGTAATTGTATAATGTTATTCTGTTCTTTATTCTGTATTCCATACTATATTCTCTATGCTGTATTCTATACTCTCAGACATCCTTTTATAGAGATAGAATAGATAAATATTAAAAAGAAAGTTCGGAAATGCGTAAGTGAACAGTTTGCATAGTGTTTGTGAACATGTTCGTGAAACATACTTCTCTGAAGCATCTATTAGGTTCCCTAAATCTAATCCAAACCAAGTAAGTAAATTGTACGCAAACATTGTTTACGAACACGTTTATTGACGAGTATGCACCTTAACATTTCACGCTACGAAGTACGAATAATACGGTCCATGTAGTATAAAATATTTTTCCTACCAAGTGCCTACTATGTTTTCAAAGCTTAGAATATGCTATGCCGAAATAATATTTTGAAATTGCGAATTTAAAATAGATTTATATCTAAGATAATATAACATAGATAATATAGATAATAATATGGTCCATGTAGTATAAAATATTTTTATTTTTCCTACCAAGTGCCTACCATGTTTTCAAAGCTTAGAATATGCTATGCCAAAATAATATTTTGAAATTGCGAATTTAAAATAGGTTTATATCTAAGGTAATATAGATGAAATTGGAAATTTTAGAAATATTCAATTCTGTTCAGTTAAGTTTAAGACCAGCTTCTTCGTTGAACTTTGAGTAATAAGTATTTCACTTTTAAAACTTATTATTTCTGTGCATTATGTGAACCTAATCGACAATTTGAATAAATATATGATTCGGGAAGAGTATTCTTATTTTATTACATAATAGCTTAAAATTGGCTAATGTAATAAACTCTATGAAAATATTAAATCCTGCTCAGTTAAATTTAGGTTCTCTCAGTTCCTTCATCGAATTTGAAGTAATACGATTTTTACACTTTTGAAATGCACCAATTCCATGCATTATGTAAACCTAATTGAAGATATATATTATATAATGTAAGAATGGTATTCGTATAAACGAACCTCAATGTTTTCGAATTTGCGAATTTCGATCAATCTTGGTCTTGAAAATTCTTCTGAAATCGAGCAACTGTTTTTCTTAGAATGATTGTACGAGATGATCTGCAACAAAAGCAGTTCGACGATTTTAAGACGTACAGTATAGAAATGCATCTGAATGTATTGCGTAGCTTTCGAATATGCGAAATGTATTTGAATTTTTAAATACCTTCTGTCTAAAAAAAAAAAAAAAAAAAAACAGATATTTCGAGATATTTTGTGCTTTCATACATTTCGTGTTCGATATCTCGTACATTTAATATTTTAAAATTTAATACGGAAAAAAGTCTATTTTTGCCCTATTTATAATTAATAAAGAGAGAGACAAGAATAAAATTGCAACTTATGGAACAACATAATATTTATTAGAGGATACTTATATTTATTAAGAATACAAAATTTTTAAGTTCTCACAATATAATATTTTAAGGAAGAGATGAATAAAATTGTAATTGTATAAAATAAAATATTTATCAAGGAATATCATAATACATAATAAATCTTTACATAAAGGAATTTTCAATAATAAAGAAATGTTCCTATTTTGAGAAAGATGGCACTGAATTATTTGAATTTTTTAAATTTACAATCGTTTACAATCGAGTTCGCAACTATAATAGATTGTTAGCGATTCAATAAAAATCATAAGTTAAGTTTTATCATTTTTAGAAATCTACTAAAACCGGTAAAACCACAATCTAATAGAAGTAAACTTATCTTAATTAAATGACAAATTTTCATAACCTACCTCTAAATCATTTCAATCTATTTCGGAACAAAATTAAATATCCAACTGGTCCTTTTGGATCACCCTGTAGAGCCGTGTGGTTTCGCGAGCGTTCGGTCGGTTAGCGTGTTTTCGCGTGCGTTTATCCAATTATGACCGCGCGGGAGACGTGCACAATCAAAAAATGAGTGGCTGGGCCGGCGAACGAAAACGCGTGTTCCAGATAAGCAAACGAGCCGTGTGTCACACACAAGTGTTGTTAAACCGTCAGAGAACTTTTCACGCAGACACTCGACCGGGCAATAACGAGGCACGTTCCACTCGTTATCGGTGGTTAGCAGATAAAGTAATATACCTGTTTAAATAATGCCCGTTGCATTCCTTTATGACATTTATCGGTTCATATATTTTGCTGGGAAAAAATTATCAACGCTACACCGTCGTTCCATTATAATTTCGTTCGCGTTTTATCCGCGGAATAATTCCGTGTCGCGATTCAACAGTCGCGTGAACCAAATTGCGTTTAGTGTTTTCGAATTTTCTGTGCATAAACGGATTAACCTGTAACGAACTGAATATACGTAATACATACATGGTGTGTTTTTAAGCGGTTGTTTTTAACGCATTCGCTGATATTAAAATATGGTTATTCGCTACTTATATTTTCTTCTTGTCAGACAAACTTTTATTTTGAGTAATATCGTTTATTTTAACACACTACACTTGCTGATTTATTGTTATTCCGAAATTGTTTTGTTGAAATGCTCCGAAACGCGCATACTGCTGTCCAATTAGTTACCATTTTTCATTTTTTCAAGGAACATTGAAATATTTGAAAATTATCGTGTTTTTATACTTTTTTAACTTATTATCGTATTTTATAACTTTTTTAACTTAAACTTGTTTTATCTCTTAACTTAGTAACGTTATTATAGAAAACCCTATATACTTTGTACTTTGTACAGATTTAGTATATAACTATGCCACTCGTGTTCGTACACCATTTAAAACAGAAAAAATTTTTTAAATTGCACCAAGTGACTTGAGTCTTTTTGAGATGTTAGAAGCAATCTAACCCAAAATTAGCGTAAACAAATTTTGAAGAAATTCCAATTGATCGGAATCGCGAAGAAAATATTAAAGGTCACTGTTTACAACTTCTTTATCTGCGCACGTAATACAAATCTAACACTAAAGCTACCGACACTTCGTGTATACCTATTCCTACCGTCAAAATGACCGGTGATTAAAGAAGTAATAGTTTTTATGATTTAACTTAGATAATGGTTAATTTATAACTAAATGTATATAAAATGATGAACCTTCACAAAATTTCGTCCAAATTTACTTTTGTTTAATTTCAATTATAGACTTAAATAGAATTACACTTTTATTTATATAGAGATATATCTTAATCAACTTTGTTGCACTTTTTACAAATTATCTTATTATCAAATATACATTTGCCGCATAAATATTTCCCGCATCTTAAACAAATTTTCGTAATTTTGTAACCTTCACAAGACAAGTTTTTTGTAGTAATGAATCTGAACTTGTTGATAGTTTTATTGCATGGCTTTTTTCCTGCGATTCTTTATGTAAAAGTAATGTATGCACTAGGCTTATAACAGTTTTGTGAATTCTCCGTAAATTGACCCTATACTGTAGATACCATTGCAAGTTTATTGGTTCGTAAACGTTGGCGTCTTTCACTCTTCTTATCAAATCGTATAAACCTCATAATTTCAGCAAAGTCATTCCTGCTCATTGTTTTTGAAAAAAAGCAGGTCTCCAAATTTTATTCCACAAATATGAGACATCTAAATTTTTTGCCTGATATACACAGCAGGCATATAACAGAGCAATAAATGCATCTAGTTTTGTTGCATCTAGCTCCTTCTTATTCCCCAATACTCTAAATACTTCTTCATCTGTACATTTTATTACATAATCCCTTATACGGTGATCAATGATAAGATAAAGTGCCGTCTTTACTTGTCCTTTCATTATATGCCGTTTAGCATATCCCTAAAAATATTATGAATTGATGTTCTGCCAGATTTGGGACTTGCATCTATTTCTTTCTAAACTGTTCCATCGGGCCCAGTTTCACTCTCTGCTGTCAACGATAACGCTGAACAGTCTTCTTCTATGTCCGTCATTTTTCTTTTTTATAATTTTATTTTTAAATCTTGACATTTCTAGGGTAAATATTTATCACAGAATAATATCATGTACGGAGTACAAAAGTTATTATCACATTTGATATGCTTTACTTTTCCTTTTATAATAACTTTACACAAAACACTCTGAGATGCTTTCTGTCTGCGTTTTAGGGATAACCAATTAGGTGTCGACTAATCGACTTAGAAACCGAGATGTATTCTACTCGAAAAGACAATTGCAAGTAAAAATATGATCTGTGACGGCGATATTTATACGAAAATATTGATGAGTATTGACCGTTCTCCACCAACTGTTACTCGAGGGTGGAGTTGGGAAAGCTTCTCCCGTGTTTTATAACAATAAGCAATAACCCTAAGAAACTTCTCGACTTTTAAAATGTTTTGTAACAATAGACTGTAAAAAATGCTAAACTTTGTGGCGGTTCCTTAGGATTATTGTGGACCTGAGTTGACATGTCTCGTCTGCTGGTGGCTATCTTGTATAACAGCAAGTGTAACAGCTGTTATTATTTGTTTTGTTGTTATTATTGATTTTGTTTGTCATTTGACCTTGAAATATCCTTTTATTTGTACTGATTGCATTTATTTTAAGAATAACTAACATATTTTATTGGACAGCCAAAATGACCGCTCACGGTAGGCAAGACAGAGTACAAATTTTTCTCAGAAAATAAAAGAGCAAACTAAAATTAATTACCGAAAAATATACTGTATGCATGTTTTAGGAAAAGTCAGAAATTATGAAGCGATATCATAAAGTTTAAATATGGTTAAATTTGTGTAGAAGTCGCGAGAGCGGTCAATTTGACCGCGCCGGTAGGGTTAGTGTTAAACAATACATTTTGTAAATTTATGCCAATTATAAACATCGTGAAATTTCATCAATTATCTGTTTATGTTCTTATGTTTTCTTGTAATCTAATTTACGTTAATATTATTTATGTTCAAATCGTACATTTAAAAGTATGAAATAAATAGATGTGGAGTGTTTCCTATGTTGAAATATTCTGTCTCATTTTCTTTACAAGGTTAAGATGTGTTATCTGAAGGATTTCATTAATTATCACATTAATAGTACATTATCTATTGGTATACTTACCTATAATGATTATATTAGATTCTATTATCTATAAACATTATACACATATTATTTCGTAACAGAAAGACTATTTCGTTTAACGGTGGCAGAAAGAAAATGATAAAACCTCGTTTTCTCGGGTGTTCCGAAATTCTAAAGGCGGTAGTATATGTGTCCTATTTAAAATGGGATTTAATGCAATATTAACTGCACGTACATATGTACACACACACACTCACACACACACACACACACACACACACACACACACACACACACACACACACACACACACACACACACACACACACACGCACGCACGCACACGCACACACACACACACACGCGCGCGCGCGCACACACACACACACGCACACACACACACACACACGTATGTGATTATTAGCGATGATGATGAATTATGTTTTGTTATAGAATACTCTTTCGATTTGTTCACTATCACGCGTGAATGTGAACATTCACATTTGATTTCCAAATCTTACCCACCAACGTATGATATATGGTTTATTATTTCAATTAGGACATAAAAAGTAAAAAATTTAACGGTACCAAGTCTATTCTCGCTTCCTCACAGAATAAGGGAAAACATCAAGAAGCTACGCGAAGACATACGTGTTATTTATTGCGAATTAATGTAAATATGCATACAGCGATACATCCAACGTATGGATATTATACGTATCAAATTATAGCATTATTCAGTAGCGTTATAGCTATATATATTATATGTGTATTTATTTATTTAGTATATATATATTTAAATATATATAAAATCCTGAAATTAAATAAAAGTATAATTTTGATAATATCGGATTTAATAGCGTATTAAATTGACAATTTTTTATTAAATTTTAGAAATTCTAATGAATAATAACATAAATGAATGTAAACATTGCTCTCCTATAAAAAGAAAAAGAAAAAGGAAGAAAACGAAAGATGTGCCGTATTATGTCTTTCACCTGTAGCCTTCAAATAATTATTAATTTAGTTTCAATATCTATTACAATGGCTCACAAAAGTATTTGATTATAGAATTTTTTTATTAATACAGAGTGTGCATTAGAACAGTAAAATTAATAGTAGAGTTATGATTATAATAGTAGAATATGAAACCAATTAAAAAATGTATATAGATATTACATTTATTGCAAACATACAACTACAATTAGTACTAAAGATGGTTTCATTAAATATCATGGTCAAGTGATAATTAATACTGTTCCAATACTTTGATGATCTTCGAGGAGTATACCTTAAATATCTTATAATTTCTACATATTTTTTCACATTCGTTTCAAATTTTACCAATATAATCATGATAGTCGTATTTCGTTACAGTACTAACAAGATTTTAAAACATTTTGTGTAATATATACATAAAAGGTTTCTAAAAGTGTTGGAATACTTTCGTGAGCCACTATATGTACAATTGTAGAATCGGGGACGAATGAAGTGCAATGTCGCAGTTTTTGAGCTATCCGGTAGTCGGCTGCGCCAATGCACGCGCATTACTCACGGTTCACGGTGCAGCTACATGCATTGCGTCGTGTATAAGTGCATGTGCACAAACGCGTGTAAACACTGTCGTGATGCGCACGCGGACCGTTTGAATAATGTGAAGCGCAATTACGCGACTGAACAGGATGACGTGATTCGTTTTTCGCTGGCGAATCTTTTTTCTCGCTCAAGAGCATCATTTTTTAATAATGAATCGTAATGAAGTCAGAGTGAATTGCATTTCATTCTACTCCTGTGTCGAAACGTTTGAAGATTTCACATATCTTTTATAGAAAGTCATAGTAGAATTTCATTCATCCGAATTTTATTCTGACAAACCTTTAGTTAACGTTTAATCAAGTAAACTGTCCAAATTTCATTTGTCTAAATATGAACTATCATTTGAAGTTTGAACACTAATCTTAAGTCGTTTTAAGTATCAACTCCAACTTACAGTAACTTTGTTTACTTATTATTGGAATATTATAATACAACAATTTAAGAAAATAATGTACATATAATCTATACTTCCTCTGGAAATACAGGATGTATAAGTAATTAATGCATATAGATTCAGATTACCTTCAACGATCTTAATCTATACATTAAAAAATGTTCGAAATAATAATGTGAAATAAAAATGTCCGAAAATTTGTCGATATAATTAACTTTGACTTAAAGATATCCTGTTAGATAATAATCGTTGTTTAATATTGCATTTTCAGTAAAACAAGATTGGATCAGAATAATATCTTTACAATAATCCGAAAAATTAGCAATAAGGCAAAAGACCTATTGTTTTCTTTAAGATGTTCTAGTTTGTAACATAGGATATATTACAAATATGTTTTTAACGTGTTTGTAGGTATTTATTAGATATTAGATCTAGGCGTCCATGAGATGTCTCTGTGGTATTGTATTGCGGCTATAACTATGTATTTATGGAAATTTAAAATAAATCGAGTTTTATCACACTTCACTCATAATTTAGACATTGGTGAAATTTATTGAGAAATTGCTATTTCATTGATTTGTATGAATATTAAGTTGTACGAATACAATATGTTATTCGATTCACAATGAAGAATGTTGTATTTAATTTTAGAATTATATAGAAATTGGCTTCTTCGTTTTGTTGTCTCAATAATAGGTAACAGTCCTTTAGTGTTCGAAAATGTTTCAAAGAAAGGTTTTTTAATAAACTCACAAAAAATATGACTAATCAGTGATTTAAATATAATTCGATTCCAACAGGTATCTTATCGTGATAATAAAATTAATTATGTATAAATGTACAGGTAACTTAATAAATACAGCGAATTCCGTTTATTTGTAGCATCGGTTAATCGCGACAGCCGTTTATTTGGAACAAAGCTCAAGGAATAAAATCTAATTTCTTCTTGTATTTGAAACAGCTCGCAGCGCATCCCTTATTTGAGACAGATGACTGCGGTACTTTAGAAAAGATAGCATGCGGGTAGCACAAGGGCACGGGGACAAGGGGACTACTCTCCTTCTTCACTCATGGTCACGCGTTGCTAAATCACCTTTTTTTGTAATATGACCCTGTTAGTCAAAATGCGTGTTTATCCGTATGATTTTATTGAATCTATTAGAAATAACCAATCAGAACCGCACTTCTTCGCTTGCCATCTTTTCGTAGTCGCACTGCTTATGTTTCGCATTCCTCTTTTGTTCGAAAGAACGAGATTTTTATATAAATTAAATCTTTAATGTTCGCTTTTTTTTTTAATACGTTTTTTATTTTGCTCCGATTGGATTTTTTTAGGAGGACTTTAAAGACAGTTGATGGAAGCATTAATGATGCCGATAGTTATTCACAGGTGACAGACAAAGAATGGAAATAGTTTTGCACGAAGAACATCTATGTACATAATTGATGTTTGACTCTAGTTTATTTGTTTTATATAATTTTAACTAATACTTTTAAGTACGTATATAATACTTCACATAATTGGGATAGCCGCTTAATCGGATCAGAATACGTTAATCCTGATGTGGGACAAATAACCAGAATTCACAATTCTAAATTATCAACATATCGAATATATACTCCAGTTTTAACAACTTCTTAAGATCAACAAATATTCAATGAAAAAGGTTAAACGGAATCAATTATAATCAAAATAATTAAAATAAACTAGAAATTGTTACCATAACTGTTTCCATTGCTTTTGTATCAACCTGTAAATTCAGTAAATTCGGCTTTATCAGCGAATTGATTGACGAAACATGACATTAATCTCTGAAAACTAAAAACGCGAATCGACGTGAATTTCAACGCGATTGCCCATGCGTCACGCTTTCTTCCACGTGAAGCGATAAGAAAACAATTCACGTTACAATGCAGACAACGTTGTCAGAACAATGTTTGGCACGTTCGTACGCTATTTACAGCTTTTGATAAAACCCTGAGGCAATGACAAAAAGTTTCGTTCCGACGATTAATTGCTAAGAATTAACTGTTATTTCCATAGATGTTTATCCTTTTTCTGAAGCATCTTCTTTATATCGCTTTATATCGCTTATCGAATTTTTATCGCTTCTTTATATCGACAGAAGATTGATTGTCACAAACTTCAACAAAAATGTCTCTTTGCCCATGAACGAAATCTGTAAAAAAGCTATATATGTATCGTATGTATTTCCGTAATTAATTGAAAAATTATTAACCATTAATACCATTTTGTGTTTCATTAGTAACAAGCCTGTTACAAAACACGTCGACTTCAGTGAATAATCGAATTCCTTGTATTTTCAAGTGTTCTGATCTTATGTTCGATTGTTTTCGAAAGTGCACTATAGCGTTCACGTGTACTTGGCAGGTTTCCAAGTTCAATTTTCTCTTCAAATGAAAAAGTTTAATTTTAAATTTTCGGTTTGTTTTGACATGTAGAATAAGAGAATTATTTAAAAATTTAATACGCTGTTGACTAAGTCCGTGTTACTAAATTGCTTTTTTTTCATTTAACAATGTCGCGACATAAGTTATTCTGTTGGCTTTATATAAAATTTCTTGGATTTACTATCTGTTTTTAGAAAATAATGTATTTTTACACACGGCAGATTGTTTTTCCTTAATACTATTAACATTTTTTTATATTATTACTATTAACTGCCAAGCGATATAAAAATCAGAAAATCAACAAATATTATGTTTTTTCGTGTGATCTTCAATTAGAATCAATTTATATTCTACCTCAATTAGAATCATCTATTTAGTATAATTTCAAACAGATTACAAATCAATACTTCTAATATCTAATAAAGGCTTCAAGCACCCCATTCAAATCATTAAACTTAAATTAATAATTCCAAATTCAAATGCATTCAAACCTATATACACATGAACACACATAAGTCTACGGAGACATCTTCATTTGCAGTAAGAAAAGAAAAGATTTTTATACAAATGTAGGTTTTTATGGGCAGAATTAAAGAAACAGAAATAAACAGAGATTCGTTTTATCTACAAAAAGTGATGATTAGGCTGCGGATATTTATGTAAATTCATATTCCGATAAATATAATTTAAAAAATGGACCCTAAGTAGAGAATTGTCGTATCCATTAAAAATTATAACGGCTATCACACTTTTGATATTTTATACATCTTTTCATATTATGTACGTCTTGTGTATCTTTGCACCATAAAATTTTCCATAGATACATAAAAGCCGCAGTCTAGATATAACAGGTATTCTGTTGTAAGTATATTTAGATATTTTTGTATAGTATATATATGCATTTTTAAACTCTTGTATCTTTAAATTTCGCATAAATGCGTAAAAATTCACAGACTACCAATAAATAACTCACTCCACTCCAATAAAAATGAGAAAAAGAAAAGAAAGAAAACACTGTGAAAAAATTGGAATGAATACTTCTGAACCTATCGCTTTCTGGAGCAATCGTAGCAGAAGGTATCGCGATTGTCTGGAGGATCGACGACTCGACAAAATCTCTGGTGAACGCAGGCGAACACAAAGGTCTCGCGAGGACAGCGTCAAAGAAGCAGTCTCGAAGTCGGCGTCAAGCTAACGGAAGCGGTAAATTAGTCAGGACA
This sequence comes from Bombus huntii, assembly GCF_024542735.1. Lineage (NCBI taxonomy): Eukaryota > Metazoa > Arthropoda > Insecta > Hymenoptera > Apidae > Bombus > Bombus huntii. Next base: position 1,470,366 of record NC_066244.1, read on the forward strand.
GAAATCTTCTATTAATATTCCAGCCCATCCTATACCCCCCAGCCTTTTCTTCCTCTCATCCCATTGCTTTCTCCTCACCTCGTCGTGAGTCTCTCGAGTGCCCATTAAAGACGCACTCTGAGCAACACTCTTCCTTTCGAACTCGTTGCTGTAGAAAAAGAAAACTTTCAAACCGTCCGAGAATATCGTGCACTCGCATATACCGCTACACGATGATAAGAAACATTTATACGATTTCTGGAAATGCATATGGATTTTTGTTGATAATATTTAAGATAATTGGTAATATTTGATAGCATATTTGGGGGAGAATGAATACTAATTGGCATAGAGTATAGATATAATACGGCAGCTTTGTGTATGTCTTAAAAATCGATACTAATTGATATATTATAGGTAGTGAGAAATTAAAGTAGATTAATAGATACATGTAAGTTTCGAACGAATTGATAAAAACGTAAGTAGATAGAGACTCGAAGTCTTTAGCAGACGAAGTTTTTAGTACAAAAATAATGTATAATATTCGATAGTAACGACTCATAAAACGTAATAACATATCACATTTATACAAGTTTCTTATGTTAAGTGTTTGCATATTTTCACAAATCAAAATTATATCTTTCCACAGCTCATCGAACGCGATGAATTGGTGCCGAGCGAAAGATTAACGAAGCGGAACGGATTCATTCGTCACGGTTCGTTTTACCGAAGCGACAATCTCGCTTGCAACATGTAACCGCTAATTATAATTGCGGTAATTGATCTGTTTGCGTAACTAAGTAAGAGCGCGAACCAGCCCAATTATTCTACGATTGCTTATCTGCCATCGGAGCAGGTCAACGTGAGTCTCGTTCACGCTTGCGCGAGCTTCGCGTTGAAAAATTTAACGTGCAACCCGGAAATCGTAGAACCATACGATATTCGTCCTCATAGAGGAAAATTGCCATCAATATACTATGCAAAATATGTTGAAATTTTGTAAAAATGTATACAGATATTACAAGATATTTAGTAAGCAATATCCTTCGCAAAGATGATCAAAGGATTTGAATAATATTTTATCTGCTATGTATTAGTCAGTCAGTTAGGTTATTTAATCAAACCACCTTTAGCGCTAATTATACGTTTAAGATTATTATTCATTTTGTATAGCAATTTTTCACCAATCGTAAGCGTCTGCTTGCAATAAATGACTTCTAACTTCTATACCTATACATTTTCGGATTGATTTCAAATGTTCTTAATATAATCACGATATTCGCACCCCACTACTGTATGTAAATTTTCAGAATCGTTTAAGATATTATCAATTATGATAGTTGGATGATACTATAGTATTAATTTGTAAAATGTGTCTTGTATAACACATATAATATAATATTACAATAGGTTCTTGAAGATGATGATAAGAGAACAAATACTTCCGTGAAGTTCAGCAAGTACGTATTCACAGTGGAACCGAATAAATCAGAAGATCCTCGCCTTCAAGACATTACGATTAATCCAAGGGTTCCCGGTTGTGCAACACAGGATAACGCGGTTACGATTCATTAAATTGTGTGTTCACAGGTGATAAGAGAGAAGAGGGGGAGAGAGAAGAGCAAGATTGAGAGAAAGAGAGCAAAAGAAGAAGAGGGACACGGTACACGGAGCGAAATGACTAGCCTGCGGCGTCCTTCCGACAGAATAATTCGACCTTTTCCTTTTCCTCGAGCATCTAGCTCGGCGTTCACTCCAGATTTCGACTAGCCACACCGCTTTCAGGTTGTCCGCGGCGAGGAAATGCAATTTGTAATTTACCGTGTGTTCGTAGAAACATAATGATGATTCATACGCGGAAAGTGATTCGTCTCGGTCGAGCGGCGCTCGCGAAAACCTAGGAATATCGCTCTCTCGCCTAGATAGGCTTGCGTAAATTCTACTGAAACCTGCGAGGCTAGTTCCTTGCGCAGTACCTAGAGGTTGCTTAGAACAGGAAAAAGTTGCTTTTGTGAATGTTATGTAGATACTTACATAGATATCTTTCATTAGAATTGTACGATATAAAAAACATATTTTACGATGATTTGAGTTACATTTGTAACTCAGTACAATGTAACTGAGTACAATGTTTGAGTTATATTTCCATTTCAATATTTTCATATCATAATTAACATATTTTCCTTATATCGAGATAGCAATGAAGAATATGTCTCTCTTTAAAAAGATTGTTTTTTCGAATGTTGAGGAAATAGATAGGTATAAAAAGGATATTCAAATATTTCCAATTAAATATTTTAATATGCAAGGCGATGGGAAAAAGTATTTTTCCGAATGTTAAGAAATAAGTAAAATTTTTTATTACAACAATCGATGGATCGATTGTATTGGATTATATTTTCTATAAAAAGGTATTAAGCCACTTAGATCGAAGACTGACTAGTTTGAAAGATATTTCAATTTTAATCTTGTAGTATTTGTCGTGTGAAAGATAAGGTAAGATGCAGTATTTTTATAGTTATATCTTCTTTGTCTTTCATACACGCAATTTGATGCAATTAAAATTGAAATATCCTTTAAACTAAGCATTTTCAAATACAAGTACCGACTCATGTATACAAAAATTTATATATTTATTAAATTTATATATTTATTAAAATCTTTAAAATGTCACCACTTCCAGAATTTATATTACACGAGGTCATTTAAAACTATTTAATTTTGTCTGCAATTTTCTACCGTTTGAGGAATATATATAACTTATACCAGTTACGTTATACCCTGTAGAATCTTACATTGGAAATCTTGAAAAATTTGTAAATCATAAAACCAGTAAACGAATGACCAAAAGTAACTCACTAAAAAGAAGCAAACACAGAGAATTTTGTTTTCTCAGGTAAGTGATAAAGGAAGAGCGTCGGAAAAGGACGCGAACCAGTTTATAATGAAGGCGCGACAATACTGACTAGCCTGTTGATTCACCGCAATAATGAGGAAATAGACGCAGGGATCCTTGTCTAGAAGGATATCGTGCTTATTACGAAACCACTAAACCGCAAATAGCTAATAGCGCTCATCCGGATGCGTGAAACGCGTAACTGCTCTCTCAATTCTTTTTTCCTTTTTTTCGAACCGATCGATGAAATATCCTCATCACATTAGACGAACGATTAATGTGCCATTATTATTTTATACACATACACACACACTCTCTCTCCCTGTTTTTTCTCTTAAATATCTTCCGTATTTTTAATCCCGTTTGGAACGAATCTTATCATTTTATATACAACCAGTGAGTAGGCGATTTTTAATATCATTTTAAAAATATGAAATGTTCAATTTATTTTTCCCTTTGTCTTAAATATTGCCTATATCCTTGGTTTCGTTTTAAATGGTTTTTATGGATTAATTATGTACCGGTTGTCCTAGAAATATAAAATTATGCCATACAAGCAATCAGGTAAGTGATTATTGTATTCTTTAAAATGTAATAATAATCATTTCCAATTATCAGTTCCAATAATCAACTCAATTATGTTACCAAAACTGTTCTCCTATTTAGTTACAGGGTTGAACGTGTACTTTCACACTCCATCGAACATTCCACAAGTGATTGTTTACAAAATTTCATAGATCTGTGGCGGATCGGTATCAACAGGACGTCGAGGCATCAACGCGGCACATCTGCCGGGCGATTCGCTGGTACCAACCGCCAACACTAGAGGGCTACGACGACAACGAGTCTGTCTAACTCGCTAGCGGTCGAATATACAAGGAATTGATACAAATACCCCACCTAGCGAGACTTCTACGCCTAAGGTAGGGACTACCGGGCATAGCCTTACTGATGAATCCACCGGTAGTCCCGGGACGAAACGCAAAACTCTCTTTTCATATGCCACAGATCTATAACCTATTTTTGGGAAATTGATATATATAAAGCTAAGAAGTTGTTCCTTTTTCAATTACATTATATCGTTATATTATTATAATAATCATATAATAATTATTATTATCTTATGTAATTAAAGTATACTATCTTAGCCATCAAGTGATGTCAAAATCAAGAATTCAACAAGAATATAATTCTTTTTATATTTATACATAGAAAATATTCTTTTTCTCAATGCAGAAGTGTTAAATTTCCTAATTATAGATGTATTATAATTTGTTTTCCCATGTACAAAAATACAAATATAAAATGTACAATTTACAAATACAAACATTTTTCCAAATGATTTTATAACATATTGTATAAATTGGAAATTTTGTGAATTATCCAGAATCAGGCACACCTCGCCGATTTTGGTTACCTTGAAGTATGTTGCGAAGCAGGTTATAGCATTCTATTATATTTAGAAAAATGAGGTACTTTTAGGCGTTATACTATACCCATGTGAAGTTAAGAATATTTATGTGAATTATTTGCCAATTTCTTAAAAAGGTAAAATAGAATACTGATTTTCTTCTTTCTTAATTTGAATAACTCTTATGGAATTTAATAACATTTACTTGAACAACTTTGTGTTACAATACAAGCTTGCATTACGTTAAATATCAGTTAATAAGCTAAGTATTATTTTATTTGTTATCAAGAAACACGAAATCAATCACAAAGAGTTTACCAAGTCATTCAATTGTTACATAATGAATAACCATAACATTATTAAACGAGATCGTTCAATTAATAAATTCTTTCTTCGAATTCGATTATCTCAAAGCGGTATCTGTTCCATTAAAGAACTATTATCTAAATACCGAACACAGTGGTGACTTATGTTTTAGCTTGAAACGAATAAACGTTAGCCTCGGATTCTCCTAATTTGAATAAATTAAAATGCCCGACAATCCGATTAAATATTCATATGATCACGCCTTAATGCCTTCTAAACGCTTTAAATCGGATGAAGACACGGGACCAGAGGGTTCTTTCATGAGAACGAGCATATCAAGCGTGACCAAGCGATCGAATCGTGACCGGAAGATGGCACACGCTAAAAGTCGAAGAAGGGTCAAAGACCTCTCTGAAACCGTGATTTCCATCCTTGTCGATTCATTAAGGACACCGACTGTGGAACGAACTTCGCGACCCATTTACCTACATCTAATTATGCGAACTATCAAGTATCTGTGATAAGTAACTGTGGATTTTTATGCAAATTTATATTTCTATGCATACAATAAGGAAGTAGAATTTAAATAGAAATTTGTTTTACCTTGTAAAGATTATACCGAGTATTGGGTACTTTGGGTATTTTATATATTTTTGTATATTATATACACTGTGTGCAATTTCTGCATATTTAAATTTTGTATAAACGTATAAAAATTCGCAGTTAAGTGATGAAAAATATTAGTGACGGTGAAAGTAGGGGTAATTAGTCAATTTTCAGGATTCTTCGGATACTGCATATATTATATATAATTTCTCAAAACATTATATATATATTGTTAAAAATATCATTAACTAACTTTTTCGAGGATATTCACAACAATTTAGTCATCGGGAACTGATTACTATATATGTTTATAACTTTCTGTTTTTTCCCGAAATACGCACAATAATGGTCTTTTAACCTCTTGGCTTGTGATATTCAGTGACACTCACGAAACACAGATTATGATTTTAATTCGACCAAAGCAGGTTTCGTCTTGAATGAAGTTTAGTTTAAACTTAGTTTTAATTTCAAATATTTTAACTGAAAATTAATAAATATAAATTAAGTATTGTATTAACACTCATTACACTCATAACATAACACTCATAGTGTCGTTGAAATGTAGGTGGTCTATAGCAGTTTGGGCTAAACATTACGCTTAATTTTAGAATATCTTATAGGAAACCGGGTTATTCAATAAAATAGCGTAATGCGAAATCACCACATCACCTGTCTCCCTATGATGTCACTAACAACATTATAATTTATATGACATTAAACCTTAATTAAAAAGAAAATCCTTCTTCGAGTTCTATTTCTTTAATTGTACATATAAAAATGTAAATAATGTACATAAACATTCAGGATATACTTCTAACTTTTCATAATTCTTGCTCTCTGCTTAATCGCATATTCTTCTTAAAAAGAAAGGCACTTTCAAAATAATGGGGACAAAGAATCAGATTGTACAAGATTTATCCATATCCTAAAAATTGTATTGCATTGAAGTTAACAAATGTATTTTATATAAAAATATATACTTTTACATAAAACACAATGTTAACAAATAATTTTGACAAACAAAATCTCACACAATTTAGGAAGAAAATCTAAACAATACATATTTTTGAAATGAATTTGTATCGAAAGAATTTTCAAATAATTTTGAATTATACCAAATCTCGTCTCCAGCACAAATCACCAGATGACATCATTTCTGAAACTAAGTCAGTGTATGTAACGTATTATAAATCACACGATGATATCATTCGCGAAATTACACCACTAGTATGCAGTACACGAGCGAATCTGGCATCGAACGAAGTGTCAACGATCGTAAAATGATAAATCTAGGTATAAAATCGTCAGACGGTTCAAAGTAATCAAGATGAAAGTTTATTCAACCTGTTTATGAGAAGATTCATCGTTAGACTGCGAACTTTTATGCGAAATTCGAACATACAAAAATGGACAGATTGTACATATTGTACAGAAATATATGAAACATCCAATGTAGAGTATTCGTTATAATATCTAGTAGGTGACAAAAATCATTACCAAGGTTTCAATTTTTTCAATGTAATCACAAAATTTTGAATCTGCATAAATATTCGTAGTACATTCATCTAATAAGTAATCACGAATTTTACAAGAAAATATATATGTTCAATGACAATGGAACAACCTATTCTTAACAGATACGATTAAGTACTTAATTATTTATGCACATATTATTATGTATATTGTATATCATATCATGTATTGTTATATATGTATATCGTTTAGATGAAACATTTGCTTATTTAATTTCCATTTAAAGGCATTATTTGGAGACAACTTCTAAGATGAAAAATTATTATTAGGTTATTTTATAGGAAAGGACTTGAAATTTCCTATACATGTTTAATTATATGCTTAGAGATGAAATGTATATTTTATTCAAAAATCAATATTTCAATTAGAACCAACCCTACTGTTTTTTATGTAGATGCAGATTCTATTCATGAAATTTCTGCTGAACATTGTAACCTATTTTACATTTTCCATAGAAAAAGTTCAAAAAATTTGAAAATTTTGAAACATTCACAGAATTCTATTCGCAAATTTACATTCGTTATTTACAGTCTATATGCAAATTTCTCAATCGAAATTCATATTCTATTTCTGAATTTTTTACCGAAGTAGGCATTTTATTTGGAAATTTTTAATTGAAATCTGTATTTTACTTATAAATTTAACACAAAACAATTCATGTATGAATTTTTCACGATATTATTCATTTTATTCGCAAATTTTCTGCAGATATTCGCGTTATTTTTAATCGAAATTCGTGACTTCCACGCATAAAGTGAATTATTAAGAAAAAATGAGAATAGAATTAAAATTTATTTAACCTTTTATATAATAAAGTTACAATTATGATATTTTATTAAGTTAAAAAAGGATAAAAGGGTATGTTACTCGTACATATTTTAACTTTACAAAAATTATTTTTATATTTTTTTCTAAAAAATATCTTATAAGAAAATTTGTAATCGAACCTCGTATATTCTATTCGTAAATTCGACGCAAAACAATTTATTGTAATTGATACGAATGTTTTGTAAGAAACGACAAGTTTACTCTATCTGCTTCTTGTGGCCCTTATAACTATATTCTTAATTAGTTATGGAAATAAGCATGATGTTTTTGTATATGTTCCCCCAAAATTCAACGCAAACTAACTTATTTACAGGTTTTTCGTAGAATGGATGGATTTTATTCACAAATTTTCCATAGGAATTCGCATTATTTTTGATCGAAATTCACGTATAACGGATCATGAAGAAGAAAAGAGACGCGATTGGTGAAATAATTCGGCCGCGTCTCTCTGCATGGCGATCTGCGGAGATTTATTAACACCGCATGCATTATTCAAACGTAATTAATCTGCTCGTAAAGCAGCTAATATCGAATATGGAAAATCACTCGTCCCCCGATTGTTTCGCGGAGAAACGTTTGTTTAAACACGGCGCATTCATAAAAACTGAATGGATATGCGGGATTGTTGTGCAAAAAGACAATCACTCGTGCCAACGTTATAAATTCAGAAAATGGAGGAAACAATAATTTCACGATTAAATATCTCTCAATAATATTTCTCGGGTTCTTTGTTTTATTTAAAAGTAATGAAATGAATTCACGCAAAAGAACGAATCATGCAATCTCGTAATAATTAGTAATTATATTACTGATGTAATTAATGTGTTGTTTCTGTTGTTAATAGTATTATTAGATCTTTATAATCTAATATTTCGTCTTCTAACTGTGTTTTATAGTAATATTTATCTTATTCAATAATAGATGTTATTAAATTTAGGGACGCGTGACAATCCTGCTTTTAAGAAATTTCTCGAAAATTTACTATTTACTCCTTTATGCGGTGAAATATATAATTTCTATTCTTCACTGATATCTTTATTCTTATTGAATACTTCATAAGTTTTCAAGTCACACGTATGCTAAGTACGGCTTACAAAAAATAAATTTCTACAATAAATAATATTTTCACCGGTAAGTGAAAATTATATGGAACTTCATAAAAATGTAACGTCTGTATTGCGCGAAATGTATCTCCCGCGTTATAGGACTCCAACCGCATTTAAGGTTCTAGATCTACACTTACATTATTTAGTCAACAAATCGATTCAATCGAGGTAAATAGAACTGATCACTATTATTAGTATCGTAAGCAGCAGCTCCAGCTATTAGTTAGCAAATATTAATGAATTATATCTCTCAAGGTCAATTTGTATCTTTGTACATTCAGGAAAGTAGTCTTCAATTTTATGATACGGAGAACGGAAAATCATAATGGTGTAAGTCAACTCCAAGTGTTCTAGGTTTATTGTTATCAGAATCTGATTACATTTTTCCGAATCAGAAAAATATACCGTGATAGAAAATTAAGATATAAATTCAAGTTCTCAAAATCTTAACTTATACCTACTCTTCTATAATGATCACCTCAATAAGCCCCACCATAAAAGGCAATAAATTCCATCTTCCTATTCTTAAAAAAGATACGTATTTCGATAGCCGATGGTCACTTGATAATAAAATTCCGTTTCTCAGAGAAGTCATTAATTTTAAGAACGTTTGCAGTCTAGCCTTAAAAAATTATTTCAATTACTAATGATCACAATAAATTCCACCTTCCTACTCTTAAAAGAACTGTTTTGATAACTGATCGACAGTTAATAATGAAATTCTATTTCCCCAAAAAACGAAATGCCACGAAGATCAAAGTGATGGAACACGGAAAGAGAAACCGTTTGTCGACGACGACCACAACCCTAACTCGTATTCGCCGCTAATTTCATCGAGGATATTTCAACGCTGTGTGTCGCGTTGGGGTTGCACCACGGGGTTAGCCAGCGTGTCTGCACCGGAAAGTTATGTCCCTCTGTCGGATGGTTGACGCTCGCACATGAACTCGCGACAGCACCTATGCGTCGTTTGCCGAGCGTTAGTCCGCGTCAACGCGAGTTACGAGCGTGCAATGTGTGCAGTACGCGTGTAACGAACGCGTGCGCTTTCGCTAAGTCAGGAATTAACGCGTACGACTTCTTTTCGTTGAAAAGAGCGACAGCAAGACAGATGACAGTGGAATTTTGAGAAACGGCAGAAGAATCATTTGTTTGGAGAAATATCGTAATCGACAGGAAAAATATAAGATTTTGCAGTAAATATGAAAAAATCTATGCTTTTATGCATAAGTGATTAAACATACTAGATTATATTAACAGTGGCTACAAAAGTACTTATCCGCCTATCGTATTTATTATATTATAGCATTTATATACTATCGAATTAATTAAACCCAAGTACCTCTATATTAAATTTCATATCGTATAATTTAGTAATACGTACTTTCATAAAAGCACAAAATTTTTATACAATGAAAATTATTGGAAAATAAGGATGTGCAGGTATTTTTTCTAACCATTGTATATATTACAATTTATTATTTCTATCATAAACTTTAATGTATACGAACACAATACTTATTACATATTTAGCGCGTATATTCCGCTGATTTCTGGATTTCTTGAATATTTTTTTTAACAAAATTCATTCTGAATATTTGTAAGAATATGTACGTGTCTTTCGATTGTCAAAATATTTTAAATAAAGTATTTTTTAAAACAGGAATTTATTATTTTAAATAAGTAGTTTATAAAAAGTAGAATTGAATTAAGGAATATGATCTGAATTGAAGGTAATTTTTCCATACAAAATAAATTTTGGTGTTGTTTTCTATAAACATAAACTTGAAATTATACTATACAGGCAGGGTTTTATTATAAAGATATCTTTGAAATTACATCAGTTTATAGATTACTAAAATATATAAGATTCACATACATAAAATATCATTTATGTTGTATGATAAGTAAAACAGAGCAACTTTCATTCAATATCGTAATTTTATCCCAAGTTGTTCTACAAATAATGAGTAATAATAATAAATTATGACGATGCAATAGTACGACAGATAATTGTAAGAGAAAAAATATAATATATAATGTGTATATATAATAATATACACATATAATAATAAAAGAATATATATATATATAACATATAATACGAAAATAAAACATTTTTAGTTGTGTACTTGCCACTATTTGTATACTTTAAATAACATTATTTTCGTGGAAGCCTTACTACAACATCAAAAACATAACCAAAAGCAATCAATCGTCATAAAAGGAATTCTTACTATATATCGAAAAATGTTAAATACACTACCAATTTCCATTTAATTTAATTCCTTATGAATTATAACCAATCTAGTTTCCTTCATTTATTCATTTATTACTATAACATAAAATTAAAATTGAATTAGAATTAAATTAAAATTAAATACTATTTTTTTACCAAATAGATCTACAGACAATAACAAGCCACTTTGAGACGAAGAGCAACATGGACACGAGAAGATAAATAAGTGCAGGCGCGAAAAGTGACGTCGCGCCATGTTGTCGGCGTCGACAAAGCGATTCGCGTTTAAACGAACGAACCACAATTTTCTCGCGGTACAGACTGTTTCTGCTAAAGTATTCACGAGGAATGACTGGGCAAACCAAGCCGATGTAAACGAACAACGCGGCTACGAAAGTCCACCATAGGACAGAAAAAGGGTCTCATGAGGTGCAACGACTTGGAAAGGGCGAACTGTGACAAGTGTACCCACGAAGCACGTCCAAATAGCGATGGCATCAAGTACAATACATATGTACTTATCAAGCAAAATCTATTTTATTTTATTTGTTATTTGCTTTATTACTTCATCTGATATAACATTATGTAGCATGAAATACAATTAACGTATTTGGAAAATAAATTACTTAAATATTTATTATTTTGTTTCATACGCAGATATTTATTATCTCATTTCACCAAGAAAATATAAAAACGTTTATTTGTGGTACATGGATTTTTCTTTAGAATTAATTTACTTTTCAAACAAGATTGCAGAATTTATTGTCATTTACTGTCATCTTTTGAAATTTACTTGTTATTTTATATGAAATAATAAATCGAATTAATGGAGTTAAAATTATTCGAATCGGATAATAATTTATTTATTTTACTTTTTATTCTCATCTTAAATAAGTACTCGGAGGTTAAGACTATAAGTACAGAAAAATTAATAGGGTGTGTCCCCATACAACACTATATTCACTATATAACGCGGATGCGCCAGAAATTGGACAAGGGAATATTTATACAATGATATAGTTATAATTAAAACTAGAGAATATACACAACAAACAACCAACAGACTGGAAGAAAATTTCATCAAACTCAAAGATTGGATGGACAAATGATTCATTATGATCAACACCAAAAAAGATAGTAATATATGTTTTATATTAAACAAAAAGAACAGCCCAGAAATAAGAATCAATAATGTGGCAATACGATAAAAAGACAAAGTAAAATGTCTGGGATTAGTATTGAACAGAAGGTTTATCTGTTGCGAGCATGTAAAAGAAACCAGAAAAAATGAAACAGATAACCAAGATCTTCTACTATCTAACCAGGGGAAGTTCGAGACTAAAAATTCACTTGAAATGGCAAATACATATTGTTAATTAAACCGCTATGGAGATATGGTACACTACTTTGGCCCAAAGCATTGAAATCTAATGCGCAGAAAATTGAAATAGAGCATGCAAAAATCCTATAATAAATAATTAGAGAAACTCTGGTATGTCACGAACGAAGACATTAGAAAATCCCTAAATATTAACATTGTCATGAGCGAAGTACAGATACATAGCTCAAAATACAACGTTAATAGGTTGCTACACATCCAATAGGTCTTATTAGATAACAATTACATATATTCAATAATGTAATAACACAAACTCAAAATTAAGCGTCAAAGTGAAAAATTCACCTATTACTTTATATTACATACACGCTTATGAACTTATATATTAATATATTAATTTAGTAAATTAATATTATATATAAAATATTGGTATAGCAGGGTGAGTTTGATTGTCTCAGTCTGAGATTGTGTGAGAATAAAAGTTACGAGTGAGTGAGATTGTATGAATACATCTTAAGAGTACGAATAGTTTCAAATGTTAAATACACAAAATGTAACTTGTTACGTTTTGTCTGGCTCGTTTTGGTTGCGTTGCCGTTAATTTTTGAATTTAGATTAAATTGTAGTATTGTCTGTTATTTAATGCGATTTGAAATTAAACTCCACGTTTCGGCTAACCTGCTATGCGCAGGAGTACTGACACGGAAGAGGATTAAAGTTGGTGAAAATAAATGTTCGCTTAATCCTGCTATATTATTAGACAAATATTCTTCACAAAAAAAAAAATGTTTATTCGTATTCTAATTGGATATTGACAGAATAGTCGTTGAAATTTCGAATGCTCGAAGTTACAATCGTTCGCAATACGTTTCGCTCTTATTAATTACAAGATTTTAATTTCGATAGATTTTCGATAGTTTACAAATTGACAAATACAAACACGTCGATTAACAAGATTAACAAGAATTGGAAACTAATAAAACAAAGAACTAAAAGCTAAAGAACTAAAGGACTAAAGAATCTAAAAGCTGAGAGCAAAACTAAGAGCTAAAGGAATTAAGAGCTGAAAACTAAGGAACTGAAGAATTAAAAAACAAGGAATTGAGAAATTAAGAGCTAGAGGAACTAAGAATTAATCGCTATGAACAAGAAATTACTTACCAGGAGATGGGAACTGATCGCCAAGAATCAAGGAGTTAATCACCAAGAACTGAGAAAACTAATCACCCAAAACTGAGGAATTAAATACTCTAAAACTAAAGAATTATTATTACCGCTTCTTCTATGCCGCTACGCTTATTTATATTTAAGTCTACCGTGGAGGAGTTGTCATGTGACGGGTTATTCCGTGGGGGTTGTGAGGTTCGAATTTGGTTTATATACAAATTGTTAAAATTTATTTAAATTTCAAATTGGAACGCTCACTCGCGCTATTGGTAGTTTTAGCCTACGTTACGGCGCGTGCGCAGCGCGGGACGTGACAAACTACAAATGGAGATGAAATAAAAAGAAAGATAAAATAAATTTTAAATTAAGTGTGCGATCTTGCTTGAATCTATTACGAAGAAACAACGATCAATGAACCGCGGTATGGAAACGCGGGAAGAAAGAAAGAAGGGCAACGTATACGGACGTGCCAATTACGAACTGGTTCGAAGACAGCCATTAGGACATATAGTAAACAAACGACTTTCCTTTTTTATCGTCTCGATGTCCGATCGCCCGATCGGTGCACTCCTTCGCGTGATTTCACAAGCGACGAAGATCTACTTCCACATTATAGGGTGTCCTAGGAACCGCGATACAATCTACAAGGAGATGATTCTACGTGAAAAAAATAAATCGATAAAGAATAAAATTTATTCATACGCTGCTTCGTTCTTGAGAAAATGGAATTTCGAAAATTTGTTTAGTATATTTCAAGGTGAATGTATGCAACCGTTCCATCCTCTTCAATTTCGGTGATTTTTGAATATATTGTAAAGTTCAACATCTTAAACAACTTCTGGTGAAACTGTAGAAACGTTAATTACTGTACGATTTTGATGACTTTTAAATATGTCGTAGAAATTGATACCTTGAATAACTTGTTTCTAGATATAAATTTCTATATATATGTATAAAATAAAACGTATAATAAAGTTACGGAACGATTGGTTTGCGAGATTTTCATGAAAAGCTGCCGGTATCACTAGAATGAATTCTACCAATATTTTATTATTGTGCATCTGTGGCAGCGCATGCGTCAGTGTTGGTTACTGGTAAAAATACATCAGGCAAAAATACACTGCAGTAGTAGTACATGCAGCCTTTTGCAAATATCTCGGAAACTAAGAGAGACTGATAGTTATAGGAAAAAATTGTTTAAAATGTTGAGCTTTACAACATATTTAAAAATCATCGAAATTGCAGGATGGAACAGTTCTATAAGTTCGCCTATTTGAACATGGCTAATCTCTGACTGGGTAGGAATAAACAATCAGGTTATTCTACATTCGAAAATAAGTTAAAAACATGAAATAGAGTCTTTTCGCTTAAGAAGGTCTCGTTTTCGTGAAAATAAAGATTAAATTTTGATAAATGATAAATTTTTTAATTTCTTCGAGAAGCGCCCTGAGAAAAAATTTTATTTCAATTTTCGGCTTGTTTTCAAGTCGAATCGCCACCTTATCTATTGTACCATAAGTGCTTGGGCACCCTGTACAACCAGCGTCATTCGTCCCTTTCTTTCAAGTGGAACGATTGCTTTCTTTACCGCGATTCGCCTGCCTTTGATCTTGACAGAGGAGAACCATGCGCTGATACGCAGTGCACGTCCTTCCCTCTTTTGCTTCGGCCGGTTCGTCCGGATTTCCCAGAGAGCTGTCTGGTGTGCCGAGAATCGACCACGTCAAACCATCGTCAACCTCTTGTTTCGAACCTTAAACAGCATCCGCCGGGTTGTTTGATTACAAAATTATACCGATACTCTTGCGATACCGACGCCATAGTGCCATAGTTGCATTCTTCTCTTTCTGCTCGAACGAAGTGCAGTTAAGCTTTTTATCGATTTACACCATTTCATGTACTTAAGTTCTTATACCTGGGCATGTGACGAATGCTCGTGATTTGATGCTTGATATTTTTGAGAGATATTAATACACGAGTGGTGGGGAAAGGTGAGTTTAGATTTGGGATAAACGATAAAATTTGTTAGAAGGTTGTATTAGTCGGGTGTTTTGTTATTATACTTATGTTATATGTGTTATGCAAAAGATTTTGAAATTTTGTTAGCATTATTATGAAATACATACAATAGGAAAACTACACATATAATAACATCAAGTGAAATAGATATTTCTAGATAATATTCCTTTATTTTTATAATTTTCTAACTTTTTCTAGTAAAATTCTACACTTCTACTTCTCTGGTTGTATCCATAAAAATATGAATTTGTATAAATATTCGCAGTGTAATTTAGAATATTACGAAGTAATAATGAAAATAGATGTTTACATTATAATAGTGAAATTCTTAATGACAGGACGCAATAAAGTGAATTAATAGAATTAGAAAAAAGAATGAATAGAATGGAAGAATCTTATGAAAGAATAATTATTTATATTGAAATCTGATAATTATTATAGAAAATCAATTGCAGTTTCTATTTAAATGCTTTGACGTAAAATATCGTAAAATACGCAATACTTAAACAAACATCACCGCCACGACTTACTTTGGTGGATGTGCGTCCAGTATGACGGTGATCTTATTTTTGGATCGATTCACTGTGAGGATATAAATAGACATTAGTACACGGATCTTTTTTACGAATGGCGCTTTTTGTAATAAAAATAAAACATCATTTACCAACCAACAGATCTCAATACAACCAAATACATCTTTTGACGATTGAAACGAGTTTCACTAATCTTTAAATACGTTAATTTAGGATCTGTGAAACTATTTGCAAGTCAATTATCTGTTCAATTTAAGAATACAAAGTATATAGATAGAGGAAGTCCATGTACCAAATTCAACTTAATTTAGTTTATGATTATTAATCTTAAACGGTATTTGAATAAACTTTCTAAATTTAAATAAACAAAAAGATAAAAACAAAACTTCTTATAATAAGGTTACTTGAATTTACGACTTTCCCAACGATATTTATAGAAAGGATAATTTACAATTCTTCCATTTCTCCTTATAAATCTTACAGTCTTGAAAATTAGTATAAATTACTCGTTAGTACAAATTTTCATCTTCTAAATAATTTCCTCCTTCGCATCGAAAATTAAATCCTGCCTATCCACGTAAATTCAAAATGGGCCATAATGTTTCCCGACCATAACAGAAGCTTATACAGGACGTTTAAACAGCGATAAGCATAAATCTCGATCGGTGGAACGTGGCCAATTATAATTATCCATAATGAATATAATATTTCAAAATGATTACGCCGGACGTTATCTGAAAATTGTTTCATGCATCGTCGAATCAATCTCGCTTATGAATGCGATTTCTTTCCGTTTCCGCATGCAAAATTGATTTCCCGGCGAGCAGGACGTCGCGCCGCGTCGCCATTAAATCGGCAGATTCAACGCGATTGTTATAATATACCGTATTAAGTCTATTCGCGATTTCCAGCGCCAGAGCTCGATATTTAACCATAATTCCGACCCCGCCGCAGGTGGTAGTTGCGGATCGTTAATTGTTAATTTATCGATAGAGTGATCCGTGTGCGCAACCATTTTGCTTCCAATAATTTCCCAGCAAAATGATTACGGTCAATTAAAGACGATAGAAAAGTACAAACAGGTCGAATGTATTGTGAAATTTAGAAAGGATGATCATTAAGATAACAATAAAAAGACATGACATTTTACTTTGAATATTTCATGAATGGAATTTGTAAATTTTTATTTTTATATTAATGCTGTGTTAATTAATTTTATACAGACAATATTCTCCTTTCATTCGATTCTAAAATTAAATATGCAGATTTATTCTTTTTCTAGTTAATCCTTATCTTTATACTAATAGAATTATATTAGAAAGTTTGATAGAACCTATTTTTAATCTCGTAACATCTTATATTGAATCTCATTAAATCTCTATTACAAAATTTACATAAGTAAAGCAATCTTTGAATAATTTAGAAAAAAGATGCGATTGTTATTTTATATTTCAAGTGAATATTTATTATTTTACATATGCAAAAAATATAACTATTATCAGTTAATTTAAATGAACATTACCCTTAATCAAATCTACTATATATAAATAGTATCTAATAATTAAAATAGTACAACGAAAATAAAATAGAAATATACAATTAAATTTGAATCTCAATGAAAGTTAGAATTACTGTTCCAAAGGTATCTACATAGACATAATTGTCAACAAAGAAAAGAAACTAAACTCCATCGTTTTAAATTTTAGATATTGTTCAATATTTTCGAAGCAAGAACTTCTCAAACTTTTATGGGACGAGTCTCGCTTTCGAAAACCGTAATTTTTTCGCGACCCACAATTGACTCATAATTTCTAATTTTACAATCGTGTCGAATTTTCTTCGACAAAGAATCTATCATTAAATAATATCTTAAGCTTTCATATGGTAGTTCTATAAAGTATCTTTCACCGTGTCGTTTATTACGCATACGCTGCACTGCGCTGTGAGAAAGTGCGATTGAACTACAACAGGGGAAACCGGAATACCGTATAGAATTGCCATGTTTGTTTTTCGTAACTATGCTCGCGCCTTTTAATAACGCAACGATAGGTGTTCACGATAAGAAGATATGTATTAAGGACATAGTTGCAAGTACCGTTGGAAAAACGTGGAACAGTGCCACTGTTAGAGATTAAGCGCGTACTCCAGGCAATTTTCCGCGGAAAACAGTGAACAAAGAAAGCAAACTTTCCTATAATACTTTCAATTAGCACACACTAACAACTTCTTGCGATGATGAAAATACGAAATAAGAATTTCTTTTTTTGTTTTGAAAACAAAATTTTATATAACTTTATTTAATTTTATATTATTGTAAACTAACGGAGAAATATATGGAATATAATACTTCCAATTACTTTCCGAAATAATGCAAACTTAGAGCTTAGATTATTTTGTTGTTAGTAGATCGATGGAAAATTTTTTTGTCTGTATAACGTACAGTTTGAAGATAACTTTAAGGTTATTGTTATTGATTATACGTATATATATATATATATATATATATATATATAGAGATGATAATATGTATTTTCTAAAGTTTCCAAAGCTACCTTCAGAAAAAGAAATTCATATTATATATTTTTTTTAATCATATATAATTACGAAAAAATTTATATTAATTTCTTTCACCTTTTCATAAATAAGCATATACTTTTCTTACACATATTTTTTAACGGATATTGAGATGTAAAATAGCTTCCAATTAGATTTTTTACCATAGAACATGTTAACTTTACAGTGAAATTTTATTTTATGATAAATAGCCTTATTATGTTTGTAGGATGTACGATGTAACGATGGTAAATGGTATAATTCAAGAGTTTTACAGAATGTAACTTTGTTATGAAATTTTTATGATTGAAGAAAAGAATTTTACATAATATATTACATAATACTTATCAACTTTTTCCATGAGCATGGGAAAAGTGTTACATAATGTAGATAATATTATATTTGAATTTTCTTTTTTTCTGTCGAGTGTAGTTTTCTTCAAAGAAGACAATTTTAACCGACACTATGTTTAAACCATCGTTTTTTCATTCAAAAGAGAAAATTTTATGTAATATCGTGTTTGAATTCTTTCTTTGATAGAGACTCTTTTAGGCAATTTTAGGCAATATGTACATATATATATTTCGCTGGAACTCGTTTTTATGAAATGGTTATTCATAAAGTTTCCGGCACTAATTATAGCTTTAATGAAACCATATGTTGACCATACTCACTTTACCATATCATTTTGCAAGGTACTTCATAAGGAAAAGTGTAACGTTAATTAATAATTAATTTCAACGAAGCAACTTGAGTATTGAGACAACTGAGTTACCTAAAAGTGCTGATAATAATCAAAGTTACTTGTTTAATTATGATACGTTGAATTGAAAACAGTGGTTGTATCACTATATATAATTTGGATAATTTGAATTGATTAATTATAATAGCGTAATATTTGATACTTTAAAGCTTACAAGCATCAATAAACTTAATCATGGCTCTTTAGTTTAACTTAGTTGTTTCCATATGAAGACCACAAAGAAGGAACGTATTGTACCTACTTTTGTTCAGAATCTGATTTTTACGTTATAGTCTAGGTAAAAAGAAGTACTTTAGTACGTTATTATTGAAAAAAGGAATAGTCTAGTATTTTCTAGTTTCAATTTGCAAATGACGAACAAGATTTCAAGTTAAGTTATTCAATTTTAAAGTCTGTTGTGTTATAATTTGTATTCTATACCTTAGATTCCTAAATAATATCAAATTGTTATTCCTTAATATTAAATTATTATTTTGTAATATTAATTAATTATTTCTTAATTTCTATCCTATACTTATATGATATATACTACACGTATACAAATCACAAATATCATTTATCACGTAAAATATAAAATACAAATGAAAATAAACCATTAACTGAAACTATTATCGTCAAGTACAATTGAACGATATCGAAAAGGGGATTATTTATTAAGTTTTCACAAAATAAATCATAGATCGATGAAGTTTTATGAAAAATGAAATGCATATTTAAAATTAGAACGATCGATAATTTTGAAATGATCATAAGAATGGAAAAAATACGCATTTAATCTTAAAATCAATCAAAAGAATAATTGCGTTAATATAAAATTAAATAATAATGTAATTAATTTTGAAGATTTATAATGTCATCGTCATCTTTTTCTGTTACGGCGTTTATATTCTAGTAAAGAATATTTGGCTACCAATGAAATGTTATTCTTCTTCAATTTTATTACATATTAGAAATAATCCTATATGTGTAAGTTCCGATTAACGTCCTTCAACCTTTCACTTTTTCAAATGATTCAATAATTTTTTATCTTGCCATCTGAAGGTTTCAATTCCATTCCCGCATGCTATGACTTTAATATGATCTCATAAATAACTGGAATAATTTCAACCAACGATCAGGATTTTAATTGCCTGGCGTAACTTGCATCAATATCATTCGCTCGATATCTCATCTTACCTTTGTTATTTATATCTAAACGAATTATTAATTTTTCACATCCGTTCTAATTTTATTAGTTATTAATAACATATTATGTTATATTATTCCTAACATTAAATATATAATATTATAATTTATAATACCTTTAGATTTCTATAATCAAATATGATCTACAGAATCTTATTACTCTTACTACTTAGTTCCATACAAGAAATATTCTTTTATCAATTATACGAAAACATTCAATCACATACTATTATTATTAGATCAACGATTAATAAATTAGAAATCTTGTTTCAGTCATCGCAGAATCATAAAATATCTGACAATTGTTTCCATTTGTGTATTATTTTATTCGGAAGGCTTGAATCTATTATTTCCGACATTATTCTTTAATATAAACATAATTTTTTTAATATAAACATAAAACAACAAGAAGATGAGAAATAGAAGGCATTGCCGTTTTATTGAATTCTTCTAACAAAAGCTAAATTCTGTAGAATTATAGACGATAAACGGGATTCCTGGAAATTTTAGTTGAACGTTCGCAATTGCAACGATTTAAAAGCGATAGAGGAGAAAAATGATTTTAAGCGAATTTCTAGTAAGGTGATGGTAAAGTTTCGAACCTATTCGGGCAGCGTTTGATTCCCCTTGGGAGTCCTTTCTTGATTTACTAAAGTACTCGTACAAGGTTCAAATCTGTTGTGTTTAGATTCGAGTCTTCTTGGATATACCGCTTCTGTTTTCTAAATACTTGTAGTGGATTCGAATCTAATTTATCGATTTTTATTAACAATACACAAATTTTGCTGAAATATGCCAATTAATGATAAATCGGAAGCAGTACTTTATTATCTTTTTTCGTAATCAACAGATGTATGATATGTGAAATTAAATTGTTGCAATTAAAATCATATTAATTATATCAAAATTAAACGCACGATTCGTCGAAGTGTTAATTGACTTTAGGCATTGTTATTAAAATTACAAGAGACTATGATATCTCTATCAAGTGCAACTCTCAATCCATTCGAAAGAATTTTTTTTATTTTATCAACAGCTTGACAATTAAACGAGCTGAGAATGATGAAACCTTTAAATAATAAAACTGCTCTATGATATTTCATATTATCAGATGCCAATCTTTTTACTGTATATTAATTTTTAAAAGTGAATTTCATCTTCCATGTTCTACGACGGCGCTAATAAAACCGGTTTAGAATTCATTATATTTTCGATTGATCCCATGTTAGCAAAACTATCCTTTTATTTGATTCTGGATCTAAATGAGTATATCTTCGCTCTCTTTGTAAAATTCAAAATATTGTCGTAGTATTGAAACAGTGAAGATATCAAAATACTGTTTCTCTTAACAACTATATGTTTGATTTCTTCAAACGTTAATTAAGATCCAAGATGTTTTTTGCTATTTTAGCTGTTTTATTCCGTTTGTTAATATTCCGTTTTAGTTCGCTTTATAGGCGTCGAGTATTACTTCTTTAAATTCTTCTTCATTGATATTAGTTAGTTACTTATCGTCTCTTTCTCGCGAGATTCTCACAAACGGTTCGAATCTAGTTTGCTTGGTACTTGAGTCCATTAATTAATTAATTTTATCTAAAATTACTATAATATATAGTAAATAATAATAATAAATATAATTAAAATTATAAATAATTTTATCCAAAAGGTTATTCAACCTTGAATTCTCTCAAATCGTTGAGATCGTGTACTAGGCGAAAGGACAAGCAAGTGGCACTATCGGACGAATAACAATTTCTTTGCAATTTTCACAATCAGAATGCTTGGACGCAGCAGCCGTCAACAGAGAGAGGAGAAGAGAGAGAGAGAAAGAGAAAGAGAGAGAGAGAGGAAAAGAAAAGGCACATAACTAAAAAATCGCATAAAGACCCCAGTATCCTTTACTACGCTCACATATTCAAAAAATCAGCTGATATACAAGTAAATATCCTAATATTAGTTAATTATCTCTTCTTTATTACGAAATACTTATAGAGGATTCGAATCTGGTCTAGTTAGTTCTTAGCTTCGTTGTTAATTTTATCTAAAAAGTTCTTCAAATCGTTGAGGTCTCACAAGAGGCAAAAGGGCAAGTGGCACTGTCGAGTTAATAACAATTTATTCGCAGTTCTCGGAGTTCTCTGGCTCGCATGGCGCAAAAGGCGAGAGAAAAGAGAGAAAGAGAGAAAACGATGGAGAACCATGGTTTGCGCGTGTGTCGCAATGTCCCTTAACGGCTGACGGCTGTTAGAGAACCGGTCGACCTCGATACACCTCAGCCTGCCTCTCCGCTGCGTAGTACACCGGCTAATATACGTATTCTCGATACGAGCACCATGTCCGGTTTCAATGTACACGCACGATTATTTCTACGATTGGTAAATTTGTCTACTACGTGCGTAATTAGACTCCTATGCGCGTCGTTTCTTTTTCGATCTTTCGGCGATCGAACGGAAACTGTTCCTTGTGTTTCTTGCGTTTTATCAGTTGTAACAGGAACACTGTGTGCGATTGGTTCGCTATTCTGTAACTTGTGAATCTGAAGTCACGCGAAGCTAATATTAATAAGAATTTTAATTCTCAGTTGGTATCGTCGAGTCGTAGATAACCACGTCAATTTTGGATACATTTAATTTAGGTGCTTTCATTCCAAGATATCAGATTTTTACCTGAATTCTATATCTTACACGATAAATATCATTGACGGGTTTCATCGTGTAAAATATAAAATTTCTTAATTAAAATTTACAAATTAGTACCAACTTTAATCGCTCATTAATTTTAATTACTTCTAATTAATTTTTAAAATTTGTTTTTTGATTTGCATTATTCTAGAAAGTTCACCTGAAAGTGTTTTCTTCAAGAAAAATATGCGATTGGATAGAAAAAGAACGTGATTACTATTGTGAAATAAGTTTAAAATATGTCCGACAATAAACGAATTATTTAAAAATCAATCAAATTTAAAATAACATGTCAAGATGTAAATATTCTAATATCTTAGTATCCGAACAATACATAAATATCTTAATGATATTCTTTGCCAGACATCGACAAAACGAAAAAATGCAACACACAAGCAATACATAAATATTAACAACCAATATACGCATCACCACAGTCCTCTGCTCAACATTTTCGTCGAACAAATTATCCACCTTTCAGTTTACATGATCCGTCGACTATTTTAACGCTGGCTTTTCAGACCACGTACCCCAGCCACCAGTAGTCGAGAATATATCGGCCATTTTTCTCAAACTAACCGCAGCGGTCACTATGTTTAGCCAGTGAGACCGGTAATTTTTACTTTCAATTTCTTTTCCTCTCTTTTTTTCTTTCTACCTCGCTTTTCCCCTCTCCTCCTTTTACTGTTTCTTTCAGGTATACGTGTCACGGGGAATCGGCACAAGATACACACCGGTAATACATTGAGGGATTCGTAATTGGGTCCGATCGGATCCCTGTCGATGAAGTTATCGCAAGAAATAGTCCAGGCAATTAGCTTGCTCGATAATTACCGGTGCTCGCTCTGTCTGTTAAAAAACGACTACGGCCGAAGAGGAAATTGACAGCACGGTTACGCTTGGTACTCGTTGCTTTTGCGTACTAAATCGCCTATATCAAAATTATACGAAAAATCTTGTCTCTTATGTTTCACTTTATTATAAACTCTGCTTCATTACATGTACGTCAATGCGTTCTTCTTATTCCATAGACAAAAGCATTAAAGTACTTGTGTGTAGATATATTTAATTTAAGATATTTAATTTTAATTTCACAAAAATTTTTTCATTTCTTGTCTTGTATGAAAGACACGAAGAACGTAAGCGCAAGATGACGGCTCTCGCGTCTTTCCTTGTTTTCATATATAAAGTTTTACAAAATTAAAATTAAACATATTTAGACACAAATATTTTAATAATTTTGTACAAGACATAAGAAAACCGCATAGGCTGGCATATAAAGAAATATAAAATTTAATTTAAAAAAATTATGGAAACATCTAAATGTTTAAAAATATGACCATGAAAAAGAATATGTCACATTATGATACGTGTCCCTTTGTACCAAACAATTCATTCCTCACATCATTACAAAAAGAATATCTTTTCGCAACAGAGTTACTGAGACGCTCTATATCCTTTAAATATCTTGTAATTTCTTCATATAGGTATTTTCAGATTTGTTTCAAATTTTAACAATATGATCATGATAGTCGAGCTAATGAAAAATTCAAAACAGTGCTGATGAGATTTCAAAATGTTTAACAAATATAATATATGAAGATATCTACAAGTGGTCGAATACTTTCGTGATCCCGTGTATGTATGTATATAGATCTAATAAAGAATTAATTGAAAAGGTACTATTATATTTTATTAATAAGCAGTTGTTAACAAATGAATAGAGTAATATGTCTTTAGATTCAATAACCTACTTGCGTAGGCAGTACGAGTATTTAGAATGAAATCAATCATTAAATAAGAATTTTTGTGCAATTAGAATGTTTCAATATGCGTTTTAATGTTTCAAATGCAACAAAACAATAAATCTCGGCAACTAATGAGCGCAATTAATCATTTCTGAGCCCCATTCTTCTTCTTCATCGTTCCAGCACATCTAAGAGACATAGAATCGATAAGAAAGGTATAACGATTAATAAGTGGTGCAACGTGTTCCACTTTCTGATAATGCATAATGAAGCACTGTGTTATAGCATTTATAACCGAGATTCAATTTTTTGTCAGTTATCTTAATATATATGTATTATTTTCTTCTTTGTATTTTATTAATGCTTTTATTATTTTGTTAACTGTTTGAATAATATGAAAATCATCTACAATGAAAGAGTGCTATAAAGACTCTATCTCTAATTGCTCTAAAGACAAAAACTTAGTTTTGATAAGAATTAACAGATGAAAATAATCGGAGAAATAAAAAACTATTCTAATTTTTATCAATAATTACACTTTTGCGGTCCATAAAATTTCGCCAATTTATCAGATAATTTTAAAAATTACATTTCTGGACTTTAATCGTGAAGTGATACTAAAATCAGATCAACAGAAATGTACTTATCATATTGTTTTCTTGTGATCTTCGTATCTTCTTATACAGAATATCCTACACGCAATTAGGCAATGAGGCAAGCTATAGCCCTAAAACGGTAGATAAGAGAAGAAAATAATTTCATTTGGCAAGATTAAATTGTTTCGAATGATGTATGACGTTCCTAATATTTAAAAACCATCTCTATTTTTTCAAATTTATACATTTTTATATTTATTTATACATTTATTTATACATTTTTTAATACTTTGATCCACAGATCTTTGCGTTCTCTATAGGAAAGTATTATAAGGTATTTAGATCGAAAATTGATTAGCTGAAAGGTATATCGACTTTAATTTTACACAACTTATCGTATGAAAGACAAAGAAAGACGCAGTACTTTTATATTCATATTTCCCTTCTCTGTCATACACTCAATCTGATGAAATTTAAATTGAATTGTATTTTAAAATTGTATTTCAGATTCAAATTTCCTTATACTTTAATACAGAGAATAAAAAAACTCATCGATTTACGCAAAAAAATTTGTCTATTTAAAAAATAGAGATGACCTTACAATTTAAAAAATACCATCACTTCCAGAAATATATACGCCAGATCACGTATTATTCGAAACTGTTTAATTTTGTCTTAAAATTTATTTTTTATGTTTCACCGTATTTCAGAACTGTAGTTAGTCCTAGTTACATAGGATAACCTGTATATAAACTTATTGTCCTTATATCGTACAAAAGAATTTGTTAATACTAATGATTTATAACTCGTGACTTGCAAAATTTCATTAATAATATTAGCTAAATTATGTGGAAGAGATCGTCTTAACATTTGCTTTCTTATGCGATTGCGTTATGCATTTATCATAGCATAGACAACAAACAATCGTACACACGCGATCATCTAAATATTCCAACAAACGCGATTTAATAAATCTACAAACTGTCATCGCCTTCTCGTACCGGACAATGCAATTTCATTAATAACGTGATGTTCAACGCGTCGACCGATCGACCGAAACTCAAAACCGATCTCGTTAAACCGATACCTAAATACCGTGAACAAAACCAATCGAGGGAAAACAAAAAAAAAAAAAAAGAAAGAAAACCAACAAAACACGAGAGTATAATAGGATAAAGCGCGCTCGACGGAACCGCCATTCAATCTCTATCGTCCGAAAAATAACCCCATCTACTATTTATAAACACGCAAAAACTGAGAATAAAAATAGAAAAATAAAAAAAAAAAAGAAATAAAAGCAAAACAAAATCCAAGTATATATAGAATGAATTTTATATAAAAAGTTTGGAATGTGTTGGTCAATCGAGCAGAAGGTGATAGGATGTGAAATAGCGACACTTCTTCTTTGACAAATATATGTTTAATTTGTTTATTCATAGTAAATAAACTGTGCATTTGTATGCGCTTATGCAAAATTTGAACGTGCACAAATCCATAAAATTCACATAATACGCAAGGATATGAAAGTATATGAAATATACAATGTATAGTACTCGTTATAATATTTAATAAATTACAGCATTCTCCACCGAGATTCCATTCTTTTAATTATGTTCCAAAAAATATGAAGTTGCATAAGTATTCTCAGTTTAGTATAACATTGTTCCAAAGTATACAATGACGAACTAATTTCAGATATATCGTACGCCAAGTGATTAAGAGGAAAAGCAGAATACCATGCAAATACTTTCGTTACTCCCTGTAATTCTCTCAATTTGCAACTTTGATATGTCCGATATACACGTAGAAAGAGCTAAAACCGCAATCGGCGCGGCAACGGTGCCAATGATAAAATCCCTCTCCGACGCAAACTGCATCGCGTACCGCAGTTGTGTTCGGCTGCACCAGCCAACCGATAGCTAAACACCGGTGCGCGGATCTTGTTCGTGAAAGTAACGGGCCTGCCGGATCGTTTATATTTTTCAATGCAACCACGGTTCTCTCGGTTGGCCGGGTTTATGATTTTGCTTAATTAATGGTCGCCTCCCCCGTGGCCTCCGCCGTAGTCCATCCCTTCAACTCTATCGTCCAACATTAACCCCTCTTCTCTATTCACTATTTTCCCCACCATTGCCAACGCCTCCCCACCCATGCCAGAACGACCAGCAACAACCTGGTGGCCATTAGCCTGCACGGATTGCGCAATTTCGGGAAATTGCGAAGTAATTCGCGGTTGCGGCCAGTCTCGCTCTGGAGGAAGGAGAGAGAGGAGAGGAGAGAGAGAGAGAGAGAGGGAGAGAGAGAGAGAAGGAGAGAGAGAGAGAGATTCTGGGAAAGCACGGCAGGTTTGAGGTTTTGTTGAATAGATATACAGAGTGTCGATATATTTTCGAGTGATTGATTTGGTTGGTTAAAGAACGAAAGAAAGTTGGGGTAAAAGAAGACAATAAAGCTAGAGACCCACCGCAAAACTAAGCTGTGCTGTGTCGAGTTAAAAAATATTTGGGTTTATAAAAACACGAAGTTTACGGTTCCATAATTTCCACCAACAATGTTTTATCTGTTTCGTATTCATCTATTTCATTCTTGTACAGCACAGCTTACAATTAGCTTAGTTTTGGGCGGAAACGGTTTCGTATATTACGTATTGAAGCAAATATTTTTAAACATATCATAGCATAGTATAGCCTAGTTTAGATTTTTCGGCGGATACCCAACTTTAACTTTTTAAGGTACAGAATCTTAAGGCAAAAGAAGGACTCTGATTGCACAGAAATTTTATTTAAAACTACGAATGCTCAGGATAAGTTTTGACCACGTAGTGACTAGATCAATACATGCTTCTTCCTATGCGTCTATTAAACGTGTGTTAGTCATATCTGTGACAGAGCGGAATCGAGAGATATATTGTGAATCGTTGTGCTTGGAGTTATCTTAATATTTTGAAATGGAATTAAAAACATCTCCTATGCTTATAAATATAAGCACTAAGGGGTTGGACACTTTTCATCCCTCAATGTCCCAAAAAGTTAAGAAAATCGTTCGAAGTTAATCTCTTATTTATGGTTGTGGAATTTAAAAGAGTTTGGGAAGATAGAGTTGACTTATCCTTAGATTGCCAAACGTAACTTTACACGGAATAATTCATTATATGATGCATAGATTCTATGATCATAGAGGAAGTACAGTTGGTCACGGAAGTATTCGACTGCTTGTAGAAATTTTTTATGAGTACATTCTGTGTCTTATGTGGAAACATTTTGAAATTTCATTAGCACTGCAACAAGACTCGATGATTATGTTCGTATGATTTGAAACAAATTTGAAAATGTATACAGAAGCTATAGGATATTGCAAGTGTGCGCGCGCGTGTGTTTGTGTGTGTGTGTGCTATAAACAGTCACACACAATTATCAATTTTATTAACATCAGTATGTATTCAATAGATGTGAGCTAACGATCGTATTAAAAGAAGTGATTCTTAGCCAAATTTCATAAGCGCATATTTGTGGAAATTTTATACAAGCAAAAAGAAAATTTAGCGAGAGTTACAATTAACAAAACTAGAATTTATGATACTTGAAATTAGTGCTACAATATTATATGATCACATCACTCAACATTTCACAAAAAGAATTATATGTCTTTTATTTGCAAATATTTGCTTGCACGTTATCTTTGATTTGTATATATGCTTAAAGAAAGATATCACGTATAGAAATATTTATTATGTAAAAATTGAATACCAACTTCCTCGTATTTCATTCTAATTTTCTATATTCACATTAACTATCTGATTAAGCTACTTCTACTAAAATATTAAATATAACAAAATTTAAAATTAAGTTAAATCAAGTTATGGATTCGAATTGAATCAATAACACGACTGTTTTCTCGATTAGAAAAATTTGATTTATAATACTTAAGAATATATGAATTCTACGAAATTGTCTAAATGTGTTAAGTTTTTAGTTACATCAAATTATTACTATCCATTTACTAGTTTTACGTTTCAAACACTTCCACTTATAAAAATCAAACACGTGACACGTGCTTTCAAAAAATACGTGACAGAAAAACCATATAGATGAGTTTGATGACCTACCTCGTGCGAATTGCATTTAGAAATTCATCCAGCCTCCTAGAAGAAATTCACCGTCCGCCACGTGTATCGCGAAAATGTTTTACGCAATAAGCTACGAGTACAGTCAAATATTTGACACATTAAAGCATAGTACTATACCAACTCAAAAAAGAAAAGAGAAGCCCGAATAGAAAGATTAATTAAAACTATCAAACTTGAATAAATAAAGGAAAAATTATATAAATTAAGGCTATTTCTGTCAGCAAATTACTAAAATAAAAATGTCAATCCTTATCTAGTGTGTCGACAACACTTTTGATTTACCATCACCACTATTTTAATTATAAAAGAGAAAAGAGAAAAAAGATAGGAAGAAAAAATAGTTACAGCAAAAGGAGTAACAAAACGTAAAATAAAGTAATAACCGCGATCAATGGCGAGCTATTTAAAAAGAAGGGGGGAAAATAAAAAAAGAAATGGCTACAATACCGATGCTATTCTGAGTACTGAGTTCCCAGTCTTTCATGAGGATTTCTCGGGCAGGTCAGGATGACGGCGACGTGGGTGCACCTATAATGCAGACAGTGAGATCGTACATGTAGAATTACAGTTGTAGATATAAGAGGAATCATGCGGTTGTTGAATATTCGCAAATTGTGTTGCACTGTGGTCCTCAAATGTTCGTCAAACTTTATGAAATAATTAATACTTCTTCGAATTTCAGCTATTTCAATTATAGTAACATTTGTACTTTTTGGTCTAAAATGTGTATCGTACAGGATATTGAAAAGAGCATCGAGTAAATTTTACAAACATTTTACAAACATATACTGTTAGGTATATGTATATATATGTATATGGAACGGATGGATGGTGCATATGAATAGATGTTCTTTGTGTGTTTTTGTAGTTTGAGTTTGGTACGATAATTAATTATTAGAGCGATCATTAAGTTTTGGTTTACTGTGAACTATCAGACATATCACAAAAAGAAATATTTACTATAAATTATGTATATTTAGTATTAAGAAGATTTGATGGATAATCATTAAATGAATAAATAGATCGTGAATATTTATGCAAATTCATGATCTTATAAACATAATTAAATATATGAATAGAAAATTGTTTTATCTAGTAAATATTTTAAAGCATAGTATATTTCAGGTATTTTGTATATTTCGTATATTCTTGTTATTACTGTGCATTTGGTACTTCGAAATTTCTCATAAATGCATAAAAATCCGCAGTCTAATCACGAATAATCGAAATATTCACGTGCGCTATTTTAAATAAATTTATATTTGGCAAGAGTAACATAAAACATTCTTTGTTCCAACTCGACAATTTTTCAATGCCCGATTTATTTTGAAAGAAACTATAAGTGAAGAAATTATAGCAGCTCCGTACCAAGAATTTTCGAACTGTAGAAATTACATATACGATATTTTGAAGTGTCGTGTATAAAATTTCATTTAAAAAGGCGACATTTATAAAATTGCAATCATTAATTCCTCGTTTTATAGTTAACATTAAATATAAACAGTCTTCTTTTATTAACTCCTAGACAAAAATATCCCGCAAAAATGCCTTACATATAGACACGTTTGTTACAAAATCTTGTTTCTGTTTTGACAAATAATTTTTGTTTTGGAAATCTATGCTTCTTTCATAATCCTATAAGATTATAAAATTATGGATAGATTATAGAATATGATTGGTTTAAGCCTTGATATCCAGGAATGTTTAGATTAGTATAACTTTGTAAATTGTGGAATTAGATCTGTTGATTTTTATAGATAATTTAGAATTCGTAATTGAATATCTCATTAGATTGGTCAAAACATTCATATCTCAATTATTAAAAATTGCTAATAATATTATTAGCAATTATAAGTTTTTTATAAGTTGGTATAAATATAAAAAATATTTAATAATTAATATTTAAAAAATGGAATATTTAAAATAATTTGTGAGAGCTCAGAGCATTTAGATAAAATTATAATGTTTTACAGCAAATGTAAATGGAACAAAGTGAAAAAGTAGTATCAATTAATCAATTGATTCCAATAATCTAATTTCAAGAAATTAAGCATTCATAGAAGCAATAATCGCATTCAGTTGATAGATTGAGTTATATGCTGAAAACGATGCATCATTAGAATTCATGAAGGATTTGATGCATAATTGACTAAAAGTAAAAGTGTACTCTATTTATCTTATTAATATATACAAATATGTGTTGTATATATTTAATTTTAGAACGTGTGTTAAAATGAGTCAGTAGTCAGTATAATTAATGTAAAATAACACTATTTAGAATCTATTAGATTTATTTAGGAGTTGTACCTGAACGATTTCACCTTCTATACATAAAACGTGATAAGGGTTCTGTAAAAGTGAAATAATTTGCCACTATGTATATTTGGTTACCATTTTAATATCAGAATAATGCGTCAAACACTTGAGTAACATTAAATACCGCAAAGCTACCGTAAGTGCAACGTTCGTAATGTACCGAAGAAAAATACCACGAACGCGATAAATTATTACACTAAGTCGACTCGACACGACACAATGCAATAATAACAACAATAATAACAGCTTGCAAACGCGAGTAGGATTTTCTTGCGCTTGTCACGAAGGACCGGACGTCCTGACTTTCACGCGGACTCTATAGTGAAATCGGCTTATTAAGGTGCGTTTAGACCAGACAAGCGAATGTTTCGTCGTTTGGTGATTGTTCGTCGAACATTCTAGTATAATTCCTTATGAAAAAGTAAGAAAAGAATACTTATATATTTTTCGTACAGAGCTTACTTTTCGAGAAATCTGAGTATGAAAATCTATGAAGTATACTTGAACTGAAAGTAGCTCATTTTGGCCTGGACAGGAATAAATAATCGGCAGGAAGTTATTCTACGTATGAAAATAAGTCGAAAATGGAGAATAACATACAAAGCGTCACAAGACGTTTTATTATGAAAAAAATAAGTTATCATAAATGGGCAAATTTTGAACTTAACATGTTCAAACTGTTGTTGTGTATGTAAATATGAAACTTTTAACGGAAAAATTTTATTTCATATTTTTTCTTTATTTGTACATATAAAATTACCTTCTGCTGATTTTTTACTGATACCTAGCCGATAATTAATCAAATGCAAGCATACTTGGTAAATTTTCGGTTTCCTTGAAAACTAAGCCTTTTTACTTTTTCATAAGGAATCATCTCACGCCCGGTAGTATATATATTCAGCCACACCCAGTATAAGAGTATACTTATAATTACAATGTTCTTCATCAGATATTGTTGTCACGAATCCGAGTAACGACTGAACTGGAAATAACTACGTACATATTAAACATTGTAGATGTTCCATGATCTAATCTTTACGAACGTTCGTACGGACACGCCATGAAGAAAATCTTTTGACATAAAAAAGTTTACAAACAGATTGCTCGATGTTCATTTGCATCAAACGAGGACGAACGAATGCCCCTGCTCTCGTTTTACGTTCTTATCCCTTTGGTTTAAACGCACCTTTACTTACGATCCGCTCATAAGCAAGCGGGTGACTCGTGGTTACGCTCGCTCGAATCTTCGGAAAGCGTGGAGACGAGGAGCTAGCGAATGGGTTAGTATTAAGAGCAATATAACCGTGCACACGCTTTTCCATATCGAGACCGACATTATGTAACGCGATTGTCTTGAATCACGTCGTTAGAGTGCTATCAAACCGCGTCACAGGAATTTATGGCAAACCGCCTTACAAGAATGATTCTTTGTTTGTGAAGCTTCGAAACAATTATACATATATTTATATATATTATACAAGGTGGTTGGTAACTGGTGGTACAAGCGGAAAGGGGATGATTCTACGCGAAAAAAGAAGTCGATAATATAGAATAAAAAAATTTTTTTTTTAATTTTTTTAAAAATCTACAGTGAGATCCGTTATAACGAGACGTGATAAAGTGCAAGCGTACCGAGCGAAAATTCAAAGGCGATTTTCTCGAAAACAAAGCCTGAAACGAAAAATTTTTATTCTATATTTTCGACTTCTTTTTTCGCGTAGAATCACCCCTTTTCCGCTTGTACCACCAGTTACCAACCACCCTGTATATTGTTATACACGCGCGTGCGCACGCACACACACACATACACACACACGACATATACACAAGGTACTTTGCTGCACATTTGATTTAGAAAAATTTTATATTGTACTGTGAAGGTGAATTTCATTTCATTTTACTTAAAGTACGTTACGTTAGGTTAAACACGAATAATTTTTCATTTGCAGATTTTTGCAATGATCAGAAGTAATTAGAACGTATTTGTCTAAATATTCGATTCGGAAGACTTTGAATTTGTACTGGAAAAATGGATTTTATTTAATTTCCCTTAGGTTAGGTTAGATTAAGTTAAATTGGAACGACTTTAAAAAGCGTAACTTTGAAGCCATGGGAAATTTTTATCTAGATTATGGGCTCTCTGGTTGTGAGTAAAAATTTGGTTGGTTTGGATTAAGTTTGAGTTATATTTGGATTAGGTTATGTTGTATTGGTGTGCGACATTGAAGTAATTTGAAACTGTTTCAGGCTTCTAGAGTTTTGAATTGTACCTACAGAGTTTTGGCTCGGTTTGCGAATATCGGTTTGTTTGCTTCTGTATTGATATTTTAATACGAATTTGACGGAAGTGTTTTTATATGTCGTTTAACGTTGCTTCTTTGTTCATTGTTGAAAGTGTCACACTATAAGGAAATAAATTTGACAATTTGAAGAATGATTGTATTTTTAAATTTGAATTTAGAACCTAATTAAGGTATCTCATCAAGCTCAAATATTTTCCAAAACCACTTATGACATTCGTCGTGGTAAGAAATTGACTTTTATTTACATGATTTTTAGAGTAGGAAGCAATGATGGGTTAAAAAACTCCAAAGTTTAGGTTATGTAATCATTAGAGCAAATGAGCGATGTATTAACAATATAATAATAATGATTACCATACAAATTGTGATCCAATATTAGTAAAGTGTAGTATTACAAATAGCTCTATTGTTGTTAGCTATTTGATTAAAAGTGAAAATTATATATTTTTATTATAACTCAGAATTCTTGCATTCGTATTAAGCTTCATAATAGGTTCGTTTTTGTTTTCTTAACAAGATATCAAAGATCGTCACTTATATATATGTCGGAGTCAGGTTGGCATTTTGGGGCGTTCGATGAACCTTTACTTACTTTACCGTCGCGGATGTAGCTAATACTTATCAGTGCGAATGTGGACACCACAAGAGGCTATGAGTAATGGCAATAGGGTGGTGACAGCGAATTCAGATTCGATAACGAATCCGCGGTCCACAGGATGACGAGTACCAACGTAATACACGATTCGGATAACTCAATCAGCAATTCGTCCAACGATTAATTAACTAACCCATAATCCAAATGAAACTGCCCTTATATATTCCTGTCCCCACTTCTTGGGTCAATCTTTGTTTTTAAGGAGAGTCATATAATCATTTCATACCTCTGTCAGGTACACGTCCCTCCCGTGATCGTGGCTACGTCTAGTAACCCGCTATGTCACTTCGAGCCCGAACCCATCGTCATAAAGCCAGATTGGAACATTAGAACTATTTCTTATTTTTATTACTTAAGTGTAGCTATAGTAAAAGTCTGGTCTAGGGTATTGGGGTTTTTCCCAACATTCCAGACGGGAAATCCCGTTGTCCTTCCATCTCCGACATATATATTTGTCGGGTTATCATTAGGATTTAAGGCGCGTAATGATTCTTCGTTTGAATTAGCCATTGTTTTACGAAACAGAGAATATATTTACGCGAATAAACAAGATTTTACAAAATATTATGAATAATGAGTTTAATAAATGATAAGATTAACAAACGATAAGTTTAACTAATAATTAGATTGAAGAATAATAAGTTTAACGAACAATAAGAGGAACAAATAATATGTCTTACGAATAATAAATTTAACGAATAATGAGATTAACGATTGGTAGGTTTTACGAATAATGGATTTAATTAACGCTATTAACAATGTTCCGGGGTTCAAACGAATCCACGGTCAACGGGATAACTCTTTACTATGCGTAGAATAATTTTAAACAGAAAAATACGATTGCTGAGACACTCGGTAAATTGCTCGATGTATCACTTTCCAAGGCGATCACACGAATGAATATCTGATGAAAATCTTTTTCGCTATACGACTGCATTTTTTTGTTATATGCTCGCTGGAGGCATCGAGAAGGTTCCAATCGTTGTTGCTAGGCAATTTCTGTCAAAAGTTTGTTGTATACTCTTTGGAAACATCGAGAAAGATTCAAACGCCGTTACTAGGCAGTTTCTGTCTGGAGATTGATTCCTAATACAACGTGTGTCCCATTATATCGACATCTCTAAAGTACAATTCTATGTGATTTCTAGGGAGAACAATACAACCGATCCACACCTTCGTCAGGCAAAACGTTTATCCCGTGACCGTGGCTACGTTCGGCGACCAGTTGTCACCTCGAACCCACTTTCGCTTTCACAAATATCAAACAATTACAAATGACAATTGCTTAATTACAGTTATGATAAAATCTAGGCTAAAGCATTAGAAGGCTTCCTCAAAATTGCAAAGGGAAGGCTCCGGTTTTCCTTTCATCTCCGACATATTTATATGGTTTATTTCATGAAATATTATTTTGTTCTATAATGTTTTGCAAACGAATTCAATAACTTCCGATATTTGTATGCTAAACATATTCTTAAAATTACTTTATCATAATAAACAAAGCCTGTGAAAAAAGTTTCCCGAATTAATTAATAAACAAATAAATATTTCAATAAATTGTTAAATGTCATAAAACCAAACGAAACAATAATAATTTCTGTTGAGCCATGAAAGAAGTAGTAAGAATTTGGTAGGCATATTAATAAACAATATTTTAATAAACACTCATTCATTCATTTTCCCTCCTCTCTTGTTTTGTAGAATAGAAGCGATATTTGATAAAATTCAATACCTGTAAGTACATATAATTTCGAATACGTTTTTTATGAACAACGTTTTTCTATAAATCGAACACAACAATATACACAATAAAAGGTTAAAGTATTTTCATGACAGAAATGAGATTATTATGCAATAAAAAGAAGAAAAATTTTTGTAGATAAATAATAAATCATAACCTCATTACTAGACTGCAGAGTTTTATGAATTTATGGGAACTGGTAAGGTACAAAAATGCACAAAATGCACATAATACACACAAAAATATGTATATGAAATAACCAAAGCATGGTATTTGTTATGATATTTAATAGGTAAAACAAATTTCTATCTAGATTTCATTATCTCAATTATATTCGTAAAATTATGAATTTGTATAAATATTCACACTCTATTCATTACTACAAAAGAATATCAAAAGACAACTTATTCATTTCAGACAACTATTTTTTATTTACATGTATAAGTTATTTACAAAACACAATATATTTTCCCAAAAGTCACGTAGCAAGGACGCTAAATTATCAATCCTAAATCTACATAGAGCGTAACAACTGGATCCATTATTAGCATTTTCGAGATTAATCCCATGTTACGTAAGCAGAGGCGTTGATTCCTCGTGATTTTCGTAGGCGATTTGTTTCCTGGCGATATTCGAACCACCGAGAAATACAAAATTGTCTCCAAACGACGAAATAAGCGGAACTCGAGACGATTTTCATGCTCATAAATCGAACGAGAAGAGGGAGGTCGGCGTGTATTTCACGATATAAAAATAGATCGACATACCTTTCGTTTCTTCAAAAGTTTCCCTTTTTCTTTAAAAGATGATTTGTTAGATTTAAAAAAATTTTAGCAAAACAGATCTTAGCAAACTTATATGTTAGAAAAAACGAGTTAAACTTCTGTTTGAAGTAAATAAAAGTGTTTCGAAAATACGTTTGGAAATAAAACATAATTCTGTACACTTATTTTATTAAATATTAACTGTTCAAGTGTCTTATAAATATTCGATCGAAAAAGTGAGATGAATTTCTATTTGGGGTAAATAAAGCGAAATTATATTAAACAAACAATATTTCTAAGTAATATATAATAATTGTATTTTAATTTCTAGTATTTTGTAAATATTGGCTAAAATAAGCAAGTTAAATTCCTATCGGGAGTAAATAAAATAGAATTATATTAAAATTAAACACATTTTTGTATTCAACTGTTTACCATTATTTAAATATTTGATTAAAAATTTTGTCTAAGATGCAATATCAGTTACAAAAGTGTGGTTAAATCAAATTCGTAGCTAAATAATTCACTCAGAAAGCATTCACTTCATTCAAGCAAAAAACATAACTGCCAAATTTTGTACGATGATGTGCAAATAAAAAACAAAACGATTGTTTTAATAAATTGTAAACGAAGTGTTAATTGAATTCGTAATGCGAGCACATTTTTACAAAAAACGCTTTTCACGGGAAATCGTTCGCTTCGGTTGGCATCATATTTTGAATATTTTTATATTTTTTATATTTTTTTTCAATACGGTATCTTGATTATAAAAATATGTTTTCGCCGGAACCGAGGAAATTCTATGAAAAACATTCCAAACGTGGCCTGCGTGCATGCAAAACGGCTGAAAATTTTTTATTATTCGTTCGAGAGCTCGCGTCTCATTGATATTCCTCCGCGATTGTAAAATCTGTTACAGGTCATTAAAACTGATTAAAATAAACTTTATTTTTTTCGAGAACGTGTCATATGGAAATTTTGATTTGTACATACAGGGAGATTAAAATAAAGGATTCAAAATTTTTCGGGTAGATAGTAAGTCGCCAAATGATATTTCAATGATTTTATTTTGATCATTGATAAAATTTCAGTTTGTAATACGATCTTAAAAATTATTTTAATCATTAATAAATAAATTAAGAATATTTATGCTTTTATCGGAAATTTAAAAGTGTAAAAATGTACAAAATATACATAATACACAAGTATATACAAAATATCCAAAGTAAAGTATGTGTTAAAATATTTAGTGATAGAAACAAGCGTGCAAGTAGTTCATATTTAGGGATAATAACACATATAGCTCTAATATAACTTCTTTTATTACATTCATAAAAATGTAAAATGGCATAAATATCCCCATTTTATTAATACGTAATATATAAAGACTTAATTGAACTTAGTTTTGACGTACATTTGAAGAACTAGTCTCTAAGAATGAATTATTACATCCAAAGAATCGAAAATTTGTGAAACGAGATAATTCACCCTAATTAACAAATAAAATATCACTTATTACAAAAATGTACGGTCACTCTCATCAATATTTAGATTTTGAACGCTTTTAAAAACAGAATAATCTCTTCAAAATTAGGTCAAAACGACACGAGTCCCACCTGAGAAACGAGAAGAACCAGTCTATTAAATGAAGTATAAAAACATAAAAATATATAGGAAAATTTAGGATTGGCCAGAACGGCAAAAAGAAAATAGTAAAAGTCATCCTTTACAGTCGCACTATTCGAGTTTGCAATGAAAATTCAAACAATATGTCTTGTAGACCCACGTCTACACATATGTACTAAAAACATTATTGAAATCAGTTGATGCGGAAACAAGCTACAGACATCGAAAGATGTAAGAATTAGATTTACAGTTGCAGGTCCAATATCGTGCAAAACTGTGATTTTCTTAAATCGTCAATCAACATCTTTAACCGTTTGTAGCTCATAGCAACGTCAGCTGACTAAGAAGAAACCTTGAACATGTATACAATTGACACGAATCCACAGAACGTTTTGTTTAAACCTTCACCACAGACTCCAATAAATAATATATCAAATAATCGAGATGAGCCATAATTAAAGTTATTAAAGTATTCAGAGATGAATTATACAATAAAATCATACATTTAAGGAGCTTAACTAGTCACGTTTGTCTTGTTTATCATTTGTGTTACGCTTCTACGAGTATAAAAAGAGGAAATACTTATTTAAAGCAGCTTCTTGTTTTTGATAATTAATCCTAACAAATCTTGACAGGTATATATTACGAAAAAAAATCTACACCACTTGTAACAGTAATTCTAACGGACATGTTCATTAGTCATCTTCTGAAACTTTTGAACTTAGTGCAACTTAACAAATGCACGGGCCATCTGATTTTAAATTATTCTAAATATAACACACTTCGCAAAAAATACAAATTAGTCAAAGATAACATAGAAGGCGAGAAAATTTATGTATTGTTAATGTCTGTGAAGAAAACCAAATTAATATACCTAATCTTAGTGTTTCGTACATAATATGTTCTTTTATGGTATAAAGAAAGAATAAAGAAGGATAAAGAATGAAAAAGAAGTAATAATAGTTATTACATAGTCCAAAATTCAGAGTTAATGTTGATAAAGTAAGACAATTATATCCAAACGCCACAGTTACGATTAAACAATCTAACAAATTATAATCTTGTTTAGGTTTCTATTTTATACTTTATTTGTATACAAAATTTTATTAAATTCTTAACAATTTTTTGATACTGAACTACGCAAGAATTTCACTACCATAATATTAAAATAGGCGTATTTAAAATATATAAAAATATCGATTTATACAAAAAAAGAAGGAGAAAGAAAAAGAAATAGGCACAATCATCCTACAATAAGAATCTATTCATTCACAATTGAAGTTAAGTTTAAGAATTATTGAAATCTGGTATAATGAATATAATTAAATGGCACAAAAATAATACAGAAAATGATCTCCAACAATTGTAATAATTAAGAATTAATTCTTAAAAACTAAAGCAATTTGGAAAAATTCAAATAATTATTCTTGCAAATCACAAATATACTATTATATTATTGTATTAATCGCAATGATTTAAGATTAATCCCTAAAACGTACACAAGAAAGCTTAGAATCATCTGATACGATGAATGATACTAAAGCGTGAAAAGCAAAAACTAATCGTCTTTTACCTAGAACCTTCCGAATTGTACCCTAAAATAAATATATTCACCGACAATATAAAGCAAAATCAGCCATCGAAAAGCGGAAGAACATCAGCGACGGCACAAAGGGTCCTGATAAATGCTGTTTATTTTCTCGTATATTTCCCAAGGCACGACAACAAAACCGTATGGCAACGCTTTCTTTTGTCCCGGGTGGTTCGTCCTTTTCTAGCCGGTGAAAAAAATCAACGACGAACGGCTTCCGGGTATAAAGCTGAGTATCCACGAAAGAATGCCAGGTCCCGTGGAACGCTCTTCTCTACGCGGAAAGGAATCTCGAGGGTGAACCATGCCTCGGGCGTCATCGAGACATCGAGAACGATGCCCCGAGCATCAAGGAAGCCGCGTGCACGCGTGCAAACCCGACCATACGGATAACATTCGCGAAAAACGTTTCTCCGGCTCGTTATCTTCCTCTGCGCAGTTCAACAGAACCGGCTATTGACATCTTCCAAATTGTAATTTGTAATAGCGATGGATCAAGTTCAGTATATACTTATAAATCCGAGTCAAATGCAATACTCAAGATTCGCTTCATATGATTAATACTATATTTAGTATCAAATATAATATGAGGATGCATCGTTATTCTGTATCATTTTTATTAAATATTTTATATAAGGTTTTTGTGTGAATTTCTGTATAAGATTGTATACAATAAAACTAGTTACAAAATGTAAGGTAACCTGTATAAGATCCTGGCAGAATCGAGGGAGCATAATCAGAAGAAAATTACTAACTTTCGTGTTAACATACGAAGCTTATTAGCTAAAACAATTCATTAGAAAAATATCTAAAACCAACCGTGACAATATTACAACAAACAAGTATGAAACATACATTAACAACTTCATTGAACCTCATTCAGAATATCGCATTGAATGATTCAAGGCATCATTTATTAATTATCGAGTTCATATAGCACTTTAACAAGTCCTTAATGAAACCTTAACGGAATAGTGTCATCATTCAAACATTAACTCAACCATGAACATAAGCTAAACATAAGATACTAAATTATAGCTACTGATGAGGAGATCAAGTTCAATATGTACTTACAAATCCAAGTACATACATATGTTCACTTCTAACCAGATTTTAAACCTCGGAACGAGTACTTGCAAGTTCCTCTAGGACACTCTACTTGTAACTACTATGTACATATTCGAACCTCTTGTAGATGGAAATCGTAAGTCAGAAAAGCATTAACTTTTCATTGAATTCTTCTAACAAACTTGTATATATTGATTATTATCGTATAGATAAACGATAGACGATACGCGATAGACGATAGGCGATAGGATTGCTATAAATTTTATTCGAACGTTTATTAAAAAATCACTATGTATTCCGATCGAAATCTTCAATTATAATGAAAACTCCATCGTTTATGTATAATAAAGTTATATTTCTTCCATATTTATATTCATCGTCTCTCTGAATCACGGTTCCAATTTATTTTTGGAGCATTTGGTTTAAAATGTGCAATTTCATTGTCAATTTCCTAAACCTCTCTTTTTTTCGACAAATATATTTATGACCGTATACATATATCACATCACGTAATATATAGATGCTAATGTAGTTCTACAAAACGTCATAACATAAGATTAAGACTAAGTGTTCGAAAACGTCATTAGAAATGTCACAACTAGTAAGAAAGCTGATTTTGTATTAAAAAAACATGAAAAATAAATACAACTTATCCTATTTATTTCTCTCACTCTATATATATATAGACAATATTTATATATTATTTACAATATGTAATTATATATATATTTAATATTATAATTAATTTAATATTAATTTAATTATAATTAATTTAATTTAATATTATAAATTTAATTATATATATATTAATTATATTATATATATAATATATTAATATATATATAATTTATTATATAAACTATATATATATATATATATATATATATATATATATAATTTCCAGAAAAAGTAAAATTTAGGTACGAGTTGCCACTTTTGAGGCGACTGTGCAAAATTGTAAGGTCGCCGTGATATCGTCATGCGGAAGTTACTTCGGTATCATAACGTGTGCGTTTGTATCTTCGATGGTTGTTGCGCACGATGTAATTCAAACAACTCTCGATGCGCTACCAGCGCAGAAGTCGAGGAGCGTTCCGCGGCTTGAACACGACCTCCATTAGCCTTCTTGATCAGCGTGCTAATTGGTTGACTTGAGCGAACGAGCAATGCGCTGTGCCATGCCGCGACCTTTCGATCCCTCGAATCACCTCGCACGCCTATAACCCCCTACATCGCGGCTGTAATTTTCTTTTAAGCCATCGTAAAAACGTTTCTACCGACTGTGGACTGGACAATGTGAACTGTTGAATTTGCTTCATAATAATCCGCTGGATGGAAAATATTTTTATTATTCCTTCCCTTCTTATTATTTTTATTTATTTGGAAATATTTTATAAAGAATGAGCATACGAATTCTGTGTTGAAGGGATGTTTGAGGATTTAAATGCTGTTGTAGTTAGGTAACAGCGAAAAGTCCCCTTTTAAAGTAGGGTATTTTATAGTTGTAAATAAAAGAAAAATAGAATTACCATGAATGACATTGTATACAAATTTTGAAATACTTGAGTTACAAATAAGTCATCTCTTATATCCAAACAAAATAACACTAAGACTAGAACTAAGTGTTTGATGTAATACGTTTTAAAATATCGAGATTAAATCTCAAACATGTCCGTAACAATTTGTTTGTACTGTAAAGTGAATAAATGAATTTATATAAAATCCACAGTATTACGGCCTTTTAAATAAATTAATAATAAATTAAGATCAATTAAGATCTGTTCCATTGTTTGTTTGATCACAATAAATGTAAAAAATCATTAAAAAATTTTACAAAAATGCGATTGCCCGTATAAGGGTTAAGATAATCAATACACTTCCATCGCGTTATCCACAATTTTCAACCCTTCTGACAAGCTCACTGGCAAGCTGCTATCATCACGATAGACGAATATACAGTCTGGGATTAATGGCGATGGATTACCAGCACACAATTAACACGACATAGGTATCCGTTTGATTTTACACGATCCAAGCCGCAGGTAACCAAGCTGGTCGGTTGCTCGCCTCTTCATCACGATAATCCACCTCTCTCTCTTCCTGTTTCTCTCTTTAGCCTGGCAGCAACGCGTTTGGAAGGGAAACGGGGCGCGCATTTAATTTGTAAATGCAGATTGCTTTCCATTTTAATATAAATTGTTCGAAACAAAGGCAGTAATTATGGCGTGCTCTCGTCGCTTTGAGAACGATGGTGTTCGTTACCC
This sequence comes from Bombus huntii, assembly GCF_024542735.1. Taxonomy (NCBI): domain Eukaryota; kingdom Metazoa; phylum Arthropoda; class Insecta; order Hymenoptera; family Apidae; genus Bombus; species Bombus huntii. The sequence continues at coordinate 1,514,308 of NC_066244.1, forward strand.
TGGCGCCGTGCTCGCTCACCCTTTTGCGTTTTTCTCTCCCTCTTCCTTCGTCGTTCGGTCTGTTCGTGTCTCTGTCGAAACTCGTCGCTTCGGAGGAGAAGGAAAGAGAACGAAAGTTTGGTCCTCGTTCGAAGCGAAATAAAGAAGCAAAATAAATGCGAAATATCGTGGACGATATGAAGCTCGCAGAGAAGAAGTTGGAGGAAATATGGCACGACGAAGTTTGGAGGTTATGTGAAAAATTGCGAGCTTCGGAAATAATTTTATCGTTTTCAAGTACTGCGACATTCATCTTTTTTCATTCGTGGAAAACCCAGTAGTAATATTGTCGACAATAATTGCAATGTGAAAATGGAATTGGAATTACAATAATGAGGCGATGATGATTCATAAATTCAAAGTACTATGTAGTACATACAAACATACGAAGCAATTTGTAAAATATAATACTTATATAAAGTAGCAAGATATAAGATAGTACATGGTATATGTACCAGTTGAAAGATACGTTTCGTTAGATTGTCTCTTTGTCCACGAAGCAGAATTCTATGTCCTAAGCAATCGAAACTTTGAACGATGAACTTAATTACATGCGAATAGTTATATTTACAATTAGAAAGGTTTCTTGCGCTTTAATATTACTTTACTCTTCAACTTATTTTCATGGTTAAAAAATATTTCAAATACCCATTTGAAAAACAAATATTTTATTTCGTACTTTAGTTTATCAGAATAAAAGTATTTTATTTGTTGAAATCTACATATTTCAAATGTATTTGCTTTAAATTTTTACTCAGCTCCGAATGTATCAAATAAATTTTAGCGAGATGTATAGTATAACAAGATCAAATTTATATCGATATTGATTATTATATTATGTGATATAAGTATTAATCATACGATGTAACGAGAAGGATTAATATTCCGATGTTGCTAATAATCGTCATACATAAACAATAATTAAATATAAATAACCAATAGTGAGATTCAATGAACGAAATTTTTCCGTAATTTTTTACCATATTTGGATTATTAATAATTATTATCAATTTCGTGGAACGGTGAATTAAATTTAAAAGAAGAGAAATTCATGATATTCGATATTGCTGAAAGTTCTAGTACGACGAAATTTATATGGAGTTTATTGAATTTTATAATTATGTTTTAACTTTGAATATATCAATTATGTTTTAACTTTGTGCCGTTAATATATTAATATCTGATAAAATTTTACGAAAATCATGAGTCAATATGAAATACATATGCCTTAATTAAGTACCTGATTATAGTCTCGACAAAAAATGTTAATTGTCCCATTTTATATAAATTCTAATATTGCCAATGAAAGATGTTTTCTTTCTTTACATCATAAAAATTTGCCTATAACCATTGGTCTTCCAATTATTATCAAACAGCTATAGAAAGATTCTCCATCGCGATCCTTTCGGCTCCTGCCTGTCGTGTCAATCACTTCATTAGAGAAAAGAGGCAGACAAAAGATAAAAAGAGAGAACTGTAATTGATTGAACAGACAATGAAGCGATTTCGTCAAAGTGGCTCTTATCGCAGCGCTTTCTTTTAATGAATCTATTTTCCTTTACGAGTGATATTATATGTTAATTTTTTAAATTACCAAGGAAATGATTAATGTATCACAATTGTGATTATGATTATTAGACTGTGGATTTTTATGCATCTAAAGGAAGAAATGGAGATACAAAAATACATAGAACGCACGTGTGAAAAATATGCAATAAATTATCCAACGTATAGTATTCTTTACAATATTTAGCATATGAAATAACTTTCTATTTAAAATATGAAATAATTTCCATTTTTACAGTTATATTTATAAAAATATAAATTTGCATAAATATGTACAGTCTAATAATTGCAATAAAGGATGAATATATAGAATAAAGAGATTTATAATACGAGTCCTAGGATTAGTTAAAATTAGGACTGTTTTAATATTTATTATCAATAGAACCGAAATTCTGATTAGAACACCTTTACGAATCTTTCGATTCCCTTCTGCCAAGTCGACCGTCTTATCCAATTAGAAAAAGAGAAAATAGATAAAACGGGAGAATGTTAATTGATTGAACGGGCAATGAAACGGTTCCATCAAAGTGGCTTTTATCGCGACGCTTTGTCACTAACGTTGTTTCCCATTGGCGCGGAACGAGCCAAAACGAGCGTAATGCCCGGAGCCTCGAGTGTCAACCGCTTTGTTCGTGGTGTGCGCGTGTGTAGCGGGAGATTCGAATGCCCGGCAGCGCGCGGAACTTGCCTACCGCTTTTCTCTTTGTTTGCAAACGACGCAACCCGCGCTGGCTATCTATTTACCTCGCTCTTTTCCCTGTTCAATGGTCGTTCCTCGCTTCTGTTCACTACGATAACGTCGTTTAGTCTCATTTGTCCGGAACAGCAGAAACAGCGATCGCGTGTAATTTACACTGTTGATTTTTAAACCATATACGTGCTCTTCTCACTTTTACGTCGAATTAGTTTCTTTCTTCTCTCTTTGTTCTTGTGTATTTTTTCTTGGATTTAGAACTTCTTACGGACTATTCTTTTAGTTTCGATAATTAAAGAGGCTAATTATATTTTTGATTTAATATTGTTTAATTTTGTTTGAACAGTTTCGTGGTCATTTCGTATTAATTTGACTCTTAATAATTCAAATCCTCAATGTTTGAAATTTTCAAAACTGCATGTCTTTCTGGGTTAATTGAAACAATGTATGTTATCGATTACTAATATCAATAAATAGTAATTTACATAGTACATAGGAACGTTTAGTGTGAAAAAGTTAATATGTCAATAGGTTAATGCCATTCTAAACACACTTGCCGCCAGATTCCAAAATTTATGGACATCCACAAGCTATAGTAGAATACACTAGAAATCTCGCGGGCCACGGAGAATCGCGGAATTATGTTAATTTCGCAACGTGTCTCGCGGCTGATATCTGAGGCAGCGGACCAGACTAGCGATGCAGAGGAAGCAAATTAGAAGGGGGCAGAGAGAGCGAAGATCGTGGAAGCATTCGCTACGAATATCTGCTGGTCCATTCAAGGGTGCATAACACAGAGAACGGCCGAGTGAATTTGCCGGTTTCGCCGCAACAACGGACGATGCTCGGCTTGTAAACGATGCATGACAACCGTTCGCCTGCATCCACTAGTCAAGAGTATTTCGTCCTTCCTGTTCACCATCCCCCTTGGCTTCCATCTATCTCTTCCTATTCGATCACACGTATATCTATACACGTTGTGTGCTATCATAGATGGGTAGAATGAACAAGCATAGTGTTGTATAGTAAGAGAAACAGAGGAGGAGAAAGAGGGATAGACAGAGAGATAGAGAGAAGAGAGGAGAGGAGGAGAAGCAGTCGAATTCCTAGCATACCGCGGGACCAACTGGTTAGCAAGCGATTTACGATATTGTAAACCGATGCGACGGCGGCAGCCGTGCCCACCGCCGAACCTCAATCTAATAGTGGCGACTTCGACCTCCAATGCCAAAGGCACGTCGTCCCGATGGTAACATTGTTCGGCCTGCTTTTACTTCCGCGCGCGAACCACCCACGCTGGACCATCGCCCCTAACGAGTTTGCCATTCTCATGGTAATACGAGAGGAGGGTGTGCTGGGAATGGTGCAAAGATGGCAGAAAATAGTGATTTTGAAAGTGGTTTCTTGAGATTTTTTGAAGTGGGATGGAAATCTGTAACATTTGTACGCTGCAAGTGATAAGTACATTTCCATTGGTGTTTCTGATTTTAATGCCATTTTATAACTAAAAAGTAGCATTGTGATGTGATGTAGTTGAAAATGAAAACCTGCTTAAATTAAAGATGCAAGTTGTCGTAAAAATAACTGATAAATAGACAGTTTCATAAAAGAAAAGGTGAGTGGTTATAGGGTTGATTTCTTGAATATTTGAAAATTCTTTCAAATTTATAGAGATCAGTATTGGTCCGGGTATCATTATTAATCCGAAGAATAATTTGTAAAACAAGTTAAGACCTACAATTAGAAGAATCTTACTTTTACATTTACTTTTAACGTACCATTAATAATGTTTTGAATAAACAATTTCAACCCCATATAATGTATATCAAGTACCAATGCTTTTGATAATTGGTTCACCATTAATTCATATATTTTAATAGCAGTCATGTATATTTAGACGCATTGTACAGGGTGTTGAGATACCTTATAAGCGCTATGTAGTATACCATACACTGAATGGTTAGAAACATTACATATGGCATATTTAACCAACTCTTAATTAGTACCTACCGATGAACCATTGGGGATCATAATAATTTTGGTGTTACATTACTTAATTTTGAAATTCTTTGTTTAGTGATTTAGATCTATGATTTAGTTGGATTTTATTTGACCTTTTTTTGTAAATCTTTATCACTCAGAATGTATAGTACAAGATGAAATTGAACATCCCACATTTTAGTAATCTACAATAAATTATTGTAGTTATTTATAATCCAACGATACTATTTGAAGCTGTTAAGATTTTCAAGACTCGGTGCATCATATTTAACAGTGTTACAACAATAAGTGCAAAAGCTACGCTTTGGTTAGAGAGTTGGAATATACCCGACAAAACGCAAAAAAGGCAATAAGACAGAGAAAGAGAAAGAGAGATGCATTACAAACAGTAATGTACTTGCAAACATAACATCGGGTTGGCGCTGGGGCAACTATGTGAAATAATATTGGAATAAGAATGGAATAATATTGGATGGGATTTTCAATTTAATTTCATTTTCGTACAAATTTCTGTAACGAAGAATGTAGCCTAAGATAAAATGAAACACTCCAAAATTTAGCAATCTAAGATGAATTATTATAGTCATTTCTATCTCAACCATACTATTTGAGTAATGCATTGACCAAAGAGTAAGAACAGAATCGACTAAATCCAAAAAAGACAGTAAAAGAGAGGGGCGAGAAGAGAGAAAGAGAGAGAGAGAGAGAGAGAGAGAAAGAGGGAGAAAGAGAGGCGCGTTACAGACCGTAATCTAGTTGCAAACATAGCTCGGGGTTGGAGCTGGTGCAACCATGCGGAATAATGATATGTAATCGCAAAACAGCCGCGGGCTCGCCAAGGCACACGCGAGCGGACGCGTGCGTACACGCGCGTACATTACACGCTACCGGCTAGCGCATACTATCCAGAAGCTGTTGTAGAACAAGCGGAACGCTCGTGACCGGGTAAATGACACGAGCAAACGAATCGACGAAACGCAACCCCTCTTCTCTACTGCTCTGCTCGCCCCTCTCTCACGCTATTTCGTTTCGACCCCTAACTTTCACGTTGTTGCTTGTTGTTTCGACGATACACCGTGCCGCTTTCAGTGTGCCGATACCACCACTAATTACAGTTTAATAATGATCTGGTCACGCGTTAGTCTGCCAACAGTGTTGGCGAGAGAATTAAAATTGTATGCTAGAGATGGAATGAGCGGTGACTGAGTTTGCTGGGTGATTACGGAAAGGGGATGTTCTCGAGGGTCGAATATTAATTCTTTAGATCGTAATTTTTTCGATAGATTTGTGTTTTTTATAACTGAAAACCTAAAACTATAAAAATAAGAGAATAATATCCTTGAACAAAATGTAATTTTGTTATATTACATAATAGCAAACTGATATCTTTATTAAGTACGTATTCGGTATACATCGTTGGATTAAAACATATCGTTTATTCGAATCGATTGTTACAATTTGATGATCATGATACAAAAATAGAAAAGAAATATTCTGTAAAAAAACAGATAAAATCTGTAAGAACCAAAATATATAATTTCCTATCCTAGAAACAATTAAGGCGTAATCGCTCTTCACATTCCTTCATCTTATGCAATTTTACAAATCTTATATGTTATATAAATATAAGATTCTGATTAACTTGTATGTAAATTTATAAAAAAGCAACAATTAATTTGATTGCTTTCTAACTGATTTAATTTGAATACACATTGTTCGCTTTCTAATCATTCAGATAATCTGCTAATTTACGTATCATCAAGATATACTGATCAGAGAACTATAAACAATTAAAAAATTTACCTCTAAACTAGTCCCTAAGCTCTAAAATTTATATACAACTATATGTAGCTATTGTCAAGTAATATCGCTGGATCATATTACTTAATTTTGGAGTCCTTAATTTAATTTAATTTTATTACCAGACTTAATTTTCATACAATTTCGCATTTCTATTAATACAACTAAGGAAATTCTATAGAAAGAAAAGGACATCTACTTTATTAGGATATTTTTTATATTTTCGCATATTATGTGCCTGTTGTACATTTTTGTACTTTTAAGTTTTCTACAAATGCATAAAATTTATTTATTATTAATCTGCGGTCTATTTATTATTAATCTCTATCATGAAGAATGTAAAATAGGAAATAGAATGAAGTACTTTAAATGTCAGTAATCTGGCATAAATTATTATAGTCATCTGTAACAAAACAATACGATTTGAGGATCAAGGACTATTTCTTCACAAAAAAGAAAAAATTTGTAAAAAATATATAATTCAATATTTTGAAAAATTTATATTTCGATAAAAAATACACGTTAAACGAAGAAAACAAACGCGAAAACACGAAGAGGGAAGAAAATTGACGCGCGCAATTAGCGCGTAGCTGTAAGTGCGCGGGCGGGCAACAAGCTATGTATATGTGCATGTACAGTGTAAAATTCCATTCCACGATCCCGTCCCAACCCAAAAACGGATTTCCGTCGAAATAACTGTTAACGTTGCGAATTGCATCCCTGGCATGCGTGTTGCACGTGCAGATCAGAAAATTTCAACTACAACACTACCTCTCGCCTCGAATGCCTCATCCCAACTTTCCTCCCCACCTCTATTTTCACTTCTTTTTCTCTTTCACACTTTCTCTTTATCTCCGTACCGTATCTATGTTTCTATTCTGATATTTACATCTTCCTGTACACAACTCTTCAATTTTTCCTCTTTTGCAGATTCACTTTCACCCCTTGTTTATGAAACTTCTTCAGAAATGTTAATCTGGCAAGCGATATTGTTATAGTCATATGTCAGGTGACACAAATAGATTTCGCTTACTAATAATATTTAAAAAATCGCAACTCCAGATAGATAAATCAATAAAATCTGGCACACTCTCCTAATTAAAATGTTTCATAAATCAGCGTTTCGTGGTATACATGACTCAATATCTTTTACATATCTTGTTTTTTAAATATATGTATGATTTCACTTATAAAAATTAATTTCATTAATATAATGTCGCGAATAATACTCATATAATCTCTAATTATTAACTTATTTCATTTTTAGTTGAAATATTTAAGATACAATTAACAATTTGAAAAATATCTTTGGCTCCAATTTTAAATGATTTACTCTGCATATACATATATAAATATATAAATGTATAAAATGTATGTAATTATGTATGTTTCAATTCATAAGTATTAGGACACGTAATTTAGACAGATAAGATTTATAATAAAACACTAGTGAAAAATGCATAAATATTTAGTAAATATTAGGAGATGTCTTAACACTCATGGTCAACAGTGTATCTTTCCTCTTATTTATTTCCCTCACAGCTTCGTTACTTTATTCGGTACTTTATATTATAAAACACGTATATGATACGAACGAAGTAACAGAATTATGTAATATTTATGTAATAACAGTGGACATATATTTTTACTAAATACCAGCAGGTGTCTTAACACTCGTCGTTAACTCTATCCTTATTCACCTTCTTCACAATTATTTTGTTTCAATCTCCTCGTCTCTTCATTTATTGATCTCGTGTTTTTGCATGTTTCAAGCATGCCTCTTGTTTTCCGATGATATGAATGTGCGAACGCACATCCGCGGAACCGTGGAGGGACCATTTCTATCCTATCGCGTTGTTGCTTCCATTCTCTTTCTCCCCCTAACCACCCCAGCCACCCTTTCGGTGCACACTCAACAGCAAAATGCATACACCTGCGCTACACCGCTCGCGTGCAGTTACATTTTTGCGGTTGACGCAACCACTCTGTTCATCGGCCGCGTAAATATGCCCGTGATTACTTTTAATTCCCTCTATTTGTCGGGGCTGCATGCATCGTTCGTCTGTTTCCTTCTTCCATAATTCACTGCTTTCGCAATTCCCCTGTTTCTGCTCTGACTGTTTAATTGGTGGATCTCTGTTGATGATGATGACAGGGTTCATAAGGCGTTTTCTCGTTATTTAGCTGATCCAAATGGATAATAATCCACGTATTATATACACGTGCAATATGGAATTATGTAAATATAAGAATGCTTGTTGGAGATTTTTTGAGGAATTGTTTTAAAATTGTAAGCCTGGTATTGTAAAGAAATAAAGAAATAGTATTGTAGAGATCCAGAAACAGTGTAATTTATTTGTTGCAACTGTTTTTCAAATAATTTTATTAGTTTGTATTGTTCTATGTTTAAACTGTTCGTAAGATGGATATTTTAGATGCAGATGCAAGATTTAATTTATTAAGAATAATAATGACCATGGTGATTATTATCTTTAAGTTGTTACGTTCATGATTAAATTATAGCATAAATTAATACGTATTGAAGTCATTATGTCTATGTTTAATTTCTTTGTATATATGTTTATGTACGTATGTTTTTTTTATAACGAAGTTTATGCCAGTATTGGCTATGATTAAATTGTATATTTAAAAGTACGAGTAAAATACGATTCCGACATGTTCTCTACATTCAGATGTCCTATCTCACTCCTTTTATAAATTTAGAATGTCTTGTTTGAGCACTTAATCAATTATTGCGTTAATAACATATTATCTGTATACTTATACACAATAATAATACAGACGGTTATCAAATAATCGTTACATGAATCGTTAAATGAAGAAAAAGAAAGATGACAGAATCTTCAGTTTTCTTGGATGCTGACATTTTATCTAAGGACAGCAGTATATATAGAACATATTTTTCGAAGCATTTAACTCGAAAGAATTTTGGTTTATACTGCAAATGTAGATATTATTTGATGTCAATTAACTTAGATCGAAACGGTTCTAAAAGTGTAACTCTGGAATCATTATTTTTCCTCGATTGTGAATTTTCTGGTTTGTAACGGAAATAAACATATATATGCTCTGGACTAGATCTAAGTCAGGCTTGGATTAGATAAGAAGAGTTTTCTCGAAATGGTAGATAATATTCTAACTAAGGAATAGAGGAAGAAGGAAATTTCAAAGAGTTGGGGATTTACATAGAAACGATTCCTTCTTGGGGGACGACAATGAACCTTGTTTTCACGAGCACAGAAAGCGGCACAACCTCGTAAATTTGCCGTGTCGCATCAAGCACGATAATTAAGGCGAAGCGCCGTTAAAGACGGCGAGCCACGCTGTTTCGGAACTTGGCCAGTAGCCAACGAAAGAGAGACGTGTGTGCCAGGAACACGTGCGTGAAGTTGCCTCACCCGTGAATCACGCGCTCGAAGCGGATCCGCGCCACTGAATTTCTGGAGCGGCCACATGTCCGCGCAACCAAATCGTACGGGACGAAGTCTTGGAAACGACGAAACTTGAGGATAATTTGCTCGTTATCGAGAAATCGTTAAGTTCGCGCTGTGCACTACTGTTCGTCTGAGAACAGCCTTGCAATTAGCTTGCACGATATTTCTGGGATTGAGAGTTGCGAGTTTCTACGAATCCGTGGGATTGACATTATACGTTAACATTGTTCGAATTTTTTAATATCCCAATTTGAAATTTGAAAATAAATAATCCTCACATACATAGTTCGAGATAAATACAATCAGTTACGAAAGCCTACATGAACCTACCGAATTTTGTGTATTTGACTTATCAAAAAGACTAAAAACACACTTTATCACAAAAGTTATGTATACTTATATATCAATACAATTGTTACTGATGCGTTTCTAAAAGGAATGATAAGAGTTAAAACATTTAACTCACAAAAATCTTGAAAAAAAGAATTATACCAGAAATCAAATATATATATATATATATACAAGATCTTATATACAAAATATATACAAAATTATATATACAAAATCTTTAATTTTATCAGTGCCAACGAGGTAGCAAGACATTATCAGAAAACAGTTTTAAAGATAGAAATATACTAATTTATAGATCAGTGTCTGCAACGTATTTATTAATTACCACAAAAATATTATTTAAATACTTAAAAAGCTGTGGTCACTAATATTTAAATAAAATCAATATTTTCGTATTTCCTTTGTGGTATTTTTCGCACTATATGGTCTCATAATACAAAAGTTCCGTAGTAAAAATAATAAAACCACATATAACCTAAATCATAACCTAAGAAAAAAGAAAAATAGGTATTAACCTAAAGATTTCACAATAGTCAATCTTAAAATCTATAAACCGATGTTTGGCGTGTAATCGTGGCATGTACCGAGTAGTATCATACTACGTCTACTTCTCAATGGAATACATGTAACAAGACGATAAATGATCGAATCAGAATCAAACGTGGAGTTATTTGAAAAGTTTAATATCTGGAAAATACATCAAGTTTCTCGAATTTAAACGAATTGACTTTTAAGTAGCAGTTATTCAAAATGAATACCTCGAAAAAGTAGTGCTTATTGGAATATCAGTAATAAAGAGAATTTATTTGGTGAATAAAATGAAATTCATTTAAGCGATCAAATACTTAAAAATTGAATATTCTGTTCAACTTAATCAGATAATCATAAAATGATTACAATATTTCAAAACTGCGTTCGAAACTAACAAATATAATAAATTTAATAAAACAATAATTTTTATTTTGTAATCTACCATTTCTAAAAGCTAAACGCAATATAAGACATAAAATCATCTAGAAGACCGCTATATATAATTCAGAAATCCAGAGAAATCGCCTAAGGTGTCCGACCAGGCACGTCTTCTGCTCCTTTAACATCAGAAGAACTGTTGCTTCTTCAAAGGTTAACACCCTATATCCCATTAAGGAAGAAGCAACGATAAACAGAAGGCTAACAGCTAACTCAAAGAAGCTAGATAAGAGCCCTTCACACGAAAAGCTTGAATTTTAGATCAGAAGAAGGTGACGTTTAATTCCTTGGACATTTCCAGACCTTCAAAATTTTCACGTATGTATGTTAATACTAATACTGCTACGATAAAAAAGATTACACCAAAGATCGTCTTTTATAATTATAATGATTATATAGTTGTTATTATATGGTATAATAATTTTGAGCATTTATGATTATTACATAATTTAATTCATATCTTGCTGCGTTGAAAATTTCTGTCGCACTGATAAAACGTCTATAAAATAATATAAAAATAATAGTCTGTATTTATATCTTTTATAGGAAATATAGGAAATGTACATATTTAAGAAGAGGTTAATTATTTTGTTAGAAAAATGGATAGGACCTTTCTCACAACGGCGACAAAGAATTGTTTATCGAAATTTTTGGTCCTCCCATATTTAGTCTGCAATTTGGTATTATAATAATTCTAATTAATATTTTTGCATGTTCCAACAATCATATCATTATTAATGTTAGTCATTAGTCTTTCACTGGGAATTTGAAACTAAAAAAATGCACAGAATGTACATAATAAGAAAAATATATAAAATATCCAAAATATGGTACTTTCCACAATATTTGGTAGGTAAAACAATCTTTTCCCCTAGATTCAGTTTCTTTAATTATACATATCTATAAAGATATGACTTTATGTAAATATCGGTAACTATTCGTAGTGTGGAAGTTTAATTATTCTGTGCAAAATTTAAGTTTGATGTCTAACTGACTCAAATAACTCTTATCTTATTATACAAAATGCTTTAAGTTCTACTTTTTCCTTTATTTTATTTTTATCCCCCTTTGACGAGGTTCGAAAGCACGGAGGAAAATTCAAGGAATCGCGGTTTATCTTATCCACGGTGAAATTTAAATCTAACCGTTCAGAGGAGGAGGCTGAGTTTCCTTCCCTCGCGAGAGAGTTGTCCCCGCGTAGGAGGTCCGCAAGGTGAGCAGATTGTCGGTTGGCTATCGGAAATATTTTCCAGCTCCGAGAATTTATTGGGCGTCTGTCCGGAAATATTTGAAAATTCCTTCGACGCTCGCTGCGAACCGACGATCATAGAACAGGGCCGTTCGGAGAAAGAGATGGCGGAAAATGGAAGAGGAAAAAAGGGAGGAAAAGCTTCTCTCGATCCACGATATTTTTCACACCTTAATTAGTAGTCTAATAGATCAGATTTCCGAAGCTGTAACAAGATACAAAATGTCCGAAATTGATTTGGTTTCAGAGATTATTTAAGATTACCTATGTATATTGACACATAATGATAGATTTTTAGATTTTCGTATACAATAATTCGTAAAAGTATTAGAATAATTATGGAAATCTTCTGTAAATATGTTACGTATATTATACAAAATATTTTAAAATTTCATTAGCACTGGTGGATTATATCGATAGCTTTAACGTTTCGCAGTTCCAGCCACTTTCAACATTTTATAGTGACTGATTCATAGTCATTAGATAAATTCAATGGCCGTTCGTGATATGGTTATAATTATATATTTTTGCAATAAACGCAATTACGTTAATATATTCCAATTAAATTAATTCTTAATACGAAGGAATGCAAGTATTCTATATGCTGAAAATAAAGGAAATGCAACGGAAAATAAAGCTACGAAATACAACACATCGAGCTTCATTCAACCTCACATAAGACTTCAAAGGATAAAATGAGAAGACATTTATTGCAAACACGGTCCAGTTAGTCACGAAGGGCTACATACACTTACCGATTTATGACACTAAAACGCATTTTGTTACAAAATTATTTACACTTATATACCACAATGCAAAGTTACCTTTTGAATTTACTCACTGTATATCAAAGCAATCCTAAAAAAATTACAAAAATTAAAACATTTAACTCACAAATCTAAAGAACTTTTATTTTTAAAATGCATTTTTGGAAATTTTATAATATTTTATATAACATACTTGCATAATATATTTGTTAAATTTTTTTATGGTAGATATTCAAATACTTTCGTGAATTACTATAAATACATATATAATGAAATGTTTATACGTAGTAAACAAAGTTCGGATTGTATTTAAATGTCCTTGTTTAAATGCAACTATGAGTATAATTTATGTTATTTATTCTTTCGTTCAAACATTTGCTTTAAAAATGAGAAGTTGCATCACGCACTCTTCATTGCTATGATGCAATTTACGAGATCGTCTTTTGAGTTCATCTGTAATTATATTAAAAATTACAACATTTAAAATAAATTTTATAAAGTATGTTATAGAACATTATTAATCTAAATGTTTGGTTTATAAAAATCTTCAATTTATGAAATTTAAAGAAAATCAAGTTTAAATTGGTTTATGTATTTCACAGTGTGATCAAATGTTACTCAAAGAAAATTTCTAAATAACGAAGATACTTGAAATAAAACCAAAATCAAAATTTCAAATAATCATCGAAACTATCAATTCTACTAAATTCTACAATCCTACTAAATTCAATGTAGGTGTTTGATGTTTCAAATATTACGCTTATCGAAGCTGATATATGGTTGATCTATCCACAATGCACGATAAATGAATAAGTAAAGAAAATCTTCGATAGATAGGAGGAAGGAATCGGATAAAAGTCATAAACGTACCTTTCTCGTGCGAGAAAGCCACGGAAGTTGTAAATTATCAAGAACAATAGCCTTAAACGTTCCTTGGTTACGATAAGACCGCGAGTTGAATCACGTCTTCTCAGACTCTGAATAACCACGTACTATTCGAAAATACGGCAACCGAGAAGAAGAATGCTGATTCTGGTGGTGTCGACAATTCTACGGAAAGCATCGAGTTTCGTGTCTCTGTCCCTTGATCTTGTAATTAGTTTTACGAAGATGTTGAAAAAGCACAAGGAATAAAACGTACGTGTGGAAATAGTCTTCGTTTCTTTTTCACCTAGATCTTATGAATTTTGAAAAAATGTTTGTTCTCGTTTATAACTAAAGTAGAAAAGAAATATATACATATACATAAAATTTCTTTTTGCTATGTATTATCTAGCAATTATTTTGTTTGTCGTTGCCCGTGCGAAATTAGTTTAACTGACTATTACCAATATGAAATTGAAAAAAACATAATTTCTATTTAGATACCGGTCAAATATGATCGATTCGATAGAAATATGCGTGCATATATGTATAAGTTGCCAGTAATTTTAGTGTTAGAAAAAGAAAGAAAAAAGAGAAACGAATCTGACGATAGATCAAATTGATGACGTAAGTGGAAATGAAGAGAAACGAGAGAGACTCGATTGTCACGAGAGGGCATACCGCTCACGGTAATGTAAGGTGGCGGAATAGATTACGACCCTTCACCCTCGATAGTACTTCTCTTCTGTTGGGGACGGTCGCCGCCCTTATTGCGAAAGACCACGAGTTTATTGCGAACGACTGTGAGTCTCGTTCACCACGGTGCCGATTTATGGGGATATATAAGCACATACCACCGACAAATTTCCCCATAATCACGTGGTCCATTTCCTAACCCTCCGTTTTGTTACAATTTTCTCGCTTTCCTACTGGACATCCGTTCAACAGAATGTTTCCATGATTGTAATTGCATTTCCAGGATCGTTCTCTGATAGAAGGGAAACGAAGTTGATCTTGGCTGGATTTTCTTTTCGTTTGTGTTTTATTTGCTGGAAGTGAAATTAATCTTTGGGATCGCTTGTGAAACACATGTGCGCTTAACGGTCTCTGCGTGGCGTGATAGAGGAGTTTAATAGGCATGGCAATTTTACGTGATTATAGGTTTCATGTAACTGTAAAATATTTTGTGACCTTTTATAAATTACAAGGAAGAGAAGTGTTTGTAGATTTTATTTTCCAATTTCTTGAGATACTTTGTACACGTTTTGCTAGACGAGCAACTGCAATAGTATTGCAATATACACCTATCTTTACAAGTGTTTTTTACTAACATGATGTTATCAAAGTTGTTTCAAGAATGCAAAGATTCATGTCTTTAAATGTTTATTTAGGAACATATATGTACTATATACATACATATATGTATATTGCATATTTATAGAGAAACAAGGTAAATAAATTACTCGTTGATTATGTAGACAGATTTTGTATAAAAGTAACAACACTTGATGTGCTTTTTAAAAAAAAAACCGCGTATGGACTTATTATTCGACAAATAATAATAGGAACATAATATTTACTGATTGCATGATTTTTTCGAACGTATTTATAGAATATGCCACAGGGTTCAACAGCCAAACTCTATGTATTTACATGAGTATAAACAAGCAAAAAAGTTAATATAAACAGAGCTCCTTTAAACTATTATTAAAAGGTAATAATAAAAGGACCAAATTGAAAGATATTAACGACAGAAAATTAAATTCTGTAGGAAATTAAAAAAAAATACATATTTGTAACATGATCACTAGATTGTGAATATTTATATAGATTCATCATTTTACAAAACAAAATATGAAATATATATGAGTAATAAATAATACAATTAAGTAAAGGTTTATTTCACGTTAGTAAATAATACAACGAGTACATATTTTGCGTATTATACGCATTCTGTGATTTTTTGCATCTTCAACCCATCACTCTTTTCCCCTTTTGAAATTATGTATGTGGCTTCAAAACGATTCGTTTACGTTTTGAAAATTTGTATAAATTATTTAATAAAGAACTTCGTCTCATTTATTAGGAGAAATATTATCGAAGATAAACCTAAATGTTTAGATTTTAGTAGTATAGTTATTTTTTTTTATTCTTTTGATACATTAGATTTTAATTGCTCTAATTGCTTTTATGGTTAACTTGCTTTTTATCTAACTACTTTTGCATTAAAAATTTATCTTCTATTTTATTACGAATAAAAAATATGTTGAGCCTTTAAAATATGTAGACTCAGAAATACTAGGTGAAAAACTTGTATTTCGTTAGAACAGCGTGGCAAAAAGAATATTAAAATGTAGAAGCGTATACAACCTAGAAGCAAGATTATACGAAAATCCGCGAATTTTATAAACAGAAAGAAAAACGGTACTTAAGCATTTTTCAATTTACCACAATATAAATAATACTTAAATATTCTAGACTTTGATATAACACAACTTATTTTTATATGGAATTTTTATTATGGAAAATTTTGACTAAAATGTTTGACGTTCTTACAATTGTAAAACAAGTGAAATACCAAAGAAAATAAAAAAATTTTTCATTTGATATCACATTTTAATACAAACACTATACCTTACAAGCGCTAAAATTTGTAAAACAAATTAATCTTTTTAAATCCTAATAAAACTAAAGATCGTAATTTGAACTCACTCGTTAACCCATTTGTATCCAAGCGCGGATTAATCCGCGCACTGTGACTACTTTTTATTTCAGTCGTTAAGTATTCTTCAGATGTGAGAGTTCACGTTTGACCCGTTTGTCAGCATCTCGTATATTTGTATATCAGTTTATTGTATTGACCATTTTAAAGAATTCCATGAGAAATAATATGATTTAATTTCTTATTTCTTATTTTTTTTAAATAAATAATTTTTTCTTGTTTTCTCTGTTATAAAGAATGTAAGATGTGATGTTTGCGAAGTAATATTGTCTACCAATCGTTTTGAGCAGTAAATTTTCGATAAACTCCATGAAGAATTCGGATGTCATTTACTGCACCTACGACCGACCGCGTGCGGTGATAGGGACCAGTACTCTTAAGCAGAGCCATGATGCAAATGGGTTAATAACCTATTATAATGATAAACAATCAATTAAATAAAAATCCCGAGAAACATCATCTGTTTATCCAATTAAAATTATTTATTCAATAAACTAATGCATAATTATCTGGAAATAACATTTAATCAAATAAAATAATATATCAGTTTTCAAATATTGTATTTAGATAAATATTTCAGGCTATTTTTAGAATGTCTAATGCGTAAAAATTATAAATTCCAAAATAAATATCGTAAAAATTGAAAATTCTAAATTCTAAAGCGTAAGATAAAACAATGACAGTTCGAATATACAGATTTCTTCATATCGAGTTTCTCGCGTAACACAAAACGTGATGTTCACGTGGGGAGAGTGAAAAGAATGGTTTCTGTTTAAAAATGAATGCTGTTTCAACGCGGTAAATCGATAAATCCACAATGAGCACTGCCGTGTGACGACCCTGAACTACCCCCTTAGAATCACACTTGTTGCTCGGCACCCTTGATCCGTAAAGTCACCCCCTCTGGCCCGCTCTTTCACCCAATAGAAAACTCCAATATTAAAAGAATTTATGAAGCAATTCCCGATCTCGTTCATATGTACTTGAATGATGATTCTGGGACGAAAAGACTCAAGCCATTCCATTGATTCATTGTATTGGGATACAGAAAAATGAAAATTTTTCTGACTGTATAATCTACACTCGTATTTTGGATTCATTTATATTCCGAACTCGTTGATCAATTGGCGTTATCTGTCATTATAGTTGCATATGAATTTCATTGAACTTTACCCTTATAACTTTATAAATATATGAACTCTATCTAATAACAGAAGATGACTTTTATTTACTGCAAAAAATCACATTTTTTTTACACCTCACTATAAATTTAAGAAAATTCTCTATTGTATTATTTTATCGAATTATCTTGTTGAAATTGTTATTTCAATGTTATTCTGATCAATAATTTTATCATTATGGAATACACACACATGTTACACATAATTTTATTTATATTATCGCAAAATTTATTTGTTTATATTATCGCATGATTCTCAATAGTGTTATTATATGTACAATACGTTGTATGTACACCTACAGAGATTTTTTAAATTATATCAAATTTTTAGTTAGAGGATATTTTGCACCAATGAATTAATTTTTTTAATTCTGTAATGTCATATATAAGACTATTACGTTTTATCGAATTATATTATACCTTCATTTTCTATTATTTTTTCTCTATTATTTTCCTTTATTTTATTTAAATTCTAAACAATAACTGTAAGTAATAAACATAATTCCACAAGTTGTTATTAAAATTATCGTGTATACGATATTCAACTAATCACCCTTTTATAAATATTCAAGTTCTAGTATGAATTCTTCTTCAAATTTCCAGAAATTTCAAGAGTAGGTTTTGTCCTAACAGGGGTGGTTTTGTCCCATCGAAGGGCGAATTCTATTAAGCAAAACACGGTTCGCTCGTTGTCATCGTATTTCATTCTAATTCGAATCTTACGGGTCTACAACGTATATACGTGCTCCCCCATGCAACAGCCGAAGATGGATGCTTGGGGTGGTTTCTGGAATGGTAAATACGCTTCACTCCCCTTTCAACTATTGGCTCTTATCGCAACTCCCCCAACTGAATTGTTTTTCAAAAGAGAAACGCGAGCATAAAACCACCCATGATCGTTACCGATTCTATCTTTACTCGACTACCTTTATTAAAATAATCTCGTTGCTGTTTTCATTTCTTATGTTTTTACATGGTGAATTCCACTCTCTATTTCATATACACAGTTACTCACGAAAGTATTTCAGAATATTTACAATAGAAAAAAATGTCTTATGTATATATCACACGTCATATCAAATATTCTGGAATTTCATTGGCACTCTAGTGAGACTCGATTTTCATGAATATGTATATTTAAAAAAATTCAAAGCAACCTAAACATGTACATTGTACATACAATCAGTCAGAATTTTGTGTATTTGTATATCTTTTTATAAACGAACTTTGACACTCTGTCACAATACATACTATTTCTAATTACATACCAATACAATTACATATTATTAGTGTATTTCTAAAAGGGATTTAAAAAATGAAAAAATTTAACTTATGAAAATCTTGGCATATATATAAAATTACATCAGAAGTTGCAAAACCTTCGTGCATTTTATTTTATATTGTATTCTACTTAAGATTAATAAAGAATCATTTCTTCCTCATTTGCGCGTGATAATGAAAAGGTGATGAATTTATGCAGAAATATTCAATAACTTCTTTAAATATTCACGCCAATTAGATTCTATATTAAAGCAAATTACATACATATATGAAAAAGTTTTAAGAGGAGAAACTTAAAATTCATCATTTTGACAAAGTCGACAATTTGTTGAATCTTTGTAAAATATTTATCACTTCACTTTAATAAATTAGTGTTTCTGTTTTAATATAAATCAACATTAATTTTATGTAAATTGCTGCATATAGATAAAATATTCATCGTTGTCTATTAAATAATCGCAAAAAATTCTTCAACCTAATATTAGAATCCTACAGGACGATAAAAAAAGGAACGGTCTTTGATCTACATGTTTACGCATATCCGGAGAATAAGAGAGAGCATTGATTAAGAACAAGGCAGGCAGGCGTTTCTGTTCATCGATTCATCTCCGAAACCCTTTTTCTTTTACCCTCGACTTCACTCCGCTCTTCTCCTCGATTTCCACTATTGGCAGAGCGATAACTCGGTACGTCGACCATAAATCAAACTGCCAGAGTGTTTCACCTAGCCTCTCCTATAGCAAGCTTCCTCCGGCAGCTCCTTCATCCTGTGGCAAATGATCCGCGACCATTCATGCTTCTTTTATTTTGTTCTCTCTCCCCTCTTCTTCTTCTCTTTTTTATTCCCCTCCCCCACTTTCGACCAACGTCGTCATGAAAAATAAATCCACTTTTCCGAGTTCTGACACTTTGCTAAATTACTTGATCCCCTTTTGTATTGTTGCACAGAGCGTTTCCGGATCAACATGATATATCGACACATTGGGAAAATGTCGTGAAAATGTATATATACGCTCCTTGTTTCCAATATTTTGGAAGAGTGAAGCGTTTAATTGTTCGAGATTTAAATCCGTTTTGGTGTTATCATATATCATTTTTTATTATCTTTTACTGCTATTACTATCTTATTATAAAAGAAATTTATTGTAAGTGCATATTATTTTTAATTCATTCGTCGTTAATCCATTACGTATATACATAACTAGGTACTATATAATACTGACTGATTATATATTATTGATCTATAACGTTAGATATTGATAGCATATTTAACGAAGTAAACAAATTCTTAAAAACATCTTCGTCCGACACAATATCCATACAACATTAACTTTCAAATAGTATCGATGAATTATAGACGACTATTAATCATTCATGACAGATTGCTAAAATTTTGGATATCTAAGATTATTTTTTGCTTTATTTTTTCCGTGATAAGGATCAGTGGTAGAATAAGAATAGATTAAAAATTTCAAAATTAAATATTTTTGTACTTCAATCGTGCTCTCGTTTTAGTAACTAGGAAGCATTTGTAATACAGTCCAATTTATAAATAATCCAGAAACGGAAATTCATGCGCATCAATAAGAATCTTTTCTTAGTATGTTCAAAGTCGAGGAATTTTTTAATATTAGAACAATAAAATTGGGTCGAAAATGACCGAAATGGTTAAATTGTTATAGTCCTGAATGGTCCAATGGTACCAATTAACAGTTAAACACAGTTAACCAAAGCTTCAGTTGCAATTACAAATCGCAAGAACTCCATTCATGTGACACTCTTTGCCTCCCAAACAATCTATCACCTTTTCACGCAACTCCCGCAGCGGTTTCCGCTATAATATTTACGACCGGTAATTTTCTAGCAATTACCACGAGTGTCACACGGTGGACTCATTTAAGCGCTCCACCGTCTCATTCGTCACTCTTCTTCCTTTATATCCTCGCGTAACGTTCGCCACTACGCAACGCTACGAAAATTGCTATCATTACGAAAGAAAAAGAACAGAGCCATACTCGTAATCACGGGAACAATTAAATTAGACCTCAAACAAGCAGCCAACAGTGTTTAATGCCTGTGATTCGCCGGCGAATTTTAATTGCACCGCTGTCAACCGAAGAGAACCAATCCTCATTGGATCAATACCGTTTAAACAGTAAAACTAGCCCGTTAGAAAACCGTGTACATATTGCCGTCAATGAAGCGAATCACATTGGAAGAAATTTTATTTGAAATGAAAATACAACTTAATGTTTTGAAATAACGAATCACTTTAATTATTTTGTTAGTTTTATGATAGAAGTAGTGCAGTTAAAGTAACTCTATCTTGTGCGAAGATTAAACAGTTTCAGTTCAATCATTCATAGAAAATAATTAATAATTTAGATTTCAATATTAATTTGAATTCTAAATGACGTATTTTGTATACATTTGAGACGTAAGTAAACTACGAGTGTTCATGTAAATTCATATTTTCCATTTCTATTTTGAAATAGAAATTTCTTCTATCTACCACTAAATGTTATAAGGAGTGTTATATATTGGATACTGCATATATTTTTCCGTATTATATATTTTTGCATCTTTAAACTTCCTACAAATGCGTAAATAATTTCATAATTAAATCATAAACAGACCCACATTATTTTGCCTGTTAAGAATAGATAAATCTATGAAATACGAGTTACCGTTTTGAGAATATTGCAGAAACATTGCTCGACCCATTATCAAAATGTTATTTTATCTTCATAATGTGACTAGTAAATGCGGTTATGTTGGTCTACCTAATTCGAATGAAACTACTACATTGCGCAAAAGCGAGATAGCATGCAAGATACAGTTGAATCAATTAATTTACCACACATACCTCCGCTTATTTTTCTTTATCTAATTTCAACTTTGTACCATTTATTAATTGTACATAGAAAGTAAATAAAGCTAATAGAGGCAAAGAAGAAAACCTGAACATTCTTTTTTGAAGGTGAACCTAAATTCATAGATTTATCAACTTATCTCATATTTATTAGACTTAGACTTATCACCACTAATTCGGCTACTAAATATGGACAAAATTGTTGATAGACTTTACATTTTTGTTAGTATTTGTTACTTTCATAAGACTTGCATTCAAAGTATGTACAAGTGAAAAAAGAAAAGTGAAGTTGATCGGTACGACTTCTGAGAGGCCTGTATAGTGTATACAATCAATCGCGGTGCAATAACTGGATGCTTCAATTTACAACCTCGTTACGTTTCTTCTAAAGACTTATACCGTTTCTCTTCGGTTAATATCCGTCTGTTTCCCGATGCGTGCTGCACCTTGAACTTTGTACCGAGTCTCGACCGAATGAATTATCTTTTCCGCGTGCAATTTCACGCAGGTGCATGCCACGCGATCTCGTTGCTGCCTCGACGCACGTTGTTGCAAACAGCAAAGGAGAGAGGGAGGAAGAAAGGGGATCGTGTTCCGTGATTCTCGATGAGAAATCGTATACTCTTTCACATTGCTGCACGAGCTCCGTTCGCTCATTGCGCTTCGATGTCGACGAGATAAATAGAAATTCGTTTTTAGTGGAGCTGCCCGAGAGTTCAGACGAGGGTCTAATAAAGTGGTTGCGAGATTTTAGTTTGTACTGTTAGATGGAATTACATATTGGTTTATAGTAACGGTAAAACGGGTGGGTTGGTGAGAACAGATTACATGAAACGGTTATTGAAACGTGAATTTTTAGTTTCGTGTACTCTTTTTCTTTTTACTACCATGTTGATCGTTCGTTAAAATTTGCCTTGAAAATATTTAAACACTTGCAGAAACCATTTACGAATACATCATATGTATTATATAAAAATTTCAACAGAGAGAAAATTTAAGCTGAAAGCTATACGTATTTGAAAATTCTATTTTATTTTCATTTTCCTATGTTTTACTTTTTTTATTTATAAATATATTATTCTGAAAAAAGACATAGTTTTCAGCTTTGCTATCATTAACGTAACATTTTAATCGTTCAAAAGTCACATTGACCAAAGATAAAAAAGTACAGAATACAATAGTTTGGTGATGTTACAAACCCTGATATTTTCAAATTTATCTTACAATTTACAATAATATAGTAATAATTAAAATAATACTAAGTAATAATTTACGGTCAACCATAAAAGTCTACATACGCTACTTAAATATAAAATAAATTTAGTAAATACTTATATTCAGCCATACGAACTTTTTTAACGTGTTCAGGGGCATATTGCTAAAGTCTAACACAGTTTATTCAGATTTATCTTTATTAAGGAAAAAGAAGTAAGAAAATATAAAGTACAACACTACAAGAATTACATACACTTGATATGTTTATATGTACGTATCATATCTCGTGTCTCCCCATACGTAAACATCAATAATGGTCGTCCTATCTCCTTGCCATTGAAAAAATTAAAATTTTTACTTGTATTCACGGTCTAATCATAATCATCATTTAATTTTAACAAAATATTATATCGCATTTATACACTTTTTCTCCGGCAATGTTATAACACACTCATATTATTGAAAATTGTTTAGTCTGCGGAATTTATGTTTATTACTTTAATCGCTCTAAAATATTTAGTAACGTAGATCACTGAGGACCACCATGGTAGTGAATGTATTTAAATAAAATAATAAACAAGTTCTCAAATATTAATTGTTAAGTAATAAAGAATTATTAAAATGATTATACAGCTATTAATGACATAAATGTCCATCAATTTCCAAGGCCATGAAATAAACTAATCTTAAATATTTATCATCGGTATGTCAGATAGACGTTACATAACTGTAATATTCACGATTCCCTTTTCTATAGCATTCATTAAGCACTTGGCAAATTTTCAGCTTTGACATGTCCGTTTGTTCGAATATTAAGTATCTTGCGACTCATCGATCAATGCTGTAGGATCTAGAAAATCATTCGCAAGGAATTGTTTCTATTCTGCTACTTCGAATATTACTAACCTGTTCTACCAACCACCTTATTTGTTACTTTCTATTTTACTGTCTCGCGAGATCGAACTGATGCTGTTGATAAAATTTTACAAGTTGCCAGTTACACATTTGTTCATAACACAAAAGAATTTTGTAATACGACAAAGTCTTACACTAATACAATATGCAGACCTGGAGCATTAGCTTTAGTTAGGACGTTAACTTAATCTCACAAAAATTTCCTTATACTTCTTCATAAACAAATTCTTTGCATCCACCGTCCCAAAAAATTACACAAAATTGTAATTAATTTTTTAATGATCATTCATTTTATCGATTCTATTGATCCTCATACAAAAAAGGTTAACTATTATAGTATTTGTAGCTTGTGACTTCTGAAATATCACTAACGATATTAATCCACTTCTTCCAATTAAAGTTCTATTGCAAATTCCAAAATTAGTAAAGAAGTTAACGAGTATTAAGGTCTGTAAACTTGGACAAATTGAAAAAGCACTCGCATAAGTCTGAGCACCACTGAAGACCACCTTGGAAAGTCAGACGGAGGCAGGGAACTCGTGCACGCAGAAACGAGCAAGAACGAACGACAGAAAAGCTAACAGAGGAGGGAGGGTTTAGGTTAGGATGCGCCAGGCCAGGAAATGCACTTGACGCAGCGTCGTCGCGGAGGATGAGTCATCGGAGATACGGAAAACCGGTTCGCCACGGTTATAAGCCTTTTCCCCTGGCAGTCAGCAGTCCCTCTCCTCTTCTCCTATTCTCTTTATCCGTTGGCGAGTTCTGCCACTCTTTCTTTCCTTCCCTCCCTTTTCTTCCGAGCAGTCAGCACTTCCCTGGCCTGCCTCCATCGGCTACCTCTCTGCCGCCACCTTGTGCCGCTGCTGCTGGCTCGTATAGCTGCGATAGTGGGATTAAAGGTGGATCTCGGCGTCGTCAATCGTCACTTTGTCACACCGCGTACGGTTCGTACCGTTTGCACACCGGGTGACCGAAAATAAACGGAACGTAATTGTTTTGTCAAGTTATAAAAAAAAGAAACAAAAGGAATAATAAAAATAATAGGCACGCCAATTGAAAAAACTTATTAATCCTATTGCGCATATAATATATAAGTCGAGAATATAAAAAAATATCTATAATTTGAGAAAAATAATTTTTATATCATAGTGGTACTATGTATGTACTTCGATTTTTTCGTAGATGTTTCATCTAAATGAAAGAGGAAAATTGTAGCGAAAAAAATTTTGAGCAAATTTTTGAAAATCTTTTTCATAATTACAACGAAAATTCAATTAGACTCAATGATGCAATTTTTCAAAATATATTATATATCAATTATGGTGTTCATGCAATTTCAAAACATATACACTTAAGGTTCTGTAACTTTCGAATTTATAAATCAAATTACGTAACCGAAATTGATACTTAAATAAACGATAAAACAAAATGTATTTTTTTGTTTTCTAATCTAATCTAACAAGAGGAATATTGAAAATTATCAAATTCTTCATATTCACATCTTATATACCGTACACAATTTTCATTTAAGCGGCTTATGCCATTTTTCTCGTAACAATATAATATACGCAAAAGTCACTTCCATTATTATTTATTTCTCCTAGATTTGTTGCTTTAATTTTTTATATCTTATTAGAACGAAAATCTTTCATTTTAGCAATACAGATTAATCAATAGTTAATTAGATAACATTAAAAAGTTTAATAAAATTGTATTCTAAAAAATTCGCGAAAATTCGTATTTAAATATATTTTAATGAACTTGAAATAAAGTAGCGCTACCATAATCAGTTGTTGAAGTTCACTCCAGATAACAAAGTAAACAGGAAGAAAAATAAAGTGCCGCAACAATAAGACGATGATCATGCAATATACGATTTATAATTTTCATCGATATTTAACTTGTTTCTAAGTCTTAATTCGTTTAACCACTATATTCCTTACTTCATAATAACTTTCTCCTTCAAAGTAATATTCCTATATTTTTATACAACCAACACGTGTGTCTTTATGTTAATTAGCGGTAACTTCGTTTTATCCATGCAAATGATGTAATAGACATCATGTGTGAATGTATACATCAACCAGAAAAGACGTATAAAGTTGAATGTAATTATTATCGTCATTACTTATTGCTAACTTTTAAATAATCGATAAATTCATTTTCGATTGTGACGTTTAAAATTACAATATGTTACTCATATTGAAATGAACTTATGCCGGTTTTTCTTATTTCTATTTACTTTTTATTTTAAACAAAATTATCAGTGTTTAGATATTTCAAAATTTTTATTTATGTTTCTTAAAATAGTAATATCATTCCCTTTGAGATTTATATCATATATTACATATTATATATTTATCAAATGTATGTATTACGCACGCGCTGTTTATTATTTATTTATTCATTATTCATTTATTGTAATATAATATATTATAATAAAAAGAGAATAGTAAACGTAAGCAATGCTACTACATTTTATATCGATAAAATCGATACAGAAATTATCTTCAAAAATTATTTGTCTAAAAGAGTAATAGGCATATTTGACAAATTATATTAATAATTCCATACTTCGAATTGTTGAAATCAATTTTTATTAATTTCAGATTTTTGTATCGTTTTACTATTGAATAAATTTATTTGAACTTTTATGAATTAATTTGGAATTTTACCAATTGTCAACTAATATGTAATTTACGTAACATGGAAGAGAAACGTAATCCCCTAATTCTATTGAACATCGCGTGAAATTCATATCATCCGTTAGCTACAAGATCATATAATCCGATTACTGTATCACTATAATTATATTAACCTTCGATAAAGATTTTCTTGTTGAACAATTTCCTGTAATTTTCAATTTTGCTACAATAATTTAACAAAAAAGTCTTACAGAATTTTTGTGATATTTTAAATAAAAGATAAGAATTTTCTCTTTTCATTTTATTTTTCTAAGAGAAGAAGGATTTTAATATGTAATTAAGTACGATTATGTATAAATTTGTAAATTTAGAATAGCATTATTTCAATTCTTTTTAACATTAAGAAATTTGGCTTCTCTAACACTAATTATTTTTACTGTTCATTTAGATCATCTTTTTATATTATTATTATTATTATTATTATTATTATTATTATTATTATTATTATTATTATTATTATTATTGGTTAGTCCGTGCCTTTCGGCTTTAGACGAACTTTCGGTTGATCATCTTTTTATATTTTTGTCATTATTTACTTTTTTACTATTTGTTTTTTTTATTAGAAAAGACTACAATAATTATTCCATGTTGCTTGTAAGCTAACACTTATATCTGCAATATAATGCAAATTCTGAAAAATTCGCTTATGTACGTTATTTGTAGAGCATAGAATTTCGCTCTTGAGATTAAAATTATCGACTATTGGGAGATAACGAAGGTGGCTTCATATTATGTATAACGACCAATCGATTAAATTACTCGTTTCGGACTTTGTAAATTCGAACTAAACTCGAATCAATAATTTTCTAATTCAATATGCAGTAACCAACAATTAGTATGTAAGAACTGGAAATAAGAGAAATAACTGCTTAAAAATAATTGCACTGTGTGTCATAATTTCTTGTTGGTTTTATTAATTTCCATTAGTTATAAAATTATCAAATTAAAGTTAAGTACCTGTTTCACTAAATGAATGCATCGACTTATAATAAACAAAAGACAATTGGAAAAATATTCATGATGCTTATGTAATTTTAACTTTTGTACGCTGACATTTGTGTTGTTTGCATGATGCTTCAGTCAGATATAAGGAAAGTGAATAATCAATTTTTTTTCGTAACGATGAGCAATGCTTAGAATTAGTTTATCATAATGAATTCTCAAATCTGCTTATACATCTAATTTATTCTTGTGACTTCTTGAAACAGCAGTGTTAAATAAACAAGAATTGCATAAGGATCAAATATATAACTTATACCAATTTCACGTTATTTTCTTAACTATTTAAGTACCTATATTGTTTTCATTAAGTCGCATTATTTTTAATAATAATGTTAAATGAATGAAAATTAAAAAGTTCAAACATATCACTGTTTGTATTTTGCCAACTAATTTTTTATAAACAGGAATGTGATTTACTTTTAGAATTATTTAGTGCGTTCGTACGTATTATTAAATGTCTGCTATCTTATGGGCCAATTTCAATAAAGCCAATATTTGTATGAATTTTTCATGAGTTGAGAATCTGAATAATTAGCAGAGCAAAAAAACTCATTAAGCAGTGCTCAGAGTCTATTACTAAATAAATATATAATTATATAAAGAATGATGTAAAATAGATGTAACAAAAATTTTATACAATTTATTCGTATAATTAAATTTTATAAACAGATACAGTTTCTTTCTTTTTCATGTTTTATTATTATTGTTCTTTTTTTTATAAAACATAATTTATTCTCTTAATTAACAATTGGAAGATTATCAAGACAATCAAAATTCTAAAAGGCATTTTTTAATTTTGTTACAAATACCTTAGAATATTTATCTGAAGATTTTACAATACTATATAAAACCTCTAACTTCATATAGCATTAAATAATACTAGTAGAAATACAGAATAGAAAATTTCGTACGTAACAGTAAAATCTTGCAAAGCGACTCTAATATAGTCAGTGTAGATTTGCATGACTTCACATGTGTATTTTAAACATACGTAAAATATTTCAATCGATTTGAGAAAACTGAAGTCATTAACAGTGAATAAAGTAGAAATAGTGGAATAAAGATATAAGAAATGAGTAAAACGAAGGATTTGGTATAGTTAAACCAGCCTATAAACTATATCAAGTATTCAAAAGATACCATTACGATAACTTTTACTACGAAAATACGTATTTTATATTTTCCGACGGTATTCATTTATGTCATTAATTATTGACGAGTATATGAAGAGTACACAATACTTTTAACATGTCGTCACAAAACGAAATCTAGGATTTCTATCTACGATTTAAATCAGGAGATTGAGGAGATCATGGCACTGGTCCACTTCGTCCAGACCATCTTTCACTAAGAGTGTTATTTAGATATTATCGGACGTTGAAAGCAAAATGAGCTGGGTTTCCATTGTGCATACACCATTGTTCTAATCTTTCACTGAAATTCATGGGTGATATTAACGGTAACATATTTGTTAAAAAATTAAGATCAGGTGTGATTATTAATTGATTTGATAAAATGACAGGTCCTAAAATTTGATAATCTACATTCACACATTCAAAAAGAATTTTATTCCGTCCATAAGTATTGTACATGTTTATTGCATGTAATGCCACTTCTAATGAATGCAGCTTTGCCAGTAAACGAAATACGTAAAACAAATTGTGGATTCGATGCACGCTCTATGAGAATCTACTGCGAAAACTCTGCTCTCGGTGGATACTTTGATGGAACGAGAGCCTGCACTCGTTGTATATGATACGGATACAATAATTATTGTATATGAAGAATTTTCATCACAGCACGCTGACTAATTCCCACTGATGCTGAAATTCTCTTCTACTACATATTCCTAGATTTTCTTTAACTGTCTTTGAGACGCAGATCTCCTGAGTAACAATTGAAGCAAACGTAAGCCTTTCCGAACGAATGTCGTGTTTCAAATGAACCGATTTCGCAAAGACGTTGATGAAGTTTCTTAAACAAAGTGTGGAGATGGTATCTTTTAATTTGGATATCTTTCCGCGTAAATAGCACAATAATAAGTTTTCGTGCATACTATAGTGCGACCATTGGCAATTCCATAGATGTAACGCATATCTGCCGTTTCTTGATTACGATAATACGATGTCATTTTTACCGCATTGAAACAATTTTGTATTAGCTCTGTAACTGTTCGCTAATCACGAAGAGGTGTGTAACTAAATATCTCTATCTCTAACGACGCCGCGTTTCATAACAAAATAGTCCTGCGTTATGACACATGCATAGACTAGAAAGATAGATAATTCACTGCTTCCATGCGGTACAATAACTCCTGAAGCGAGAAAGTTATTTGCTTTAACCGAAACAAAAAATTGTTCATAGCTTTGAAACTATATACCTTTTTCAACCTGTGTTTACTGGAATTTTTTTCGTCATTTCACAAGTACTATCTATCCTAAAGTTAAGAACCCTTTTTTTTTGTTTCGCCCTGTATAGTTGAGAAATCATGCATCTGTTATATTGATTTCATGAAAATATTATAAGCATACTGTATTTTATAGAGTATAGAAAGCATTGTGTGCATAGATAGTATACAATGTAAAGATATCAATTCTTACAGATTGTTTTTTAGAATAACACGATCTAACCTACAAAATGCTGGAGAACTATTATGAATTATATATAATGAAAAAAGCAAGATATGCATATGATATATGTGTACATTGTATGATATACAAATAAATACTATCATATTTGCCTGTAACAAAATTATTCAATAGTAAATTATTTAATAAGGTTAGGTATCGATCATTTTCCAGGGCAAATGATTAAAAACAAGTAATCTATCCTAATGTAAAAAATTAGAAGCGTCATAAATTTTGAAACCGCCGAGCGAAACTCGTGAAACATGGAAAGGTAATAGAAATGTATACTACAAATACTACTTATTATGCGATTAAATTATCTCAAAAAAACAGTAGATGATCTATTCCAAAATAATCATACTATAATCATCGTTCCGATATTCAAAGCGATTCCATTGCATTTTGTTCTAACTAAATACACGTCTCGGCATCGTCTACGTAGACGTCTTTAAACTCACAAAGCAACCGTTCCAAACCATCACCGGTAATTTATTCCGTTTTTAATTTCCTCCGTCGAGCCTCTGCTCGATGGAGCAACGTGGAGTTTCCACTCAAGGCCTTTTCCAACGAGATCGTGCCAGCCTCTGGTTTAATGACATTTGAAAGGGCCAGGAAAAAGGTCAAGATGCATCGATACAGCGCAGCTCAGGATTCGTGCCGACTTCACAAGATGAGCACAGAATCCGCCTCTGTCTCTGTCTCTCTCTCTCTCTCTCTCTCTCTCTCTTTCTCTTTCTTTCTCTCTCTCCTGATTTTACACGCAGCTCTACCTGTCCATCTCTTCTCTCTGGTTCGTTCTTTTCTCTCTGTCCTCGAATCGGTAAACCGGTGCAAAAGGTAGCAAGCAAGAAGTGAAACCGCGCTCGGCGAACGGCGATTTGTCGGCGAACAATAGAAGGTCAGTGCATTTCAGAACACGGCCGTGCAACAGAGCATCGCTCTTCGTTTAAGCAACCAGATGCAATGTACTGAGTTAGATGATTTTCCTTAAAGCAATTCACGTTCCGGCTACCGTGGATCGCGGATTTATTGATCGATATAGATCGATACGTTAGGACTCGTGTGATCCACGTGAAACTTTCAACCTACGATCTCGAGATTGTGACTGTAGATTGTATAATGTTTTTTCAGGGATATAGTGTTATGAGGTTAGAAAGTTTCGGATAAATTTAGATTTCCCCAATGTGAATCATTTAATATTTCAGTGATATACATAAAAAGAGGACAAAATTCAATTTAGTAGAAAACTTTTATTTCTTACTTCGTAATTAACAGAATCCCAGTCTACGAAATTCAGATTGACGAAAACCGTATTTGGTGCTCTGGCGCTACTAAGTTTTCTGACAAGTAATTTTAAGAAGTTAGGCAGATTTAGCTGAATTTTAGTAAATATATATATATTTGAAACTAGAATGGGATGGCACCTGTATTCATTTATGGAAATAAAAACACAATTTTTTTCTTTGTATTGATAACATGTGTCGCACATTCTTTCTGTGTTTCCTTACACCAGGGTTTCTTTATATGATAATTTACCAATTAGTAACATTAATGAATTGAAAACATGACAAATTACTTTGTTTTACTCTACACCGAACAAAATACTTCTTTGTTTTCTTTTTAAATACTTTTATTTACTTTTATGAAAAATTATTTATTTACTTTTCACAAGTATTTACTTATTTATTAAGATAGTATCTACCTTACATATAGATCATACATCAAGTACTTCTAACTTGTTAGATTTTTCAATTTAGTAGCATAAAAATGTATTGAACAACAACATTGAAAGGCTGTTTTGTAATCAAAATGTTCGAACAGATAAGAAAAACAAAATAAAATTTAGATAAGATTAATATTTCAAACTATAGATATAATTATACTAATGTTCTGAGAGAACCCATTAAAGTAACTCTTAATTGGGTATATAATACGTTAACTATACGATGAAGAGTTGAATTTTATCTTAACAAAAGCCTTGTTATAGATTCATTTCTGTAATGGAGTTAATGATTAAAATCTCATTAGAGAGTTATCTCAAAATACGTTAAAAATCCATCAATTTTAATTCGTGGCTTCTAGACACGATTTTTTTAGCCTTTTATTAGATAAAATACCAACCGATTCGCGCTAGCTGATTAAGCGATCGTCGACTACTAGCAAAACATTAATAGAATACACGTGTCAGTTGTGCCTGAAGGAATAATCTGCGTCACTGTTTTTCAAACTTCTTTGTCAGTGAATTACTGAGACATACATATAGAGATCAGGACTTCAAAAATTGTAGATTACAGTAAAAATTATACGTAATTAATGTCAAATACAAAAAACAGTTATAATGACTAATAATAAAAGCAATTATAAATAAAATTTGTCTAATAAATTAGTAAAAATCAACAAAAATTATATAAACACAGAGAGGTAAGCGTATTGCAGTTAACCAGAATCCAGGGCGCTCAGGATTCGAATATAATCCGAATATTCTACGATATTCGATATAATGCAATTTAGGCATTTAATACAATAGATTATTATAGCCAGCATGTAGCAACTACGCGCAAAATTCGAGCTAAATCGATGACCCAAATATCACAAGTTCCTCAGTCTCGCACGAAACAACACACTGTCGCAAAAATCGAACTCTCACTCGAGAAAGTGGCGAACCATTTCCCTTTATAACATCTTCCAGCTTGCTGTAGCAAACGTGGAAAGTATAGGGTAAGACACTTGAAACTACTATGTTGATTAATTTATAAAATTTACGTGATATAAAATGACATTTTGGCTAAGTATTTGATAGATTATAATAATTCTTTTTTTTTTTATTACTTAATATGAAACATAAAAATCATATGCTTAAGTTATCTTAACTTATTTTTTGTATAGAACATAAGTAAAACCAGACATAAGCATTATTAGTTGCGCAATTATAAAAACTCACTTAAATTATAAACAGATCAATTTTAAAGAAATAAACAAAATTCTCTGCATCTACTGTTAGAAACGATAAGGATTTTTCAGTCAATCAAAATTGTTTGCAGAAACTGGTCCAACGAAAAACTTGGAACGAGAGGCTACCGATGGAACGATCTTGCGTCACTGGATACGAACCGAAAGGAGAAAGAACTCTATAACTTGTAGTAAGACGATCTCAGGCCATCGTCTACCTGAAGACGTGCCACAGGATTTATTGTCATGGACAAAAATTGACGTGTCCTGCTGGTCTAACACGCACCTGGAGATATAATAGCCATCTCGCCCATTAAGGATCAGGAAAGAGACTAAGAGATCTGGTTTACGGATGGAGACGGTTGGTTTACGAAAAGTTGAGAAGGTTAGGCTAAGATCGTCGTTGAGGGTGGTTAGGAGACGATGACGTGGATCCGACAAGAACGATTTTACTCTTTCGACATTCTACGTGACATACGTGTCATATCCTGAGAACGCCCATGGTCACAAAGCAGTGTTTCCCAACGTGAAACGTACACCACCATAAGGAAGCAATTTTGAATATTATGAGACAATTAAATTCGTTACTTTCGTCCATGTAATTAAATAAAGAATCATCTTTGTATTTTATACTACCTGGCGTTTCTTTTGTGTAACATTTTAACATGTTGTTATTTGTCTGATTAGCTAAAAATTGCCTACTATTAATTTAAATACACTGAACGCTTTGCCATAAATGTACTAGGTTCGTTCGACAGTTGAAAATATGCACATAATCTCTCATATTTTTTAAATTTATATTCATTAAAGAAAGTCAAATTAACAATAGTTTTACCACACTAGTCATAGCTTTATTATACTTTTAATTTAGTTATTAGAACTTGGTTGACTCAATTGGGGGGGGGGGGGGGGCACCAAAATCTTTAAGTCGTTTAGATAAAACGTAATCTAAGAAAGGTTAGGGAACACCGTTATAAAAGATTCCGAATCGCAATGAATGCGTTTTGGGATGTTTGCTTCTTCCCACGTAATTGTAAAAATGCCTGCAAATGGCAGAAATGGTATGAAAAGAAAAAAACCGTTTCTTGTAATTGGGTTGGTTTCAGTTCGAAATTTTGATGTTTATTAATGGAAGCACACTACCGTTCATAAGTATTTTGGCACTTCTAAATTATTGCAAATGACATAGGATTCTTTAGAAACGTTTAAAATTGGTTTTTTCAGCCCTAATTTCAAATTAAACGAAATAATGAAAAAATGAAATAATTATTATTTATGTGCGTAATTTATCGTTCAGTTTTTTCTGCTAAAGATTTTTTCCGTTAAAGAAAAGAAAAAAAAATTAAGTTCCGTTAGAAAACGTCTCAAAAATCTTCCTTTTTTTACGCATAGAATTATTCTACATTTGATTACGTTATTTAATGATATTGTATAATTCTGTATAATATCTTGTTGATCTTTTTAAATACAAATTTAATAAAAGTTAAATAAGCAATTTCTTTTCGATCTTAACCTTAATTAAAGTACGACGAGATAAAATTGAATTTTCTGCGAATATCTTATGCTATTATTACGAAAATATTAAATATATGGAAAACATCTAAGACATTTTATAAGGGGACTTATGCAGAAACTAACACTTGAACCTGACTGCCTTTCATCCTAAGTCAATATGGACCCATTCGTTTGATCCATCAAACTTATTAATCTCTTAGAAACTCTTAATACGTTAATACTGATTATATTACTTTCTTTTACAGTTCTTTCATATATTTTATATGATTTCTTATTCTGTTGGTGATACATCTTTGTCCGAAAAATGAGAAAATCAAAGAGGTCGTTATCAAAGATTGATTCTGTTACTTGGCTAACACTCTGCAGGTTAATAATTGTAAAATCTTCTAATTTTTGTAAAACGTTGTTTTCAAACCGTTTCTCTGGAAGTAAGGGAACATGCCCCAGCACAGTAAGTGCAATTTTCACTTTCAGTATCAGAATCGAACACGAAGGTTTTTTGTCGTTTCATTAGTCTAATATTCACATCGTAATGAATCAGATCTACATGTATATATTCTCAAGAAGTATTACTTTCCGAAGAAGTATCACTAGCATTATCGCTCGAACAAAGTATCAGAGAAAGAGTTTCACTCAAAAATTCGCGACGCACCGTACAAAAGGTAAAAAAAAAAAAAAAAATCTAACGTGACAAAAGGCGAATAATAAACACAATCACAAATTCTATAATGGACACTTCATCAATTTTAAGTTTTGACAATTTCGTACGATAATTTTAACTATATCTTTCTGTAAACACGTTTGATATAAGAGTATGTCTCCGGTCAACGATGTGTTAAAATTCTAAAACAATAAATAAAAAATTAAATAAAAATGCGAAAGTCAAACGAAACGAGGCATAGAAGTTGTCTGGGAGCGTTTCGCGCAACGACGTGTTGCCGACCGATAAATTAGATTCCGAAATGAGTCGTAAAACGAAGCTGCGGTTTTACGAGGTTCGTCGAAACAGGACGCGCTGTGCTTTGGTGCAGGTTTACAAATACGTGGATCAATTCCAGGTTTATCGTCCAGCAGCGGCGATTGGCCGACTCCCTATGTTGTATCTACACGTAAAACGCAGTTACGTATACGATCACACACATGTATGTACATCGTATATAAACGTATATCATATACATAATGCACATAGATTCTATATTCCGGCTGTGTACCGCTATAATAATTCAGTCTCGAACGTCGCTCTCTCCGCAGTGACCGCAACCTGCAGAGCCGACGAAACACGAGCAAATCAACTGTCCCGGCTATTTTCCGCCTAGTTACGTAAATTAATACTAGTAACGATACTGAAATTATTGTTTCATCGAGACATATGTATAGTTGATGTGAGAGATCCTGAGCCTATCAACGATCGATGCTTTTATGTTTTGGGAATATTCGTCGGTCTTAGACTGCAAAAGTGTACGATTAGTTGAAAACTTGATAATCGTACTTTGGGCAATTTTATAATGTTCTATAGTGACATGTAATTGTGTAAGTTGCGAATAACGGAGGAAATATAGGGAAATGCCTAGCTTATTCGTACGTCCAACTAATTCAATTACGAAAACTATCTTTCTTCATGTTTAAGAAATTAAATTAAATTTACAACTTAACCTAATAATTATAAAATCTCAAAAGTATAATCCAAGAATTGTAGATACAAAAGCTCCTGATTCCAGAGAGTAATAAATTTGTCAAATCGAAATTTCGATATATGTTTTAATGTTCTGCCATTTATTAGACGATAAATTGAATCAAGATTTGAAGAAACATCTACCATTTGTTAGGCGATTAGTACAACTAGTGGAGCTATTTAAAATTGTCAACGAAATCTTTCTGTCTAAAACCTAACTTCTAAAATGGCTGCCACCTACAACTCTGTCAGCTTGATAAATGCGACTGTCCTTGCTTATTATAGAACTGAAAATTTGAAATAAGAAACGAAATAGAAGCGAAACAGTAAAACGAAGGCTAGTGTACTTTTAAGAATCACAAACAAGAAAATTTTGAAAACTGGAGTATCGCAATGCGAATTAATGTTATTAATAAAATTTTTCAAGTTACAAATTGGCCAACTGTAGCAACTTGACATTTTTAGGTTATGTACAACAATAATCATAAATAGCTATTTAAAAAATATTTATTAATTACTTTTTCTTAATTACTGATTTTCTCATTGATGTTAATAATACTTTTATTATTATTATACTGTACTATTACTATATTATTAATATTGCATGTTATGCAATATATATTACATAATAAATAAACTGCGGTTTATGCATATTGGGAGGTTCCAAAAATCTAGAGAACGTACATATACAATATGCAAAAATGTCTAAAATAGAGCATCTGCTAACTATAATATTTAATAAATTAAACAATTTTCTATTTACACTCCATTTCTTTGGCTATATTTATAAAAATATAAAATTGCATAAACGTAATCTAATCCGCAGTTTAATAATAAATAAACAGACTTTATTGATCTAATTAATTTGCAATTTACACCAATGATATTGCCATGAACACTAATAGTAATAGTAGTATAGTAGTATAATTATATATTTATATAATTATATATGTTATATAAATTACATATTATATATCATATAATCTATATATAATAAAAATATAAATAATATTACAATATAATGCATATAAATATAATAATATATGATATATATATATAGATTATATTTATACATATTTTATACGAAAAAAAAACAAATTAAAGAAGAAAATGTTGAAGTTGTGCGATGTTTCGATAGCATGACCGTACTATTTTAATCGACGATAAATTTGGAGTATTACACATAACATAGTTTAGTTATCAAGAACTCTTTACGTCAGTATTAAACATGATGACGAACTATTTTTTTCTCAGATAACGTTACTTTTAAGACGAATATATCTGCAGAATTAATCCATCATCGAACACGTCATTAATCTTCTTAGAAAATTAAAAGCAGTAGTTTTGTGACGCCAATTGAATCTTGTGATAAATATACTTCTTACTTTCTACAACTATGAACTTAACTCTCTTGATATCAACTATGTTTAGAATTGATAACATTACACAAAATATTTCAGCTTTTAGCGCGAAATTCAATAAATATCTATATTAACATTCAACTCTTTGCTGCTAGTCTCTTTTATTTTGATTTTGCGCGATAACTTAATGTAATAGAAAACGTGCTGT
The DNA here is from genome assembly GCF_024542735.1 of Bombus huntii. NCBI lineage: Eukaryota > Metazoa > Arthropoda > Insecta > Hymenoptera > Apidae > Bombus > Bombus huntii. The sequence goes on from NC_066244.1 coordinate 1,552,287, forward strand.
AGGTAGTCAAATACTTTTGTGAGTCACTATATACCAGGAAAGAAGTTTCACTGTGTGCAACACCTCGAAAAACCTTAATTATTTCGGTACTCTAAAAGATGCGGAGCTCTATGATAAACAAATCTTTCCTTTTCCACGTTCAACAAGGCGATCGAAACAAAAAAGAATTATTTCCCCATAGGACCGTATCACAAAGCAGTTGGTTCTGGACGATGTGTAATTGCGATTACAGGCTTCTGATTACGAATTCACCGAGAAGGAGAATTTCGCGGTCGGTATATGCTACACATGTGCAAACTGAACAGCGCACGCACCGCAGTACTAGCCGTGGCAGGATGGAAAACGGTGATCGCAACAGCGGCACGCAAAGTGAGCCGACAAAGGCATCTTATCGCGGCTAATTTATATTTCAAAAGGTTACTGGTGCCATCGAAAGAACGTAGAAACTCCCGACGCTATTCCCAGAGAAATTCTATCCGCCGAAAGATTTATCAATGCCCGTAGCCGATTTCGCGAACATTTCCAACGAAATCGTCGACTCCACAATCGGTCTAACATCTTTTTCTCGTTACCTGTTATAGAATAACGCAACACAACTTTAACCCTTAACACAACGACAGACGTAATATGTAATTGTAAATATCTGATTCCTTCTGTCCGGAACTATTTTATTCTCGAATAGGGTAGCGATAAGATTGTTCAAATGTGAACGAATGTACTTTCTCTCAGACAATTTTTCTTTTCTTTCTACTTTTTGCTGAGAAACACTATATATTTCACGCGACTTACGCAAGTTTCTCACAATGGGCAACGTGTTAAGAACAATCCTAAAAAAAAAATCGCATTTATAGGTTCATATTTAAATATAATATAGTAAGTTTAAACTCTTTGAACAACTTTTTTCTATCTGAAGCAAAGACTCGGTTATAGTTTACAGTACCATAAAAATAATGTTTAATAAATTTCGTAATATGGCAAAATCTTATCGAAGACGGTAAAAGTAAAACTCAATGATTATATAACGTTTATATAAAATTCTATTTTATTAGTCTCTAGAGTACAAATCTATCAAAACAGTTCATTTAATCTCAACTAATTATAAATACATAAATCATACTTTATTAATTTTTCGAGAAACAATCACGATCACAACATCGCGAGTAAAAATCCAAAGAACCGTTTCGGAAACATTCTACTTCTTCCTAGAAGAAGTCCACTAGAATCATAAAATGTTCGATTCCTCTTATAAAATTTTTCGAAACATGAAACAAGAAAAAAGAGAAACTGGGTATATAGAACGATTTATAAAAATAACAAGATAGGAAAGGAAAGAAATAAAATAAAAAGAAGAAAAAACGGCGCATCGAGTAAAAGCAAAGAGGAATCCGAGAGAGGCGCATTGATAGTGGGATTTTATAGAATCCGCAATGGTGAGTCATGGATGGAAACCGGTCTTAAGATGACGAACGTTCATCATTGTGAGGCGATCCTGGCGTTAATTGCTTCGATCTTCAAGATCGATCGATTAACTTTAAGAACATTAACACATTGCACGCGTTTCATCAGATATTTCGATTACGATGAAACTAAAATGTTCAAATTGGATCGAGGAGATATGTGTTTTTCTGCTTTTCATTATTAATTGCGTGTTGAAGAATCGGTAAATTAAGGCGAACGTTGTGAATTTGTAAATTAGGTACAAGATGGCGGAGTTTTTCAGCAATTTATGTAAAACTTTTTCTGCGAACGAATTGGATTTTGATATATGTAGCTGCTTGTTTAAATCGAAGATATGAAATCGAAACTTAAATTCAAGGTAAATGTCGTTCCCATAAGTTCAAAATTTAAGTTTAAAATGAGTATCGTTTCTATAAGTTCAACATTTAAATTTAAAATAAATATTGATTGAAATGAAATTATTTAGAGTCAAAAGACATGTCCATCATTTTTTAATAAAATGTTTTCAATTCATGTGTGTTGTTATCGTTATCGTTATTAATGCATTTATTAAGAAATACTTGGTAGAACAAATGAATATGTTTTAATTTTTAATGTGAAACAGCAATGTTAATTAATATCAATTGCAAAAGTTAATGAGCTCATTGAATATTTCTTTAGTTGGAATAAAAAAATTCCGAAAGAAACTGAAGTTTGAATTCCACATTTACAAAAAGATAATTATACATTGAATAATGTATATTGATTATATTTCTTTGGGTATTTTATTTCAAGATATTCGAACATTGCAATTCAAAAACATTTCGTATAAAGGAATAGATTTGAGAAATGAATTTAATTACAAAATTTTTATCGTATAAATGTCATGTAAATATGAATGAGATGAGGTTTTAAAATAAAATTTCATCTATTTGAAAATACTGTCATTTCTATTATGTTTACTGCAATCGAATCTTACTATCTATTCTAAGCAATATAGCTCCATAAATCACTACACAATTTTCCCAAATACCATACCTCTTTCTAACTCAGATAACATTTAACACATCATAAATACTCATTATCAACAAATAAGTAGGATACATTTTCCCAAATTTCGATATATTTTCCAAGAAAGCTTCCCTGAACTTAAACATCGATCAATTCTCATCAGTGTTCTCATGAAGATGACGACAGCGCACAACTTCTACCAAGGAAGGATAGTTTACCTCGCGCGGATCTCTTCCACGACACTATTCAATTTCTCATTCAGGATATCATGCATCATCTTTGAGCTTAAAAATTATCTCTTCGATCTTCCAGGATTTCCGTGCAACGCGTCTTGCACAATCTTCTCGAATCGTCATAAATCATGTCGACGGATTGCGTGGGCGACTATGAAACACGCTCTACCCCTCCAAGATGCATAGTAACATTTTACTGGATTTTTACGCACCGTCACAATTCATCCGATAATGACATGGGCGAGTAAAAGTATAGTCGAGCCCCGGTAACCCGAATCTCAAGAAAAAAAGCTAAGATCTTCCAGTAGTGGAGTTTATGGTGTTAAGAGAGATTTAACAAAGCAAAAAGACTTAAGAAGAATTTGTACAAAAGTTAATGTTTTTGAATTGGGAGCTAACAAATTTACTTTCCAGAAATCGATCGTTTATTTAGGCAAATAAACGACAATATAGGTTATAATATGTAGCGCGCGAGTGACAGGCATGTGATGCAAGGGCCAGGAATATGGTGGGTGTTGGTTCAGATACGATTGTTTATTGCGAGTTGTACACATATCTATTATTTTGAGATATGAAGGAACAATTTGTACATGAAAGGGTTAAAAGAATGCACAAGCGTTATGTTTATGATATGAGCTAATGAAATAACTCGATATACATTAAGCTTTAGAATTCGCTAAAGAAATGTATTGAAAATTTTATAAACATACGTATTAGTTTATTTCAACTAATCTTTCTCTTTTCTTTTTTTTCTACTTTAATCTATTTTGTTTAAGCTATTAGTAGATGGTTTTATCGAATTCTATGTCGCATAATATTATACTTATCCCAATTTCAAAAACCTTCAATTTAAAACTTAATATTCCGATTGTGTAACACAGAACAAAGATATCACGCACTTTTCCCACAAATATCAATTTCAAAATAAATAAATTTAAAAATTGATAAATGTTGTAATTAATTTTCAACAAATTAAAAAATTAGTCAATTTTCGAGTTAATTTTCAAGAGATCTAAGAATTAGGGAACTTTCAAATAAACGCGTAAGTTTTCTAACAATATCGATTTCAATTTAAATAAATTTTAAAATTACTAAACATTCAAATTAAACTTCAATAAATGTAAAAATTAATAGATTTTTAAACGATGAAACCATAATCATATCTGCTGGATTGGTATTTGATATGCAACCAAAAAAAAATGCGAATACGTAATTTCATTTGGGAAGATTCGATGTAACGAGAGAGTACAAAAAGAAACGAACTCACTCATTACGCGTACATAATCTGGCATTCCGTGTGTCGAACGCATAAAGAACGCCTCTTAATAGTGTGTTCGGAATGGTCAAAAAGTCTGCTTCATAGACTTCAAAATAGACTTACCTGAAACAAGAAAGGAAAGAATTCATTAGTTATCGTTTAATATTTAGAAATCATATTAAAGAAATAAAAGCTAATCTTCATTAACAAACTTTAGAGTAATCTTCCTTTGAAATTTATCTGGTAACTTCAGTCATTTATCCATTAATATTAAGTTATGATTCCACTACATTTCAGTTATAATGGTACAATAATGTTTCTATTAATAAAACATGGCTTTTCTTATATAGGTATCTCTTACAGTGTTGACAAAATTTCAATAATTTGGAATATCTTATTTTCAAGTCGTACAAAAATATTAAATGTTAAAAGGAAACTTTATAAAATTGAATAATAGATTATTAGTTATACACTAATAATTAACTTTCATATGACGCTATTATAGCGTACAAGTGTATAATATTTAGTTTGTTAAAATGAAATTAGTCAAATTTTAATTAACAACTATGTAAAATTAATTCTTAAGTACTCTGACACATATAATTAACCATTTCTACGATTCATTATGTCATTTATAGAACATCTTTGTACATTTCCTCTTTAAATCGTAAATTTAATTAGTTCAATGACGGAGAATCCGGAAAATAATTCGAACGCGAAAGGAATCGCTAATAAAATTGGTCTTTCCGTTTTGCTCCAACGATGCACGATGCTTTTGAAAGGAAGGAGGGGAAAAGCCAGAGAGAAGGAAAGCGTGATTATTTTCGATTCTTAGAAAACCAGGATCTCAATGTTGGTGAGCAGCCAGGCGTAGGCGATTGTGAGAAATAACAAAAAGGTGTATGTTACCTCCCTTCGAGTTGATGCTTTGTTTCATTAACCCTGCCTCGTGGATAAGACAGGCGAAAATGCAATACATATGGCATGAAATCATATGTAATAACGTTTGTGAACAAATATATTATAATTTAATCCTCAATTAATGTCGTTAGGTCATAAAATTAGATTCAGATTAGATTATTTAATTTTTAGATATTTCATTCTACATTTATCCTATAATTTATGTGATGAAAAAACTGCTGGTTTCGATGCATGTATGTGGATTTTAAAATGCACAGAATATGATATGTAAAAATATATAAAGTACCTAAAGTAGAGTACTGTCTACTTTATTTAGTACCAGGCTCCACTTTATTTATTATACTTATAAAAATAGAAATTTCCATAAATATCCGTCAGTCTAACGGTAAGCATGATTAATAATATTAACGACATTTCAATAAATCCAATAGAGATAAGTATTGTAGTCATCTTTGACATGACAATAGTACTAGGAGCTCAAGTAAAACAAGTGAATTATGTACCTATTTATTTGATAATTTTACATTTTTGTGCTAGTCCATACTATTAAAATTTATTAGAATTACATATAAATTAATACTATATAATATCTTTTTTACGTAATTAATAACAAGTTTCTTTTTGTGTAATGTACTTGATAGTCATTCAAACTCCGAAGAATTTTGAAAAACTTATAACGTGATAATTCGTGTTATAATTGTAAATTCTTCAACGATGTATAATGTATAATGTACTGTATGATATTTTCTCTATGAAGATTTAAATCACATCAATAAGAAATAAATTAATAAATACAACAATTTTGCCCTATTATACATAAAAAAAACTGATTCTACAAATTTTCTTAATTTTTTCATTTCTCACAGTTTTAATGACACTCCTAAACGAATAATTGAAAAATACACTTTTTTAATTGTTTATATTAAAAAGGGGAAAGAATCGAGAGATAACGAAAACAGGCTATTAACTATCTTAGTTATTAGCAAGTTCGTGAATGAATATGCCAATTACATGATATTCTTACAACACAGTTTTATCTATAGGCGATAATACTGCGCAAGTATTGAAATAATGAAACGTATCAGAGTTTACCATCAATCCATAAATACTGATCGTATTACATAATAATAATGGGAAAAGTGTACGAAGGATAATAACGGGCAATTAGACGAAAGTGTAATTAATGCGATAATGAGTTTACTCAAACTTAATGGAACGTTAATTTTCCAATTTTCGAAAGAGATACATCGAAAGTAATTATTTTATTCCGCTTGAACATGTACCGGAATCTAGCAACGGATAATATATATTCAGTTTCAATAAATCTTAAGTAATAGAAAGGAAATAGAATAGATTTATTATATTAGATAGATATTAGATGCGTCAAATTGCAATACTTCATTCCTATGCTACCAAATTTTTGTAATCATATGAAAGTACGGAATACTTGCGATAATCGCACAGAAATCGGCGCCCAAGTTTTGCAATTATGTGAAGGTGGACACAATTCTATTTCTGAAAGTTGAGATTTTAGTCGTGCCGAACATAGAAAAGGACAATATCAGTGAAAGAAGAAGAGGGATTGACAGTCGAGGCGTTCCGTAAATATTTAAAGGCTCGCGATAAGCTGAAATCTTTAATTCAAAAATCAAACTTTCTCATTTTTGATTTGTGTTGAACAAAACTTTTACCAACATGTTCCTTACATTTTTCCGATTAAAATGACATCAAACACGATATAATCTGGCGCATACTTGCTTACTTAATAAATGATCATCAAATACATATCAATAAGTAAATATATTATAAGTAAATTTTATCGTGTTTGTTCTTGTTTTAATCAGAAAGATTTCACAAATACCTTAGTAGAAGTTCAATTTAACACTTAGTCAACCGTACGGGGAGATCTCCCCTCTGTGAAGGACATCGCTGCGTGACTGAAAGGGGAGATCACCCTTTTTGACTTTAGCAAGGCGTTTTCTTCTTTTTTGTTGCTATTATCAGTTATTGTTTACCGAGTGTTGTTCCCAATTAATTGCGACACTTTTTCTGCTTTTATAAAGTACAGTATATGATAAAATACACCAACTTGCTGGTGTTAAAATTAATTAAAAAATTACACTATCAGTTATGACTAAATAAAGTTATAATCGAACGATACCACACTGTAAAAAAATATTAAAATGCATTATGAATTTTTAACTTCACGTTCGAGTCGTCTTATTTATCTTTAGTCATCTTTAATATTTTTAATTTTACCGATGTTTCTTTATATTTTTAATATACACTTTTAATTTGATGTTTTGTATAAACGATATGTGAAATCGTTAAACAAAATATAATTGACCGCCTAAACAATTTTTAGACTTCTTTTGTTTTTCAAGTAGTGAATGTTAGTCCTCGTTACTTGAAAAAAATGCACGGTGGACAGCGTAAGGTTGGCTTGTGGGGGCGCCGTGGACACCCTATAAGTTGGCTTGTCCAGTGCGGTGAGAAGCGTATAGCTCGCTGTGGCGCGCGCGGTTGGCTAAGTGTTAAGAAACGTTAAAAATAAAAAAAGTTTCGCCTTAGAATTAGTATCTAGATACATTGTCTCAGCGATATCTAACATTGGATCATGTTACACTACTCGACCGCGGCGGGCCGTCGAACTTCGTGGTGCGTTGAGAGTTACCTCTCCCTTCCTTTCCGTAGTGCGGATGACGACGGTGCAAAAGATATTTTTCTGCAATTATCGAATATTTCCCTACTAAAAATGATATGAAATTTATTATAGTCGGGTCTAATTAATTAGTACATAATAAATGCATCAATTACTTTTGTAATCATAAATACAAGTTCTTTCTGTAGCTGTAAATATAAAAAAAATGTAATTTTAGTATGGTTACAGAAGTTCTATATGATAAGCGTCTGTTTTAATTTTCTCTATCCTGGCACAATAATCTCCCGGCGCTGCTTATACATTACTTTGAGAGAAGAACCGGGCTCGCAACTCCGGAGAGTGACGATCTTGTTCTAAAATAGAAATTTCAACATTTTTTATTAAATGCATTTACAATATGGCCCTCGATCGTTAATTTAATTAAAAATTTGGAGAATTACAACATTTGTCATAATATGATGTAAAAGATAAGAATACAATATGAAAATATAAAACATCTAGATATAGACTATCAACGAATCAATCGTGAAAATTTTCCATCGGCAATCGGCGACTAAATTTGGTACGCGCTGTGTCCACGTCTGCATATCAACAGACGCACCGCGATGCAAATTTGCAACTCGTTGCGCAACCACGTTGAACGGTCGTAAAAATACAGTCAGACTATATCGATCGATGTGTAATCGATGAATCTAATAATGGCCGGGCACGATTATTCAAGATCGACGCCGGTGCACGCGTAAACCGATCGCGAAATCAACGCCGGCTGGGAAAGATATTTTCCCCTGGCTGGGTTTGGTTGAAGTTGGTTGGTGAACTGTTCGCGGTGGTAGGCGGCGAGCGTGGGTCTATCCGCCGCGATTTAAATATTTAACTCTGCTTAAACGTCAGCGAGCCAGCGCAACGCTGGCATTACTCGCGTGAGCAATAATTCCCGTCCGCGAGTAAACTCGCTTGGGAAAATCGAGCGACCGCGTGAACCATCCTCCCATCTACTTGTAACTGGCTGGCGGGAACGCGCTGGGAAAATTTCATTTTGTATGTTTGTTGCAAATAAAGTAATAAAGGAGAAAACAAAAAGAAGAGAAAATGGAGAAAATGTTCATTATTTGGATTTATGTATATGACCCGGCTTTTTGACAGTAAACAGAAAATTTGACTTATCGTTCTTTTTCTCCTCATTTATATAATATATAATAACATATAATTCATTGTCTACTACAGTTGAGAACAGAAAATGAATATAAAATATTCACTCTGTCAATGATCGTGCACTACTTGGATTTGATGAAATTGATGATGCACCACATGTGTTTTAGAATGAAATCGTTATCAATTAGTAGTTAAGAAACTACAAAAATGTAACCATGTGAAAGATAATAGCATAATAATGTAATGATGAGATATATAAAAATTCAAATTTCAAATTATTCTCACAAGAGAAAAATATTTTCATTGTAGTAAGTTCCAATATACATGCATATACAGGCAAATATTTAAAATCATTTTTCCAATCGTACATCATTAATAATATTCTTTAATTTAATGAAATCGGTTATATATATTTAGATGAACAAAGTCGGTTACATTAAATGAAAAAAACTAAGCTGATATTTCTGAAAATTATTGAGTTCAATGAAATGTATGACCTATAGCGTGGAATCTCAAATATCCCAATCTTTATTATTCACGTATTCTAATAGAATAGTATTAATAAGAGAACGAGATGTTTTATGTAGTTGTTACGATGCTTGTATGAAAGAGAATTGTAATTTAACGTCTGCCTTAGGAAAGCTTGGCCATTATCATTATTATAAGAGTCTAATGTTTTATAACAATAATGCAAAGAGCCAAACAAAAAGTATTTTTATCCCTATGTAGTCATATTACTCATAAAAAAGATAATATTGTTGAATTGATAGAGTAATACTTAATGTAGTTTAAAAAGTAATAGATGTGAAATACATATATCTCTATGTGTTGAAATTATGACAAATGGAAATATCGAAACACACATTATAAATATGATTTTTTAAAGTATCCCCTTCTTATATCGAAACTGTAATGTTACTTTGAAGTCGAAACAATTAAAAAATCTAAGTGCTTAATTTCTAAACAGTTATACTTCTCGATAAGGGTAACTGCATCATTTTAATAGAAAATTGAAACTGTTAGTGCTAAAAAACAATTTTGAATGAAGGGGATTGAATTAAATGCTTTGTAGAATAAATTAGATAGATATTAAATTTATTACAGAGATATTTAATAATTTTACTGAATTATCCACAATTTGAAACATTCCTTCCAATGTATATGCAATTACAATATTAATTTTTCATTAGAATATTATCTTATTAAGTAGATACTATTAAAATGTTTCAAATTCTTAGTATTAAATATTGCTTTAATATTCACAATTTTTTGCACATTTTCATACAATAATCTTTACCTAACAATTTCTGCTTAGTTTTTTTTCTCTAATATTTCTTATATAAAATTCTCCAATATTTGATAAAGAAGAAATAAATATTCTGCGTTCTTCAAATATTCCAAGTTGAAATTTAATATAGAATTAGAAATGATTTTATGTTCAGATAAAATAATTGAAGAAAATATAGAATTAAACTTTACAAACATTATCTAACGGAAGAAAGCTAGCAATTGTCACAACGTATAATTCATCTACCCACAATTACTTGAGATTAAATGGATTGTTCTCTTGAGATATGAATTATTTCCTCTATTAAAATGCCTCTTGGAAAGATCATATAAAATCTAGTTCGAATTATAATATTTTCCAAAACCCCTTCACGAAAATAAGCTCTTTCAAAACAAAGACTTTCAATATATATTTATATATAACATGCCAAAAGATTGGAATTACTTTCCCAACTGTACCAATATTGCACTACCTAGTCTTACCGCTAATTTTATTATTAGTCTGAAAGTAATGCCAAAGACATTAATGATATTAGGTTACTCCAAAAGTTTCTTTCATTTTATAAGGAAATAATACATGCGAAACATTTTTTGTTTATTATTATTTTATTCCAATAGAACAAAATGGATCATACATAATTCAATACAATAATATAAAATATTATTATTAAAAAAAATATTGTGCATCTATTATTTCCTTGTAAAACGAAAGAAACTTCTGGGACAATCTAATATAATAATTTCCCTTAATTCGATAGATCTTGCGACAAAAAGTTTTCGGTGATAACAAAGACCTAAGCTGATTCCTTTTTCAATTCTTAGATGTTGTAAAACATCTGGTAATTCCAAACTTTTGGTTAGTTGTTTCATATTGTTCTACAATGTTTATTTAATATTATAACTTTATTATAATTAATATCATAATTTTATATAATTATTATACAATTAGTATCATAATTTTATAACTATAATTACAAATTGCACATATTCGTGATAAGGTGCAAGTATATAAGTGTTTTCATCTTACAATAGTAACAAATTATTTGTGTTGCATTTAAAAGATACAGATGTATCTTAAATTTGGAAGTTTCGATTGTCCTTAATTACAGATGTATTATTTATTTGTTTCAATTTCGCAACGATATTAACCAGCACACTATTTATCAAAATATGGAACGCGTTTAAACTTTGACAAATGTATAAAAGTTGTAAATCATTAATGGATGTTATTACATTTGTTGTCATTAGGAAACATTACTATTTCAGAAGCTTAAACGATCTTATAATTCTGAACAAAGGTAGCGGAGCTAAAATTGAAAATAAATCGTTTCTTTTTCTTTATGGGACGCTCCAAAAAACTTTGAGATATGCTTTTGATCAAACAAAAAACGAATTAGAGGATTTTGAAGAAATATTGTCTACAAAAGAATTTATACAAATATTTTTAAGCATTTTCTACGGGTAGGATATTACAAATTCAAAAAATGCAGAAACTGTTATAATAAAAAATGTATGTGTTTACGTGCGTACACGCTCAGTAACAAAACAGATAAAATTAATAGCTAATATAAATTTCTATAATTTTCTACACACATACAAATTTTCATATATTCTTAGTATATACAAGATATGTAAAATATGCATCAGTATAGACTTGGATATGTGTATAATATAAAATATCTTTGTTCACTAAGAAGAAAGAGCTAATATTAATAGTTAATATAATTTTTTATAATCTTCTACAAAAATGTTTATATATTTATTAGTATGAAAAAATATAAAACAAGTATTGGTAGAAACGAAGCTACGAATTTTTGGAATTCAAAAATCTTTATAATAAAAAATATTCTTGCTTACTAAGCAAAAAGACAAAATTATTTAGTATTTTGCAAATGTGCTCCGATGATTTACTAACCGAGCGAAGTCCGCTTAAGACTAATATGTATTTAGAATGTAGGCGTTGCTATTAAAATTTGTAAAATTGCCAATAGCTTACGTGACAGCTAAGCTTCTTCGAATTGATAACTGCCTTGAAACGTTCTGTCCTTTAAGCTATTTTAAATAAACAATTCTATATCTGTAGCCCATTTCCTGCTAAATATCTTTTCTTCCTAAATATATTACGTATTGAAAACGATCAAAATAGCCCAATATAAATACATTCAAACTTCGAGTAATACCCACATACAATCATATACATGATATATATTGCTGGAAAAAGAATCGTTGAACTATTTTAATAGACTGTTTTAGAAAAAGAAATTTAGTAACTTAAGACGGCCATGTATTCTTTAATAATTATTCATTTGTTAATTTTTACAAATTTCATGATTGATCATTCGTGTAAGCTAGATTCAAAAATTAAACATTTAGATTAGGTATGTATTATAATTCATTATTCTTAAACATCAGTATGATACAAATAAGTAATTATTTAGTATTACAAATAAGTAACTATTTATAGCGAAGCATAAGATTTCAGTTACTATAAAACAGATAACAACATTAATTCTATGACCGCTTTTTAGTCGATATAAAATAACAGATTATTTATAAGAACGATCCGAGAATCGATAAAGGAACTGTAAGCAGAACAGAAATTTCAGTTTCTTGTAACAGTTTCAGTCTCTTCTAGCCTTACAAAACATAAGAAATATATATTTAAATCTTATATTACAACAAGAAATTGGAAGTACAATTTTGTATAACGGAATTAACAGACTAAATTCAAAATTTTCTATCTTCTGAACTCCTCTGGAACCAAATTCCTTTTACGTATCTGGACTGCTTCGTTAACCATCGGGAGATAGATTAGAGAGGTGGAAAGGACCGACCGGAAACGAGATAATCGAAATTGTATGCGCGCCAAGAAGTCGGGCCGGGACGACCGACTTTGCGTAGAAAGCAAAATGCGCTCGAATCACCACGCATCCGGGCTCGAACCACTTGCCAAAGTCCCCACCATTGTGGAAACTTCATTCATGGTTCGCCTCCTGCAGGTGCGCGCGCTTATTAAGTCACTACCAACGAACGTAACGCGTAAAAATAAAAATGTCACCCTATGATGCTTGTTTCTCTACCATTCTTCTAAAATTACTATTGAAACACGCGTCAATTTTCAGGATTATGGGTCTTCTGACAGTGTTTTGGAATGTGTTTGTAAAATTGGATCCATTGATCTCCTATTGATTTCTACCCACAGTCAATTACAAAAGTCTACATACGATATAAAATGTCTTAGCAAAAACGTTAGATCTATGAATTTTGATGATATATCAAAACACATATTGTTAAAATGTAATACAATTTATTCACTCTCAGCTTTGTAAAAAAAAAAGAAATAGAAAAATATAGAATGCAATGTAACAAAAATTATATACATCTATTATATCTACGCGTAAAGATAAAATTAGACTTAATATTATATTAATATGTTATAGATCTTCCGTACATAAGCACTGATAACATTTGTCGTTTCTCATGTAATTTTATCCTGATTTTTGTAAGTCAAACGTTTGAATTTTCTAAATTCCTTTTAGAAATACGTCGATCATAATTTTATCGATATGTACTGCGTATAAATAATTGTTTGACAAAGTCTTTAGTTTCTTTGATAAGTCAGATATACAACATTTGATAGATGTACATAGACTTTTGTAACTGACTGTATTTGAACTACTTAGACGCTTATAATCATTAGAGATTTCAAGATCATATTCCGTACGTTCAAATTAGTACGAGTATTGCTTTACCTAAAGGATTTGTTGCTTTAAATAGTGAATTGAAAGAAATACAACATGTAGGAAATTGAAGAAAAGAAAATTAGTATTCTACATAATAGGCTACTTGGTAATAAAATTTTAGATTTGAGTAGAGAAATAATCATCTTTCATTATAACATAATTTTAACATAATTCTAGAATGTGCACTTTTTTTATTACCAAATCTTGCGAATTTTGTAATATATTATGTTACGTTGAACTATATTCTATTTGTACCTTAAACAACTTCTAGATATGGTTTTCTCATATATAATAAATACTACAAAGAATGAAAATGCCTCCAAAGTATTGCAGTTTTTTTATAAATTTTGCGAAATCTTTTCCCCTTTTTGGCTAAATCTTAATTTTCTCTATGTCTCCTATATCGCAAAATCTATGAATCTACGCACCGTAAAATATTTCCTTCCGCCATATTTCTTTTATTCTATATTGAACGTAGAGATACATATAAAGGTAGAGAGCGTGAGCGAGCTGAGAAAGCGATAGAGGAACAGAAAGAGAACTCTGCATAGAGGCTTCTTGTGTTTTTGTCTAACAACGCATGCACATTCGTCTAGTAGATATGTAGGTGTAACTCTCATCAACGAGCGGTATCAGTGTGCATGCCTGATTAGACAAGGACAGAAAACGTTTCTATGCAGCGTTCTCTTTCTATTCCTATATCACATCCACTTACACCGTCTTACGTGGTAGCATATGACTCGCGTACTCTGTCTTTACATCTCTATAATACTAAGACGACAGGAAATCTAAAGATTTTTCTAGCAATAATAAAGATACTCTATTAGAAGAGGCTTAGCGTATAATTACCTCATTTAACGTAATACCCGTAATAATTACCAGTTCCAAGATATTCGTCTTGAAAGAGTATCATTTATCTGAAATAAATAATTCATTATTTAATAAATTTAAGATAAATGATATCTGTATTTAGCGCTTTCTTTTAATGTATATGTAAATATTCCTTTTCCTTTTTTATATATATCTGTAGGTAATATAAAACAACACTTTCTCTCTCTAATTACCCATAAATAATAGTTACAGTTACTATCTGTTTCACTAGGCTGCGGCGAGTTTAATCCACTTACTCTAGCTAATAATAATCTTACGCCTGCAATTTTTGAGCAGGAAAATGATTAAAACAGTAAAGTAACTACTTCTAGTATGCATATATATAAAATTATTTAAATCCTACTATAAGAGTAAATAGGCTTCTATATAATGTACGAGATATATATAGATAGGATTCAAACTATAATACGTTTCTATCATTGTACACTGATATGTTGAAAATAGTGGTATAAACCGAAGAGTGATGGTTCTTGCGTAAATGTAAGTCAGAAATATAAAATGACGATTTTTAATACGAGGCTTCTTTCCCGACAACATCGGATTTGGAACTTCTCTAATTGTAAATATAGTATGTGTACATATTTGACTATTCTCTGATTGGATAAACAACAGGAGATTATTCTATACGTGAAAATAAATTGAAAACGTAGAACAGAATTATTTCATTTAAAGATTCACTTTCGAAAAACGGAATATGTAGATTTCTAAGTTTCTAAATTTATAATTATATAATTACACTTGTTCTATTTTATATTATTAAAATATATTAATTTAACGACACTCGTTTTTAAAAAATTTTAAACACATCAAATTATTACAAATGAGAAGGCTTTCGCAAAGGATCTTGCAATGGATTCAAACTAAAAATTATTGCAACTAATTGAACCAGTCATATTTTTCATTGAAATGAATTGATTCGTTATTTGGATTTCCAATATTAACAATAAAATACTAGTGACCAGACTACAAATGTTTAATCAAATTCATATTGTTATGCGCGTGAAATTGAGAGATAGATATAAATAATGATTTGTTTCAATTATTAAATGTTATAACGTGTACATTATTTTTCATATTTCATATATTTTTGCATTTTTCTTAGAAGTATTTTGTGCCCTACTTTTTCACATTATTACATTTTATTAAAATACACTATTGAATTCCTCAAAACACCCTAATATAGTGTATTAGACGACATAGTATTAGACGATATAGTGTATTAATACGACTCTACATATTTTATTAAGGATTCCAATGTAACTTTAATAGAATGTCAAAAATTGAGAGTTTGATTTGCTTTCCCATTTAATACTTTTCAAGAAGTATTTTTTATAAACCAATGAAACATTTTACTTCTAATTCTTATCGATTATCACACTGTTAACTTTCACTCAAGGATTAATAAAATATGGTTTTTGTTATATTTATATATGTACTTATGTGTTAGTATCGCGTCACCCCTTTCGTTATAGCATCAATATACAAAAGCATTATGCTAACTATGTAAAAAGATTCAGTACTTAAAGAAAGAATTTCCATTTCGAGAAACAATCCATAAACATATAAAAGTCGTAAATCACTAATGAAAGTTAAATATTGTACTTGTAATTATTAGTAAACTACCAATTCTGGTGCAGATACATATATTTATAAACAAAACTAGGCAAATACCACCAAAACAGAGATTTACTTTATCCTTTAAATTCTACATATACTTTTACACGTTATGGTAATTTCTTCACAAACGTATAATTATTAATACTATGTTTCATAAGTTTAAGCGATTTAAGAAACTCTTTTCGACTCGAAAAACAAACCACTTGCATTGAAACAGCTGAAGAAAATTCATCTACATGCCCAATTCTCCCTCCCTTAACCTAACTCTAAAACCAAAACGCCAAGGATAGCGAAATAGAAAAGTAGAAAACAGAGAAGATACTGCTCGATCTAAACCTAACATTCCCAAAACGTTCTTCAGGATGCATTAAAGCCTCAGAGGGAAGATCACGAGAGAGTTCGTCGAGGAAATCCGAAAAAGCACGAGAAAGAGAGATAGACAACTCAGAGGCGTGCTTCGACTGCGAGTACTTTCTTCGCGTGAAACTGCACAAACCTCTCGCTCGAAACGAACACTCGACTATTTTAACCGTGAAATAACTCAGTCGAGGGTTCAG
This sequence comes from Bombus huntii, assembly GCF_024542735.1. Taxonomy (NCBI): domain Eukaryota; kingdom Metazoa; phylum Arthropoda; class Insecta; order Hymenoptera; family Apidae; genus Bombus; species Bombus huntii. The sequence continues at coordinate 1,569,056 of NC_066244.1, forward strand.
CCAGGAGGGTTCCGAGTGGAAAAGAGAAAAAGAGAACGAACGAAAGAGGAAAGAGGGAAGAGGGAAGAGGAGAAGAGCGACTGTGGCATGATATGTAGGTCCTAAAGATAGAGCACCCGAAACAACCATAAACCTTTTTATTCCAGTTGCCCTGTCCGACGATGCTTTCTTTTGTACACGATCCACTCTTCCTCTCCACCACGTGTAATGTTACTTTTTATCGCGGAAAAAAGATTTTCCCGAAGATTATGCCGCCGCCCTGAGAGGAACACGGTTTTTAATTTGCTGGATGGTACCAACTCGCTCGATTTCGTGATAAGGTCCTAATCCGGAAATGTACAGTCGATCTTTTTTCCCCTTTTTACTGTCTCTTATTTCATTTTTTTACTGTTCCCTTGTCTTTCCTATTCATTTTCATTTTTACTGTTCTATTTGTCTCCTTTTATAGGGTTGTAATGATTGTCTTAACACGTTAATTGAAGTATTTTTTTATCAGAGCAATGAAAACTAACTATCAACTAATACCTTCAGGTTATAAATAAAACATAGTAACTTATGTTAGATTACTAAAAATTTTATTTTGCATTTTACATTATCCACGAGAGAGATTAGCAGTTAAATTAGATTAAATTAAAAATTTCAAAATTAAGTAATTTAACCTTAAATAGTTATACTTCATAATGGCATAACCGTTTATGAATAATTCAGGGCGAACTTTTAAAGCAGACTTGCAAAAATTTGTGAGACATCTTTCACAGATGCAACATATTTTTAGTAAGCTATGAATAGGTTTAAGAACGTATTAATAAATGTTCTATTAAATGTTAGACCAATTCAGAACAGACAAATTTTAGTGAAAATGGATTCTGTGCACAAAATATAGGTAAAATTCAATAGAAAATTTAAAGCTTCTAATGTACCTTGATGACTGATTTGCGAATATCGTTCCTAATGTAGGTAATAGATAATAAATGGCTTTTCGTAAACCATCGTAAGAAAGGTACAGAATTAACAGATATTAAAGACAGAATTAAAATTACATTTCATGAATATAGTTAGCATTTGTTATATTTGTAACATTATTTGCAGCACAGATGTAATTAATATTTTAAAAGATTTAGTGTATAATTATATAACTAATTGCATGTGTTGAATAACTTTTTGTTATTGGAGGAAAATAGGTTAAGCGATTGTTTTCATGATATTTGACATTATGTACTTTTTATATTAATCAGTGCATAGAAGTCAAATATTTAGGGCGTAGTAAATTTTATTGAAGTTTTAAAACCTAAAATATTCTTTTTTGGAAGAAATAGCATATTATTTAAATAAAAGCAATCGAAGGTAATAAAATTAATTTGAAACGTTTTTCTCTAGTCTACGTAATTAACGAGTTACAATAGAAAAATATTTGTAAAATAAATTTATGTGAAACTATGTTGCCACAAAAGTTTCTTCCGTTTTATGAATCCATTATATTTGTTTCAATAGAACAAAACAAAAAATGTTGTGCATCTATTATTTCCTTATAGAATGAAAAAACTTTTGATAAAATAATCTAAACTACATGTATGCATATAGCAGGACGTAAAAATGAAATGAAATTTAATTAGTCCGAGATTCCAGATATTTTAACTTCAAATTTAACTTTACTGTTTACAACATCATAATATTATTAGAATAAGAATTACGTTATGATGTTAACTTCAATTTTAATTTAAAGCGCAATTTTCAAAGTTCAACTTCTTATTGTAATACAAAACCATATATCAAAATTCAATTAAAAGTAACACAGAGTACACAGATTATATGAAAATGCTTAGAAAATGTCTTTTGAAAACAGAATACATACATCGTATTACGTTTAAAATGACTAACAGAGAAGAATATAATTTCAAAGAAAAATTCAAGTACATAAGAACAGAAAATAAAAGCCATTAGTCAGAGCTCGTAAAAATTACCAGATAAAAATCTAAACCCACGTAACTTATTGTTATATACTGTCTTAGAGAAACAAACACTACAAAATTTTAACTCTGATAAATTACCTATTTTTACGTTAAAATTGTTACATTCTGTATTTGCATTATAAATATACTACCTATGTTATATCCGAAGAGGTTAATGAAAGAGTGACACAGATACATTTTTCCCGAAAGTAAAAAATATAGTTGGAATAGGAGAAAATATATCAAATTATACTAAATATTCGAAATATATGGATTATAATATTTGTATTTAATTAAGTATTTAATGTTTTAAATAGTTTAGTATTAAACTTTCTTAGTATCTTAAACTAATACTTTTAATATTTTGAAAATGTAACACCTAGGTAAACTTACTTTATTAGTAATAGCTGGACTGCAAATGTTTGTACTCATTAAGTACACAAATATATGAATAAAGAACATACAAAATATGTCAGCAATATTTTTAATAAAAGTCTAGATTTTATCTAGACATTATCTAGATATTATCTGCGATATAATATTTAGCAAAAAATATTTAACCATACTTTTACAGTTATTCTGGTATGTATGGTTTGTGTTATGATAAATTAGGATATTTATTGCAAACGTATCTTCAGTACAAAAATCAGTGTACAGCGTGAATAACTATAACATATAACAAATGTTAAATATGATCCCTCTGAGTATTAAGGTTTATTAATTTAATGGATAATTGGCTGTTTGAATAATGATCTTTGCGAAATACACACTTTCACTAAATATCTTATTATTTTCAGATTGTCTTCAAATTTGACCAGAACATATAATCATGACAGATGTGTCTCATAACATTGTTAACAAAATTTTAAAAAATTAAAAATTTGAATGTTTCATCTAGCAGATAATAGTTTTCCATACTAAATGTTCAAATATTTTCGTAAACCCGTATACGTGTAATAATAGTAACAATTTAACTGGGGGTACTTACGCAAATTCATAATTTTATAAACACAATTTCAAGAATGGATCTTAACTAGAGAATTGGTTTATCCACTGTAAATTTTAACGAATATTATGCTTTCAATATTTTACATATTTTTCCGTTGTGTTTCTTGCGCCATTAAATTACAATTGTCTTATTGTTACTTTATCAGCAATAACACAACGTCTTTACATCGAAAATATCAAGTTAAATGGAAAGTATTCAATTCCATTCAAATGAGACTCATGATGACTACACAGAAAACTCATTTGCGAAAAGAAAATCCTTTGAGACGTTTCTGACCATTCGAAAGCGACCGTTCGAAAATAACGCCATTGAAATTACTCCATCGTTAAATTATCAGAACCACGGAACAGCGATGAATGTTATCATCATTCGCATCTTCCAGAGATAGACGATCGTTTTTGCCCCGTTTTCCCTTCTACTTTGGGATTTCGCTGAGCCGACTTAATGCGTTTCGCGTGAATCAGCTGATTTTTCAGCAGACTATGATTTACGAAGCAACCGACCGTTCGAAAATTGATCAAACACGGCTCGAATCCCCTATCGGTCGTTTGAGATCCCATCGAACGATGCCGATCATGTTCTTTAAACTTTCCTTTGCCGAGGGTGAAAGTTCCTCCTGCAAAAACTACCATCGAAACCTTCAGCTCATGGAAACATTGGAGACTTTTTTTCCCTTCTGATAGTTTTAATTCATGATGGCTTGAAGTTAGAAGAGATTATAGTAAAACAAATCGTAAAGCTCAATAAGATATTAATTACTGGTATAGTATAAGTATAGTATAATAAGATATTAATTACAGATATAAGTACAGGCAAATTCATATTCTTATGAGTATGATTGAAATAAATACCCTACCCTATAATATATAATAATCCTACCCTAGGTAGAAAATCTTTAGCCATTAAATATTACCTACAACAGGTACTATACTAAAGATATTTTTGTTTGTTATGTGCATTCTATACATTTCTGTACCATCAAATTTCCCATAAACGGATATATGCATAAATGCTACAATTCCGCAGTTTACTTTATTTATGTTTGTTTGTTTTTTAAATAATGTTCCGTTTGCGACATTCTTACGCTGTTTTAATACTTAATAGGTTAAGGTAGAATATAATGGTAGTTTCTCTGACTGACGTTACACGGGTGCGGCTACATGAGACCAAACGTCACCGAACGTTAACGAGTGACGACTGTACGCAGGTAAACGGTGTCATTAAGAAAGCAAGACGATTAACCTTTTCAAGAACGGCGCTGCTCAAGCGAGCATCAACGAAAAAGGAGGGAAATGATACTCGCTTGGTTGACCTATAATTAAATCGCTTCAACCAGCGACAATCTCGTTGTAACGAATATGCACCACAAATGTCGAAAAGAATTTTCACGATAATAGCTGTTGTATCGATGTAAATGGACATTTCAAGTTAACAAATGTATTAAATAAGTATATACACTCCTGTCCAAAAATTTCGGCACCTTTTTTGAACGAAACAACATTTTTCGTACATTTTTTTAAGGAATAAGAATATTATAAATTTAGATTGTATTTTCATGTAAATTTTCACGATGATTATTAGATGAAATATTTGTGATTCTTTGGGCACCGATCGAGTTGTTAATGATACGTTGCGCTTTGGAACTGTTTTAGGTCTGTCGTTTTTTCGTTTACACCAAGACGGAACAGAGCGCAGTGTACTATTAAAAATACGATCGAAATTCGGAGAACTGCAAATATGTCAAATATTAAAATTATAACTCATTTTTAAATATAACTACATAGTTACAATTTCAAAATTAATTACTGTTTCAATACTATAAAAGCATAATATCTTAGGAACGAAATATTTATTTACATAAAGTAGTCTTTTATTTTGAACCCCAATATGCCTCAAACTTATTTTAGGAAAATGATAAAATTAGAAAAATGTCTAAAATTGTCAATACATAACTAAGCTCATCAATTTCAAAATAACACAAGTCCATTTTTCGATACTATGCGAATTATCAATATAACTGTCCTCAATTTGCTATTTGATCTATCTACCAATCTACTATTGAAAATAATATATAATTCTTATCCCTTAGCTACTACGTTCTAACACAATGACATACATATTATAGGTTCACGAGATATGATGTTTTTACGGCCATCATTTTGAAACCATTAATCACGCATTCGTCTCATTAATTCAAGGGAAAAGCCAATTCTACTATTCAACCTGTAAAGCAGGTTTACAATAATGAGATACTACTAAAAACTACAAAATATCAAGACACGAAGTAGTTGTCCATACCTTAAAAATTTTATACCAAAATATACCAAACACACTGAAAACCTACAAACAGTGATTAAGTTTGACACAGATTTTTTTATTAAATATCATATTTGGAATAAACTAGTTAAAAGCATCATAATAAATTCGATGATTTTCAAAACAGTATAAGTTTTCGGTTTTACGAATCTTTTTACCTGACAATATTATGTTTTAACTAGTATTTCTGGGTTATAAGTAGCCACGATAATTTGAGTTACGTTTGGATTAGGTTACTTAAAACTCTAAAATAAATTTTATACTTTGTATTTCCCAAAAATCATTTTATATTTTAGATGATAAATATCATCGACAATAGATATCAGTGATATTTAAAAACAAATCTGATCTATTATTAATAAATATAACCCAAACTATTATAAATATTGATATCAATAACTGACTAAAAGTTAAAAATCCAAGGTACCAATTAAGAGTTGAAGATAAAATTAAATGAATTAAAGAAGATACACAAGAAAAATTGACGTTCTTTAAATATCGATTGGCGAACTTTCGCTTTTTCAGATGGCTCCGATTCCGATTACTAATTTTATTACTTGAGTTTTCTAGAGGTTCGAACAAATTCGAGAGTTATTACGAATGCGGAAAATATAACGCAGAAAATAGTCGATAGGTATGTTTGTTTAAACGACTCTCGTTCTCTCCCCTTCGAGCATTCACGGTACGTAAAGTCCGGAAATTACGAATAAATTGTTATTAGCTTAAGCGGTAGAACGATACTTTATTGCTGACTAGTTTATCGTTTCGAGGGTTGCAATTTTTTAAGCTGTTTACGCGGGTCATTGGACTTTCATGTAAATTGATAGAAGTGTTTTAATTGCCTTGAGTACGATAAATCTGTGATATAACGATCGAACTACGGGAAAATTGTCTCTATTGCAACAAAATTCTGATATACTATGTAATTTAAGGTAATTTACTGTGTGATTTCTTTCAACAAAAAGATTAGTATATCGACATGATTACTGTCGTAAAGAGGCTTCTGGGCTCACCTTAGAAGCTGTTGAACTAAGTGGAGCTGTACTAAGTATTTTACAAAAATTTTAATAATGTATAAATTATGCGGTATACTAACTTCTAATATGTAACTTGCAACACTATGTAGAAGTGATTCGAAGTAAAGTGACTTTGAAATTTTTATCTAAAAGTTAAAATTCTAGGATATTTTTCTCATAACAATTAAAATTAGACATTAATTGTTTTGCATAATTCTTAACTATCAAATATTTCTCAACTCTTTCAATTCCATTCCTATATTTTCAACACATTCATTGTTCATTAAAATGATTAAGATGAACGTACAGAAAAACATAAAAAGTAGTCTTATGTACCTATATATGTAATTTATTTATTAGTCTATATGTACCTCTCATATATATTTCGATATGTACATTTTAAGAATGAGCAAGTATATGACTGATGCTATTAATGTTCAAGAGAATATAAAATACATTAACATTTATTATTACGATTTAATCCCATTGGAAAACATATCTTTCATATGAACTTGCCTGGCGATATACTGAATTTTGGAATTGTCTTTTTATAATATAAAATACGATACAATTTTTGAATTATGTTCTTCACTTATGACTTTCATATTCACCTCATTCTCCTCATCATAGTCCCAAAACTTGAAACATCAATGACAATGGGCGGAAACTTGCCTTAGAAAGAAAACACCTTTTAGTAGTGATGGATTCAAGAAGTACTGAAAAGAAGTACCACGGGGCAGGAAAGTAAGCGTTGCTCTTCATCGCTCACCATGACGCATTACTGTATTCTTTCATTCGTATATTCTGACATTTTCGGCCAATACACGTTCTTATCTTTATGATTGTTTTGGGTTTATCAAAAATAACTAATCTAACCGGCATCCCTTTCATGGGACTTCTCTTTATCTTCATAGATACTATACATCATAAAAAGGTACGAACATGATAGCTTTGAATCCTCTATAAATATTAAAAGAAAAAAAGAAGTGGTAATTTTACATAGACTCGAATTTAATTGCAACAAATTGCAAATATTTTAGCAAAAGCCAAAAACATTGCCAAGTAGAATCAATCACTGCTTGAACAAGTTCGAAACTTTACCAGCACTTTGCCAGAAATGTTCGTTTCGTCCAGAATCATTTTTCTCAACCATCGTTCTTAGATAGTTACAAGTGCGAATTTTGAAATAAAATATGGGATTTTGTTCATCGTCTATAATTTTATAGAATTTTTCTATTGTAAGAATTCAATGAAAGGGTAACGCCTTTCTGACTCTCGCGATTCAATTGTTACTTGCAAAGGATTTGATTCGTTAAAATATCAGAATTATAAATAGATTTTCGAAACTTTCCAAGTACTCGTTCCGAGGTTCGAAACCAGCTCATGAAGATCGAATACTATACAAACACGATGATATTATATCTTGTAATTAGTATTCGAACCCTATGAAGCGAATCCTGGTTATCTGGATTTGATACGAATTTATAAATACATATTGATCTTAGTCCCATCACTACTCAGAACGTGAGAAATCCATGAAAGTCGACGAAAACTGATCTCGAAAAAGAAAACTCTCTTTACTCGATATACAGCAAAATGAAAAGGATGAGACGGAGAAAAACGAGGTGGTACGAAGCAGTAACGTAAACGCGGACGAGTGACACGTGCCCGAAGAGTCATTATTCCATCAGCATGCCGGTTCGTCGACGAGTAGAGACGCACACGTGTTTACGTGTCATTACGCGCAAGTGCAGGCGGATGACGCGAAACGAAAGTCATAGGTCTGAAGTGGGAAATGGCCACGAAGAAACACGATGTGACGAAAGCGATTGAGCGTTCTTCGCATTGAACGACCGGCCGGTGAAACAAAGATCAACGTCTATTTACTCGCTGTAAAATTTGTGGACGCTTAACGACGCGTAAGTACGTCATCGCCGACATCCCTACACCCGTGAAATTTATCGAAAATTTAAAGTGATCGCAATTAATCGTGCAATGGTTTCATTTAAATGTACGTATTTCATGTACCGCTATGATTCTATTTATGTGTTTTGTGATTGCAATGGGGTATATTTTGGATATGGATGTATAGTTATGAAATGTATTGATATTGACGTTGAATCATACTATGCGACAAAAAGATAACATACCTCAAAAATTTGATGTATATTATGATAAAAAATAGAGAGAAAGGAACCTATTGCGTATTTAGAACGCCACGTAAGTTTAATAAAAAATAAATCAATAAATATATATATAATAGAGATATATAAAATAAAAAATATATAGAATGTATCTAACATATTTAGTAATAAATAAACAACGATAATATTCTATGTAGATATAATTAAAATATCTAATTATGATATAATATTATTCTTTGTGAATTATACATTTATATAACAATATATAACTTTATATAAAAATATATACAGGCAGAAAGTGAAAATAAGACAATAACAGACATAAAGAATAGGCAGCATAGGTTAAGAAAAAACAGTTCATTGTAACGATGTATCCGCAGTATGTATCTTATTTTAGCCGCAACCATATAACAAATGGAAATTACACTCATCAAGAGTACACTTATCGCAAGTATGCTCATTAATCGTGTATGGTCACGGTCATTATAATTACAGTGTCATAAACTCATCACATTACAACGATCGTGATTACGGTAGTAAAAAGTCATGCAGTTCCGACGTATCTTTCGTTCACGTCTTCATTTTCTTACAATTACTAGTAAGAAATTTATCATTAATTACCATATATTATCATATTAAATGGATACTCAACAGTCACAATCAGATACTTGATATTATCACTTTGACTTACTACTATCCATCTATAGCGAAAAATACTGCAGATCGAAGACCAATCGTTTCTAACGAGACACATTTTGATATTAATATAAGCTTTTTATATGGATGCATAGAGAAGATATTAAGATAAAATTCTCTTTTTTTCAATGGAATCACACATCTTTTATTTTATTACTCGATATAATAACTTTGTCATTCTTTATAGAAGAAAGATTACCTAATCCCAAACTAATGGTCACCCTTATGGTTCGAAATTAATAACTTTTTGATGTATATCAAAGTATTTACATATATCAAAAAGTCATTAATTTCAAACCATAAGGGTGACCACTAGTTTTGAAAACTTTTGTCGGAAGTCTTAATTCATGACATATGTATTTCATTAAACCAGCAATGGGTATCGAAATTAACACAATATTAAATTAAGATATTTCTTAAACTAATGATATTTTCTATATAAATGGGATAATACTTTTGTAAAAAAAAATGATTGCGAGAGCGATATAGTAACAAAATACGATTCCATTTATAAATTCCGCACTCTTGCTAAATAATATATACTTTACCCTCTTTGCAATTTCTTTCATGGATCTAATCATAGATACTTATGTTCTCTTATAACACAATCGAAGAAGTAAGAATATTTTAAAACGAAACATATTCATGCATCGATAAATCAATGTTACGTTTATAATTCACTTCAAATTTGCTTCATTTCCAAAAGGAATATAGTAACAAAACCAAATATAGTAACTAAACATGACTATAGATTTTCAACTAGAAGAAAGGAACCTGCGCTGGGCAACCAGTTACGCAGAGTGCATGCAAGAAGATGCAATGCCGGCACATCTCGCATCTGTCGTAGGGTATCCCCCACCTGGGAGAACTCCCTCCTTTCAGATATCGTTTCTTTCAACGTGGTAGAAACAGGTACAGCCGGAAAGCGGGCCGCGCTCGGAAGCTGCTGCATTAACCCATTAGGTCTTGATATCTTATTACATGATCCCCCAAAAATCTGGTACATTTTAAAGCTTCGATAGTCTACATCCTACGTCGCCCATTTATTGTACCCTAATTTTTTTACAACATACATTTGTTCAATTTTTTCAACAAAAATTCATACCACTTTTTATATTTTTGTAAATAATTTGTTCATCTAATGAGACAAAATAGTTTTCCACAAATATTATGCTATAGGAATCACAAGTTTGGAATTCTTATGTATTTCGTACATAATATATAATATAAGCAATTTTATTGAATTGAAGGATATTATTAATGCTATTTGTAATGTTCATTACTAATTAATAATTTAATAAACGAGTAATCCAATAGAGGTGCAATTCGAAAAGTGATTCTAGATAATTGGCTGATAGTTATTGGAATAGAATGGAAATATTTTTTGTATGCAAATTTTTGTATATAATATTATATAATTATATTATCATATTATTTCTTATCATTATTTCACTTTTACATATTAATTTTGTTTTAGTTTCTTAACTACATGTCGATAACAATTTCATTTTAAGATTCATGTGGCATCATCTGTCTTATCAAATGCAAATACATAGTGCAAGACCATAAAAAAATTTAATTCTTTCTTTTTAACTATGCCACATTGGAATACTCCATTTTGTACACAAAGTATATAAACCGTAAGATGAAAATCAGAAAACTAAGACAGACAGAATTCTAATTTTGTTGAAATAAAAAATATCTATTTAATACATTATCGTTGGTAATCTATAAATGTCAGAACAAAAAATACGAAATATTCCATGATAAGATATTAAAAATATGAATTAATGGAGAAAGAAGAGGAGGAGAGTGGCAGAGGAACTGCCGCTTCGCAACATGACCTCGACGACTCTCGATGTCAATTTCTCGTTACATTACCTCCCCTTTCTAGGCTACGCACACCAAAGGTCACTGTGCTCCATCTGGTTTCTCTTTGAAAGATGAAAGATGAAAGAACCCAGTGCCAGGTTTTGCTGGAATTTCTCCTGGAATCGAAGCCAACCGCCAATTAACCCGACAGGCTTGTGCTAATTGGCAGATTTAATTCGATATCATTTTTGAACGACTGTACAGTGATTGCATACGGTATCAGCGTTTATTATCGAATCAGTTTCGTTTATTTTTAGATTTAGATTGACGTATTTTATTTAATTTTATTTAGTCGTATATTTAAATCTAATTACTTTATCTAGCTTTATTTATTTTTAGACTTAGATTTATTTATTCTTTTTAGTTTTACTTATTCTTAGAGTTAGATTTGTTTACTTTTGAATATTTTTTATCATTTTTTATTGTTTTCAATCAACTGTTAAACAAATCGTTTAAAAAGTTTTTTACATAATGTCTTTCATGAAACTGGATAAGATGGAGAATGTATGGAAGATACCGATCACTAAAAATCAAAATAATACGAAATATTCAATAGTTCAAAAATTAAAAATAATGATTATTAATACAGTGGAAAGTCCAAGATTTAATAAAAAAGCTTTTGAATAGTATGGAAAGGAGAATTTTTTATATGGCATTGACTCACCCTTCAATAGTAATACTAATTCATTGTTTGCATAGATGTTGTAATAGTATCGTATATAGTATATCTAACGTTTAAAAAAAAGGATAATAGTTTTAACAATGGTAATAATAATATACCAGCTGAGAACGGGATAATTTTATAATATTGATCAGCAGTATATCTAAGCATACACAAACCAAATAAATATTCTAAGTTAATTTTCTAGAACAGAAACATCGTATGGAAAAGATTGTATTCCCATCTTTGTCTTATTTGTTATGTAGAATCACAATATACAAAGTGAATTTTCTATCATATTTTATTTGCTTATTTGACTATTCATGTAGTTCGTATAGTATAACATATTTATATAATTTGGGTATTTTAACAGTTTAAATACTACTATAAAAGGAAACCTTTTTTCTAGTACTGAAAGTCATGAGAAACAACAAAATTTTGCCCTTTTATTTCGTTTTACTTAAACGTCCACCATTTCCAAACACTTCCTCTTGGAAACAAAACCGCCTCTGCCTCAGAAAACCTTCCAACAGACATCAAACTATCTAACCATCCGCGAGAAGGGGCAATTTAGGAATTAATTCGACGAGCAATCTCCACGAATAGCACTACTTCCGATAACTCCCGGGCAATTTCTTTTTCCCGCTTTGAAAGGCTAGCAGAAGGTTCCATGATGAAGAAAAGAAGAAGAAGGTTGATGCATTTTGAGAGGAACAAAGAAAGAAAAGAAAGGGATGATGAGAAGATCAGACAAGTCGGTCCCTCTCTTCGTCTCTTTCTCTCTTCGTCTTGGCTCATTTCATCTGCTCGCCATCCTTTGTTCCCACGCCTCTTCTTGGACCGTCTTCTTCTTCGTCTTCTTCTTCTTCTTCTTCTTCTTCTTCTTCTTCTTCTTCTTCTTCTTCTTCTACTTCTACTACTACTACTACTACTACTACCACCACTACTACTACTACTTCTTCTTCTTCTTCTTCTTCTACCACCGATATTGCCCGTCGTTCGTTCGTGAATCACCGTTACACTCAAAGGGAAATTTAGACGAAGGCTTGGCCAGTTGGAGAAAACAAAGAAAAAAGGAATTATAAAAGAAAGAAAATCACCGTGGTGGTTTGGAGGCGAGACGAGAAGGTTGTTGCAGGTTCAGGAGGATGTGAGATTGTGAAAGTCGCAGGTAAAAATGAGCGAGTTTACTAGGGAAAAAATTTTCTTTCGCGCCTCGTTTCCTTCCTGATTCGTTCGGTGTTAGTGAGGGAACCGGTATGAGAAACCGGACGAACGCGCCGCGGGAAACATCGTGGCGTATGAATATTGGAAAAGTAACGGGACCCAGGAGGCGAAAGCTTGGACGCTTGCATCTCAACCTCGTCGCGGTCCACGGCTTGACTTTGAAACGATAGTGTTCTTCTTTCAAAAGTTAACCCTTTAAACTACGAAGAATTAAATTCTTTGATGAAAATAATATGGGTAAATATATAATAATAATATAATAAAAAATATGAAATATAGTAAAAAGCACATTTTTATAGTCTTCTAATGGCATAACAAATTTCTATCTAGGTTTTGTTTTTCTACTCGTGTTCGTTATATCATGTTTATGTAAATTAACAAAATAATTTTTTAATTAATCTTTTGAAGCCATATTAGCCTTAAAACCTTAGGTAGAACAATCTTCTATAAAGCTTCTGCTTATGAATTAGAATTTGAAATCGAAAATTGGGTATGCGTGTGTTCCAGTTCCATTAAAGAAATTACAAAAATAATTTCTTAATGAATTTCTTCTTTTCTTATTGAACAAAGAGAAACTAATTGAAATTTAAAATATGACGTAAAAATGATAGAATTTTGAGACATAATAATTGAAAATATGTCTAACAAAGAAATACTTCAGGAACGAAGATCTTAGGAAAGATCTCGGAATCGACTCAATCGGGAAAGCAATTGTACAATACGCCAAAAGATACGAAGAGATTAGTCAATTATTATCCAAATATCTAAGCAAACGATCTATACAGTCAACTTATCTTAAAAAGATTAATTAGAAAACACCCAAACGACTTAACAAACTGAAAGGATATAAGCTAAAAATTTAGGTAACTATGTGCTACTGTCATTAACGCGTCATATATAAATTTGCCAAATATTTTCAAAATAAATTGCAATCTACGATAAAGAGCTTTAAAAAATTACAAAATAGAGGAAGATAGAAATAAAAATTTGAATGGTTATGTACAAGTAGGAATAGAGTGGAAGTGAAGGAAAATGGCTACAGAAAATTCAATAAAACTGCAATGTCCTGACGTGATCTATCGTCGTGTACGAAAAGAAGATCAGACACACGGCGGCAGCTAGTGGGGAAAGGGTCGAAGATGGAACGATGAATAAAATGTGTTCGCGGATTTAGGGGCAAATTTAGTGCCTCAAAGTGGGTTATGAATAAAAAGAGAAATTTATTGTAATGTAAATATAAAACAAGAATACTATTGAAATGAACTTACTATAAAAAATATTTTATATGAATAATGTCTTAATTTAATCAAATATTAATGTAAATTAATTGTTAAATATGATAGTGTGATACAATATTCAGTTAATAAATCATTATGAAATATGTACCTACACGCCACATATTGTTTTATATGTTTTATTGTTTTCATAATCATAAAGATTTATTGACAAAGCATAATTATGTGATTGTTATAAAGAATGGATCTTTTGAAACATTTATCACATATCTGAATAAAGTAATAAAAAAATTAATCTAGACAGTCAAGAAACAATAGTATTGTCGTAATCCTCACGTTGCTCATGGTTAGTAAATTTAATAACACTTATTTGAAACGTCGTCTCTTGTTCGGAATTTTGAATTCCCAAGGTAGAATCAAATGGAATTGCCGAAACTTACAAGTAGTAGTTAGTAAAAGAAATATGAATAGCATTGATACAAAAATAATCGATTGTTTCGTGCATATTGTGATAGAAATAGCATTAGATAGAATAAAAAAATACAATTCTATATAATTATTGTTACAATTCAAATTTTTCTTTAATACCGATAAACTCTCATTTTATTCAATCTATAATACTAAAATACTGTAAAAGCTATAAAATTTAATCTAGCAGAAAACCTCTAGCAGAAAACAATAGCCAAATACTCTGAGTCAAAATCTTAATAATTTTGTACTAGTTGAATGAAAAAGTTACCAAAAAGAATTAAAAAATGATTTAAAAAATTCTAATTATACATCAACAACTAACACTAGTTATAAAAAAGCCGAATACGTTATAATTAGTTTGAATATTTAATATGCAGCTTTCTAATCACGAATGGATTTAAACACCAGGCAATATTTGTCCAATAATCATATCGTTAGGTCATAAGGTGAGCTTCTAATTTTTGGGCAATTAGAATTACGATTCATTTCCAAAATTAATATGTATACTGTATTTATATTTTACGATTAAATAATATAATTTCAAATCTGATTTAGATTGGTTACTTGTAATTTAACGATAGAGGTTGAAAGTTAAGAAAGGTTAAAATACATTGCCCCTAAAGATATCTGAAATCGTCTCACACCCAAGTCTCCATCCTCACCCTCGTCGGCTTCGCAAAGCCTTTTGACTCTTCATTCGAGGTCACATCCAGAGACAAAAGCGAGGTATCTGAACGCGAACACCACGAAAAAGCGTTTTTCGGCGGAACGCGGCGACCGTAAGGTATGAGTAGATTTCGAGCCGAAAGCCAGAGCCGAAATAAAGCAAAGAAGGAACACGGTGGATAAATTGACCGGTAGCCATTCTACCAATGGAGGGAGAGAAAGAGGGTGACCAGGGGTCAGAAAAGACCGACCAACCATGCCTGATTCTCTGGATCTCTCTCTAGCTCGCCGAAGGGAAGATAAAGGAGGGGTGGCAAAGAGGATGGGTGGTGAGTGCATTCGGCGAAAGGAGGAGAGAAGGTTCCGTGAGAGTACGCGAACGATAATTCGGAGCCGCGCGGCCGACTCAAAGGACCCGCGGGACGATATATCAATGCCCTGCTTGCAGAACAATTCGAACTATCCGCGATACACAAAGAAAAATACCAAATCGAATGCCTGGAATAGCGGTGAGCGGCTTCTTCCATCGCTTCTCTCTCTTCCACCCTCTGTTGGCTCCATCTTTCTTTCTCTTTTTAACACGAAGCCTTCCTGAGGAGAAAGAAGGTATGGGTAGGTGTGTTCTGTCTTCGTCTTTCTATTGATAGTCTCTGCTTTGTGCAGGTATGTATTTGTGTGTACGTGTGTGTGCGTGCGTGTAGGTGTATGGATAACGTTTTCCTCGAGTTGAGACACGTTGGACTGCCCGATGCCAATGGACTAGCTTCGAGGACTATGTTCGGGGACTTTAAGGGTATTTGCCAATATGTATAATGCAAAAGTTTAGGTGTGTGAGATGGGGAGATGGCAGTTGTTTCTATCTAGCGAAGATGGCGATTTTTAGTGTTGTAGGTATAGTGTGGATTTTTATGCATTTATATAAAATTTAAAGATGCAAAAATTGCACAGAATGCATATGATATATAAAAATGTTAAAATAACTCAAATACAGTACTCGTTATAGTTCTTAATAGATAGCAGGAACATCTATTTAAGGTCTATTGTCATAATTGTCTCCATAAAAATATAAACTGCATAAAAATCCGTAGTCTAGTTATTGGACTTAACTCTTTAAATACTGTTTTTATATACTTAAACAGATAAATACTTGTATTTAAACGGTCGATATTAAGATTTTAATTAAGTTTGGAATATAGAAATCGCTTATTGACGACTCCATTTTGATTAGTTTATTATAGGGATAATTATAATTTCGTATTTATACTGCACTTTGTCCTACAAAACAAGTAATTGTATTTGTTTACGAGCGTATGTATTTAAGCGTGGAAGTTCACTGAATGTCTCAAAACGAAGTTCACTTGTATTTTGCTCCTTCCTTTTTGCGTTTTGAGAGAATGATTTACGACAATATATCCGTAGCACTCAAAGGATTAAAGTCAGATAACTGAGTGAGAATTACGTATAAAATTTGTGTATCTTAAATGCAAGAGATTGAAATTGCTGTTTCGAAAAAGGCACAATGGTAAGCATATGCATGTACTTCTGTTCAAAAGAATCAGGACATTAGCTTACTTTTCATAAAAAAATAATATTTTATAATTAAAAAATTACAGATATAGTGTATTAGAATTATTTTATTCCTTAGGAAAGAGAAGAAATTGAAGGTTATTATATGATTAGCAGCAAAATGCATTTTTTCAAACAAAAAACTATTACAAAATTTATATAATAATATAATTAAAATATATTAAAAGTTTTATACTATCGTATATAAAAAATAATTTTAATTCACATGCTCGTCACTGTATTAAAATTGCCCTGTATATTGACACATTCTAATAAAAAAAAAAAAAGAACGTAACATTACTTATTCACTTTATTGACATACAGAATAACATTTAACATCACAGTCGAAGAATTATCGACATTTACACCCTTCACTAATATAAGCCAAATATTCTAAATCATTTACTCAATCTCAAACTAAACACCAACTCGCCTCCTATTTAACCTTCAAGAGTCCCAATTGAACCCTTCAAACAACCTCCATCGACTCCTTACCACCCTCCATAAACAAGCAATTACTTCTCTTCGCACTGTCCTAAGTACCTCATGCTTCATTCAAACATCCTTTATAGTCTATATTATGCCTTTCCTTATCCAATCATCTCCAGTTTAACCACTCATCGATCATTGATTCATTGCGAGAAAACGAGATATTTGCCACAAAATAAAACGAAGGTTTACTTCTTTTGTTTTTTATCAGAATTTTATATTATTATATTATTATGCACTTACGTTTTACTTTTTATGCATTATTATTTTACATTATCGTATAAGACATATTAGCATTTGATGCACGGCTATAGATGAAAACGATGTACCACAATAAGCATAAAATTAGGAAAAAACTAAAATCATAAGATTGGTAAAGAACTAAAATTTACACGTTCTGAATGCAGAAATATAATTGGAGCTAACTCGAAACTATTTCTTCCTGTCTCCTTCAAATGTATTGTATGTATCTAACGTTTAATAATTACGAGTTAATTTTCACTAGCAGTAGTAAATATATGTTATAATAACTAATAGTTAATAAATAATACTAAAAATATAATGTAAAACATTTTACATTTTGAATTTTCACTGCAATTATTAACTGAAGTATTTGTGGTTCTTCAGATTTCGATCGTACATTTAATATTGCTTGCATTATGTTCGGATATTTCGTGATCATTGCAGTTCACTTCTCGCTGTCAGACTTGAACATATCGATTCTCCGGAGAAGTGAACCGAATGTCCGCGAAACATTAGAATAAAGCGCAAAGCACCACTAAAAACACGATCAAAATGCAAACAACTACAAATATTCATATGTCATCAATATAGATTTATTACACATGTTATTTAAGATCAAATTTAAATTTAATAATAATCATATAACGTTTGAATTGGTATTACAGATGCTCTTGCTTGAAACTATAAACATGTGAATTTGCAAATAATTGTTCCAGTCCAAAATTTAAATTGCCTCTATAGAATACGTCTATATCAATAGATGTTCTTAGATTTTCGATTTATAATACACAATGCAATCAGTGGCTGCAAAAAGTATTTGCACATTGTATTTATAATGGAATTATATACTTAATTAATTAAGTCCGGGTATATTAAATTTCGTATCATTTGATAGTATTATAGGTACTTTTATGTAACTACAAAAATTTGTTACTATGAGAATGAAATAGAGAACCTGATAATAGAACGCTTTATTGGAAAATGAGGATATGTGTAAAAGTACGTTTCGTAAGCACTGTATATCGTTTTCAGCTGCTATATAAACGCAATAAACGCAGAAAGGACAAATCCAGCAGGCAGATCCACTATCTGGCGCAGAACAGAACTATACGTCAATCGAGTGATGGAGCAGCGGTTTGGTTATAATTGGATCAGTTTAGTTAGGTATTGCAAATATTGGCAGCCAGGGAAGCTGGCGACCCAGTGATGAAACCTAATTGGGTAAGTCGGCCTGGCTTGGCGCCAAACGAACCGGCCCAGCTTCGAATTCTAGATAGCCCTGTCGATGATGCCTTCCCATCTCTAACCTCTCTCTCCACTCTTCATCCTTGCTTTCTGTGTATTTCATGATGCCGCCTCATCCGTCGTCGCGACGCACGGAAATTGACACGTAAATACAACAGTGTTGGTGTACGTGAAAATGAAAATGGAGGTTGGGGAATTCGTTCGAGCGACTGGTTTAATTGGACTGCAATGTTGCGATGGGACGCGACTACGCGACGTCCAAATTGCATTGGAAGAGGAACGGACCGGCCACGGACCACGAGAGGGGAATGATGATGAGAGATACCAGAGAAGGGGATAATTAGAATTACCTAAACAAGGGAATAGTGAAGAAGAAGCAACCATAAAATACATAATTACAAAACATACAAACGAATACACTTAAGAGTATGATGTAAATCAATGTAAATACAAATTTGGCAGAAATTTAACACAGACTTCTAATAAATTTTGATTTTGATTGAATACTTTAACACAAACTATTTCGAAGACTTTTTATATTTTATTGAAATCAAATAGTATTTAGAATGATTAAAATGCAGATATAGAATCTTAAATAATTGTAAGAAGAATTCTAAAATATACTTCCATCGTTGCACGTAACGACGCATGGTTTTGTAATATTTTCTTTTGTTGTAAGTTTTTTTCCGCAATTAATTATGACAAACAAGTAATGCGAGGCTTTAATAAAATCAGATTTTACGACTGTTTACATAATCATAGGTTGAAAGAGAATATATTCCAATATACAAAATATATAAAAACAAATGAAAGATGTGCTATTCACATATGTGTAAATTAATTTCGAAAATACGTTTGTTATTTTTCTGGGACATTCTATACTATTTTATTTATTACTCTTAAGTACATATAATTGACTTCTTTATTTCTATATAAAAATATTTTTATTATTTATATATTTTCTTTTAATGATATAGGTAATAATAAAAGGAAGTCACCAACTATAACAAAAAATTATTCAATGTATAAATTTAATATCTCCTATGTTGAATATACTTAGAAATATTACACGTCATCATTGACCAGTTTTAATTTTCCAAACATAAAATTCCATTAAAAAATAATATTTCATCTATTACTTGAATACATCGTAGCTTTTCTAGAGGAATGACGCACTTAAGGAAAGTAATTTTTTAATTTAAAAAAATCGATTTGAAATAGAAGATTCCAAGTAGAAAATTATTTATTACTCAACCATCTAACAATAAAAACATTTTTCTTTTTATATAATTCCATTAATATACTTTGAATTGAGAGAAAAATATTGCTTATGTATATTACTTACTACTTAGAAAAAAGTTAAGCAGTTTTTGCGAATTGCGATATTCTTTTTGTTGAATAATATGATTTTATTAGATAATTAGCTGTATTAAATATTGTTTGAATATTGTTTACTATATAATGTTTACATATTACAATATATATACTGTATGTATATAATGTAAATATGATAAATATTATAATGTTATAGTAAACAATAAACAATATTACAGTATTACAAAATGTAAATATAAAATACATATATTATATATTACATATATAAACAATACCTGGAACGTTATATACTGTAATATTATTTACTGAATATTGTAGTGAATATTATATTCTACTAAATATTTTACTTTTAGTCAATTTTTGTAGCTATCTCAAAACTGGCCATCTTTGAGATGTCTCGCTCTTCTGGAGAATCGACGACTTTTTATATTTTTATATATTGCATATATTTCCATATAAAATTCCTATATGCCATATACCAACACTAAGAATTACACTCCACTTCATATACACATTCTACTCTTAGTAAATGTGTCATGCTTCTAGCGAATTTAATTTTCTATATTTTTATATTTTCTGTACGTTCTATATTTACCATATATTGCATATTTTTATATATTGTACGTTCTTCACCTACTATACGAATAATAAAGAATTATATAACTCGAAATACATATATTTCGTTTTTTGTAAATAACCCTACATAGCACTGAAGAGGAATCTGTAGCCTTGGACGTTCTTCCTGTCCGCGAGGAACGCGATACTTTGAAAAGAAATTTCGGTACGGGGTGAACGAACCGTAGAAAAGCGACGTGCTCGCCGCTCGGGATGCAGCGTGCATTGTAAACGAGCCGGGCGACAAGTGTGCACTTGATAGTGTTGACCTTTCAATGACGCTAAGCTACTTCTCATCGTTGCCGTTACCATCTCCTCTTTCTCCCTGTATTCTCTTCTCACGCTCCACCTAGACTCTAGACAATCCACGGCTAATTTTCAAGAAATCGTTAAACATACCTCACTCCGCCAATTCTCTCCTTTAGTATCACAATTCTAATGCTAGACTTTAACTAATAACTATCGCCTTAATCAATACGATTAATACAAATAAGTTTTTAGGAAAACTTTCTAGCTTCTCAATATTTTTGTAGGTAAAAACAAAAATTGTTTTTAAAAAATCTAGCTTCTAAAATTGTTCATAATTTTCGTAATGTTACGTAACTTTTAACTATTCAAATTGTTTAATATCACAGATATATTTGCAAGTTTTCAGTAATTTATGATATTTTTTGTACAGCTTTGCAGTTTTTGTAACCTTTGAAGTTTTTTTTAGCAGCGTTTGACATTTTTAATAATTTTCGAAGCTTTATGTAATTATCTATGTAATTTCCCAATATTTTCGTAATTTTCGCTTTTGAATTTTTTCATAGTTCTCAAAAGTATTACTTTCGTATCTTACAAAACATTTGTCTAGCTCTAGAAATTCTTTTTCTGTAAATCTTGAGAACTTTTATAACTTCAGTAAATATGAACATATAAATCAGCAATTCTTGACAATCCTAATATCATAACAGAAATTATATAGTAACGAAAAGTCGAATGAGATGAAATCAAGAGGACAGGCCAGAATAAACGTTTAATTTGGAGTTAAATTGCTACAAACATGATATGATATGAAAACAGGCACCGGAGACTGATCGTGATTGACGACTATCAAGCAAATGAAACTATTCGCTGGTTCCACAGAATACTGAGTGCAAGCGGATGGGAAACGTAAACGGGCGTCGGAGGTCGTGGCAAGTTCGAGGTTAATCGTTCGTTTGGCATGGTCTGCCTCTTGGACTGCCCACGTTATATAACTTTAAAACGAATGAGAAAAAATGATATTAACGTAAATGTCAAATATATATCTACTAACTGTACCCATTAAAGACATTAAAGTATACCCATTTGCATATTTTTTACTAGACAAGGACAAATTTTAGATTTTTTAGTACGATATAAATATGTATGCATGTATAACTATATGTACAATAGTCTGCTGAATTTTGTGCATTTTTATAGTTTCGTAAACATAACTAAAGGAATAGAGTTTAAATAGAAACTTGCTTTATTTGCCAAATATTATAATATATACTTTATTTTGGATATTATATTTTTGCATATTATACGAATTATGTACAATTTTGCATGTTCAAATTTCTCGTAATATATATATATATATATATATTACACTAGTACTACATATACTATTACATAATATATATGATTATATATTATGGGATAATTAATATAATAAGCAATTATTATTTGTGATTTATCTTTGTCACAGGTTCTCAAACTTTTATGAAATTATCATTTTTGGATTATTCATCCGGCAATTTTCGATAAATAAAATTCTCCTAATGAACATGTACACTACTCATACTCATGAACATGTACATGCTCTTCTTATATTATATTATACTCTTATATTTTGCGATCTACTCGTTGGGAATTTATAATCTATGGGATAATAGCGATTAATTAGACTACGAATTTTTCTACATCTATAGGAGATTTGAATCTGTAAAATCCTATAAAATGCACGTATGCAAAAATATATAAAATATTTAGATTATAGCATTTATTATAATATCCTAGATCAAACAATTCTCTAGATCCCATTTTTTAATTATATTCATAAAAACATGAATTTGCATAAATATGGGCAGTCTGATGATAATAGTGTTGATGTTACACACATGTAGAATATCTTTTGATTGCACGATTTGTTATGATAAATTAAAAAGTTATAATTCCAAAATTTTAAATATGCGATTTTGTTCGAAATTCTCATATAAAAATAAAATATTCTTATTTACATGCTTCCCACAGCCAACAACAATTTCAATAAACAATTTAAAACAATCATTAATTCATTCCATTAATTCCATTTTCATCGATTCCAATTCATTACATTAATTCCACAAGAAGGTGATAATTATCGCGGTTTGTTATTAATTTCTCATTAATTCGCACATGTTCGTAATGGCTACGTACAGTTATTGCAAATCGAGCAAAGTGTCCGGATACTTACAAGCGGTAGTGTAAAATGAGTGACGAAAGGAGAAAGGAGAGAAGGCAGAGGATGCTCGATGCTCGCGCGTACGCTCGCACACGCGATCATAGGTGCGTTGTATACATATGTATAGACTGGCTATACAATCTGACGGTGGATCACGTGAGCGGAGGGCCCAACGGCTGCCACGGCCCCAATGAATAATTCATGTCGAGCCATGAAGTCACGGGGACCCATGATCGTCGTCGTAACGCACGCAGCGCTGCTACGCTTGCTGCTTCTCTCTCCACGAGAATCGTTGCCTGGCTTTTACGCGGCTATTACTTGCCTTCGTTGCTGTCTATCCTTGCCGAAACTAGATTCAAGGATAAAAGAAGCTTCCACGTTGATTGATTTTTGGAATATTTTTCGTGTATAAGGTTTTTAGAATGTTAATTGTGAGACTGGAGAAATTTATTGATTTGTTTTAAGAAATTTGAAAGCTGTTAGATTTGAGCATCAAAGAAACAGATAAAATTGTGCAGAACAAATTTCGAGATTTAATTGTGAAGAATAAATGCAAGGATAAATTTAGAATACATTAATATAAAAATAGAAGTATTGCCACATTTAGCATTAAAGCTACTAATTAGCGTAATAAAGGATAGAACTTATACCAAGGAAGTCAAAGTACAAGGAAAATTATTTTAAATTACAAGAGAAATACAAAATCTTTCTACATGTTTTGCAAAAATATTATTCAAATTCCTAAAATTACATTATTGTAAATCAATAAAATTTCTATGAAAATTATGAATTGAGTTTTAAATGTTATATTTTGTATACGCTTGTATCATAAAATATATATCCAAATCATTGTGCTTAAAACGTGACAACATTTAAATTATAATTCAATTACTTCTTGATAATGCTAATGTGTATAATGCACTTAGCAACTATCTGAAAAATGTTGTCAATAAACATTTACTGAAATCGTAAATTATTTCAAACTAATTACATAAGATCACATATTTTTTAAATAATGATTATTCAAATGTTTTATTCAAATAATGTTCTAATCTGCAGTATACTGTTTATTTTATACCAAATTCGCCGAGAAAGATAATATGATAATGTTTG
The DNA here is from genome assembly GCF_024542735.1 of Bombus huntii. Taxonomy (NCBI): domain Eukaryota; kingdom Metazoa; phylum Arthropoda; class Insecta; order Hymenoptera; family Apidae; genus Bombus; species Bombus huntii. The sequence goes on from NC_066244.1 coordinate 1,593,373, forward strand.
TAGTTGACTTAGTTCACTAAGTATGCCATTTACAACATATACTTCCAAAATATGTGAAAGAAATCTACGAATCGTTGAACATTTATATTCATGGATAATGCACTATTCTTTATCTTGCATCCACTTCTATTGTATTCGTTGTTAGATTTACGATGGTATATAGTTTACCTCGCCCTTGGATCTTAATTATAACTGAAAGTACAGTTATCTTCTTGTTTTATTCACTCGTTTATTGCTGTATCTAACTTAATTTCATGCAGCATAAACTTACCATTTTTCAATCTGACTGATTTCGAGTTCGTAACTAATATTAACAGGATTATATATACTTTTTTCATTATAAACTGATTAAAGAATGTTATAAAACTTGTGAAGGAAGTGGAAAGTTCGTATCGTTGACTTTCATTAATAGCATTAATAAAAAGTAGCAGTTTATAATTGAATTCTATTATAATGAAGACGTAAAAATCTTTGTGAATGAAGCTTCCAATGACTTTTTTTTAAAAGGCTTCAGAAATGTATGCCTGATGAAAATATAATGATAGTAACAAATAAAACAATAATATAACTCTTCAGACTATAGCGTCATAAAACAACATATTTATGTTCTTATATACAAAGCAACAATAAAACAAGTTTCAGTCTTTGGTAGAGAACGTACCAACTTTATAATAATGCTTTGTAGTATTTTATTTTTCATTTATTTTAATAAAAATCATTTTACAGGAGATGCGGGGACTTTTGTAAGTGACTGTATATCAACTAAATACTACTATTCAGTTATGATAATTTAACTCAGTTTCAATCTTCCATTTACGAATATATTCATCAGAACCAATTCCAACTTTGACGAATTCGAGAGACTGGAAAGGTAGCATGTAAGTAAATACAAAATATAGAACAACATTTTCTCGTCCGATACTCAATAAACTTTCAAACTGGATATCCTTGAAGATAAAGCGACATATAAAAAAATGTTATTTTACATATTCTTATTTTTTTACAAGCCATTATATCATATCCACTTGTATATACCCCAATATTGTATATAGCCAAACCCTGCGTAGAAGCAATCATACTACTGCAATAAATAACGTCGAATACAATTTGGAACAGGTATCAAAGCATAAAACGAATTAAAGCATTGAGAGCAATATTGCTTCACTCATTCGTAATTTAAAAAATATTGCTAGTCATAACATTAAAATATTGGCTACGATTTGAATTTTATAAATGACACTATATGTATATATGTTGGTACCTTTTGTGTATTATACGAGGCATTATGATGAATTCAAAGAGCATATTAAAAATATATAGTAAATGTATGGTACTTTTGTTTATATAATACCACGTTTTTAGTAATGAAAAGCAACATTCTATGTATTTACATTGTTCGAAAGTTAATCGTTATATTAAGTTGGAAAGATGCGTATTCTAATACATATTTCCATGATTATAAACTTAATATTGTCAAATCGAGGTGTTACAAGATTAACGACAGTTAAATACTACTATAACAAGTTCTCACAATTTTCTACATATTCAACAGTTATGTTAATATTAATTGATACTTGGCATGAAATCCTTCATCTCTATCTACATAAGTGTAATAGATGTATATAGCGTAAATAAGTCGGCCTTGCTGTTTTTTCCTTTTTTTTTTTTTTTTCGCAACTTCAGTTTCTTCGAAAATCATCAAGCACCGTGGCAATGAACACTATAAAGAAGATCAGCTTCAGACATCGAATTCTCGAGAAGCGAAATAATTTCGATCCAAGTGTATCGTGCTTTGCTTACACGAGAATAATTCTTTGGAAGACGCGAATAGAGAAGAGAGAGGCGATGAGGAGAGAAACAGTGCGTCAGCTCCCGCCAGAAATAACATGGATATACTTAGACGGCCCTCCGTGCAAGATCCAACCAAACCACGCTTCTCCGAGGCCAATTCGAGTCCTAATGAAAACTACTCGCGTCGACTCTCTTCAGGATGAGGGGCCGTGAACGTCCAGACCCCTCATTCTACCTGATCGTTATCCGTTTCGCTGTGGATCGAAACAACATTTCAATGACTCGATTCCAAATTGCGACTTCCACGTACTGATGCTGATTGAAAGTTAGAAATTGTCGGTTTTAACAATTTAGCACTACATATTATAAAATGGCGAACAATTCAGAATAAATATCCGCAATTTACTAATCTACCATTGAAATAATGTTTAAGAAATTCTATATTATACTGCAAAATTTTATTGCAAACGGTAAGTTTAGTAAATTTTAGTATTTATACAAATTATACTGCATTATCTATTAATTCTACTGTCCTATAAACATAATATTTAATAAATTCTATTAGAAATTAATCACAACATAATCATTCTAAGTGAGCAGTTCTATAAAAGTAATTGTACCATAATAAAAATATCGAAAGTTCGACAATTCTTATGAATATAAAACATATTCTTTTTGTGTTAATGTTCGTTTTGTGTTAATTTACATCCGAGTCACAATCTCCTTTTACACATGTACAGAATTGAAAAACTTTAATAAACATACAACATAAAATTATTATACATTTCATCATTCATTTTATAGTATTTTAGTATCACATACAGTTAACTTATTCAACTTTCAATTAACAACAAATCCTAGTTATAACTTTAGTAATTACTACTTATTTTCACAAATTATGTACCTATTAAAAAAGTAAGAACGTCGATAAAGAAACTGCGTAAAATATAAATTTCTATTAATTACCGTTTAAAAGAATAGGACGTGAATGAGAGGTAGATAACATGAATGATAGGAAGATCTCAATAACGATAAATTTGCAATTTCTGTAACACGGTGTAAATGCACAGGCGTATATACTGTCAGAAATAAATCTACCTTAGTATAAAAATAAAACTAGAACGAAAAGGTTTCACATATAAATCACTAAGAGACCGATGTTATGATAAACCGCTTGCAAGCTGAAGAAACCGCCGCGCCGTGCGGTTGCAAGGAAGGACCCAGTACTAATAAAGAAAAGTACCGTTTCGTGGATTTTTAATGAATATCATTGCCTTAGTAATGGCCTATATTGTTACTTATTGGATAAAGTCAACTTAAATATATCGGTGTAATTTATTCAAATTCTTTTAACACTAGAACAAATAACAGTCTCTATTATGTTTGTATAAATATATTGTATATAAATAATTATAATCAAAATGAAAATAAAATGGAAATATATAATTATATACCTCAATAAATATAATCTCAAAATAAATATAGTAAATGTAAAAGTCAACGTTAAATTTTGATAAAAGTATCTCCATATATATGTCTTTAATACGTAATTTCAAAAGAAAAGAATTAATTTTGAAACAATAGAAAATCCTTTTTACAATGTATCGAATTAATCTAATACAGTGGCCTCATAACAAGAAACTTCTGTAAGCACAGTATTAAAACTTAATACATATCTCAATACCTTTTCAATACCTCAATAACAAACAATATTTAAAATTATAAAATAAAATTACAAACATATTAAAGCTTTTATTATTACGACTAATTCTTTAAATTCTATATCATTCTATTAGACAAAAATCGAATTCCAATTTTAAATTTAATTTCTCGTCTACTGTAATCTGCTGTTAAGCATGCGATTACAATTTTAAAAAATTATAAAACCTCCAAAATGAATAGTAAGATTTTCGCTATCTTTCTTTCGCCTGCATTCCGTCAGTTCGACAAAGAAGCTCCGGAATATATCTGTCTGGTAATAAGTCTGGTAATCAGACACCGGAATATACAGTATCGTTTTCACGTATTATTATTATCGGCTAGATTAGATTAACGAACCAGTCATTAACTACGTTTGTATCGCGTTGAGAAGTCTCATTGGTATTTTCTCTTCGTCGACTTGTTACTCCCCCCTTTCTTTCGCGCCCTCTCTTTCTGCATCCTGTTGGCCTGATGCTTGATTTGTCATAACCACTCTGTCATCGTTCATGGAATTCCCCGAGCAAAAATTACTTACTTACTTTGATGACTTTACGTATCATGGAAAATTTAAATGCAGTTCTATTGATTATATTACTATTTTATTAATCTTTTCTTTAGAGAAATTGAACATTTTCTATTATCAGATACTAGAGTTAGAATTTTTGTATTACTGTATTGTTGCAGAAACAAAGATTCTTTCTTAAGCTCCGAAACTGTTTTTAATTTACAGGAAATTAGATTTGCTTTTAATTCTGTATAATTAATAATACAAAATTATTCTAGATATAGTGAGCTTCCATTACATATTATCGTATGTTATTAATTTTTTGCGCTCGACGACTTTTTCGGTCAGGCTAAGTAGAAACTCGAAATGATTTTGCGCATACGTGACGAGTGTCTTACAGGCAGCATAAAATGATTTTATATACAAATTAATTTACAAAAACATTATATTCTAATAACATATCTATATTTACATCTTTGAAAATATGATTTTGTAATATTAATTACTGTATTTTTTTGTATGATAATTCATAAAGCATTCACCAAGATGCATCCTTGGTTTGGCCAAAATTCTTCCTTGGTGACATTATGCCATGTTTGCCAAATTGAATTTGATAACAGTATCACTATCGCCATCACTGCTTTCATGTTCTCTATCAACAATTCTTTCATGAATACTATCAATCTCGTTTCTCAACAGTTCAAAATCAAATTCATCTTTGTTTGAGCTAATTTCACTTCCGAAATCCATTTTTTAGGGTTTATAAACTATAGTAATTTTTTCATGACCGAATTTGAATTAACGTCGAAAACGTTGTCAGAACCACAGTTTCGGAAAAGTTTGGGATTAAATAATTTATCTCCATTTTAAAGTGTAACGCTTTACACTTCCTAACAAAGAGCATAAAAATCTAATGAACCTATTTACGAACCAATACTGCGCTCTCATCAATTGGAGATGTCGAAATCTAGCATAAACAGAGACTGTTGCTTCTCATTCGCCACTCGAGTTGCCGCATGAAACGCCGTAACGACTGAGAGTCGCCTCTCGAGCGCAAACGGTTAAATTTTTAAATTATTGAGATAAATTTGTAGGTAGATTTGTTCCTCTCTTTTTTTTCACAAATAATATATTTCAAACTTTGCGATATGGTAACTCCATTTAGAATAGATTGTAAAATGTTTGATAATTATTTAGAAAGTTCCCGCTCTTTTGAATTTCGATAATTTTGTATGTTCTCCGGGACATGATACTGAATAACTTTTACTTGTACACGTAGGCGTCGCTCGGTCTTATATAGTTTCCGAGATATTTATAAAAAACTGTCGATGCCACTACAATGAATTCAGCCTATAATTGTGCGTCCGTAACATGTATCTTGTGACGTATGCGTTAGTATTGATTGCTTGTCACCGTGCCATGAGGAGGCCGGATAAGTCTCAAACCTAATTTTTATCTTTCGTTTATAGTTTAGGGATAGATGCTATTTTATTCGACCGCCTCACGGCATGGCGACCGGTAACCAAACTGATGCATACGCTGTCACGGATGCACAATTATAGGCAGAATTCACTGAATAGTTTTTTGCAGATTTCTCGGAAACTAAGGCCGAGTAGTGGTTATATGTAAAGGAAAAAGTTGTTCAAAATGTTTATTTCTATAAGATATTCAAAAATCACTGAAATCCGTGAGGTGGAGATAACGATAATTACCTAGTAATTTATAATTTAAATCCCTCACTTATAATTTATAATAATTTTTAATCTATAAAAATCGAATAGTGTAAATTCAAAATAAAAATTGTAAATTTTCATAATTTTATAATTCAAATCGTGGAGGTTTTTGGTTTGGTTCCAAGCGTAGGTGAGCAGCCTCGTGGAATCTAAACACGCGCTCGTATCCATTTGTGATTAATAATTATACCTAGAAAATACGGACGGTAAACCGAGCGTTTGTCAGGTTGAAGTATCGCGTACGATAATGTACAAACTGTCTCAGATTTATCTCTATTCGTTCGTGGGACACCGAGGGACATTCTCAGAACATCCATCAACGTACACGATCGCGGCATGCAAAGTGAAAAATAGTGTGAACACTGTACTCTGAAAGACTGATGAAACGTAATGTTGAAGCTTTGGAAGCTGGCCAACAGACAGACATTATCGAAGCTAATCTAATTTATATTATTCTGAACAATCGCAGAAGCTATGAGGAACTTTCATCAGTTCCGAAACCCTTTATATAATACCACTTCAAACGTTCTATACACATGTATGTAAACAAATGAGTCGTATTAAAAATTTTTGTTATTTAAATTTTTATGTGTGTGTGTTTTGTTACATACACGAGCGATCATTTTTATATCATATATTTTTTGTAGATTATACTTATGGATGAAGAATTTAAATTAGAAATTATTATAAGGTTACAAATTTCAATTACAGAAATCATATTAATTAGCTACACAAATTGAAAAATACGTAAAAGTGACGATATCACAAACACTGCTTTTCAAATCTATCTTAGACTCTATTTGATTCTACTGAGATTGGATTAATCGTATAATTACGTGATGAAGGTAAGAAATTAATACAAAGTGGAGTTAATTAGTTTAGCTTCTGAGAGAGACTCAAATATTAGGATATTTTCTGGTCTTATATATAAAACGTAATAATCGATTTAAATCGTTAAAAAGACGTTTAATCAATAGAGAATAACAATCAATAGAAATAGATTTAGAAGATAATTTTATTATATTATCAATAATCAAATTATTAATATGCCACACCCCAATACATATTTATTACGCTAACAAATTTATCAATTCTCATGGAATAATTATGTGAATAATTATATCGTTATATCAGATAAAGAATATTTTATTAGCATTAGCATTAGAAAAATTCGCAGATTGTTAAAACCATCCTATTAAATCGTAACACGATATAGAACAATATTGTACACAGTAAATATTGTACATAGTACAAGTAAAGATTCCATAAACTTATGTGATTTTTATGCAATTTTTAAAATGATGGTCTTTTGTTGAAATTAAAAATTCTATTATGAGAGATCTCACTTGTTTGAAATTCATAATAAATTAATAATTCATAGAGTTTCATAATTTATCGAGAAACAAAGTAGCAAATAGAGGTCTATAAATTCACTGCATCTTCGTGTAATTCGTGTTACTGGATAATTTAGCAAAGCCATGTTAAATCTTATCTTATGAACCATAATCCTACACTTCGTTTCATTCTAAAATTATCTTATGTAGAAACGAGTGCATGCATCGGGTGGATAATGTTAACTATATGCTGGAAACTCGACAGTTTTAATCTATTTTTATATTAATTACCTTTTTTATATTAAAATACAAAAGAAGAGAAAATTCCCTAAATTTTAGTAATCTAATATAAATCATTATAGTCACCTACAATACAACGATACTATTTAAGGATGAAGTAAAATGAATTCCAATTTCTCTATTGCACCATATATTCTACAAATTCAATAGTTCAACATATGAGCGCGCGAAGTACAATTTTCCGTCTCTATCAGCCACGCCACAAATCGCTGGCGGATCAACCAAACTTTCACTATTCACTAATCTTTCATAATACCTCCGCGGGCAGATCCCATTTAAAAAAAAGACCAATTCCAAGCCTGACGAACTTTATCACACATCGTATCATCAAGGTTGAAAGAACGGATTATACATGTGACAAAGCATCGTTACTTTCTCACATTTCCCTCGCCGTACTACCTGTTACATTTCCATCGAAGTTGAAAGTTGACCGCGTACAAACACACAGACAACTGTATATGTTGTTATATGATTGTTTATGTGCGTCACAATAGCTAGAGTTGGAACGTGAACACGTGCGCACGCGTCGACATGCAATGGATTATGCAGTCTGCACTTAGAAAGTTTCTCGTGGCCGACGATTTTCTACGCTGAGCGGTCGGACTATTCCGAATTATGGAAAGGAACTTACTGTCTTAGCTGAGTAACTGTTCTATGTATGTAGAAAGGGAAGCTTGATTTAATTAACCCTTTAGAACTCAGTGTGAGTCGGAAATTATATTAATATTTTCTATTATATTATTATTATATTATACATTATTCTATTAATATTTGTATATTTATACGTGTGTGTATGTATGTGTTTGTTTGTTTGTTTGTTTCAAACGGACGTGTTTTAATTAGAAAATTATGAATGATTAGGAGTGATTTTATTCCTCATTATTATCGTAATTACGTTTAATAGCATATTATGTGATTCAACTGATTTTTAAATGCTAATGTGCAATAGTAAAACAGATACAACTGATAAAACAGATGAAAATGAATTGCATAAAAAGTAGAATTGCTCAAATTGACTTGTGAGAGGTTCAATTTATAAAAATATTCTAAAGGAACTTTACTTCCATAAAAAATTGGTCGTAACAAGTTAGTTTTTTATACTTAGATATACGTAACTCTGTAATATATGTATCCATATGTCGGAGTTCGATTTGTAGTGAAATTGAAATCCGCATTTCACATGTTCTTAATTTGAAGAAGATTGAATATTGTCACAAAGAGAGGGAGCGTTAGAAAATAATTTACTGGTTAAAGGACAGAACAGAAGAGACAGAATTACATGAGAAGAACAGGCACAGAGAACGCGGCTTGTAAAATCGTTGAGAATCATTGTATTCTTAATTTGTTATTATAAATTGTTAATTGTGAAGTGTTAAGTGTCTCTGTTTCTTCGTCGCTGACCATTTTCTAATTTAAATAATATTTTTGGAAAACGAAATATACGAACATATAATACATAATATAATATACAATACCAGTAGAAAATGAACTAATCTTATTTCAGCGAAACGAGCCAGGAGAAATTATTATTTTATGTCTTTCGTTTCTCTTTATGGATAGCCATAGTACATATTTTCGTTTGTTTTACTCACGAATAAAGTGCGGTTTAGTGCTAATAAATCTTGAGTTAATGCATTGACGTTTAAAACTTTTACGACCGATCGCAAGGAACTATGTCTTTCATTTAGTAAAGGGTGCATGTTATTGGCATCGTATGTTTCCTTGTCGATAAAGCAGATACAAGTTGATGGAAAAGTATGATGTAGTTAACTGATAGTAAACTAAATATTATACATTGATTTTAGAGAAGAGTATAAAAAATGTCTGAAACACTATATCGCAAGAGAATCTATGAAAATTATTAATTATTTACAATGATAACCATATATATATATATATATATATATATATATATATATATATATATATTTATGTATATGTATATACAAGGAAATAATTATTCTAAACTTGTATTACAAAGAGTTTTAATTCCATTCTATCTTTTTTATAATTATTCCTTTCTATTAGTAGTTCTATGATATTTTTTCTATAATATGAAATTAAAAATGTACTTTGGAGCACTATAAATATAAAACGACTTTGTAATTTTTATTTCAAGCAATAATTGCAATTTAAATCAGGACTTTCTCTACTTATGTGCTCAATAATGGGAGGATACAGTTCTTTATTTTCGTCTTTAAATAAAAAACACGATCGAAACCGAAGCAACTACAAATATGTCATTTTAACTACAAATATTAAAATTTAAATATGTTAAAATATATTGTCAAGATCAATGTTCTGAACATTTTTTCTTCTATACATATAACTGCGACGTGGCAATAGTTTTCGAAATATAACGTAATTTATATTCAATACAATATGTATTATTTAACAATTCATTTTATAACCTTTTATTCTGTATATAATTTTTCAATGACGGTAGGTATATATGACACATTTTTCACCGAATAGAAATCAAAATAAAGTAAAACATTCCATACATCAATTGATTCATCGAGAATTATTTCAAGCGTTCCCAACTCTAGTCCAACCTACAATTCATTGATTTTTCTATTTTTTTTATACACACGACATTAAAAATGGTTATCTATATTATCAATGGTTTAGGTTAGACCATATAAAAATGCGGCTGCTTACTCCAGAATGAGATATAATCATAACCTAAATTTAATTGAAATTCTTTGCGACTATCTTAGTAATTAGGGCGTGGGTACGATTATGTATAGGAAAAGATTCTTCAGAATCTTGATCTTGACAATATTTTTCACGGTCATTGCAAACAATGAGGTCGCTCCTGTTCCGAATAATTACCATATTTATTTATGGACTTTTTCAAGATATTACAAACTCTAATTTGTAAAAATATTTAATATTATTTTAGATTACTTAAATAAAATATAATATTATTAAATAAGAGGCAGTCTATTTTACGTTTCTGTTTGGATGTGTATATTGCCGAAGTTTGGGCGCTTCGAGAATATATGTAGTAAAAGCGTAGAGAATAAAGAATATAAGAACATTTTAAGGTTAAGTTTAGGTTGCAGGTTTTAAGTCTAAATATTAAGTATAAAAAATGTTAAACTTAGAGAGGTAGACCATAAGTGTAAAGCAAAGAGAAATATAACGGGAAGTTAGTCTTAACCCGAGAGGGCACAAAGTCTATGAAAAAAGAAAAATAGTAATAAATAATAACATGTAATCGCTTTAACTGTAGTTTAAAAAAAAATACATTTATTCGCAAATAAAATTCCTCGGACAAGGAAGAAATCACTAAATGACCACCAACAGAAAAACGATAGTTCCCTGCGATAGTGAATCTCCCCTATCGCTCCCTTTAGGGCCCATTCACAGTAATTTCCCCTAATCAAACTAAAAGGACATTTTCGGTTAGACCTACGTAATACAATATGCAATCATACTATGATATAGATACGTAGTACCATTGTAATACCATAGCAAATACAGGGCCTAACCGGAATCCTAACGAAATTTCGCTCTTTACGCTTGGCGAATTAGAAATACACAATAAACTTTTTCAAATGAATCTGTGGAATGGAAAACGAAAAAGTCAATAAATTGCCTGTAATACTAAAAATAAAATGACAATTCAATGAAAAATTATTCCTAAATCTCTGAAAGAATTCTTAATATTGAGAAAATAAAATAAGATTATGAGAGATAGAAAGAGAGAAGGAATAAAAAAACGTGAAGTGTACTAGCGTACTATTATTCGGTACGACGGCGATAAAACGGAGCCATAGAGAAAATGTTCGCCGCGCTCATTGTTCATTAAAAGTGGGGAAACGACGTCGTAAACGCGCCCACGAAACGTCCAGATGACCAGGTCGCTGTAATTTCCATTCGACCGTGTTAATACAATGATGCCGTCGTCGTCGTCCATGTCGTTTTTTTCTCCGCGACGAGGACGACGACGACGACGATGACAACGAAAGAAGAGGAAGAGAAATGAGGGTTTAACGCGCCCGATTTTGCACGCACAAATAGCGTCTGTATCTTGTAGGAGGACAGAAAGGAACTCGTAAACACCAAGCTGTAACTGTAAAACCCGTTTCTATCGTCTTTCACCTATCACCGAGACTTTTTATCTATCGAATCGGAAGTCTATACGTGAAGGGGTATCGATTAATATACATTATCTTTACAATACCATAGGAAATGTGTGTGTATGTATGTGTGTGTGTATAATGTAAGATATATAAAACATTCCGAAATTTTATTGATACCACAGTAAAACACAATTATTATAATTATATTGGTAAAACCTGAAACCAATCTGAGGGCGTCATAGTAAATTTTATGGTAAATTTGAAAAACAGTGTTTGTAACGTCGTCACTTTTTGTACTTCTCAGTTTACGAAGTTAATCAAAGCTTCTGAACGGCTCATGTACAGTATATATGCTTTTATATTATATATATACTGACTATCCAATACAACTGGAGCAAATTGTATTTTCCAAACGGCTAGAAATGGATGAAAATACTATAAGTCAAAATTGACTAGTACCCAATAATACATAATCTAGGAATAATTTAATTTATTTTTATGCATTAATGCACCGGAAAAATGCGACTGCTCTTTTTTTTTATAGAACCCTAGTAGTTTTAATATTTTTAACTAAGCTAGCCGTTGCAGTTTTTTTAATCTCTACAAAATGTATTAAGTTACTTGTGCTCCAAACTTGTACTAGTTCAAAAATTATTACAGTTAAAAATTTAGAAATTGTTTCAGATAATCTGTAGACATCGTAGGATATTTATGCTATAATAAATATCGGGACGGTCCGCCATTATATATGTATAAGTACTTATGTATTATTATATCATACGTATGTACATATATATAATATTTATACGGATATTAATAGGAACAATGAATACTACTTGACGAATGAATATAAAGATGATTAAATCATTTTCTTTAGACGAATTTTTCTTGTTCTTCTAGGTCTGTATTAAAGTTTCACTTTGTAGAAATGCAATTGACGTAATTCCGGTCAATGTTAAAGTGGATTATGTGTACCATGCATACGGGTACCAATAAGGGAATATATATATACATTTTGGCAGTGTATTTGGCATGTGGATTTAACCACTTTATTTATTTAGATGATTTATTTTAGTTTTGTATTATAGATCGAGTGAAATGCAATTTTTGACGGTATTCAAACTTTTTAATGCATAAATAACTATAATGAAAATTTCCATTGTGACGTAAATATAACAACGTTTTAAAAAATTAGCAAATCACGAAATGACTAAAAGGGTAAATGACAAGTGATTGATGATTACACAACGACATATGGAAAATAAAAATTTACAGTTAGAATATAATTAATGACTTCAAGAACGGGTCAACAATTAAATTCATGAAAGTTTTAAGCATCTTGTACGATTTTCCTCTATAATATCTCGAATATCGATTTATCTCTATAACTGTTTCTTATTTGATACGTGTATAATACGTGAATCGTATATCTGAGACATACTTCAGTTTTAGTTAAAAAATTTCTGTATCGTAAAATATCAATTGTCAATCGTAGTATATATACACACTTACAATACATTCAAGAAATATACGAATAACTTTTAATAGCATATATAAATTCTAAATAATCATATGTATGTGTAATACTAAAAAGACAATATTGAAAGATATCAAGGTAAAGTTCTAAAAGATTCTCAATTCCTCCAAAAATCCAAAGACTAGTACAGAACAAAGCATAAGATGAAAGATAGGATGAAAAGTCTAGGGGCAAATTTGATCGCGAGCATCTTTCTCGACTTCTAACGAAGGATAGAAGGAAACTGGAAAGGGTGAAAGAAGGGTTGATAGTGATAGTGGCAGTGGCAATTTAATCTTTCTCCGGTGTCGACGCTTCTATATCGTTATGGAAGACGCGACGTGTCGCTGTTTATTACATTTTTCCTCACTTACTCGACCAACTAATGGACTACTAGAAATAGTACGAAGAGCATGAGGGTGGTTTCAACCATCTCTCATGCAACAACCAGTTATTATATGCTTGTCGCTTTCGATTCCTATCGAGTTTCTACCACCATTCAACTTTTCGAAGGCCTTTTTTGTTCTTCCACTTCTTTCTTTCTTTCTCTTTTACTATTATATACCCACACAACCTGTTTTTTCGCAATTAATAGCACGATAATTAATCATTTTTAACCTGGAAATTAATTAAAGGCGTTTATTATGATTGCGTACGGAATTTATTATTATCAACCCCATTAAGGATTTCGAGGTTCCTTCAAGTATAAGTGAAATTCTTTCCTTCCTATGAGTGAAATGGTATATAACGTATTAGACTAGGACTATAAAAAATGCGATAAACGTGAAAAGTCATTAGATTTATAAAAATCTTTATAATTACTACGCTGTTTGAAACCATGGATTACAAAGAATTTATATATCCTATATTCTATTTATAATAAGGATTTTGTCAATAATTTATTTGGCTATACCTTATTCTATTAATAATAACAACATATTCTGTTAATAATAAAATGTAACTTTTCTCTCAAACTCAAGTAGATATTAATAGATTTTCCATTCTATTTTTCTTTGGTTCCATACATGTTATAAATGGTTCAGATTGAAATTTTCGCAGACTTCGTTGAATTCCTATGTGGAAAGAGCTTTCTTAACGAGGTTTACGTCAAAAAATTGTAGACTTCAGTATATAATTTTCTTTGTAACTTTTATAAATGATTTTCCAAAATTATTCTGGTTGATTGAGTGTTACTTTGTTAGTTTTGTAATAATAGATCAATTATTATTGTTTCACATGAGAGTAGCAAAAGATGTATGATTTATCAACGAGATGTATGTACAATATTGCATGTATGTATGTATATTGCATGTGAAGTTTTTGAAGCTGCATAAAGAAATAAAACTTCTCACAATACAATTACATAATTGAATTTATGAGTATACATATGCTTGCCATTGTAAAACTTCATTATCTAAACTCCTATAAGACATCACGACTACTTCTTGAAACAGTATAGAGTTGTGGTCAAAAGAAAGTTCAAAATTGAAACTTGCATGTGAGCATTAGTAACTCTGTACTAGGTATTATACTTTCCTATCCGTGTGATTACTATTCATGTTAGTAACCATCATCTATTGTAGGAATATAAATATATCACGTCTATTCATTACTCTTGTAAAATATAATTCCGTTTCCTAAGATTATAATAAAATTATAATGAAATAATATCTTCTAAACTTTCTTTTGTTCATCATTGTACTTCTTTGAAATAAATAAAATACAATAAAACACAATGAGAAATTAAAAAAATAAAATACACGTAATATATTAAAACATCTGCTATTTACTAAAACATATTACCGTCTATTATAACTAAAACAACTTTAAAACGAAATCCATCATTACTAGTGACTAGATTCACAGGAAACTTCTCGATCACCTTGGCGAATTTGTTGCTGGATGACCTCGTAAACGGAATTGCCAAGGTATCAACTTGTTCGAGAAATCCACCGGTACGACTTCCTATTGATCTTTCACCTTTCTAACTAACTACTCGTTCGCCGTCGATCCTCGCCGTCTCTGTATCAAACCGTTACGTTTAATCGGCGATGGATGACCACTGCATTGTATTGCAGAGCAATCCTATTATTTGAGATTTTCGCATAAATTCTACAAAGTATTAAATGTAAAGTATTAAAGCATAAAATGGAATTTTATAAATAAATAGTCAAAATTAAAGAATGTTACATAAATTTAGAATACTTAAAACTCTAAATTAAAAAATTTGATAATACACATATTCTTGGTAAATTTATATACCAACGTTTTATTCTTCTCCAATGTTTTTAGTATTATGTTACACTATCATAAATCAACAAAAACTTTCAATTTAAACAGTATTCAAAATAATTCGAATCTTTTTAATTATTAATCAAGTAAAAGGTAAAGCAAATACCCTAAACAGGAAATATCTTAGATGTAACTGATTAAAAATTACTACCTATGTGTAATTTCACAAGATGCTACACGGAAAATTTTTATGCAAAATAAAATTTACCTTCGTATGAAATGAAACAAAAATAAGATTCTGTTTAACCCGTTAACTGACCATTTCCCAATCAGAAATTCCCCTCGCTAACGTGTTAAAAATTAATGTAAAGTTTCAATCCTCGAAAATATTAATATTAATTATTTAACACATTTTCAGAACAAATATAACAATGTCTTTGAAAAATTAGAACTGTACAAAGACATTTGTAGATGTTTTAAAGTCGTCTTGTATACGTACATAGATAATTGTCTATGTCTTATGTTGCAAAACAGAGCATCTTGAGGAAGAGGTTTGCTTTGTTATTCTAGAAGAACTTTTGGAATTACATATTGTAAAAAACGCTTCATTAGAAAATAAGGGTAGATGCTAATATCTTAGTGTTCACTGTATTTTTTTAAATCAAATCTAATCCAAATACATTGTTCATATTGAGTTAACGCGGTTTTACGAAACACCCTGGATAAATCGAGCAACAATCATCGCAGAAGATATTGCGATCGAAATTACGCAGAGGTCAGCCCCGCGAGAAATTTACCGTTGGAGGGAAACTTTTTTTCTAATCACCAGACTTTCTAGTCCATTAACTGTGTACGATCGAACCATCCATGCATCGCATCAAGTGACTACGAAACGATTTTCATTATCGATTGCGAAGCTCCTGGGAATATAAAATACGGATTACTCGTTTTTTTTATTTGTTTGATAAATAAATTGCATTTGTTGAATCATGCAGCCTACGAATATTTTATCGTTAGAATTTTTGTTATTTATTATTTATTTCAAAATGACTACCTACAGTTACGAGCGTGAAAAACTTGAATTTTTTGACTATTTTATTATATATAGAGTTCTATTGTAATAAAGGTATTTTTAGTAGTGAATGAAACTACTTATAATTGATATCTTTTTTACCGATGATTTAATAATAATGTTTATAGGAAAAATGGAATAAACAAGAATCTTTATTACTGTATTGAACTGAGAGTTTGAGTAATAATAATTCCAGTTGATGAAACAATATTTAAACAACGCTTCTTGACAAAATTCGAAAGTTATATGTACAGTTACAAGCATACTAACAGAAAAGATCCTCTTATTTTCGCAATTCTCTGAAGAAAATTATTTATAAATGTACTAAAAGAGTTTATTAACACATTCGCTACCGCTGAAGTGATTCACGTCATTTAAAATTCTGTTCCTGGTTGCCGCTGACGTGAATTTATGTCATTTCAAATTCTGTTTCTGCTTACTGCGGACGTGAATTCACGGCATTTTGTAAACTTTTTTTGATAGCCGATAAGTTATAATACTTAATGATTTTGAGCATATTGTTTGCTTGAAAATGATTTTTCAGCCAATGGGAATTGAAATAATTTTATAATATAATTTCGCAATACAGTTAATATACTACGTAGTTGGTCAAAGAATACAAGTTAATTATTCATTTGTTGGGTTTAGTTTGTTACACAATATGTTGTATAGCTTTCAGTGTTCCGATGCTTCAACGTCCGTTTTATTGAAATACAACGTTATATACATATAGACAGATAACGGGGAATCTCATTTGTAGCTTCTTGACTATGGACCCAGAAGAATCGAAGAAGAAATGTAAGATAAGAGACAAATAATTTTCAGTTACCGCGGCTGAATAAGAGAAACGAGCTTTTTGCGACGGGAATTCGGCGGATAGAATAAGTAGTTGTGGATATGATGTAACAAAACGATACTTCTAAATTAACTCCCATTTTAATGGCACAACTTGCGGCAATCAATTATAGACCTATGGAAAATGTGGGCAGCATTCAGCTTAGACTCTCGCGTGAAAGATACAATGAGAAATAAAACTTTTCATAATAAAATTAGTTGTTTTTCCTATATGTGTAAATTTGATCAAATTCTCACAATACAGCGTAATATGCAATATATAGCACGAGAAACTAAGATAAGTTATTTACTTTGTATCTTTTTTAAAATTATTTTTTAACATAAAAGAATCAAATTTCCTGATTGGTTTTATAGCCCCAAGCATAAACATGAATCATACATTAAAAAGAAAAAAATCAAATCATTATAATAAATGTAAATAAAAATTCTCGGTATCTCTTAATATCTTATCACTGATTCCAAATTGTCAAATGCGTCTTTAGACAAATTGTACAGAAATATATGGAACATAAAGAGAGAAGCCCGTTAAAAATTATAAGTATTCTACTTTTGATGTATAGATTGTGTGTATTTCTGCACCTTTAAATTTCGCACAAATGCATAAAATCGCGCAATCTATCTATCACTACGATATTCTACAGTACTAAAACACTAAATTCATAATTCGTCCCCACAGATCTAAGTACCAACAAGCAAAACCACCATTCTATTTTCCAAAAACTTCTCATTCGAAGCGACGCACACGCGGCGATTACAAACAGCAATAACAGGAACTCGACTCAAATGATTGGAGAAGTCGGGCGTGTCCTCGATATCTTCGAGATCGGAGATAAAAGGGTCGTTTCTTTGTGTCGAGGAGGCCCAAGGGCCATTTCTAACGCAACCCCGTGGAGAGAGATTCGATGATCGAGGAAAGGTTTCCACCTTATCCATCTACTACCTACTCGATTTCTATTACCTTACCAATGAACCAAGGAAAACGCAAGAGCCCTCGGGACAGAGGAAGAGCGCTAGACGCTATGACACGCTCCTCCTACCGAAAACAATAATCTTGGCTGCATAATATTTACAGTGGCTCATGAAAGTATTTGAAGTGTTCATATTTACATCAAACATTTTGTTTGTATAAAACATTCTGAAATTTTATTAATGCTATATTTAAACTTTAGTGTCATGATTCTAATTTGTAAAATTTGGAACCAATGCGAAAATGTATACAGGATGTCACAGTAATCGTGAGCATTTGACAAAAGGACAATTCTACGTGAAAAAACAAGTCGGCATATGGAATAAAGCATTTTTATATAATGTTTCGCTTTTGACCAAATGAAATTTACAAATTGATCAAATACTCCTGTACGAGAACAGTTCTTAACTGAACACGTTCAAATTCTACTATCTTGGAAACATTTGCTACTTGTTTTCTGATTGTTTATTCGCATCTAGTGAGTAATTAGTTAAGTTCGCATATACTAATCGAATTTTTAAATTTGATTCAGTACAGAACGCCGTATGAAAAAATGTTACTCTATACAGGGTGTTCGGCTACTATCTCAACATAATTTAAGGGATAATTCTTGAAGCCGAAATAAGACGAAAATCAAGAATAAAAGAATTGCGTTTTCAGCTTTGTGTTTTAGTTATTGACAATTAAAAATTGTCGGTCAAAATATCCCTGCATGGTAGCAAACCTTACACGGACGTATTTTCGATTTATTTTTCATTTAGAATTAACTCTTTGCCAATTGGATCGCGGTTATGGAGAGAGCCTATATGTATATTAAGCGGGCATTCTGATCGATAATAAATCGTATCGTAAATTCTTTCTGGCTGAGAGAGAGGACCTGCCTAGAAGGGATACGATTATAACGAGTGCATGTTTTATTTGCTCGACGCGGATCGGTCCTTTCCGTTGTGGAAGCATATCATTTCCGAGGAAAATTATTCTTTCCGACGTACGCGATGACCGGCATTGTCAACGGAGATTCTTATTCATTACGGAAGCTTAAATAACGCCAGTTGAACTTATAATTTACTGAAAATACGAGTAAAATCTTTTTCATCTAAAAAAAAAATAAACTGTCAATTACAACAGAGTTAAACAATAGTTTTAAGCATTTCAGCGTATTAATAAGATATTTACAATATTGTATTTTATGTATTAATATAATAAAAGTGCATGATTTTTTGTAAAAATATGAACCAATTTGCTAAGGAATATGATAAACCTAAGAAACCGTGAGGAAATAACTAAAACTTTCGAAAATCATTATTTGGAAATTTTCAATTGTAAGGAATTTGTACATTTGATAGTATAACGAAAACCGCCGATTATGAACCTACGAGTATAATATAATATAATTTAATTTCTTCCTCGTCTGAATCCATCGCATTTCTGTATCATGGTTTCCTTGATATTTATATTATTACGCTGCAACATATAAAATGTCCGATTTCATTATATCTATTATCGAAAGTTTTCTTTTCCTCGACAAATATTTTCATCTTTGTAAGTCATTGTATGTTTCACTCCAAAACAACGAACATCGTTATTAAGGTTTCCTTTATTTATTTAATATGCTGATTTAATAAATGATGTTAATTTTGAAAAAAATTGTGTAGTCAACGAATATGTATAAATACATATACGTGTCTTTTATGCAAAAGTAGATATTAATATTAATTTACATAATGTATCGTGCAAAATATAGTGATATTGAACAGGTTATGATAAAAACATAAATAAAGAGTAATGAATAAAATTTGTTCAAGTTTTCTAGAAAATTGATTTTAATATGTACATAATATATAATATGCAATATTGTAGCGTAATCGTACGTGAAAACAAAATTGTAATCGATTATTTCTTTAACGCTTTATGCAGTCAAACATCGATGAATCGAATCGCTATCTTAGTTCGAAAACCTCTGTAAGACTATTCTACTCCGCTGAGTAAAGCTCTACAAATCGAAATGTACAATTACTTTGCTTCAAATTATTTTGCACATTTTTATGTACGCTATTTTATCTGTATAACTGGAATTTGGAATGAAGCTCAATCTCTGCGAGTCAAAGTGTAGTTCTATGAGTTCCTTTACAACTTGAAATTATACTACGTGTTTCTCACACGCAACCTACAGTGTCTACGAAAGGTATTGACACAACATTGTATTTATTACAGCATTTACGTACCAACTAATTGGATCAAAGTAAATTAAATTTTGTATCAAATTTTAAATTAATTTAATTTAATACAATTTTCAAACATTATGAAAAATTTGGTACCATGAAATGTAAAACCTGATAGAAAGATGCTTCATTTGAAAATAAGGCTATATATAAATATTTTTTGTAACCACTCTATATGACGAAAATTGTCATTCATTTTTCTAAATAAATAATCGTCTTTTAAAAGCTGAAATTGACTATCTTCCAGCGTCTATAATTCAAAAAATTAACCCTTGTACGAATCCTCTCTAAGCCGTTTTCGACTGTTAAACCTCTCTCACTAAAAAAATTCGATATGACACGACCTCCGCAACACAAAGATTTTATGTTTTTCATTGAAATTCGAGTTACTAAGGTTCGACTGTATTTTTGCAATGCATCGACGGGGACTGCTTTATGTAATGGTAACAAAACAGAGTCGAGCCCGCACCGCAAACTTGGGTCGGGTGAAAACTGATTAGCATCCTTCGTTACAGTACATCGCACGCTGAAATTGGGCTATTTTATTACGGATATTGCGTTCCTGGGAAACGAAATAAGTCCACGGCTTTTGAATTGCAAATTGAAACCGATCCCTCGATGTTCGGGTTTAAGTATTATGAATACATTATCCCGGGGGGAAATTTAAAAATTGTTATAATGAACGATGTAATCGCGGAAACTCGTTCGCAGTTTCTGTGTTACGGAATAATTAAAACGCTTCGAATACTTTGAATATATTGCCAACATTTTTCATATCCCTCGTATGCTCGATGAAAGCAAATATTCTTGAATATTTTAGAAAACTGTGGAAAATTTATTACGTTCAATAAAAATTTCTAAATTATTTATTCGTGTTAAATAAGATTGGACTTTTGTTAAGAATATTGGAATATATCTAAGTAAGTATATTCTTTGACAGACTTATAATTACACTTTTACTTTTGCATTTATTATATTAAATACGTATAATAAAATTGAATTTTAATGTGAAATCGAAGTACTGCGAATATTTGTCGATATATATCTATTATATATTTCTATTATAGATTTCAAAGGAAATTTTGTAAACGTAAATTATATAAATTACGATATGGAATATTTATGAATTCGGAGGACATGAAATTTCAAAGAAGTTTTCTATCTTTTTCAATTTTAAATACTTTTCCATAATTCATTATTCCAAGGATCAATATTCCAAAGTCATCTTCATTATAAAAAGTACAATATTAAATATTCAAATATCTTCTAAGAATTTTTAGTTTGTTTCTACACGACTTAATAAATTTCCAGATTCATAAAATAGAAAATTGAACATCCATTGTAGTAAACTAAGTAACGTGACTTATAATTTAAATGAATTTACCATTTATTATTGACACATTTAAAGATCATATTTTAATAATTTCATTTGTTTTTCTCAGGAACGATATAGCCTTTATCAGAAATAGCTCTGCCTCTGGCTTTGTTATAAATTATTATTTGGACAAAAAATTCTCAAAAATCGAGTGAGTAATCAGTGAGTAAATCAGTGAGTATAGCTACCACTGCTGTGCAATATTCTCTTTTTAAATGTAAATAGGCGACAAATTCGACGAAAATAAAAACGCAACAGTTACATCAACAGAATGGTTGAAGTAAGCGTCAGAACGCACAGTATGCGTTATTAGTAGCGACTACAAATTCTTAAACATTCATTTTATATACTGGAACCGATTTTAATCTCACAGTTAATTAACAGAAAGAAGAATCAGGATCTCTCTATAAAAATCAATTCAATTCGTCACGTATTTTGGGTTATATGTATGACACTGCCTTTAACTAAACGCAAACTAAACATCACGAAACTGTGGAAAAAGTCTCTTCGACTTTTTCGTGTTCTTCACACGATAAATCACACTTTCCATTTTTTCTTACAGAAGGTTGCCGATTAATTTCATATTATCAAAATTGTCTTTCTATTTTATTTTGTGGCTATATATTCGCGTGTATTTTTCACTCTCTTCGTAATTTTAAAAATATTGCTAAAAATATAGCGTTCAATAATCCTGTTGCATAATAATTAACCAATTAATAGTAATATTATTAGTAAATTGCAAAGATACAAATCGTAGGTTTCCCTTTTTACAATCTTATAACTTTTTATTTTATTATCAAACCTATTACTGCCATGCAAATGATTTTACTAATACTAATAGTGTTTAACTTATTGCTTGTAACATTTTATAATATTATTTGTGCAGATTTAATCTACCAATATAGAAGCAATCTATCCAAGAGCTACAACAAACATCCTCAAACCTCCCAAACTAAGAGCACATACACTCATATATCACAGTACTATCTCGAAAGCACGACACAAATCGTACTATCCGAAAGAACTTCAAAGAGACTGAAGAAGAGAGAACTTCATCATATACTGGGTGACCGGTTCCTACGATAGAATTGCTCGATTGTGGCGTGGCTAATATGCAGACAAACTGCACTGGGGGTGCAGCGTTTCTTCACAAAGAGAAAAGTAGATGACGAATAGGATAAAAAGGGATGAAGAGGGACAAGAGATGATTCGAACGTGAGGGGAATTCTATCATTCCGTGTGCGTGTATACAGGGTGTCTCGATAACTATGGCACAATCATACAACAATCGGCAAGGATGTGATTCTACATAAAAAAATAAATCGAAAATATAGAATAAAATGTTCTCATAAGATACTTCGTTTCCGATAAAATCGGATTTAAAGATTTGTTTGGTATATGTGAAATTAGCTAATCACTGACTAGTGACTAGTGACTGAATACAAATAAACAATTAGCAGGAGGTTAGGCTACGTGCGAAGACAAGTAAAAAATGTGAAATAAAATTTTTCTGTTTATAGTCTTTTCTCCAAGAAAATAGGGTTTGAAGATGTTCGATTAAAAGCTGACCTGGTACATGCATACTTTGTCAATTTTGAAATTTCATTTCTTTGGAAGCGAAACAGCGCATGAAAAAGCTTTATTCCATATTTTCGACTTATTCTCACGTGTAAAATAACCTCTTGTCGATCATGCGGTCATGTCTAGTCCGGAGTTAACCAAGTCCAGGTATACTTAACAAATTTATAAGTTCGGTTTTCTTGAAACCGGAGCGTCGAATGAACATATTTCGTTTTATACTTTCGACATGTTTTTTCACGTAAAATCACCCTATATATGTACATGCACATGTACGCGTATAAGGGACTAGTAGAAGTAGAGAGGGGAGGAAAAGGAACATCGGCCAGGTGGTAAAGCCACCCCATGATTTTCTGACCCGTGAAACTTCCCGGGGGAGTGCTCGACCCCGTACTAGTTCTCAATCACGCGATTGAAATGCACACGTTTCTCCGCATTCAACCGGCAGATACGGGACTACACGTGTACACACCGATAAATTCTCTCGTGCTATCTGTTGTACGAAGCATGTATGTACTCTATCGGCCGTCTTATTACCGGATATCGAGTATCGATTACTGGCAGAAACATTCTCTCTCGTTTCGTAATAACAATCGTGACGTCGTGTGCTCCATAACGAGGCATAATAGCGAAGTACATAAGCGAAAAGTAGCTCTTAGTGATCTAAAAAAAAAAAGGAATTCGTAATTTGAAAAAATAATGGGTGCACTAGGTAGTAGATTGTGTTTATGTGAATTCATATCTTTATGAATATGTAGTTTACTTTGGATATTTCACATATCTTTGCATATTATATGAGCTGCGCCTATTTTTACGTCTTTAAATCTCTCATATATACATAAAAATCATACATGTGTTTTATACATTTATTATTGTGCTTTTTATTGTAATTACGATTTTTTTGTGCAATTCAATTTTTCAATGATTTCGGGCAATTTAAGTGGTAATATAACTTTAAAATTAAACATTTCAAAATTTCATTATTATTTCTCCCACATTTTCCAGGTTAAATTTCCACCATTGATATTTATTACAATGAATATAAAGTGAAATAATTAATTTTTTACTTTCTCTTATGTTTTTAACATACCAAAATTTACTACTATCTACAAGAATTTTTAATTATTTCAACTATTTAAAGGCCAAAGTTGCTAAAAGATTTCAAATTTCAGAAAAATGAAATTATACAATCTATATAGATAATACGTAATACCATTTCAATTATCATTTCAATTCGATTTATATTCATGTATCATCCATGGTATCATTCACAAAAACTAAAATTCACGTACCAATTTCACAAATTTATACAAATACAATTTATATATGCACATAAAAAAAAATCGTGCAGAACCTAACTCCAACCTAATGGCAACTTAAATTTAATATCAGTAATTCGGGTTAAAATATCGAAGAAATCACAGCGAAGTAGCATGCATCGTGACACTGCTTATCAGACAATTGCTTATCAATCACAAGGATCATCAATCGGGAAGCACTTTCGCTTTTAATAACTCTATCTATCTTTCAACAATCAACGTTATCAGCCTACCGCTATATTTATATCTTTCATCCTGCTTTTTCATTATTTCCTTTCTATCTTTTTTTTTTTTGGAATATCAAGTTTAAATTGAACTTTCATACGCGCAGTCAGCGCGATTCGCCGGCAGATTTCAATCGTGCAACGGATCGTTGAAACAACCACGTTCACGATTGCAATATTACGGAAATATAATATTACGGGCAAATGAGCATGATACAAATCAACGCGTCGTGTACGATTTTCATCGATGAAATTTTCATGGTCGAACGAATGAGGGAGCGCGAAACGCGCTGACGTTTAATTTACTGCTTTCAATTTTACATTATTAATGACGAATGGAGAACAAAAAAAAAAAGAGAGAAAAATAAAAAAAATTTGTCGAACAAACCTGGAAACTGAAAATACAACGGCGATGCAGAGACTGGCAGTTTGGTTTTATAAACGAACGATCTAGATACGATCAACACATGTACGTGACATTTATTTAAAAAACTAACGTCACGCGAAATTATCTCTCTCGGACGAAAACGTGTTCGTTGAATAAACAAATTGCTCGAGAACTGCCACTTGACTTGTCATTTTTTGGAATTGCTCGAATGGAATTCCGATTTCTATTACTTCGATGTTGCAAATAATGCGTAACAAATAACGGAATACTGTATGTTACATATTTATTTATTTAGACTGCGGTGTTTATACACATTCATATTTTAATGAGCACAATTTAAAAAAGAGAATCAACGCAGAATTTTATTTTATGTAGGAAATATAACGATTACTTTCCTTTAGTTATTTTATAGGTGTATTTTGTGTTCTGACGCCTTAGCATTCCCCATAAATGCATAAAAATCCATAGTCTAATTATACTATTGTATTTTATATGCTTGTCTACTCATATATGTATTTTTCATATACTTATTTATAGATATACTTTATGCTTATATTATTAGATATATTTTTCTTAACAATACACATTGTCGATTTATTTATTTATCTATGAATTTATACATACTTATATCTCTGATGTTATCATTATTAGTATGCAGATTCATATTTTATGAAAATTTAATTATGAAAATTTAGTTTAATTTTGAAATTTTCATAAAAAAGTATGATCTGAAAAATGAAACTAAAAGAAATAGAAATTAAAGTAGAACATAATCATGGCAGTCGTATCATATTTTAGTGCTAATGGAATTTCAAACTTTTTATGTAACACGCACAAGGTAAACGTTTTCTGTCGCAAGCGCGAAACAAATAAAATTTTCTAAGTCACTGTATGTCAGAAAACTATTAATTTTGCAGCTATTTAAATTTCACTACTTATTTGAAAATAGTTTCTTGCAGACATTATAAATAAATCAATTGAAACATAATATGTCGTAAATGTAAAGAAATTTCAATCGTCGTTAATTATGAATACTAAAACATAAAAATTCTGTATTAATTATTATTACATATTTCATACTATTGTAGCCACATCGGTATTATTGAAGCTAATATTGCTATTAGTATAAACAAATAAAGCATCATACACAATGGAACTTCTACTGTCTAAACTTCCGCTATCGGAATACATACTCTGCTAGTCGAACATTCTATTATCCGAACTTCCCGACACCATAATCTGTTTGATACTGAAACAGAGGCATTACTCACAGTTTTGCTTCTAGTGTTGTGCATGTACAGGGTGTACCGAATCTAAAGGATCAAACTGCGAGGGCTTAATCTACAGGTAAGAGGGTAAAAAAATGTTATATAAAATTTGTCAATAAACGCTCTGTTGCAGTTATAAAAAAGTATTGCACGCATGAAATGGGTAACGATGTAGTTATCGAAACTCAGCAAAATCCTCTTTGTAAAACCTTGTAGTGTAATTAATTCCATTGTTTATTGAGGTAAAACTTGAATCCAAGCACAAGAGCAACAATTACTAGATAATCATTTTTTTTATATTATTATATTTTATAACTATTAACAATATGTAATTGTTACCACATGATAAGAAAAAAGCATGTAACTAGGCTGACAATAATACAGTGAAGTTTCGTGTGCTGTGATAGAAAATGCGTCGCTATCTATTTCGTGTATACAATATTCGTTTATAACTCCGTTATTTACGAACTTTATATAACATTTTTTTCTTCTTTTTGCTTGTAGATTAAGTCCTCGCTGTTTGGTCATTTAAGTTTGGTATACTATACATATGTCGGAGATGAAGGGACATCGGAGCCTTCCCTTTGGAATTTCGAGAAAATCCCTTAACACCGTAATCTAGATTCTATCATGGGCGTAATTAAACAATTGTCGTCATTCGATCCGATTGTATATGTTCGAGATTTGTGATAATGAGCTTGGGCTCGAGGCGACAACCAGTCGCTGAACGTAGCCGCGGTCGCGGGAAGAACGCTTTGTCTAACAAAGGTATGGAGTAATTCTATAGCTCTTCTTAAAAGAAATATTTGTAGCGGCACGCGACAGTAAACATTACAACGCTTTCTGTCCCGTGGCTCGCCACACGGCGACCTTCTCTTTTCCCCATTCTTCAGGTATGATGGTTACCAGATGCTGACGCATCTCCACAGTGCATGTTCAGCTTGACCTTATCAACGGCCTATAACAGTTATAACTATTAAGATTTAGTTATCCAAAGTCCTTCGAACAGACAAACAGTCCTTGTCCCAACTACGGGAAGATAGGGGAGATCTATTTTTTCAACGAACGACGCTTCCCGCTAGCAACCTTCCCTCAAGGACGGCTAACATCCTTTTCTAACCACCAACATGGAAATTGACCAATTAACAGCAACGTCAATTTCCCTCACTTTCCGGGCGAAGGCTTTTCTCAACGAATCCGATGATCTCGTGTCCTTAGACACACCCCATCATACTTTCCCTCTGCAGCATCATCGCTACGGAAAGTCATTCTCTCGTGAGGTCGTATTAGCGAGTTACTTAGCGTCTTTACGCTCGGTGGATATTCCACGTTTTAACAAAGAGTTAGTTTAGTTATACTTCCACCGTAGCCAAGCAAGTCGAGTACGATTTGGGCTTTGGAAGAAAGCACATCCTGTTATCCCGTTGACCGCGGATTCGTTATTAAACCTAGGATCGTTGTCATTAGCTTCTCGAGTATCTAATTACCACGGTTACTTGTCAAGTTCTGTAATAATCGTATTTGCACTAGTCGATGTCTTCTTTATTGCATAACGACAATGTGTAATCCAAATGAAGATTCGTTTCACGCCCCTAACTCTAATCATAATGTTAACCCGACATATATATATACACAATTCAGTATGAACCTAACAGACCTGTGTGATAGGACGATAAAAATTTAACTCGGGACATGACATGCATAATGCGACATACAAAGTGAAGGCGAAATTCCATTATATGCAAGTTGATGAGCAGAGTATCAGCATTTGACTACGTATTCACTTTAAAAAATAATTGAACAAATTCGTTGAATCTCAATAGTTTGGAAAAAGGATAAAAAAAAAACACGTGGAAAAGAAGGAAATGGTAATGTTTGAACGAATCTCAAGCTCGTAACATATAAAGAAACGCGAGCCTTCGAATGTTTAGGATCTTATGGCACAAGAAAGAAAAAAAGAACTTGAAAGTATCGTAAATAATTCCTCTTTACTAAGCAGCAGACTTGGCTGTACTGCGACTGCAACAATATATAGCTAAATTAACAGCTTCAAAACTAAAACTGAGTGGCGGGATATTTTTGCATATAACTCGAAAATTAATTGTATGTATAGGAAAGATTTATTCAAAATGTTGAACTTTTCAATATATTTCGACAAGTTTCTACGATTTTCGCACGAAATCACTAGTGTCATTACATTTCTCTATTGAAGCTTTAATAAGTGACAAGTCCTCGTGAGGATCAATCACCTTGCATATAATTGTAATGTATATAACCGTTTTGTGAACTTCCTTATGCCTTCTGCATAGGAAGGAGTTGATTTCAATTGACAGAAATGTCTTTGCAATTTCCTTCAATTCATACAACGTAACTGACCGAAAACAGAACTAGAACTAAATAAACTAACTAGAACTCGATCTGCACTAATTTCTAAATTCAGACGCGGGGCCAAATGTTTTGTAAATACAGAAATCAACTTTTATAGACTGATTTTGTCATAAATTGTGTATGAAAAGACGATATTATTTTTTCTCTGTCCCAATAAAAGCGGTATTAATAGCTTCTGAAGTGATATTGAAATAACTAGAATAAAATATAATTGTATGTACATATTGGGTTGGAACATATGGTTCATAGTGTTTTTAAGAGAGATTCAAAGATAATACATAGATTTATAAAAGAACGTATGTCTCGTGTGGCTTAAGTTATTTTCAATTAGCGTTGCAATTTGGTCATCTTCAATAATTATAGCCTGGCAAAACGTTCATCAAAATTTCCACTTCTGAACCGAAATCACTTTGGAACGATACGCTTACCTGTAGTACCATTTCTATAAACGATACATTATCTTTTTTTGTTATTTGTACAGCGTTTCATTCTCAAATGTTGGCGTTTCAAAAGCTGCTATTGAAGAACACTAGAAATTTTTATTCCAACCCAATCATTATCCCGCATCCTGAATATTTTACGTGACGCTGTAATTTTATCGTTAATCGTCATTTTGATCGTATAATTTTAAGTAAGTTGAGATTCTCATTACATGATATTCCTTTAAATTTTACGTATTCAAAGGTTATGTAGCATTATAAATGAAAATTTAAGAATCGTAAGTTTTTGTAACAAATTATAATTCTTATTACATAATATTTCCCTAAATTTTATTCCAAAAATTTATTACAAATAAAACTACAAAAATCGTAGATTCGAAATGTAAATTTTTCAAATAAACAGCATATTATTGCATGCTATTCTATTATATTTCTTTATATTTTGTTGTCCAAAAATTGTCACTTTGTTATCTCAAAATCAATCAGAAGGTCTTTCAAATTTGTACACCGGCAGATACAATTTACATGACAAAGACTTAATCACAGTTAGTTCATGTATCGTTCATGGTCTACGAAAACAACGAAGATTAATTAGACAAACGAACGTCGGTTCTTGCACAAACCATCGTACGTGCAGTCGCTATTTAAATCTCAAAGACAACAATTTAAATTAGTTTTGAATCGGTGGTGGGCCGGTTACGCCGGTTACACCGGTTTAAGCGCAGAAAATCTCCGATGGCGTGACGTTCGACCTTTTGCAAATCGATCTAGGAACGACGACCTTTTGTGTAGGTTTTATTAGGGTCACTAGATGGTCGAACAGACCGTCCTTTGCCACACACATGCGGATCACCGAGTTAATGTCTCAGACCCGTTTCTGAATTAATGAACACTCGACAGAAACACGCGCCAGTTAAACCGTTCCAGAATTTCCGTGTAACATTGAACTTTCGATCAACTTTCGTTTTTGTTTTAAGAAAAATAATTGAGATATCCTTAACACATTTCAATTTGTGACTTTCTCGATTAATTCAACTCTTTATATATATAACATCAAAAAACTTGGAGCTATATCAAAGTGTATTTAATTTTAATGAAGTTATTGTGTTTCTAAGTGAATTAGTGTTTCTAAGTGAATGGTTTGAATTTATAAATATAATTTGTCAATTCCACAAGGAAATACCAATTCATTGAATTAAATTATTTCAGAATATTGGTACATTATTGAACTTTCGATCGATTTTAATTTCTGTTTTGTGAAAAACAAAGTGAAATATTCTTGGTATTCGTCTAATTAACAAAGTAGAAATGAAACTTAACGTGCAGGGACGGTCGTATCTTTACATTTTCCATAAGTTTCCATAAAAATATCCAATCTAATAAAAATTCACATATGTATAAACTTAACTGAACAAATGAAATTTCTAAATAGAAATTTCTTACATCTTCTGAATATTACAATAAGTAATAACTACAGTCTAGGGCACGAACGTCTGAAGTTTAGTAATAATATCTCAAATTGTTAGTGAAAATAACGAAAATAAAATCGATATGCATGATGAAAAAAAATCCCTAACTGTTCCAATTCTTCAACAAAGAAAATAAAGGATATTAATAAAATACTCTACAAGACATTTCCTGGGCAGGACTTTTCAATTCGAGATATTCGATAAGCAGAACAAAGAGGAATTGTGTAATTAACAGGGGTGGAAAATGAAATTCGACGTTCAGAAGAAGAATCGCCGCCATTCGTGGCGCGAGTGGCACGGCGCGGCGCGAAAAAAGCAAAGGGATAACTGCCGAGGAAGACGTTAAGGGGGAAAAAGAGAAAGACACAGCGTACACCTTCGAAGGTAATTTTAGTTACTTGACAATTTGGCACCGTCTACGCCAAATAGAAAGTCACGCGCGTACCGGCTCCTCTTGGAGAGAGAAAAAGATAGACGCACACAGTTCTTACAAGAGCAAAAGAAACCGAGAGGGCAGAGAGAAGAGAGGAGAGTGTACAAATAGAGAAATAGAATGGCACAAACGGTAGAAAGGGAAAGAACAGAAGAGAGAAGTCGCCGAGTAGAGGGCTGTGGTACGCGTGATAATCTATTTGCTCCTTCCGTACTGCAACGGGACAAGAAGTCCTATTTATATCGCGAAGAAGCCTCGGTTTAATGAGTCTAGCTGCTGTCACGAGTCTACTAAGATACGGTCGTTCCTCTATTAAACAAAAGAACGTCGAATTTACGATAAAATAGGAAAAGAATCGAAGAACACACACGGCAATATAATATTACAATCGTTAAAGACATCTCAAAATTTAATTATCGTTACAACGTTTCGAGGTTAAGTATTACTAGTGTAAACATTGTTGTTATTCTTATTACTGACATTTATTACAATAAATAATTGATTTCCTATCCTTTAGTTTATTTCTAATGTATCAAAATTGATTAATGCACAAATTGTGAATTATTTCAGCTATTTAAACGCTCCCATTCAGTACGGATCACACAAAAATAATAAAAATAATAGTCTAATATAAAAGTAATATTAAAATAACTTGTTTAAATTTTGTGCACTGTACATGTCAAACAATACGCAAACGTTCTTTAAGAAAAAACATAAGCAACCTAATACTCGTGTATTATTGATATAAAAATAATAAGAGGAATGATCTAAAGCAACTTTCCATATTGTATCAATAATATCAAATTAATTTTTTCAGCTCTTGTGCACTGTAGATGTTAAACTATGAACAAATTTTCTTTAGCAAGACGAAGAACTTTCGCTATGGAATAAAATTAAGATTAAATAAACTGCATTCTAAATAAGATTTTTGCTTTAATCCTACCACTATAGCGATCGTTTGTGAAATTATATATGAATAACTGTAGAACACAAAATATCTTGTTAGCCACTCACAGTACGTTAGAAATAGTAAATATGATCATCACGTGTAATACTATACATATGTATGTATATATATATATATATATATGTCTGATTAATCGCAAGTCAATCCTCTGATAGAGCAATGTTGACAGTAGACACGCAGATATAACGTAAGTTGAAAATCGTAATGGAAACCAAAAAAGGATGGTTTTTCTTGGAAAGCTAAGTAATGAAAAGAACGTGTAAGATGACATTTTCTTGTAGGAAGGTTCGTTTCTGAAGAAAGTGATATTGAAAATCTGTACATATATGGATTCGTAGAAATATGCATTGATAATCTTACGTCTAACAGATGCTTAAAGCACAATGACGATTAATAATAAAGCATAACTTTTGAAGTCACGACTTGTTCTTTCAAACATCAGAAGAAAGTAAGAAAGATGAGAATATTACAGTGGCTCATGATTATAATCTGTCTTTTTTCCCTATATCGACGTTTCCCTAGTTAATAAGATAATATCGTTTCTACATAAAGCAATTAACATAAAACAATTTACATAAAATGCAAGCAAAAATTTTCTTTGTATATATTATACATGACAGTACATATATATGCATATATACATATAAATCATACCAATATATTTTAACACTAGGTTTACGGGCGATTCTTATATACCTATCTCTACGAGGACCCGTCACATTGACGGGTAAACGAAAATATGCGTTTTCTTTAAAAAATCGATTTATTCAAATTAAGTCTGAATTGAACAATATTAGGCTTCACGTTTAAATAAATTATTAATAAGTAAAAAGTGTTTTTTTTTAATTACTATACTACTTACTTTAATACTAATAATTATATAGAGTAATCATATTTATTGAGCACTTGAGCACATTTTTTACAAATATACTGAATTTTGTTTGTGCATTTTCCGCATACGATCTTTTTGCAATATATACAACAATTATTGCTTCTATTTTTTTTGCAGTGGCCCACTTGGCAACTTTTTCGCACTTCTGATGTCGAAAGTGACAGAAATGAAGCGTCTGATCTTTGGCAAAATATGAACTCCTTCCTGGATATTTTCGATCTGGTGCACTCTTTACACAATATCCACGCGTTTATTGCTGCCAAATCTAAGATATTGAAAAAAAAGTTGAAGGGGCCATCGAAAACTCCCTGCTTTGACACTATATTTGCGTGCCATCTGGTCAACGACGTCCACACCAAACTTTGTTTTATTATAAACAGCAATGGTTTCTGGAACACGTTTATAATTGTCTTCTATTTGTATAACTGTATATTTGGTGCTTAGAAGGAGGACTTTTACGTTAGGTTTACTTTTATACACAGTAAGCGCGCTGTTTTCTGATTTATATAAATTCGAGGAAAACAAAGTCATCTTGTCCTTTTTTCCCTTGAGCATCGAGTTTCATCTTTCTCCATATAAGGAAAACCATTCAAAATATATTTTGTTTGGACGTCAACTCCAAACCAAAACTTAATTTCAAATTTATGAGGCTTATTCGGCATATATTGCGTAAACCTGCATTGGGCTTTCATTGAAAATAATTGTTCATCTATTGAAATATTTTCATATGGCTTGCAACAAGCCTGGCTATTACTTATAAATCTGTTTCATATTTCGGATATCAGCGCAAATTTATCTGTTTGTAATCTTTTGGAGGCTTTCAATGATCTCGCTTCATATGCGCCCCGGGCATATAGAATTCCTAGAAAACTACGTAACTTAGCAACTGTGATTGTCCGTCTTTTTTCAAAACTCGATGCGCCTCGGTTTCAGTGCAATCTTTTATGTGTTGCATTATGTGTCTGTCAATTATCAATTCGAAAGCATTAGTTACACAACCCGACATAATATTTCTCTTAGCATAGCCAGTAGGCCCTGCGATATCCTTGAATATCATACGAACGGGCGTCCTACCCCTAGATCCGCCTGCTTTCAGTTTTATCCACTGTACCCCGTCAATTGCAATTTCAATTTCACCCATTACATTTTGGGATGCGCTTGGAATGCTCGTCCTTTCATCCTCGGAGTCAGAACTAGAAAAAATACGCATCCTTTTCTTGTTACAACACACTTTCAAGAAGTTTTCCTCTTCACTATCCGAAGATCCTTCTGTCTCTCCACTTTCAGTGTATTCAGAACTTTCACTGTCAGCTTCGCTTTGGCCTAATTCATATTGATCTTTTTCGGAGGTATCCTCAGAACAATCTTCATTGATGTTGACAATTTATTGAATATCTTATTATATCTCTTGGATTTACTCATGATTGCTAGAAAAGGGGGATTGGTAAAAAAAAGAAAATACTGTGCCCAAATTCAATTATCCTATTGTAAACACTTACAATAAGTGGAGACAATAATGGGAAATGTCTACAATAACTGAAACTTTTGCACACCGTCTTTGAAAAACGGTTTGTTTATGAAATCAGTTAGCCCGTCAATTTGACGGGTTTCGCAGAGATAGATGTACTACATACAGATTTCAAAAATTAGAAAACCTAGGAAAAAATAATTGCGAGTATAAATTCTTTAGATGAAATGATTAATTTACGATGTTTGATGATTAATTTCGAAGTTTGAAATCCGTCAAATTGACGAGTAGCGTAAACCTAGTATTAATAAACACGAAACAAACAGCTGCCTTAAATACTTAATTTTGCAGGTGGTACAGAATCTTCACTTCACTTATTCTTTATTTTTTATTATTTTACGTAGTTTACAGCATAATTTTTATTTTATTCCATAATATAAGATAATTAATAGTTTATAGGTTCTAATTCTAATACATCCTACTTTAGATCAGTTTAGTATCTATTTCAATCTGTTAATTCATAATACAGTTGATAGAATCTATACATATATATGTATATGAGATCTAATATATGAGAAAAGATAAGAAATATATTGTCTAGTTTACTGCTCGTTATGTAAAATCTGTATACAATCAATAAATAACATTTATGTTGTTTTCTGGCTATAATAAGCATTGTAACATATTAAGTAACAATCAATTCAATAACACTATCACAAACAAATACATAAAACCATAATCCCTCAAACTCCGTAGTATTCGAATATTAGGTAATAAGAGTCACTGTACATTATAAACTAAGAAATGCAGAAAAGAAATTTCTTTGAAATCCAAACAATCTTAAAATCCAAAAATATAAAAAAAGCAAAGGTTAAGAAAGTAACGTTATTGAATCTTCAATATTTAACATATACCGATAAGACGTATAGATAAAAAGCTTCTGGTATCAGGCGTAGAAAGTGTGTATGAATTTAGCGAAGGTGATATGAATATCGAATTCATCGATTACCGATTACCGATTACCGATTACCGATTACCACGCTACCGGTTCCGCGGTTCGCGTGCGTGCACTGCTTCTCGAGAAGAAAAACGAGCTGTTCGGCTAGCGGGAACAAGGAGGGGGTAGAAACAAGCTTGAAGAAACACACAGGTTGCACCTGCCGCCTTGCTTTCCCCTCCTAGGGAACCCCAGATGTTTATCGGGCCCCCAGTTAAAAAGTTGGATATATATCGGGCCCGGGCCTCGAAACGAGCGTCGACGATTTTTAACCGGCTCGTTTGACTTTCAACACGCACCGTCGTGCGGACGACACTTCCGCGGACAATCACGTGTTTATAGAAATTAAAGGATAATTATATAAGTATGCGTGATTTTAAGTATGTATATTGCGAACGATTTAGAAAGTTCAATATAATGTAGAATTATCATATTATTGTTATTATTATTATTATTATTATTATTAAGACGTTGAGCACATGAATGTAAGTTAATGTTTAATAAGCTGTATCAATAAGAGAAGAATCATAGGAAAAATGTAGAATATAGAATATGGAAATACATATAAATTATATAGATATAACTATATATATATTCTATTATTGCTTTACATACAAAGTTATACAGCTTATTAAAATATTGGGATTACTCCACGTTTGTTCTAAGTGCCTGTTCTAAGTGTTCAATTTAGCAACTATACTATTCCAGGATTCCAGGATAATGGTTTCTATTATATTTCATGATCACCGTATACATCGTGTTTTTTATGTTCCATATAAACATTTCATATCATATAATTTTGTTATTATTACCACATATGACGTAACATGAATAATGCATTTATTATGTTCTAATGCGACGTGATCATATAACGTAGTCATTAGCAACCGGAGAATATGACTTTGAATATATAAATAAATTTAGAAAATGTGCAGAGTATTAATATGTGTTTGATTAAATAAGTAATATGCTACAATTTCTCTATCGTGCCTTTTTCGCTTTGCTTCCTGTTTGCCTATAAAATAAAGTTTTATTATACTTTCTGCACAAATGGAGATTTACTTCCATATATATCATCAGTTATAATTTTTCAATTAAATTCAATGCTTAAAAATTGTTTAATTATAGCGTGACACAATATCTCTTAATTTGCAAAAACTGCGTGTAATAGCGCATTATAATTTTTAATTTCAATAAATGAAACTACTTTTCATTAATAAACCATATTTCAAGATGACAACACTGGAAAATGAGATTAGATTTTTGAGTATTATTATACTCTAATTTAGAAATTAGTATAATATAATTTTCACTTTTTTATGCGTTAAACATCATCAATATAAGACAACTGTTTCAAGATAAAGTTCAAATATTCCAAATAACTCTCCACTTCGTGAGGAAAAATGCAAGATAAACAATTCCGCATGTGAGAATATTCCTAATATCGAATAATCATTTCTCAAAGTATTCAAATTTCATTAGCATACATTAACAAACAACTGTTTATTTTCCTATGACGAAACGAAGTACATATGTACTTACTATATTTCCACAAACTTTCAAATTACGACGCAACTGTTGAATACACAGCGATTGCCCTATCTATTGATATTTCCATTCAAACCACGTTTTCAATTTCAGATATTTCTTCAATCAAGTCGGATAGGTGCGAGCAGATAAGATACGGATAAAGATAATGCATCGGTGTTAACAAAATTTACAGTTTTCTAAGCCTCAACCGTACGCCGGTTATTATCACGACGCCATTAAACTCAACTATTCCAAACCAAATTAATTTTCTACCAAAACTTCATTACTTACATTCAACTCCCGCAAGGTGCAGTAATCTTATAAAACACACGTAAATCCATTTTATTAACGTGAAATGTAGAAATAATCAAAATGGTATTTCAATTTTTTAAATTGTAGATTAGCTCCGATAAAAATAAAACGTAAACGTGAAAATATAATTAACACCGTGCTAAACAGTTTTCATGCATATTTTGTCGGTAATTTCAGTTCCTTTGGCGTCGATGTTATTAAACCTTATAGATTGTTGAGGTTAAATATGCAACATAATGGCGACGCAGTTCGCAAACGTAATTAAAATTCTAAAAATTCTGTGCTTTAGTATTTACCTACTCTGATATACGTACATTGGAACACTAAATATAAAAATAATACGAAGAAACCAACATACAGTAGTCCATCTAAATAAAAAAATTTACAATAATTCACTGATTAGAAAAAGAACAAAATGATTTAGTATATTAGGTTAGGAATTTAAGTAATTCGAATGAAAATATAACTTTAAAATTGTTGAAGACTTTCCAAAGTTTGATTATTGTAACGTTCCCGAAATTAAGTATCTCTAATGACAAAAATGACTGCCTTTATATTAAAATTTATTATGATAAATAAAGAAATTTCTGTCCCTTGTCTTATTTCTAACATATCAAAATTTATTAATATAAACATTGTTGATTATTTCAGCTATTACAATCATACCATCGCCAGCATTTAATACGAATTATTCAAAAATAATAAAAAGAATAGTCTAAAGATAGATTATCATTCAATATTAATAATGTAAAAATAATATTAAATAAATTTATTTAAATTTTGTGTATCATAACGTGTTAAATCATGAAAAAACTTTCTTTAATAAAAAGCATAAGCAATCTAATACACGTGTATTATACATATAAAAGCACTAAAAATAAAAGTCTAAAAGAAAATTACCATTCAATGCCAATAATAGATATAAAAATATCGCATTAACTTATTTAAATTTCATAGACGCGTAAACAAACGTTTCCAAATAAGAAGCATAAACAGCCTAGTACACTTGAAAAGAACAGGTCACGATTATCCTACATCTTGATTTTATTCATAAGAAATTGTTGATTGTAGCATATGCTATTGTATGACAAGTTTATAGCGACTATAAAGTGGACACGAAAAACCGGCGTTCCAGCTAACTAGTTTTTAATTGAAATACAAACACAATGACAGAGACAGGTCAGCGCGAATAAACTGACCCAGAATGAGCAATCGACGGCAACAGTCTTTTCCCGACAACGTACCTGGTCGTACCCGCTTATCCGCCATGATAACAAGTATCTGATTAAATTTATGTAATAGCGTGTTACACTATGTTATTGTGGAATTACTTCGATAACCTACTCTGATAACGTCGTGGTATTAAATTCACTGTCACTTCGACGATACTTTTGTCGTTGTTCGAATCAACCGTCAATCAATAAGTATGAAATTTAAAATAAATCATAGCTGCATACAATCTCAGTTTACGTCTAGAAGACTCACTAAAAGCAATCTGGTTTACGGATATTTTCCTATGCATTTACTTTCTACAATACTCGTTAAATATTCTTTCTATATTAACAATCGCGTATTTTACATTTAAAGCATTCGCTGAAACGAAGAAGCATATATGTAGCAAAGTTTATACGTGAAATAACGCGGGAAGTATGAATCGGATAAAAGGCTGTCCAAAAAGATGCATTAATTGTAAAAGAATTTAGAAATATCCGGACATAAACAATAACAGCCTAGGTGGACTTTTCTTATGTATTAACTTTTTATAATATACCTTAAAAATATTCGCTAACGTAAGAAAAAGTACAATAACATTTATGAACAATATTACGCGGGAAATATAAATCGAAAACTTTTCTTATATATTCATTTCTAATAACATTCGTTAAATACTACTGCGTATTTTACGTTAAAAATATTCACTGAAATAAGAAAAAGTATAAAAATATTTATAGACGAAATTACGCTAGAAATATAAATAGAAAAGACATAGCAATAATTGTAAAGCAGTTCACGCGAACGCATGTCCCGACGGCGGCAAATTTGAGTCGCGAGAGACGCGAAAAAACAGCACGTTAGAAGACACATCGTCGTTTACACATCTACACCTCCCTTCCTTCCCACATACACACACACAGGAAACATGGTTCCATGCAACATATGTATATACACAAGCGCACGATTAAAAGAGAAACTCACTCCAGAAATAATGCACAGTATCCATCCAAGTCACGGTGGTGGAGGTAGGTTGCGCTCGTCCTGGATTATCAATACCCGAAAGAGGTTTGCGTTCAAGTTCCTCGAACCTTAATCTCAGTGGTCGTCTCACGACAACGTACTTTCGTCGCCTTCACGCCAACATACTTTCGCACGGTCTTCGAAATCTCACTCACTGGCCGAGCTTCAAAAACTGAACGTGTCCCACGATAAGAACACGATAAGTGTACATTCCTCTGGGATATATTTCGCGCCGTAGGTTTTCCCGCGTTTAGTTTCGTGGATGCACACGCGGCAAAGGTAACGCAGCTAGAGCGAGACGCATACACGTATAGCTGAGAAAGAGCGGGGAAACGAGACAGAACGAGAAAGAAAGACCGAAACAGAGAAAGAGGGAAATAGAGAATGACAGAAAAAGAGAAAGACACTACGTTCGGAGCAATGGAATATGTGCACGCACTTCTCGCTTGGTCCCGTCTAGGGGAAAGAAAATCCTGCCACCACTCCTGCTCCACCTCCAATCTCATACAATATACGTGTAGTCGCGCGCACAGTTTTCAAAACAACAGGTTACTATGTCTGTATCTTTGACTTTCGGTAAACTTTTAGTTTCTTTCGTTTATTAGTATCAGATTTTAGTATGGAGCGTGAATCGGTGCGTTATAGTCGCGCGCGGTTTTTCCGCACGCACACGCCGCCGCGGATCAATAATTCACCATACGAATTCACCAGAAGCGGGTGAGCGAGCGGGCAGGCACGCAGGCACTAGGCAGAGAGGCACACGTTTCTGTCGTGGCGCGCTCTCCTCGGGGAAACGCACGCAGCCCACCACCACCGGCACACCAATCGCTCCTAACCTCCTCGACGCGAGTCTCCGTCGCTGGCTGAGTCCCGTACACGTTGCCAGAGAGACTGCACACGCTTCGCGTAACACACACGTATACACACGGTTGCGTTCTCTTGACACACAGCTGACACAACGCTCGTAAACACGCGACAATCGGACAAAGATGGATGCACCGCCAAACCGCAGGTATAAACCGGCACGACTCGAGCTCTTCGTTTATCAAACTGATCCGACTATCATTTTATCACACACATATCTCTCTCTCTCTCTTTCTTTCTCTCTCTTTCGCTACCTCTACTTTCCTATCCTTTCTCTCGCACACTCTTTCTCTCTCACTCGCTCATACGTATATACTATCTCTTCCTTTTTTAGTCGGAAAGCAATAGTAAGAGCACTAGCAGCAACACCGGAGCAAGCAATGCGAACATCACGGTCACCGGAAGTACGAACCTGACAATCACGACATACAAGGAATATGACGAGGATCGGTTATGTGTTTTTTTGCACTGAATAACGTCGCCACGCATATACATCATTCACGCACTCTGTCGAGTTTAAGTTCCTCTTTTATATATTTATCTTTATCGCACAATAGGTTTATACGTTCGTCTCTTTCTTTCGCACGAGCGTTTATCGCTCCCTCTGTCTCTCGCTCTCGTTCGTCCGTCCGTCTGTCTGTCTGTCTGTCGGTGTCCGACAGTGTGTATATCGCCGTCTCGTCGCTGCTGTCGAATCCGTTCCGTGCGCGGCCCCTGTGTGGGACGACGCCGCTGGGACACACGGGCGTGGACGAGTAGACGCGCTCTTTCCACGATCTTTCGACACTATTTTCTTTAATGTACTTACCACTGGGCGAGCTGACGTGGCGTCGCGCGCGCGCGGGGCCTTCACACCACGGGTAAAATTCGCACAGTAATATTAGCGCGCAAGGCTGCACCCCGGTAAATACGAGCGCAGTCACCACTCTTGTTTTTGGTATGCCAGGAATGGCACAAAGAATCTGGACAACGCACACGCCTGCTGCGCAGCCGGTCTGCGCACACGCTGACACCGCTTATGCGGCCGCGGGAGAAACCAGAAGCCGAACGTTCCCGATTAAGCACGAATCTCCCCGAAGTCAGCCGATTACCTACCCCCACCACGATATACAAGATTCGCATTTCCCCACTCCCCGCGCGGGAGATCAGTCGCGTCACGCACGTAATAGAGGTTGGATGTTGTTGCTCGCTTACTCGTTTATTCTCTCTCGCTCGATGTTCGAGGGGCACTTGTTGAATTTCAGAGGTTACGTTTTAGGTTTTTCGAATAAACCTTTTGATAAATGGCAACACACCAACCGCAAAACGGCCACCTTTATCTCTCTCATACGCATTTTTTCCATGCAATCTGATATTGGACATACATACGCTATCAAATATAATACACTCCTTTTTTATTACATGTAAGAACTGATCCGCTTCTGTAATAATAAAATATATTGTACTTTGAAAATATACTTTTGTAATTCGTAAACTGTTTTGAGAATAATAATCGGTTTTTTATATATTTCACTCTTTACATTAAATTTAGTTACATCTCTATCGTTTAACGATGATCACGTCACAGTCTTTTACATATAAACAGGTTCATAAACACATTCATAAACAGGTACCTTTTCGGTAGCAAACTATCTGGAGTCGTTTATGTGCATGAGAATTTAAGAAAGTAACCGATCCTTATGACGTTTATACTCCGTTGGAAAAAGAGTTTTCACCATCTCTCACCCTTGGTATTTAACCCTTTATTCTTGTGTAGTAATTTTCTTTAGATTCAATTCGTCAGGTTCACGCCTTTCTTCAGACTTCTGCTCCAATTTCAAGGTCTTTATGTATGGAATTTTTAGTGAGTATATAATTCATGTGCGCCATAAGCGCCATACCTTAAATCACGTTTACCGACAAGCAAACGATATAATTTCCTATCAACTGTACATATCGATTTCATATTTAAGATTTCAATTTTATAAATATGAATTTTTATACCATTAAAATAGTAAATATTTATTACAACGTTATATCACGGGTATATTTAGTATGTTAATAATTTTTTAACAATAAAAGTTAATGATATATAATTATAAAATAATTATTTGAAAGAATTAAAATGTTAAAATATAAATGAATTAAAAATTAATTATTCTCAAGCTTAATTTATAAAGATGTAAGCTTTTTTCATATTTTGTTTTATAAATTTGCAAATTAGAATTCTTGTACTTAACACTTACTAATTTTGTTACAAAAAATACATGAATTGAATATATTCTTGTAAACTTATCAAATCAGTAAATTCTTTACTGCTCGGATAATCAACTTTCTACCTTATCTACAGAAGTCAATTGTAACTTGAAATCTTATCGGAAAAACATAAACTGTGCTGTGTAATTTTTTACTTGTACAGACATAAATATGCATTTAAATATAATTATGACATGAAACTAAACGTCCATTGTTATTCGAATTATTATGTATCTTATATATACATATATGTAAAACACGTACGAAAACAAATTGCTTTGAAAAATAGAAAGTGAACAAAAAATATCTCCCAAATACGTACATATGAACCTACAATAACAATTATAACTGTGATTATTTAAGTTTATAATCGTAAATAAAATTATTAACTATAAATAAGCTTCATTTTTTGGAATTGGATACGTTTTTATCGCTTACAAAATATATAATGTATAAGTATATTAAAAATTTCTCTTATTTAATATTTAGTGAGAACATAATTTTGAAGCTGCTTTTTTAACTTTCTCTCTCGATGTATAATAAACTACAAATTTTTAGAGTAAAAGCCAACAACATGGTAAAAGTTTGTTCACTTATGATTTATTAGAAATTTACTCCACTTATATCATTTACATAATTTATTTTTTATAATAAAAGGTATCGGATATATGCGTAGTATAACAAAAACTTGTTTAAGTTATACTATTCATAGAGAAAAAGAAAATTCATGTGTATCATATTTATATATGCGACAAACCGTTCAACCAATCAACAAAACTGATTGACGCATAAAGCGACACAAAAATAAAATAGATGTCGTATGTATACAATGGTTCACAAAAGTATTTGAACACAGGAAATTTGATGTCAATTCTATGTGTTATAAGGCACGACTGTCATGATACGATTTAATTGGTCAAACCTGAAACCAATCTGAAAATATGTAACGTTTACTGTGTAGTGTTAAAAGTTGAGTATTGAAGCTTATTAATATAATAGAGTGACTGTTTAAGTGGTTTTATGATTTTTACAAAATATATGCAATAAAGCCTCCCTTATCCGAACTAACAGGGAAACAAAATTGTTCGGATATACACAATACACGAACATACATAATAAACGTATAAAAAAAATCTACAAGTGTTTGGATACTTTTGTGAGTAACTGTATAATATTTCTGAGCCGTTGAAAGGTGGAAACTGTTGGTATCGTTGTGCACGCACATGGATCGTTTATTGGGCCGATTTTAAACACGACAAAACGCTCGTAAAATCGAATGTCACGTATCAAAATGACGGTCAAAGCGTGCCTTTTGCAGGGAGACAAAAGCGGTCGTAATTAATGCTTTTAAACGCGCGTGCTGTACTGCACCAAGCTCCTTTTGTCAGTTGGACACATTGTACCTCGACAAATGTTTACGAACGACCACAGGGTAGCAGAGCGTGCACGGTGACAGTGGCTGGCAAGCCGCGGGGTTGAAACGCGCAGTTTTCGTGCGGATTTTCACCGAACGCGACACATTCAATGGGGGGAAAGGCACGGTCCGATTTCACCCGCGAGGTTTAATTACTTAATTACGTTAACGCTCGATTTTCGTAACGTGTCGACGAGCCACGCGCGGGCAAAACGATTC
This sequence comes from Bombus huntii, assembly GCF_024542735.1. NCBI lineage: Eukaryota > Metazoa > Arthropoda > Insecta > Hymenoptera > Apidae > Bombus > Bombus huntii. The sequence goes on from NC_066244.1 coordinate 1,637,707, forward strand.
CGTTAGTTTCACTGCAATTTCGTGCCCGTGGCTGTCTCTTCACCCTCCATTGAAGTATAGCCGTACGATACATAGTTGCAAATTCGTTTTAGAAACGAGGACGCTTGGTAAATGAAATTTTCTAATGAAAATGAAATATGATGTCTCCTTTTGGCGTAACTTACATCTTTGGTACGAGATATTGTGCAGATTTATGTATAAATAGAGCAGGTTTTAATCTGTTTTGATTCAAACATAATATTTATAATTAAGTTAATCAAGTATTGATTACAATTTATAGATGTGTGTAAGGTAATATTTTAGATAAACTAGTGGTTTTGTAACGTATATTAAAACAAATATGAAATAATATAAAATATATGCATTATTTATTATTTATTATTTATTATTGTATATATTATTATTCTTATTATAATATATATACAATATAATTATAACTGTAATTATAATTAATAATATTATATATATATTATTTTATATTTATCTTGATATTTAAAGTTTATAAATTTATTTAAAATTCAAACATATATATGTACATTTGTAGGTATATATTTTAAATGAAGTGATAATATACATGTACATAAATATACATACATATAGTATAAGTGAAGAGATGATTTATAAGGATAACATTTTTTATTATAATTTACGAATATACGTAATATACGTAATATACAGTACATACTAACTCCCTTTTCAAGGGAGAAAGGCAGGAAAATGAAGTTATCTATCTTATAAAAAATTATAATAATATAACATAATTTAATATAATATAATATGTGTATGCCCATATATATGTATAATAGAATTCCCTATGAAATTGCTTATTCACGATTAAAATGACAATTATCTTTCTTCCCATGGTCTTCATTTATAAGAGTTATTTCGGAGGAAGCATATGCGTCATGATTAGTGTGTTGTAAACCTCCCTTAATGTCGATAGTCGTAAAGTCATAAAATTTCCGGCAATACTCTTTTCTGCGATTAAAAGGCACTAATTTAAAATTGTCAGATCAGTCGTTTTGGTTGTAGTGGTTGTGATTGCAAAAGATTTATTATCAACTCCTTTCATGTGATAGTTGTGAGAAAAGTGGCAGTGCCGTAAATTAGTTATTGTATAATAATATATACTTTATACATACTAAACCATCATTATATTCTCTTAAACTATAATAATTACATATAATTAACAAACAAATACATATATAGAGCAGTTATAAAGAAATATCTCACTTTGATAAATGAAGATGTTATCTAATAGGTGGACAATTTTGATATTACTTTCACAGAAAAAAATGTTATACATCACGTAACTAACACTACTTATGGTAATCTGTGGATTTGAATCAATAAAAAAATATAATTATTCAAACGACAATAGATAAAAACTTAAAGAGAAAATATATGGCAAAATTCCAATAACAATCTTATAGATATGTGTCACTCAGAAGTCAAACTGATCAACTCCACTAATTCTTTTCTCAATTTCGCTTCTCAGAATAAGCAAAATAAGCTACCGACTATGTAATAATATTAGTGAATTTACAAGATACAAGTTACAGTTTGAAAAGTTTTGTTTGTTGCACAAACAGTTTTTATAATTATATACGTTATAAGGACTAATTATTATTGGTGACTTAATTGATTACCTTGACAATAAACAATAATATCAATGATTTAACTTATGACTTGTAGATAAATCTGAAAAACTGTTTCTATATTCTACGGGAAGAATTCTATAAACTATAACTTGTAACTTACTTCTTTTAAAATAATAACTAAATTTATGGTATTACTAAGACTAGACGTTTAAAGGATTTGTTGGCAAAAAATAAAAATACACTTTGAAATTCATGAATGAAATTTCATTTGGGGTATAAATGATTCAAGTTACATAGAATTAATGTGAGAATCGCTGAAAGATATTCTTTTTATCGATATTTTTTTAAAGTGGAGCTTATCGTAATTTCATATTAATGTAAAATTACTGGTTAATTTAAATAAAAACATATTTAAAAACGAAGTAATAAAATTAAATATAGATGATATAAAATTTCGAAATCTCGAAGGCATGCTTATCTAGATAAGATTTATAACCATCATAAGGCTATGTTCTAACTGAATACAGTGCAAGGCTTAACAAATAAAGCCTAATCAATATAAACGAATTTTATAAGAACGTCATATTTGGTCTTATCTTAATCAGGAAAGTATAACCAATATGTTAATGAAACCAAACTATGACAATGGGGTAAGATACTCCCCCTCTTCCGAAAGAAAGAAAGTTCTATTTGAAACATTTTATAGAACAACAATAGTTGTTAACAGTAGTGTGTAAAGTTTTAAATGGGACACTTTGTACATGATTTAACATTTTGGAAAATAATAAAAAGGCAAATCACACGATATGTATATATATGTGTGTGTCACATCACAGTAGCTTGTTTGTTGGAAATGCGTCGCTTTATAAACACTTGTGCTGTGTGTAAAATTAGGAGTTGGACGTAATATTATATATAATAATTGTTACATAAACTTATTAACTGGAAACTGGAGCAAACCAGAAATTATCATTTTGCGAAAATGACACCTATTGTTCCTGCATTTGAAACTGCACCTCAGGACACAGAAGCTGGTCAATTTCAGTTTCCGTTTGGATTTGTGACGTCGCTACAATGGTCAGATTATATTTGGTTATCTTGTTGGCAGAGCAAATACTCACTGGTACATTGATATTATCAGAATCGTAATTTTTAAAAATTTTCTGATCCTTAATGAAAAAAGGAAATCCTAAAATGTTCGTATTCCGTTATAACATATAGACTACGAATATTTACGCAAATTCATATTTTTATAAATATGATTAAAAATATAGAATCTAGGTAGGAAATTGTTTTATCTACTAAATATTATAGGAGATATATATTAGAGAAGATATTTTGGATATTTTATCTGTATTCTTACGTTTTAAACATACGGTGCACTTTTGCATCTTTAAATTTTCTATAAATGCACTAGATGCAAGGAAAGTCTATCAATTAATATGTGTAATACGTTTATAGGTAATGGTTTTATAAATATGCAATAGCTTTTTTTTTTACATGGGGAAATCCTCATGGACACCGCGCCGCTTTTCTGGGAAGCGGCGGGGCAGTGTCGGACTCTTACCAACTAAAATCCCAGGATGACCTGCCTAACGCTTAACAGGAGTGTCCCGGGACCTCAAATATGATATAGCTAGGTTAATAGTTAGGTTAGTAGTTAAATAGCCTGATAAGAGGAGTGTGTAAATACATAACTATATGTATTTGAGGATCTTATTTTATATTTTGTATATCTAAAACAAAACCAAATGATAACTGTCGAAAATTAAAGTAATATGTGTTAATAAAAAATTATATAAAATGAAAGGATGTATGTAATTGAAAATTATTAGGTCATTCATTTTACCTACAAACGTAATACCGGCAGATTTTCAATTATTTCGATTACAAAATAAGATTATTAAAATGTAAAAAATTTAATACACTGAAGAATATCGAAAAGATAATCGAACTGTTTGCATTAAAATCTTAATAATTCCTTAAAATAATTAGTTCTAGAAGGCGACAAATCTATGACATTTTAGATTATATAATCTTGTAAAGATACATATCGCACTCTTGTGATAAAAGTGAAACAACTCAAAAAACGCGATTTTCAAATTATCATTATGAGACATTCCTCGACCAATTACGAAAATATTATTCACTTATGTTCATGGAGATGGTTGATAGAGAGCAATTATCTCGCTCTTCGTGATCATGTGACACTATGCTACATAAATACGTTTTATGTGATATGAGATGTGCCCTGACTAGGAGGGTGGTTCTCCAGGTGTTTCTCCAAAAACTAAAAACGAAGAAAAAATATAGTTTTACTTGTTTTATAAGAATTATTCTTCTCGTTTATAAATTTGATTTAATTACGTTCAAAACAATTTTTCGCTTTTTCTAGGAAACAAACTTTTCGAGTAGAATGTCTTCCGTCGCAAGTGTGCGATATATATGTATAATTCCAATATTGTTTTTAATTGTATAAAGTTATCGATAAAATAAAATATGTAAACGTAACAACACTTATGGAATGATTTAGTACACAGAATATAATATGTATAATTTCATATGTTTTATTAATTTTATTATTTTTAATATATTGCAAGTCTACTATTACAAATAAATTAAATATTTTTAATACAAAGATATATGTTAATATATAATATGTACATATATGGTATATGCGAATTTGAAAGAAATTAAATTTAGTTTTTATAATTGTATTTTGCATTCTAATGTACTCTTGTGAGATTGTGAAGTAAATTGTAAGTGTAATGTTTGGAACAAAAGTGCCTATACTTTGTTATTTACGATAGCAAAAAATAATGCAGTATGTAGCAATAAATTTAGACTTTGATATACTTCAAACTGTTTGCTACAATTAGCGTTACTATCTGTAAATGTATATACTAATTGTAAAATAAAGCGCTTTTTTTCATTTTTGGCTCATTATGTATAATCTTTGTAAAAAGCGCAATAACACTAAGAAGATTTTAACATTGCATCTTTAAAAACAATCTACACTCATTATGTTATTTTATTAAACAGAGGAGCTATAGAGAAAAATTTAATAATTTCAATTGTAATTATGTTTCTTCAAAATTTACAAAACTTCAACATTTAAGTATTTATGAATATAGATTCTACTCCATAAATAGTATATAAAGTATATCGAAGTGATCCAAATAAAACAATAATTTATTTTTAACCTATTAGTATGAATGATTTTGCAAATATCCGAGGATATCGCAAATGTGTAAAATAAAAGTAATGTTACAAATATAGTAGAACTCCATTTATCTGAATTTCATTTATTCGAACGAAATTTTAATAATAAAATTGTAATATATATATATTTATAAATAATAATCATCAAAATATAATAAACAATTTTATTTTAGTTAATGACGATATAATACATAATTATATATAATTAAAAACAATAATATTTTAGTTATTCTCTCCTGTTAGATCGGATCCACTTTCTGAGCGAAAGTTCACGAACACCTACTAACTGTTTGTCTTCCGATAGATTGTAATAAGTAGAGTTTCATTATGCGAGACATTGTCGATGAAATTAAAAAAGAAAAGTTTGATTACATACAGTAAAAGTAATATCTTATATAATAGTATAAATGTTATAATTTTGGACTCTTATTGGTGTATTTTTTATTTTATGGACCTCTATTGTATTTTTAATTCTTTAAATCGTTAATTAAATATAGCAAATTAAAAACTAAAACTTTAAAAATAAAGTGAAAACTTTTAAATTTAAGTTGCTTAGAATTAAAATTCTTAATTTTAATTTGTTTGAAATTAAAATTATTACTGATGATTTAATTAAACGTTTTTTAAATTGTTAATCAAAAATAATAAATGGATTGTAAATACGGGAGCAAAAAGAGATTTAAAAGGCCGTAATAAAGGATATAACGTGTTCTTAAAATGCGAAAGGTATTTGCAAGAAATTTTAAGAGATAGACTTCGTAAAGAAAAGTAGGGTTTTATAAAAGCATCCCTGTTCCACGGATAATACGGGAATTCCTCGAATGCGCTGTTCACGCGATATTTTAATACTTTTGTAGCTTGTCGTTCGTACAAGTAAATCATTGTTGTGATAAGCTCTACCAGGAATCTCACCCCTGCAAAACATCCGCCGGTTATAAGAAATGTTTTTCAAGTTTATGATGCGAAGGTTGGAATGGATCGAACGTCTTTTACCCCTTTCTTTTTAAGTAATAAAATCGACGACGGAAGATACGAGAGGCATCGTAAAATTTACAATAAAAATGCTACAACACTGAGAATTATTATTGGAAACAATGTAATGAAAAACTGTTGCTATGAATATTTTATATTTTTAGTATTTTCTTGGTAATCGTGTTATGATGGAACAATCTTAAAGATCATACGAAATATATTTGCCATATTTAAAAGTTATATTTTTGTTTCACATCAACTTTCGTATTTTTTCTATCCTCTTGAATATTTTAAATATATATAAATGTCATAATTTATTTAAAAATACCCTTTGCTTTTTTAACAAAATTTCATGAATTTATTAAAAATTGTAAAAATTGTTATTTTTAGTCCCCGATTTTTACTTTTATTAAAAGAATAAATAACCTTGAAGATCTTAAATGGCCCTAATTCGATGATCAAGAACTACATAATTTAACATAACATAAAAAACATAAAATTTAACTAACATAAAAAATCATAATTTCGCCTTCTTTATATTAATATCTCTACACAAACATTAACCGATCAAATCTAACAATAATCTAATAAACAAGTTGGAATCAAACCTACCACTTAAAATTATCTAAATCTAAATCTAATCGGAATCTGCAGTTCCCAAGTCTATTCAGTCGTATTCGAAAAAGCGTTCAATTATTATGGACAGTGGCGGGTTTTGGGTACTGCAAGCACGGTACCAGAATCGAGTGGAATCCAGCTGAGAAGCCGGGCCCGGTAGACGTCGAACGAGTAGGATTATTCGCCGGTGGATCGGGAGCTGGAGCCGGGACACTGGGGTCGGAGCCGGGGCCGGGGAACAATGTCGGAAACGACGAGGACGGTATGCCGAGATATGCAGGATATCGCGCAGAACTGCGATCCTTCGAGGTCGGGAGCAGAGGCACACGGTTATAGAGCGGTGTGCGCGAGTAAAGCTAGATACATATCCCCCGTTGCACCACTACTACCACCGCTACTATCACCCCTATCGTCGGCTCTCTGCACCAATACCTATGTAACGCCGTCACTAACACCAATGTTCAGCAGCAACGCGCACCGAGAGAGAATACGTCTAAGTGTATTACCTTCGGGAGCGCACCGTTCCACCTAAATATGTAATAATATCTACCGGAGATACCGGCATTCCTCGACCTCGAGAAGAATTCGATCAAAATGTGTCGCGATACTCTGCTGGTATGCCAGGTGAGCTACGCGTCTCTCTCCCTGCTCACTCGCCTACTCCTTTCCTTTCCTCCGCCGTTTACGCTGACTACGTCTTCTTCGGCTTGTTCGACCCACACTCTATGCCCTACACCGACAACCCTGGCTTGCTCTGCTCGAACGAGATCGAATGAGAGAGATCGATGTCTCGCCATGTCGGAGCCGTTTCTCATTGTTAGTGGAGAGTTGTTTGATCCTTAAACGTATAATTTTTTGAAAGTGTAGCCGGTTTAAGTGTAACAAATTACTTCGATGTTATATTTTATGGAATGTCATAGAAACGTTACGTACGTATATTGGCCACAATGGACAAATATATAACATGTAATATAAATAAATATTGTTTGTAATCGTATCATGGTTTAGAGAAAGAATTCTTTATTAATATACACAGTGGATTGTGGACTTCTTTCATTGCATAGCGGAAATTATTACAGCTTCGTTTGAATTTGGAACATATGTGATAATTGAAATACTCATTGCCTGTTAATTATTAATTTTGAATATTCATTTTCCTTTCATTTTTTTTTTTTTTTTTTTTTTAATTATAAGTTTGAGGTCCCATGCACCTTCCAAGAGTATTAGTGACCACGATGATGATAGTCAGTGGAACAAACACATATCTATCTATAATAGATAATAAAATCAAAATCCTTCAGAAAAAATAGAAATTTTTTGCATGGGTCTCTTTTTGTAGCATATTTAGCGAATTTGATAAGCCATGCTGTGTTCTTTTCGTGCTATACTTATGACAGGTGATTGGGATATGATGGATAGTTTCGTATATCGCAAGCATCACAGATATTTGGTTTAATTTTGGTAAGAGTGTATCCAGTTGATGTGACCTATTCTTATTCGACAATGTAACTTGATCAGGGATATCATTGTTTCAACATTTGAAACACTTTTATTGACAGATAATCATTAAATGATTTAATAAATATAAAGTGCGTATATATATTGAAATTGTTTGATAAAAAACTGAAAACTTTACTATGATGAGGTAAATAAGGTAATTAGTCCATAATAATATAATAAACTAAAGGATAATGAAATAAAATAATACATAGATCGTTGATTGTGTGAATAGATCCTACATATATGTATATGTATAAAAATAATGATCTTTAACACTCCTTTAAAAGATGCGATTTATTACACAATTTAATATATGATATTAAAATAAAAAGATAATGTTTTATATAAAGGTTTTCCGAACAGTTATATATGTAACAGTTGTATATGAGAAATATTTGAATATCTTCTCTTCATTATTTGCGAAGGTTTCAGCACCAAATTAAACGCAACTGAAATATACGATTATGTACCAATTTTTACATAAAACTTTGTTGTCATACGATATTTCTTAAATTTAAATCTATTAATTAAAGAATTAAGCTGCATATAAAAGATAAATACCTACTAATAAATCATTCTGCTCGACCGAAATCGGATCAATATTTCGTGATGTCGAAACTATTTCTCAGCGGAAAGGAATTTGAGGGTTGGGAAATTGTTGAACCCTTAGGTGCATGATTCTTTTAAATATAATAAAACACGTGTTTTTGCTAATTTATATGTTATCAAATCATACTTATATACATAATTATATATTTTACTTGGAAGTAGAAATCAATAAAGATAGACCCCTATATGCATGATTTTTCCAAATAAAACATTCAAAGAATCTCAATTTACAATAAAAACTATTGAAAAATAATTTTTAGAATCTATCTTAATTCTACTGTACTTTGTTTTGTGTGAAAAAGATATTATTTAACTATTTTATTCTTATTCTCATCGTATATTTGACGTAGTTAAATACATGAAAAATTTCTGTAAAATTGTGTTTAAAAAAGGCCATTTTATTACTCTTATATTTAACGTAAGTAGATATGTATTTGAAGCGATTATCGAAAGAATGAAATATATATACACATGATAAAAAAAGGTCTTAATCGCAATATCAATCTTGATTGTCTCGTTTATACGATATTCCTAGAATATTACTGCTTTGACATTTCTGCTTTATTCGATATATTGGTTGAAACCAATAAACTTAATTAATGATAACAGTTTCATTGTTCAAATTACTTGTAATTAAAATCGATCGAGAATCTATATGTTTATTAGCTCTCATAATGTCGAATAAAATGAATCAAAATAATTATGTGTATTGTAGATGTTGTTCACCCAATTCATGCAGAATTTGTTTTATGGAAGAAAAGCAGATCTGTGCCAATACTTTTCTTCATTATTATATACTACTTATAGATTATATACCTATAATAAATGGAAAGAAATAATGGAATGCTATATGAATACTGCATAATACAGCATTTGATACATTTTAATTTCAAATTTTTGATAAGCGATTTTCCAATTTAAGATCCATTTGAACACAACCGTGCTATGTCCTTTCCGTATCCGTCCCGTATCCGCTCCATGTCCAGGCATTCATGTGTCAATATTTATAATTTATACACGAACGGGATTAACCATTTCCAACTATATATTTATTTATATTTAAATGAGCTGTTAGGAAAAGAATTCTTTTAACTGGTGTGACGATATAAATCCCAACGAATTGAAGAGACCTCTTTTCTCTCATCGGAGATCAATTTGCTAGAGTCTTTTTAACTGCAATAGCTTATAATATGCTTACTATAATAGCTACATTTATAGACTAACTGCAATGGCTACACTATTGGATGAAGAGAAAAAAGAAGTAACAAAGAAAAAGACGATTTGGTGTATATCCATCATAACAAAACCGCGAAGGAAAAGGAGATTTTCATCTTTACAAGTAATTAATAGATCATGGATTAAAATTTTATAAATACTCCAGAATGACACAGTATTTTTATAACTGATTAGACAGTACTCAGTCTTCGCATTTTTCGCTACAAAAAATAGCGTCATGCAGGGACGAGACGAGGTAAACAGAAAAAATGTCGAAGACTAGCAAATGTGTCCGTGGCATGCGTGTCCAGGCGATGGATGAGTGACAGGCACGATACGGATCATGTATAAACTGTTATAATCAAAACTATGGGGGCCGATTCGCGTTCGGAACACGGACATGGCTCGGTTTTGTATAGATGGGATTACAATAGCAATAACAATCAATCCTATATTACCAAAACTGTCCTTTTGTTCGATTATGGAACTAACTATGTATTTTTGCATCCTATTAAACATTTGAAAAATGCCGATTGTTATAATATTAAATATATCCTTAATTATTTATAAAATTTCATGGATTTATCACATATTTTAAATGCTGTTCGTTCTCCAACTATCTTAGTCACCATATGACATCGACATAAACAAATCAATAAAATATTTTGTAATTTTCTTAAAAATCTTTGTTGACATTTATAGCTGGTCGATCGTATTATATTGTAATAGCGGTAGACCGGTTAGCAGCTTGTCAGCTCAGAAAACAATGGTGCATCGGCGCAATTTTATCGATGTACAATCGGTTGAGCAAGTCGATACTCGAGTTGATAAATATCAACTACTTTCCTTCGGCACATTTCACAATGTACGCCCATCTCAAGTTTGTATTTGTATTGTTACTATTCGTGTAATCGGGCTGCTTAAGTATTCACCCTTTGTGCGAACTTTTGATATTACTTTCAAACTTACAAAGATCCTTTCACATTGAATTTCTATTCATATCAACAAAAATTTGTAAGTTTTGTGAAACTTGTAAAGATTTTAAGACAAGGTAAATATGAAAACGTCATGTATTTTAATTATATTATTGCTTTGACCGGCTATAACCTTGTTTCATTTTTCAGTATCGAACTATACTTTAATTAGTTAGCTAAACTTTAGCTCTATCAGAAACCGTGTAAAAAACTACGAAAGACATATTTGAATAAGGACAAAAGTATAAATTCAATTATATACTTATTCTTCGTTAACTTATACTTTGTTTTTAATTTAGATTATAACTAGACTGCGAATATTTCTGCGAATTCATATTTTTATACATACAAGTAAAGAAATGGAATTTATTTTATTTATTTTGCTTTGAATATTTAATATACTTTTAAATATCATATATATCCTATGCATTTATGCATCTTTGAATTTTGTATAGATGTATAAAGATCTACAATTTAGTTGTGACTATTACAATCTGTGAGTAAAGTTATTACTCGTCACCTTTAAGAAAGCGCAAGATACTTTATCTGAAATCTAAAAAGACCCCCCCCCAAAAAAAAGAAAATAAGTCTCAAGGGAAAGTTGTAACGTGTGCATCATGTACGAGGATGCGGAAGATGCATCTGGCATCGACCAAGATTTCTTCAACGCGTTAGCGCTGTTACATTCGACGGAGGACGACAGTGCGGAGAAACTTCGTAAAATGCTGGATACGTCCATCCAGAGTAGGTATGGCTTTGACAAAACTTTGATGGCTAAGATCCCGAAGAAATTTCTGCAGAATACGAAAATCCGTGGCAAGTCGTTCGCGAATTCGAACGAGAAATCCGAAATATCTTGGCGTAAAGGAGGTAATGATAAAGCCTTGAGAAAAACCGGCAGTCTATTGCTTTCTACGAATAATACAACAGAAATTAATTGGAAACCGATGAAAATATTTGATGCGAATATCGAGGATTGTAGCGAAAAAGGGGACATTCCGAGGATATCTATTCCTGATGAAGGATCTGGAGATGGACTTTTATGCAAGGTTTCTGCGCTATTTAAATTCAAATAATTTAATAACAATAATTTAAATTGTCATCATTTTATAAAATGAAGGGCCCGTTAAGAAAAGAGGGAATATCAAATGTTAACATTTTTATAAAAGAAGGAAAATTTATTTTTCAATATACGTACATATAATGTCACACCTTCATATTTTCTCATTTATTAAAATGAAACATCATTTTATTCCTTATTTTATTCTGCATCATTTTCAACTTTTATTTATAATTCTCCGCTTTCTCCCTTTCTTACATTGCTTTTCTTTGATATTCCCCATTTTGTCATTGTATACCTTAACTTGTTATAACCACCGCAATACTCAGAACATAATACTCATACTACTCATACTCATAATACTCAGACATAGCATGCAAAAAATGTCAAAGTCAAAATTCGTAAAAATTGATATTCTCCGCTTTTTTCGTAAACTCTTTAAATAAAAATCTTATTTAATTTGATTGATTATAAAAATTCTAAATATGGTTTATACTTTTTATATTTAAACACTGCCCCATCAACTCTCCCTTTTTCTTTAACCTACAATTATAACAAGCAACTATTTGGCTACTCTAATTACTCCTAATTATCTATGCATATAATAAGGCAATAGAAGGGTTGTGTCTCTAGATTGAACAAAGAAAAATAAGAAAATAAGAATTTAGGAACAGCTCAGAAGCTGTACGTATAGTGGAAGAAACTAATTTTTGAAATTTGTATCTTTCTGTTTGTTCGTCACATTAAAACTTTCGAACGGATTTTGATGGGGTATTGTCTGTATGTATAGTTTAGTATCCGGGAAAGAAAATAGGATATGTTTCATCTCGATCCGTTTTATAAAAATCGAGAAGTAGCCTGGTATCTGAGTTATATGCGCTCCTGTGTTTGGTACAAGTCAAACAACGGTGGTTATTGCTTATGTCGTATTTGTTTTGAAATCGAATCTTTTATAATTTAATATTTTTAGCTGTAGGGATTAACCTAATCGTTAGCATAAAAAATGTGTAGGTATTTCCGTGTATTGGTAATCTATGCGAACCAAGTTACAGACAAAAGTTAAATGTATAAAAGAGCATTTACACAATAACTGCTTTAACATGTTTATTACAATTTCATTTTATGAAATCTGTAGATCTGTAACGGAGCGAAGCTAGGTCCACTGATACTGCTGGAGTGTCAAGAATGTCAAGAAGTCTATCACCCCCTGTGCCATCAACCCCCTGTCGTCGACATCGACGTCTACGATCCGAGAATCGTATGGCGGTGTAGAAAATGTATGGATACCTACTCTCTAAACTCTGTCATTGCGTCCGATGAAAAGAAAGTGAAAAGGTCTCGTCCACCGAACGACGAGGGCAAAGTCAAAGAACCTTCTACAAAAGTGACCAAGTCAGGGAAATTGAATGGGTATCTTGTGAAAGATGAAACTGATACCGCTGATCAAACTTCATCCGGTAAATATATGTATCCCACCGTTATATACAGGGTGTTTTGTAATTGATAGTAGAAGAGGGTAATTCTAGATGAAGAAATAAATCAAAAGTATAGCATAACATTATTGTATGTGAAAATATTTTCTGAATATTTGTCTGTTACTTGTCATTGCATTGCATGTCTTTATTGGCAGAATCCCGCTATAGACTAGTATTTCCACTTATGTTTATATGTATTGCATTGGATGAAGCAGAAAACACAACGAAATAAGATATTCATCCTAAAGAATTTAGCAGAGTAAGCATGATAAAAGTGCTCCAAAACCAAATTAGTCTTGTGATACGTTAATCGAGAAAGCTTTCTAAGAAAACCATTTCGACGAAGCTGTAGTCCTCTATCCCTATTATTAGAGTAAAAAATGTATATAGTATTTACAATCTTCGTCGCTTTTATGATTGATTGCAGAATTTACTCGTCCAACATTGAAGATCTTGTCGAGTATCTCAACAAGGCTTATAATATGTATGTATCACATACATATCTAACATATAATAATGTGTGTTTTATTCCTCAACAGCCAATCGAGTTTGACGTATATTCTATACTATAGTGCTTGTACGTTTTGCTGTTAATATGTAGTGATCAAAGTTAAATTTAAATTATGTTATTATTTTCTCTTAAGTAACGCGGGTTAATATTATTTTCGGAATCTATTATTTCCACCAAGTACGATATTGCTTGCGATAATTAGTAAAATTCAGTAAGAAAGATTCTAAAATTTCCCCGTCATTCTTGAAAAATCCGCATTGTTTGAGATTTCATCCAGAGCTGACTACAAAGTGTTAAAAATCGAGCTTCTTGGTATAGAATATAAACTATCAATGTTTATAATAAAAGTATTGTATTCCTCCTTCTGTAGTTTGCAGCTGATAAAATAAATATCTCTACGATTAATATACGATAATATAATACGAGGAATGCTTCTGCTGTACGAGGAATGTTACCACTTACTGGATACTACCAACTGCCACAAGCAATGTCATACTCTCCAAATCGGCTATACACGCAAGTACATACTTAAGCGGTATATGCGCACAAATTTATTGCACAAATATACTTTACGGTCATATAGCCTCCATACGACACAAGTATATTTAAATAGTGTTAGTATACGTTAGTATACCCTGTAATCGATGGACGACGACGATGTACTCGCTTTCGCTTCTTTCGTCTTAGTTTTTCGACTTGTACAAATCTGTGCTTCTTCTACACACGCTCAAGTATACTTGAGTATACGCGATTTGTGTACAGTACGCCTGTACAGTCAAAATACCTATGCAGTATTATCATATACACGCTCATGTATATCTATTTGTGCAATAAATTTCTACTTTATACACATGGAAGGGTAAAAAGCTATACAAAAGTTGAAAAATTTATGAGTAAGAAATAAACATGACAGGCAGCTTCTATTGTAAAAACATAGATATTGTCACTCAATAATTTTAATAAAAAATTTGTATTTTTAAAATATTGCTAATTTCTTAAAAATACGTTTTACAGTAAAAACAATCTGTAAAACTTCCAAAATGTAACACTCTAATTATGGTATCTGAGATTTTCTTCAAAATTCTTTATAGGATAGGACAAAAAATATCAAGCATGAACCTAGATAAATGAAAAATATGAATCATGTTTAGGTTAATAATTATGCTAATAATAGAAGTAAGGGCTAAAACTTCGTGGAAATCTTTTTCTAGGAAACTCCCTCGATTGACGTATCACAAATTTAGGTTGGTTTATGAGCACTTTTTAATTAATTTAAAAACATTTTTTATTCTGTCGGATACACGGCCCTGCTTTTCGTGTCGGTGGAAATTTCTATAAACACTGCCTAGCGTGTTCTGTTAATTCATTTTATCAAAGCCTGAACCCATCTCTTTCAATATTACACTTATGATACTTGTGATTTCTTCAGAATACACAATTGTAATTAAGCAAACTAATATTTCAACTTATGTTTGTATATTAAATATTAAACCAGCTTCTGCCAGCAACTTCGTTCGCTTAGATTACTAATATATGGAACAATTTTTAAGCAGATGAATATTTATATATGTTAACAATTAGGTTATTCTCCTTAGTTAAAAATATTAAATTATAGAATGTTCAATTTCAAAACAAATACGACGTAAATAATAACCATTATTCTTTGACCTTTACCAAACATAAAAGCGCATACAACTCAGAAGCCAGGCTACTTCTCAGTTTCTACAAAACGGATCGGGATGAAACATATTTTTTCATATTTTTTTCCTTGGAAACTAAACCACACAACAAAGAAACCCCCATCAAAATCCATTCAGTAGTTTTTATGTGATGCGAATGCAAAAAGACGAACAAACGGACGAACAAATAGACAAACAAAAAGGTTCCAAAATTAGCTTCTTCCGACTTCCAACCCTTCTACTGTTTCATTTTATGTATAGATACTGCAAAACGCACAATGAAACAGGAATTATTACTAGATATAAGACACCCTGTATATTTACCTTTTTATTCTTTAGTTTTATTCATATATACTAGAGAATACTTATGATTTTAGATGTTTCTCAAAAAATTGGTTGTATTGGCGAAGATACATCGATTACAAAAGGTTCTGTCTTTTCGAGCCAAAAGACGAGGACAATATCGTCGATTCAATTAAGAAAACGAATTGGATCCAAACTTTCAGTCATTCGATCCATAGTAAAATGATATTTGTAATGTTAGTAACTAAGAATGTTTCAAATTGTCTTTTATTAGTTTTCAATAAATAAATCTAAATTGGATTGATATTTTATGTATAAATATATAAAAATGATTATTGATTTGAGATTATAATTTCTTATAATTTAAACATTTAAGTTTTCATTTCAGATTTCTTATTTTGCTTTATCAAATTCATAGTGGTGTAAATAAATCAAATTTTGTCACCATTTATTATAATTATTTTCTCAATCTAAATTAACAATTAAACTGATTATATGAAATTTTGGAAGGTTAACAGAACGTTAAAAATGTCTATCAATATCATATTTAAACTAATTGGACCACGGTACAGGATATTATTTAAACAAAATATTTGAGAAATGATTATTTTGGTGATATATCATCTTATTTGATCATTAGTTTTTTAGTTTATTTGAATCAGCAAATAACATTTTCTTGAATTATTTTATTATTTAGTTATTAAATGAAAATTTTTTATTTTATTTCGTATATTGTACTTGATTAGATGTTTTCTGAGATATTATATCGATTTCTTCATAATGTCTGACGTACGCAAGCTTAATCACGTGCATAGGTATCTTTCAAGGATAATTAAAATTAAAACAATTTTAAGAGAAATGTTTCTACGTTGTAAAATAACTTGGCTATGCTCATAACTCAAACACATGCAAAATACAATATTTAAAATTCGAATTAACGTTAACAATCAAAATTATTTGATATTTTATTTGAAAACATAGAATTAATTTAGTAAATAGGAATTATTAGTATTATATACATGTTACTAATAATTTATTTATGTGTTTCAAACACATACACATACTTAAAATAAAATAAAAAGCAGAAAAAATTGAACGGCCGAAAGGTACATACAAGGTACGCTTTATTATTTGCTTGTTACATGTACAATGGAAAATCTATCTCGAACGTCTTTCGCTCTCTAAAAATCAATCCACACAAATTAATACTTCACTCTCGCGAAACAACGCTTCAGTCGCGGTACAGGATGCCTTATTTAAGCCGATTACAGACGTAACTTGTTACACTACACTACACCAACTCAGCCAAACCAAGAAATCTCTCCAAAAATAAAAGTAACGAAATAAATCGGATTTCGAAAAGAACAACACATATTTGATTATTCATTAATCAATGATAATTCACTATTGGACTATCGCATTATATTTTAATAATTAAACTGCGGATATTTGTGCAGATTCGTATTTTTGTGAAATTGAGTTGAGATTTGTTTTACTTACTGAATATTACAACGAATACTCTACTTTCAATATTTTATATAATTTCTGCACATTATATGTAGTATTGGACTCAAGTAGGTGCAGATTCAAGCCCTTCGTACCTTACGAGCTCTTCATATTCTTCATAAGTATTTCGAGAAAAGAAGCGATAGAGAGAATTTTAAACAAACTTGAATGTAAATGCGACAGATACAAATCCCCTACGAATACTTTTACAAATAAAAAAAGGACTCCTAAAGAGGATCGAACGTTGTTCGTATAGGTTCGAAACTTTATCGGCGCTTTAACAGAAATTCTACTTCATTTAAAATCACTTTTCTTGGCTATCGTTCTTAAATTGTTACAACTGTGGATGTTCAAACAAAATTTATAGGAATCCCGTTTATCGTCTATGATTCTACAGAATTTATTTAAATAGAAGAATTCAACAAGACTCTCCTGATTGGATTGCTACTTACAAAGGGTTCGATTCATTTAAATATCGAAGTACGTAGTTATAAGTAGATTTTCGAAAGTTACGAAGAATCATTCAGAGGTTCGGCACCAGCTTATAAATGTCGAATACTTGGCGATTATAATGGCAAGAACCATTATACCTTACAGCTAGTATTTGAAGTGAACTTTGGATACTAGATTTGATTCAAATTTATAAATATATATTGTACTTGATTTTATCACTAGATTATATTTATTCTATGCATTTCTTTATTTTCAAATTCCCTGTAAATGTATAAATATCCGCAGTATATTGGTAATTTACGAGTTTTATCTGTCGTCGCGCGGTTCATTTCGTATACTCATTCGTTTTCTATATTAAGGTCAACGGAGTTCAGTTACCTTCAACAGCCATGCTGAAGTTTGAATCGGATGTGATGCTCGATCACTTTCGCTCTCATTAATCGTGCGTATGAGAGAAGATTAAGCGCGAGGTGCCAGAAAAGTACAGAGAGTAGCGAGTGCCGCGAGTACACCTTGTCCAGTGATAAATCGCCATTCTTCTTCTTTACATCTTGTTTCCAGTTACTTCTTATTTAATTGATGTTAATCCTTTACTACTATTGTTAAATCAGTTTAGGTTTGAGTTAAGTTGTTTAATTTTAAGTTTCTTGGTTTTTTAATTATATCTTACATCTTATGTAATACAATGGCTACAAAAGGTATTTTATAAACGGTATAAGACCCTTATTTTCCAATGAAGTGTTTTTTTTTATCAGGTTATACATTTCATGTTCTTGGTATTAAATTTTCCTAATCATATGAAAGTACTATTAAATAATACGAAATTCAATATACTCGGACCTAATTAAATAGTATGTAAATGGCATAATAAATACAATGGTAGGGAAATACTTTTCGTAGCCACTGTAAGTGTCATTGATAGTCTTCGTCACGTAAAATATAGAATATAGATCGAAATGTACTACTACAAAATGAAGTAACAGAGTATCGTTAATAAATTAAATTAACTTTACATAACAAAATTGTTTAAAGGTTTGTGAGTACGCGACGGTACGATTTAAGAATTCACCATTCTGTCGTAGTCGATTTATAGAATCTAAATGACCCATATAATCGTATCGTACAGTTAGATTAATATATTTTTATCATTATGAGCTTTTTACTGGAATCAAACATTTTAATTTCGTGTATTTGTATTAAAATATTCAACGTTTATGACTTTCTTGAAAATAATATTAATCGAATTATAATTCGATGGATTTGATTACCTTTATTCATAAAAAAACACAATGTTACGCCACGAGGCTTACCACAGGCTGTATTTTCTAACCGTCGCTCGCGGTCCTACAACGTCGCAGACGGATCGTCGCGGCTGCCCGGCAAACAAACATTGTAGTGGCAAGCGCATGGTTCATTAAGCAGGGCGACCTCCAGAAACGTCGACTCGTGGCCGTTATTTTACTTCGCGTAAAAGAATGTGGCGTGATCCGAACGTAGTGGGGGTCGCCTTCCAGAAAAGACGAAAATAATCGAAGGGCGGGCAGTTCCTTCTGACGAGTCAAACATGACACTTCGACAAATCTGACGAGCAAACGAATTTATCTAGAGATATCACAAAATCGAGTCAAATTTCTGTAACATCTTCATCATATTATTGTAAAATATATTGTTCTATGTTAACCTGTTAATACAGTGTTATATTCATTAAACCACCTCTGTTATCCTAAACGAAACAGGGGAACGACTATTTCGCGGCGTCGATTAACATGATCGTAGCGAGAATTTACAACTCTCGTTGACGTGCTATCTCGCGATCGCGTCTCTCCGCGAACGGTCGTAACACACAATGTATCTTTTTTAATTGTACTCGTGATGGTAAGTGTAATGAAATCACGCCTCGGTAGTATCATCTTTCATTTTTAATATCGTATTTCATTTCCATTAGTAAGTTACAATATTTGCTCATGATTTTTCATTAAAATGATACGAATTCTGATACTGACCTAACAAATTAATCCATTGCATTATATTTGGAAACATAATTTTTCAATAAATTTATTACTTCTTCAGAAGAATACTGGAATAAATAAAACCTAATAAATATTTCATATATTTAAATAAGTTGGTACTTAACTTTTTAAGTACCAACCACGAAAACTTTTTTTGAGGGTGAATTTATTGTTTATTGTAATTTGTAATATTACTAGTGTTTATTGTTATTTTACCATCGTTAAACTTTATCATAAAATATACATACTTTACTACAAAATAAGCAAGGTTTAAAACTGCATTTATAGAATATTTTAATATCTACCAAATATGCATATTGTGCTATTCATGGGTGTATCACACTATGGCACACAATATATGTCAATTTTTACATAGAAACATATTTTTAGAATTGTATTTACATAAAAAACCGAAAATAATAATTTTATATCAAGTTCGCAGACACCTTTATATGGTTTCCCAATGCATAAAGTGAATCTATATTCTTAGGCATAATGATCATGAATTACAAAACTTTTTCATGAAATTAGGTGGTCGATCAGAATATGAGCAAATTCTGTGATAATACCTACGTATTCTTAGATGTTTATACATATATGAAAAACTTTAAAATGCAAAACTGTATAGAATATGAAAAAATATATAGGTAAAACATCCAAATTATAATAATCCTTATAAGATTTGATAGGTAAAACAATTTCCTACCTATGTTCCATCTTTTTAATCGTATTCATAAGAATATAAATTTGCACAAAGATCCGCAACCTATATATAACAAAATCGCTATTCGAAATTAAAAAAGAACAGCTCTGGAAAAATTGTAAACAAATTATATATTTTTTAACTACACTAGCTTAACTAGATACTGTATAAATAACAATACGTATACTTCGCGAATTACTATACAAACGCAAAAGCACTATAGCAAAACAGCTATATATTTGTGCCGATTATCACAGAATTGTCGATTATTTAAATAATTGGCGTATCGCGAAAGAAAAATTATTAAGATTTCCATTTCTGGACGTATTGCTTATTGAATTAAAAGAATACTTTCGATATCTAAATTATGTAAAAATAAAACATGTTTAAAATTTTTCATTTCAATAAATTGCGAATCTTTTCTAATTTCCCGCTATTTTTATTGTAAATGGCGATAAATCCACATTTTTATACAGAAATCAAAGTTTCGACCATTGTATCGAATCGATATGTTCTGGTTGTTTCATTATTGCTAATTAATACGTTCGATTAAGTTTACAAGTTTACAGCTTCTGGTGTGCGGAATTCCTGAATCTTTAGTAAAAACAAGAAAAAATATATATGTATATACTCTGTGTCTTACAACTATAAAACCATTCTAAAAGTTGTAGTTCCTATGCAAGTACGAGGTAAAAGATACAACACGACAGAATCTGATCAAAAGTATACAAAATCGAACAGTTAAACGTATTGAAAATAGAAGGGATTTCACATATTATTACGTAGATTACTCTTATAATTTCATTTTATTGTATTCTGATAACGATCTCAATTTTTGTGTAATTAAATATTTTGTTATATTGGTTCTGCAGTTATGAAAGAAAAAGTAATCTAATTCTTTACGTTTTCACTTGTAGTTGCCTTTTTGCCAGTGAAATTTGATCTATTTTTGTTTATTTTAAACGAAATATGGTTTCTTAATATGATTTAAAACATGGAACGCTTCGTTCATTATTTTTTATTGTTGATAAGGGTTGGAAATCTAATAACATATACAGAATATAAAATTTTAGAATGATTCTATAGTTACGAGACAACGTCTCGTATCCTGCTTGCAAATAACTATACGTAAAATGTTGACCTTAAACTTAATATTGTCGGCCTAAAGAATAAAAAACACGAATAATATCCTACGAGCAGAGCAAATATTTTTAATTAATTTCATCATAGTTTCATCAACTGTATTTTTCTCTCTTTAATCATTCCGAGAGAGCGAATGTATTATCGTAATAAAAGTCTCTTACAATTTTTTTTATCGTGTATTCTACAAATTCCATCTTTCGAAGATGAGATTTTAAATACCTGTTGAAACTTGCGTCGTCAAATGGTAAAAAGCTCCTCTCGAAAACACTAACGTGCGTACATGCATGCAACGATTTAGAGATATTAAATAAATAATACATATGTATATCTCTAAAATTTGTCCCGACATTTTTCAGTTTTCATCTCTTTAATCGTAAACTTTATGGGATATTCCGATTTAGACGACTAGTTTTTATTGATTTTTGGTACGTGACAAGAAATGATATTGTATGTAGATATTTCGAATAGTTCATGTCAATATCACAATATAGGAAAATAGAGGTTATATTAGTTTTAGATAAATGGTGGCACAGATTGAACATTTTATGACGCAAATGAATTATTTTAGTATTATTTTAAAGTTACATAAGTTAGATATCGTCTGTACTATTATAAGTAATGTACATACAATATTTGTCAAAACGTCGGTCTTTGCGACTGTTTTTAATCTTAAAAGAGAAGAAATCATAGGTAACGATATAATTCTAACTCAAACAATAGCCAATGTTATTCTGTATACGTGCAAAAGCGCAAGTTAATTGATGGTTTTCGAGAGAACTGTGCCACCAATTTGAGAAATACTAATTTAGGCAGAATGCATTCAAACTTTTCGGCGTCATTATAATTAGCTTTAATTAGCTTACACCTTAAGTACTTCATAAGTATTAGGACACAATACGGAAAATGAGATAAACCTAATAAATTTAATTTTATTAAATTTTTTATTTTAATAACATCAGTAACATCAGATTAAAACCTTTGGAGTTATTGTTAGACTGCAGAAGTTTATGCAAGTGCACATTTTTATAGAATGCAAGTAGAAAAACGAAAACCCGATAGAAATTTGTTATATAACTATAGACTATAAAAGACTATAAAAATGTGCTTTTTTTTGTTTTCCACTCTTTGCATAATGCGGATATTTTGCACATTTATGTTTAAACACATGTGTAAAAACATATTACATGCTTATGTGACGTATTTATCCTATTATATTGATTTAGTTTATCATAACTGTATAAAGTGCTAGTAACAATAATATGTAATCAATGTTAAATATGGACTACGTTAAACTATGTATTTGAAATTTCGTATGGTTGGTTAAGCGTCAGATGTAATACCACGTGTTTCGAATTAAGATAGTTCGATTTGATTAATTCGCATCGTTACCTCCAACGTGAGCTGTGTGGCGAGTAGGATGGAAATGTCTGAGAACTGTTCTTAAATTTTGTGAAATACAAATATTTGAAAAGACTGACGAGTGTTATATTTTACACGCAAATATCATCAATTAACAACGGCAAATTTGGACAAATTGTTTGTAATTTATTATTAGATATTGCTAGATATTCAATTGTTAAATATTTGAAATTTTAAACATACATTAAATATATTTCTGACATATTTTGTTTATTTTTATGTATATATCTACATATTTTATGTTTATAAACATCCGCAGTCTAATTATTATAATTGGTTTAAAATTTTATAATATAGAACAGCTGTATAATGTATATATATGGTATAAAAATGTCGTCAATTATAAATAATGCAATTAACGTTTATTTTCCCGGGATTCTGATATTATTAGATTGTCCACCGTATTTATTGATCTTTGGTTTCATGTATTTCAAAAATAAAAAATATTAATAAAAGTTAATAATAAAAATATTTAATTTATTTAAAATATTCTCAATGAAGTGGTCAAATCAAAGAATTGTGAGTGTCAGTATAGAATTGTCGATTAATTGTTTTCTATAATTTTTGTAAATAACTTTTACAAATATTTTTTGCTTGTTCTAAATCGTTATCATCCATGAATATATCACTCTGAAATGAAATTTAAATTAACAAATTGCGGACTTCAATATACAATTTATTATTTTCCACAATTTCTGCATAAATAACATTTATAAACATTTTTCACATATTCTTAACTCGAAATGCATAATTCTGACCGATTAATCGGTTTCTTAATAATCTGGATCAATTACTACATGGTACATAAAATCAGTAAGTGTCCTAATACTTATGAATTGTTAAACCTGTGTACCGCTATCTCAATTTTATGCAT
Organism: Bombus huntii; assembly: GCF_024542735.1. Lineage (NCBI taxonomy): Eukaryota > Metazoa > Arthropoda > Insecta > Hymenoptera > Apidae > Bombus > Bombus huntii. The sequence goes on from NC_066244.1 coordinate 1,661,553, forward strand.
ATCATATACCTACATAAATATTTTAGGAACACATTTTTATCACCTATGCAATGAAAAGATCCAAAAATCGAATTTTAAGCTTTCTAAACTAGAATACCCTCATAATCTTCGATCAATCAAGATTCTATATGCCAACTGTTACCATCAACTCTCTTGATCCGAGTATGAATCGCGATAAAAAATTTCTCTCACTGTGTTTTCAATATTTTCGACTATGTTCGTATCTGTATATATGTATATGTGCATTTGCTCTATGTACACACGAGGCAGAGAGAGCAAAGTGTAAGTGTGGCGGTTTTAATATATAATTGCTAGAATTATAGTGCAGGTATCACTCTGCTCCAGAACCCGCTTCCAACTATGTACTTTACAGAATAGACTTGTTCGAACAGCGGCACGGAGGCGTTCAGCCTATTTCATGACAGTGTTATCATGCCAACTGGCTGACATAATTAAATAGAGATCCGACACAAGTTAAGGTTGCTACAAGTCACAATCTGACATCGACAAAGACGATCCTATTTTATATGAACTGCGGTACCTTTCTCTGCCGCTTGAACCAGCGAGTGATTGTTTATATAATATAAAGATAATATTTATGTACAAGTTTTCTATAAAATCAGATACTGAAATGAATAGCGATGGATACAATATTATCTAGTTAAATGTATGTGTCAATATTTATAGTAATTCCGAATATATTCTCACGTAAGTTGTCGTACGCAAGAGAGAGGAAGATTCTGAACAATTGTTTGGGAGATTATTTTAGCGAAAAATAACTTTTTCAATAAAAAATATATTGTGCTAATTAATAATTAAATTGAGAATTATTTTAGCTATACTGTGTGAACACAAATATTTTTAGTTTTGTAGGTTTATATAAATTTTCTATTTATAATAATTAAAATAATTTTCTTAATTACTTCACGATAGAAATCCAAGTTTAATTTCAATTATTTGTTTATTTATAATAACGCAATTATTTTTTGAGCTAACAATTCTATTCTTGGAAGATAAATGCAATTTTTTATATTTTGATACTTCAATATCCTGAAAATATAAAATTAAATCACAAATGTCGATTTCTAGTATTTATCTATTAATGACTTTACATATAATACAATTCAATAGAACTTTAGAAAAATTAAGATTGGATTTCTTAATTTAGATCTTATTAGTCTGCTATTTACGTGCGTTTATTTATAATCCCGTCTATATTATATAATATCTAATGTATTATACTCATAATAAAGTTTCAAAATAATTATAGAATTATAAGCAATTATAATCCTCTAAAACGTTTTATCGCAATGATAATAAGATCACAAACCTCGAATATTACAAACATTGCATTAGTAGTTTTATAAATTTCATGTAACAAATATTACATTGATACTGATATTTTCATTGAATGTATAAGTTTATTACGATATCGATAAAATTGTAATTTATTAACTAAACATACATTAAGAACAGAATCTTCATATATAAAATTATCCGTTATAATCTCCCAAAAATTTGTACATCCTCTTTGAAACGCCCTATATAGAGCGAAATAAACTATTTTTGCAATTATCATAGAAAAACAGTGTATGTTTCATTTTGTGTGCATAAAGTATAGAAATTCGTTCAATTTCGAAATAGTACATATATTCAAACAAAGTAAAATTATAAAAATGGTTAATCATGAATAAGTGATTCATTAAAGATATTCTGTTGTCAAATCAAAATTTATGTAATATGGTACATACAGTATCTTTAATACATCACTTGGCACAGATTTTAATATTTGTACCGATAAATTAATTAGTAATAGCCCGTAATTATTTCTGTGTGACGATTACGAACGAAGGTAGATATTTACAGAAAGGCAGCCCCTCTTTCGATAATTTTTTAATATATTATCAGTGTCATCATCCTAGGTAGTGCCGTGAAGGTTTTAGTTGGAGGTCATTGTTTATTAAAAAGTTATTATGAAAAAACGTTTACTCAAAAATACATAATTTTCTGGGCACCATTTGTATTTAATAAAATGCATAAATGTAAATCGAATGCTCTTGTTTATCTTTCCTCTTTATCTTTACATACTGAAGACTATGCTATTGGTATTTCTTATAACTTCTACAGAACTAACTTTTTAAACTTTTTCAACAAAAAAAAGATAACTCACGATCAGTATTGAACAGCTCGTTGTATTTAATTTCGTTACTACAAAATGACGTATGTTATGCAGTAAAGGTGTGGGCATGGAAGGGACTTCGTCCCAGCCCCTGCACTCTCACCCGAAAAAGATCTAAGCTAATCCAACCCCTATTTCAACTTAAACAGAAATGAATAGATACGCTAAATTTGGTCTTTACGGAATACGGTTTCACAATACAATTTAGGATGGTGATTTTGACAATATATTAAAAGATTATCGAAATCGAAGATGGCTCCCTTTCTATAAATATTTATCTAAACGAGTACAAACGCTTGCTTTTGTATTACAATAAAAACCACCAATATATGTTGCTCGAGTGATTGTACATGACTTACAATTTTCACATGCTTTTGAACACTTGGCAATCGAATTTATAAAACAATAATTTAATATATTACAGCACAAAAAGAAATGTTATGTAATCGTTTTTGTAAATAATACAGAAATACATTGACGACATGTATTCATCAACAAAAGAGTAAAAGCAATATAAGAAAAAATTCCTTATATCAAATTGTACGATGTAAACATACTTCAAGCTAGTTGCATTTGAAACAAAATTTTTAAGAAACGCAATCATGATCTTACTTAAGTAATATTCTCATAATTATATGTGTAATGTTTGGGATTTATACAACTGATTCCAATAACAATAATAGTGCACTTCATCACAAACAGTTTTTCCTTTTTCTTATTTAATACTTTCTGTGAAATATTTAATGTGAGTATCTTGAAAGGGTGTAATGTGATTATAAAATTTAGTACAAGTACAAACAGTGATCTGAATTAACTTTTTCAATTTACTCCGTGGTTTTTGGACGTAATATTCATGCTTTGGTCGGGAACATATCGTACAAGATAGTCATCAATTTCACTTTCTGTCAGCATTTTCTATTTTCGTTGAGATTACTTGAATACCAATCGATTGCACTTAAAGATTATATGCTACATATATGAACATGGTAATTCATCCTTATGTTCATAACACAGTATTGCTATAATCCATGGTACGTGAATATTGAGTAACTTATATCTCTTTTGGTTATATTTTTCCTTTCATTTTTATATGATGTGTGATTTGTGTATTATATGCATACGATAAAATATATTAATGGTATTACAACTGTACAATGATGAATAATATCTCTACTGTATCTTAAATTAAAATTACATACAGTTATTTCATAAACGTAGGTAAATGCATCCTACATGCTAACAATGTGTCAAAAATTCATGACATGATAACAATGCTCCTTTTAAAGCAGATAAAAAAAGATAGAAAAAAAAAGGAAAGAAAAAGTTATAAAAGGACTAGAATGAAATACTGACTAGAAATCTCACATCTTAAAGAACTTCCAGAGAAGCAATTTAATATTCACTATAAAAGGGCATTTACTTTGTGCTAATAATAATTCCTTTTTTTTCTTTTTGCAATAGATGCACACAAATAAAATATGAAATTTTATTATTTTGGACTTTTAAGCTTAATATTGTTTGTATGTAGGATACACATTTGTCCCGTATCACTACAAATTCTCATTACCTAAAAGGCCATTTAAGATTTTTTCTCATTGCCTGGGAAGATACCAGTGCCATACTTTGGAAGCGCTAGATTTTTAAAATATACTTTTTCCCTTTTAGCTTTAATCTTCAGTTGTGCCTTTTCATATGAAATAATTGGAAACTGTATTTATGAAAAAAGTCATCAGTAACTAAGAAATGCTAAAGTAAAAAGTATCTTACATATCTGCAGCATTACATAAAAGAATATAATTAATACTATTTTGATCAAATCTGCTAGAAGAAAAAGTATTGTGCTTTAAATCAAGTATCCACCAAATATATAAAATATCTTTTAATAAAAATCATTATCTGTGATATATTTATTGAAATATTTAAATATGTCACAAATAAATATTTTTAAAAGTACTATTGAGTATAAATTATAATTTAAATAAATTTATAATCAGTCAAAGTAAGTTTATAAAAAGGAGAAATATAAATTATAACTGCTATATAGATCTTGCATTCGTAATTGTTTTCCTTAAGATAAGAACATTGAATATTTGATTTCATTAAGGTTTTGATTTCATTCATATAATGTACAATTATTTTATTAAGAAATATTTACCAATATTCATTAGTGGATACTCAGCTATATATAGTATGGTATTATATACTTTTTCACTTTTGGCAATAGCACTTCCAGACAGTGGCAGTAGGCACTTTGATGACAATAATAAGATAATAATGAATATAAAATGTTACAAGTTAATCCACCTTTGAGGCAGGTAAACCATTTCCAACAACCAGCTGCTCCTTGGGAAAGTCTAGAATTACGGTTGCATGAAAACCCATATTTGCAGAGGCAATCACATACTCGCAAAAGGAAAACCAGCTAAATGCTGTTAAGAAAAATATTATAAGTTTTACACAGTGCAACTAAATTTTTTATATGTAGCGAATTATATGTATGTATCTCATAACTATGACTTATTTATATTTTGATGCATTACTAAAGATTTTGTAAATACTTATATCTAAATTTTGTATATAATATCAATATTTGTAATTATTAAATTTCTTTAAAATATGTTAATTTTCTTACCGAGATCATGACATAGTAACCTATGCTTTAGAAAGAAAACGATGAGACCAACAGTACTAACAAGACTAGTTACAAAAAGTGCCTGTTTGTATTGAAGACTTGGTGCATTTGGTGTTACAAGACGACCCAATCTCACTTCTGCTAGCATATATGTTAAAGAACTGATCATAAAGATAATGAAAATTTTTTCATGCACATCTGAAAGGTAGCATTTCTTGTTAAGTCAATTTTTAGATGATTATATACATAATTTATGACATGTTATTAATAAATTCTAGTATTTTATCTTTTACCCTTCAGTATACAAATAGTCTCTATTATATCTTATATTATTACTCACAATAATTTTCTCTGTTAGAAATATATGTGACTCCACATAGTGCTGCCACTTCTGCCATGCTTAACCAATAACATAGATCTAAAAGTCTAAATCCCATAATTTTGGAAGGTACATCTTCAACTGTTTTAAGTATTTTATAATAATATGAATAATATACAGTAGCAATAATTAAGCGAGGACCTATGTGTAGAGCTATGCTTATGCGCCACAAATATCGTTGAGGAGATATACCAGTGATAGCTGAGATCGATGGAAGTACATTATAAACCTAAAATAAAAAATAGATAAATTAGGAGAGGTAATAAAATTTAATATACTGATCACAATCATAATAGGTATGTGAATTCCATACCTTGCAGTGTGTTTCATGGATATCATCTTGTTGAAAGATATATGCTGTAACAAAACAGACTAAAAGTGTGACCAGAGGTAAAGACACTGTTGCCAAACACAGTTTTTTAAATGATATTGCCATATATATGGAACTTTTACTGTTTCCCACATTGTTCAGTTCCATAGTGAAATTATCTAATATTTTGGCATTGACGCACAAAATAAAAAGTAAGTTTAAAAGGATGCAAGATCTGAATCAATCTATATTAAAATCATTTCTCCTTTCAATTTTCATTACAAAAATCAAAACGTTCTTTTAAAAGTTTCATAATATGCCTGTAAATAGAAAACAAATTTTACATTAATGAAACAGCATACCACAAAGAAGCATACTGAAATGTAATCAATATTTTCAATACATACATGCAGATTATCATACATTACACAAAGCAAAGTTAACATTCCATTAACAATATTTAACAACTACTCTTAACACTATTATATCACATACAAATATATATTAATCATAACAAAATTTGCTTGTAATCACATTATTTATGCATTTTAATAAACGTTTCAAACAAATAAATTGCAGTAAGATTTATGAAATAAAACAAAAATAATTCTGGAAGACAATAAAAATCGTAATATGTCAGATTCTCTTTACAAATGTTACACACAAAATGATAAGTATATTTAGTTAATTACTCTATTTTCAGAATTGATTTCGCGGATAACCTACTTTTTCTATTTATAGCAAACAAAGGCACTGTCACGGGCCACGGATAACGCGTTGTTCGTGACATTTGCCTGGAGGCGATTTATTATATTTATGACTATGACACTCCTGCACGGAATCCGCAACAATGGTCAACTTTGTTCACGCGACCAATGATTTGATGAGTGATAGAAACTTCTTTGAATTTATTTGAAAGCTGTCAATAATTTTACCAATCTTTCTTTCCTCTTTCTTTTTTTCTCTACAGTGTATGAGGAGTTACTTCATTTAAATGATTATATCTGGTCTACACAATAATGCAGGTATATTATATATCCATTTTGACAGCGTACTTGTTAACTCATTTAGTGAGCACCTGTTAAGGTCCTACTCAAGTATTTATGATTTCTGGTTTGAAAAGCATGTATTCAAGTATATACATAAAGGATAAACAGCACATATAATGCACGATTAAATGAGATTTCAATGCTGCATTTGTGTCATTTATGTCACGTTTTTTAATCAATAACAATTTATTTGAGTCAAGATTCTGTCAATTGTGACTTGTTCATTCATATTCATTTATGTTTTTCATGCAGAAAATCAGAAGAATTTACCTTGTTCCGTATGTACAAACGTGTCGTCTGCTAGCCTGCGAATTTCTGTTCGAAAGGATGCCATCTATGATTTTTATAAATGCTTCTGGATGCTACTTTAAGCTAGCGCCAATTTTGAACTTTTTTATTCCTCAATTATATGAAAATATTATGTATATATATATATATAACCACATATATATTAAGATAATATATATTATAAATATATTATAAAAACGTTATGTTAATAATAGAAATTAAGAAAGTATAGGGATATTATATACTGAAAAAGTATAGAATAATTTTAATTTTATTAGAAATATAATTACAAATATCCTAACTGAAAATTTATCTCGCTTGATCTCTTTCATATGGTTCCTGTTCCATCTCGTATTCAATTTCGACCCTTGGACGGACTCTCTTTTGCGATTTCTGTTTCCTGACAATTACTTTCTTTGCATTTTTGCTGGTTGTAGGTACCAGATCCTATAATAACACGATAATTTTAAATGCAATCGTATTATAAATAAGAATAAAAGTAAAAGATTATAATATTAGTTACTTCAATATCATCATTGTCAGATACAAAGTCGTCAGATAATTCAATCTCCTCTTTTTGTCCTGAATCACTGTCCTCATCCTGTTAAAATGGATTAATTAATATTAAACAGAAAATGGCGATGTAACACTCAGTAATTCATATTTAAACGAGGATAATACATATATTTATATCTAAATGAAGGACAAATTACCATAGATACTTCTTGAATATCAAAATTATCGTCCTCATCTTCGTCATCAGTTTCTGCTTCTATGAAATGAGGTGTATTTGCCTCTCTTTCTCTCTCCTTCTCATCTGCTTCTAATTCTAACTCTACTTCTTTCTCAATTTCTTGTTCCTTTTCTTCTTCTCCTTCACTCTCAGCCTCACTTTCACCTTCAACTTCAACAGCTTCAACAGCTTTGTCAAACACTTTTTGTGGGAAATTGTAAACATCATTATACTGAAAGAAAAATGACGATGAAGAAGAAAATTTAGATATTAAAATTTATATGTATAATTATAAAGAGAAGAATGTGTACCATGCCCTGTTTTAATCTTTCCATAAGTTGTTTTTCTATTGCAGTTTCTAATCTGGCAGCTATAAGAGCCTTTTCTTCTCTGCGTCTTTCTCTCCTTTCAATTTTTCTTTGAATTGGTACAATTTGTTTTTGTCTTCTCAATCTTATTCTTCTCATACGTAAGAGGTATTGTGTAATTTTTATAAATCTTTGCTTGCATTTTGCTTTTATGAAACCAGGCCAATACAATAAATTTTCATTGATTTGCTGTATTGCTTTTTCAAAATTTCTGGAAAGCTTCACCCTTTCCCACGCATTCTTTGGGAAATGTATTCTATAAGGAATAGAATGTACAATTAATATTAGACAGTTTTGAAAGAATATAACATCTAAGTTAAATTTTTACCTTTCTGCTGTTCTCATGTATAAGTAAATAATACCATTTTCTTCCCTAACTGTAGCATACTGACTGTTTGCAAGAGGACAAGACGCTCTACTGCATAAACCCGTAAGATTATATTCATTGCGACAAAACCTCTGCGACTTTGTACTACAAAAGTAAAGAGTAAATTATATCACAATCACACAAAACCATTATTCTGCTTTTTAAGTCATACATACTTTACTTTAAAAGAACAGAAGGATTTATTGATGACGCTCCATACGACCTAAAACAATTTATCATTGTATGAAATATTAAAAATATAAGAAGTTTTTAATGTACTCACGTCGTCGTGCTGCATTTTGTTTTTATATTACTTTTATACTATATTTTATATATACTTTTATATTACTACGTTTTGTAAAGAGATATTGTAATAGTCATTTAAATGTTTACAAATTATACTTGTAAAAGAATACACGTGCATTCAAAGATTCTTGAACGATATAGGTTATACTTAGTTCACCGCATGTAGTTCCTAATTCGTAACTGATGGCGCTACAGCTTAGAGCAGACATTTTTTAATTTAAACTACAAAAATTCATTCATATAAATATGTATACACTGGAATACATTACACACTGAATATATATATATATATATATACATATGATATTCATCAATGATACCAGTGATATAGCAGACGAAATATAGATGTACAGTATACGGTATTACAAGATTACAGAAACATTTTTTGACTCTTATTTTCGCAATCACTATTTATAGTTATCTAGATATAGTTAATGATATTAATTAACAAATCAACATTTTGGCTATTGATTTCCAATAGAATCCATGAATAAAAATGAAGGGACGTCGTCCTTACGTGTTTTCGAAAAGATAAAACCTGATATACTAGTCAATACTGTTATAAAATTATATAGAATAGAATCGATGAATCAAAAATACAGGAACGACGTCCTTACGTGTTTTCGAAAAGATGAAACCTAACATATTAGTTAATACTATTATAAAACTCAGTAAAAAATTAATCTGATTGATTTCCGATTATAAAATCTGCAATTTGGCAACGTTTTTTCAATGCGCTCGATTTTTAGAAATTCAGATTAATTTCAAGATACAGTACTCTTATTTTCACAATAATGAAAATTTTTGCATTATTTAATATTATTATGAAGGTACATACAAAAATAATGATTAATGAAATCCGCAAAAAGGGAGAAGTAAATTTAAAATATTTGCAAACATTTTTATCACGTGCTTTATTGTTATGTATAAAGATGTGGATATGTATTTCTTACGTTTTAACAAAAGCATTAAGCAAAGTTAAATTCAGCTAAATATTATTAACATAAATTTATTAATCTTGAACTTAAATAACATTAATAATAATATAAAAATAAATTAGTCTTTTCACAATTTACAACATATTAATATATGAAGTATAACATACTCGTATATGAAATACAATGTAGAATTAAAATATTTTGTGTGTATAATTGAACAGAATTAACATAATGTTGATCGTACAGAATTAATAAATAATTTACATGTAGCTTATTAATAAATTATGAAAAACATTAAAGTTCCTAAATAATAAATAAATAATGTAAAAAATGTATAATAATATACAAAGACTAAAATAATAGAAATAATAAAATTTATATATATAGTTAACATTAATTTTGTTGCAATTTCATTTGCATGCTTCTTCTTTTGGGAATCCACATAGATTCGAGTCGATTGTAGCACAGATGAAGTATTTGCAGTTACTTTCAACATTCCACTGCTGAGCAAATAGGAGAGCATGGAGGATACTTATCTCGAATAAATTTGCCTCTACTATTTTTATTTCTTAACATGCGACTGAACAATTTTAATGAAGCATCTTCATGCGCGGAAAGTAATATTACGCAGAATCGCGTAAATATTTTCTTTGTTTTAGATCTTTTACTACATTCTATAAAAGTCTCCACCCTTTTTCTCAGGCGTACAACTCGTTGTTTTAATGCCTTGTTTTCTTTTACTATAGAGATTAGCTTTATTTTAAGATTGTCCAAGTTCTTCTTTGTATTTTGTGGGGTGTTTTCATAGTTATGATCATGGAGAACTATTTCATACGCAGTTAGAGATTGGTCCTTCTCCATTGGATTTGCGCCCGTTAGTGTATTATATGAGAAACAATTCTCATTAACTGCAATAAGAAATAATGTTCAGTATTGTATGTAGAGGTTTTAGTCCTGGAATATTAACATTTTATATCACACCAAGTTGGATCATTCATTAACATCTCCGATAAATGATAGAACCTTGGTTTTTACAATAGTGCATCTAGGTAGAAAGATATATCCATACTTTGGGCATTGTGTGTAATCGAAGTAAGTAGTATATTTGAAACTTATTTCAACTTACGTATCTCTTTGCCACTTCTAGGAGAATCAATCATTTTATAGCAATACTTGGTTCAAGAACTTTTTTAATTGTTGAAGATGATGCAAAGACACCTTCACTTTTATCTGGAAACAAAAATCATACATATGTGTATATATATATATATGTCGGAGATAAGAGGACACCGGTGCCTTCCCTCTGAAACCTCGGGAAAATCCATAAAAACATTGTAATTAAAACCTACGGTTGTAATTAAACGATTTGCCGTCATTTTACCCAATTGTATTTGTTTGAGACTTGTGACAATGAGCTTGGGCTCGAGGCGACAGTTAGTCGCTCAACGTGGCCGCGGTCAACGGGACGAACTCTCCATCTAACAAAGATTTGTAGCAACACGTGGCAGTAAACATTCCAACGGTTTCTGTCCCGTAGCTCGCCACACGCAGATTCTCCGGGCAGGATGTTTACCAGATGCCGACGCGTCTCCGCAGTACGTGATCGGCTAGCCCGAGGACCGTTATAAACACTAATATCTAGTTACCTAAAATCCCTCAACAGATACACAGTCTTTGTCCCAGTTACGGGAAGACAGGAGAGACCTATTTTTCCACGAACGACGTCTCCCACTAGCAACCCTCCCTCAAGGGCGGCTAGCATCCTTTTCTAACTACCGATATGGAGATTGGCCAATTAGCAGCAACGTCAATTTCCCTTACTTTCCGAACGTAGGATGTCCCCGACGAATCCGATGATATCGTGTCCTTAGACACACCCCGTCATAGTTTTCCTCTGGGGTTTCCTCACCGGGACGGAAAGTCATTCTCTCTTGCAGTTCGCTGTGGAGTGCCGAAGCGTGCAGACGTGTCTCTAGTGCCCAGCGTAGTCCGAAAACAACACATGTCGCCCAACCGTCGAAAGAGAACACAGCTAAGTGTCCCTTACCCTTTAGGGAGAAGAAAATCCCACGCACCTAACCCCAACACGAATACTAGCCTCACAGCCTCACGACTAGTGGTTCATCCCGAATTAACTAGCTCGATGATGGCCCAGCAACCGCGACCAGGCTCTCCGGAGCAGACTCGCAGCTACCCCGTGCTACCCCCCCCCCCCCCCCCGTGGCAGAAGTGTAGCAGAATTCTCTGCACTAACGACGCTAATACTACAAAGAAAAGGAAAATAGAAACAGCAACGCAAATAAACACACACAACAGGTTCGCCGTATTGGAATCCTCAAACGACGCCATGGAAATCGTAGAACCGCCACCAAACCAACACTCACAGAGAATCCCCCCTCCCCCACCAATATTTGTGGACGACGTCATTGACATACAGACAATGATCAAGTCCCTAGAGAGAGATATCAGCAAGGAGGAATATAACCTTAAGATAAGCAACAATAAAGTAAAAATACTGCCGACGAACCCAGAAGCTTACAGAAAACTCACCAAGACACTCAGGACCCTGAACGCCAACTTCCACACCTACCAACTCAAACAGGAAAGGCCTTTCCGGGTGGTCCTACGAAACATACACCACTCAGCAGACATAGACGAACTCAAATACGAACTCTCAAAACTCGGCCACGAAGTCATCAACGTAAGTAATATAAGGCATAGAGTCTCGAAAGACCCGTTATCCTTATTCTTCCTAGACATTAAACAAAAGCCGAACAATAAGGAAATCTACAACATCAGTCGCCTAATGAACGCGATAGTAAAGATCGAACCACCACTCGTGAAAAAAGAAATAGTGCAATGCAAAAGGTGCCAAAGGTACGATCATACGCAGAAATACTGCAACCATACTTTCCGCTGCGTTAAATGCGCAGGCACTCACTCCACTGACCAGTGCGCCAAATCACCGGAAACCCCAGCGAAATGCATCCACTGCCAAGGGGACCACTCTGCCAACTACAAAGGCTGCCCAGCATATAAAACACTATACACGAACAGGTACCCTAAGCTCAGAGCAAAAGAGGTATCCAACCAAACACCCAGTCCTACCAAATTCATCTCCACCTCAACCTCCTATGCCCAAGCAGTACAAGGCATCCAAAATAACCCGAACAGCCAAAGGAACCTTCCCCAAAACAGTGTCCCCAACCCACCTAACACAGACAACTCCTCAAGGCTTGAAAAGCTAATAGAGAAACAATCAGAGCAAATAAATCACTTGCTATCGCTACTAACACTCATCGTGGAAAAATTAGCACGCCCCGACTCAAAATAAAACCAAGGCGCATAGCACTCTGGAACGCCAACGGTCTAGCGCAACACAAACTTGAACTAGAACTCTTCTTAAAACACCAGCAAATCGACGTAATGCTCGTATCGGAAACCCACTTCACCGACAAGAGCTACCTGAAAATAAATGGTTACAAATTCTACCATACCCAACACCCCAGCGGAAAGGCCCACGGTGGCACCGGAATAATAATCAAAGCAAGTATTAAGCACTACGAACTTCTATCATTCCAGAAAGACTACCTCCAAGCAACAAACGTAGCAATAGAAGACTGTCATGGCTCAATCACCACCTCAGCAGTATACTGCCCTCCCAGACACTCCATCGCCAAAGAAGACTTTGATAACTTCCTGGACACCCTGGGCAATAGATTCATAGTTGGAGGAGACTATAACGCCAAGCACATCCAATGGGGCAGCAGACTGGTTACAGCAAGAGGCAAAAACCTCTTAAACAGCATAATAAACAACAACCTCAACTACCTCACCACATACGAACCCACATACTGGCCCACTGACACCAACAAAATACCCGACCTTCTCGACTTCTTCGTAACTAAAAATATCTCATCAAGACACGTCCAGATCAACTCCTCGGCTGATCTCTCCTCTGATCATTCTCCCGTGATAGCAACAGTCAGTTCAACAATCATCGAGAATACACCTAATGGCTCCATTCACAACCAACATACCAACTGGCAGCTCTTCAGAGAAGTCTTTACACACTCAACCTCAGCCTTCACCCCACTAAAAACAAAGGAAGAAATCGAAGCAGCCACGGAATACTTAAACACGAGCATAATAAACGCAATCCGCCTCTCCACACCGACAAAGCCATCTAACAGCAAACAAGAATATCCCCAATACATACTAAAAAAAAATAGCAGAAAAACGTAGACTAAGAAGAGTATGGCAGACCCATAGAACACCGGATGACAAACGCAAACTAAACAATGCAACTAGAAAGCTATCCAGAACCTTAAAAAACTATAAAAACGACTGTTTCCATAAATACCTCGCCAGCTTATCCCCCACAGCCGACTCCAACTACTCACTATGGAAGGCCTTCAGGAAACTCACACGCCCCCCACAAATAATCCAACCTATCCGCCGTCCGCAAGGTGGATGGGCGCGAAGCCCTATAGAAAAAGCCGACCTGTTTGCTAAACACTTGTCAAAAGTATTCAAACCCCATTCCCCCAAAGCCGCCGCGGACGTTACTGAATACCTGCACACCCCCTTCCAAATGTCCCCTCCTATCGAACCCTTCTCCTCTGCAGAGACTATAGAAACAATCAGTCGCCTAAACCCCAAGAAAGCAGCAGAACACGACCTAATAGGCAATAAAGCAATCAAGGAACTTCCCATAAAAGGGATAGCACTCATCACATCGATTTTTAATGCTATCCTTCGCCTGGAACACTATCCTAAGGCCTGGAAAATCTCATTGATTACCCTCATCCCTAAACCCGGTAAACCGATATACGAAACCAGCTCCTATCGCCCAATCAGTCTTTTACCTACCCTGTCCAAACTATTCGAGAAGATGCTCACGAATCGACTCCTTCCAATCCTAGAGAACTTGAAAACACTCCCAGATCACCAATTCGGCTTCCGAAAACATCATTCAACAGTAGAGCAAATCCACCGCTTAACTCATACGATCAGCCAAACACTCGAAAAGAAAAAATATTGCTCAGCGGTTTTCCTAGACATCCAACAGGCATTCGACAAAGTATGGCATGAAGGGCTACTATACAAGCTTAAAAAGATCCTACCTCACCCCTACTACTCCATCCTAAAATCTTACCTAACCAATAGACAATTCATGGTTAAATGCCTAGACGCCACTTCCGCAACATTCCCAATAGAAGCCGGCATACCCCAAGGTAGTATCCTCGGACCCCTACTGTACTCCATCTACACTGCCGCCCTACCTATATCAAACGATATAACAATAGCGACATTTGCAGACGACACAGCGCTATTAGCTACCCACGCAGACCCGGTAATAGCCTCATCCACTCTCCAGCGAAGTCTCGACTCCATGGAAAAGTGGTTTCACAAATGGGGCTTCAAAGTCAACGAAAAGAAATCCTCACATGTAACCTTCACGCTCCGAAAACAAACCTGCCCCCAGGTCACCATCAACAATGCAACAGTTCCTAGCAGGGACACAGTCCGATACCTGGGCATGACCCTGGACAGGAGACTAACGTGGAAGACACACATCTCAGATAAAAGGAAGCAACTAAAGGACAAACTAAAAAAACTCTATTGGCTCACGGGCCGACGCTCCAAACTAAACATACAGAATAAAATTACCCTCTACAAGACCGTAATAAAACCTGTCTGGACCTACGGAATCCAACTATGGGGAACAGCAAGTAACTCCAACATTGAAATACTCCAACGCTTTCAATCGAAAACGCTAAGATCCCTAATTGACGCACCTTGGTATGCAACCAATCAATCACCGTCAAAGAGGAAATAGCAAAATATAGCGACAGATATAGCAAAAGAATCAACAAACACCGAAACCCCCTAATCACTGGACTACTCGATACGACGGACCAGATTCGCAGGCTGAAGAGGCACTACCTAACGTTAGATTCATTTAATTATCCAAATTAAGCATATGCACTTACTTATAATACTTATAAATTATACCTATCTATAATAAGTATTAACTTATTGTAAATAAACAGCCATGTCACTGCGCCACGCCAGAAAAATTACTGAAAATTCTCAACGCGAGAATTGATTGTAATTTCAACAAATAAATAAAAAAAAAAAAATTCTCTCTTGCGGTCTCATTGACAAAAAGGATTAACGCCTTACGGTCAGCGAATATTAACACAGAATCCGACTTAGATTTTTGCGAGTGCGTACGACTACCGTCCCGTTGTCCGCGGATTCGTTATTGAACCTAGGATCATTGTCATTAGTTTCTCGAGTATCTAATTACCACGGTTACTTGTCCGGTTCTATGGTAATCGTACTTGCAACTAGCCAATGTCTTCTCTATTGCATAACGACGACGTGTAATCCAAACGAAGACTCGCTTCACGCCCTTAACCATAATTCTAATGTAAACCCGACATATATATATATGTACACTAAATAAATATATATTACTATTAAATAAGTATTAAACTACATTAATAAATTCCGAATTTAAGCACTAATTATATTTAATTTTATGTTAAGTTAAATGTATATAAAAAAATATTTATTATATATAAGCTAACATAAAGAAACAAAGAAACTGTCATTTTTACATTTCATCAACAAAGATACAGTTTCTCACCTCTACAATTACTTCCCAGTACTATGTTTCTCTGTGGTTCATAGTTCTCTTCTTTTACAAAAATCATAGGCACAGCTTGAACATAGGAACAGCTGTAGATGTATCAATGAGAGTATCTACATGTAAAACAACAGAGGAATTATAGAAAAAATACATTGAAGT
The DNA here is from genome assembly GCF_024542735.1 of Bombus huntii. NCBI lineage: Eukaryota > Metazoa > Arthropoda > Insecta > Hymenoptera > Apidae > Bombus > Bombus huntii. Next base: position 1,677,922 of record NC_066244.1, read on the forward strand.
ACATTAATTATCAATTTCTCAATGTATATTTTCATAACAGATACTGCTTTTATAACTGTTATGAACAAATAAACAGCTTTTTACTTCTGTAATTTTTTTCCAACAAAGCGTTCCCTTGTTTTTTAAACTTTGCCTTCTTCATCAAAATTGTAGTCTAATCTACAGTTGACCACCAGGCTCCCGCATGTGTTCATGCGTTTGGTGAGGGAGCGGTACCGCTCGGGTGGATTGAGTGGCCCTCGGGCTGACTCGTGTCGGTGTTGGCCTGCGACTGGCGGCGATTTTCGTTGGGTGGCCTCCTGGAATCGGAGTGAAGGAGGACGAAATGTCGTCCTCTGCTCCTTGTTAGTCGTCACCCGAGGAGGGGGAGCACGGCTCTAGGCCGCCCATCCACCCTCTGGCCCGGTACTCTACAGGAGTGGGAACTTCTCTCTCTCCCTTTCTGCCTACTCCGTTGCAGACATAACTTGATCGCAATAGGAGCGGACAGCGTTGTACTCGTGTTGCCCTCTCAGCATCGCCTGTACGACCACCGAAGGGGCCAAGCTTTCGTCCATGACGAGACGTAGGCGATGGCGCGGGACAAAACCTCAGCGTGTACTGCGCCATGTCCTTGCCCTTCCCACAGTGGTGACAGGTATCTGTCACTTCCTGGCCAATTCTGTGTTATCCTATATGTGATCGGGAGTACGCCGCGGCTCTTCCAAGCCTCTCACCTTGGGAGAACGGCTTCCATTGCTCGGTGTCCTTCATCTTCATCGGTCAGCCGAAACTGCCACCAATCCCACAACTCCGCTCCCGCCTCCCACCGAACGTTTCGAACCGCCTGTTCAGTAGCTTTTCCACCCGGGTCCCGTGCATTTAGGCGCTTATATTTACACCTATGTAACAATGCCTGGAACTCAAAGGGAGGAGAATCCGGCAGAGCAGTCGCCGACGCATTGGATACTGTCTGGTATCTTATTACGATTTTGATGGCCGTCGTGCTATGTAACCTCCTCAACAGAGGCATGCTACGACGATTTGCCACCAGATCGTCAGCCCATACTGGGGCCCCAGACAAGACTCGGGATCTGACGACACCTTCGTACAGTCATACCGCGCCTCCAGCTCCGTCGATGTTCGGCAGGAGGCCCATTGGCTGTCGATAATGAGTCACAGATATTTCATCTAAGATCCCATCTTGACGGCTTTACTAGCTATGCTTATGTTCATGTCAGGCGAAGGAGTCCGACTTGGCCGCGGAGATTCTTAAGTTCAGTCTGCGCATGGCCCGCACCACGCAGCCGCTGCGACCTCTTCTAGACGTAATGTCTTGTACCATCCGCGCCCTCTGGCCACGATCAAAGTGTCATCCGTGTAACACATCATAGCCGTGCCCAAAAGTAGTGGGCATCGAAGCACCTCGTCTTACGCGATGATCCACAGGATCGGTCCCGGATCCGACCCCTGAGGGACACCGTGTTCGGAGGGTCGCCGCTCCTTCCCTTCCCTGCCGATATACGCGACCCACCTATCGTTAAGGTAGGCAGGGATTAGTCTAACAAGTTACAGTAGTAGAGTTTTCGAAAAACACCAAGACCTCCACTACCCCTGTCCTGTAGCATGTTGCTGAATGCGTTGACGACATCCAAAAATATCGCGAACGCCACACCATTCTGGGAAACCATGAGCTCCGAAACGGCTCGTACGCATTTGACGACGTCCACCGTCGAGCGGCCCCTCCGGAAGCCGTACTTTTTTTAATCAAAGTGGAGGAAATCCGCACAGACACCAGGCCGCTTTTGGGGAAAAGCGTCGTGGTAGTGCGGGACTCCAATCGACTAAAACCTCCACGATGACTGCCCGGCTGCGATCGAGAGGGGCCCGGGAACCGGTGCGGCCATGTCACACCGTGCCTCGTCGCCGGAGTCGCCGTGCCAGGCAGTCCGGTTCCTCCCTACCGGACTGCTTTGCGGCTCCGAGGCGCTGAGCTGCCAGCGTCTAAGTTTGAACCCCATCGGGGGGCGCGGTGGACCTAGCGCGCCACGCCGAAGCGCGTCCACGGCCTCTGTCGCACCCTCGCCGGTCGATCCTCTCGGGGTGGGAGTACCGCACCCTCATCCTCCCCCGCAGCTCCTTTCCGAAGCATAACTTGCTCACAGAAGGAGGTCACGGCCCTCCTCCTTCTCTCGCTTACCAATAATGCCTCGAAGATCGTCGGCGGCGAGAGGTCCCATCCGATTTTCACGATGAGATCGTCCCTTTCCCGATTCGGTGCAGATACTCGCCGAAGCAACCGTGTACGATGAGCACCTGCGTTACCCTGTAGGTCAGGGAAGGCCGGTCGCCGTCCACCCAACCGTCCGAGTTTGGAAGGACGGCCCCGAGGACCCGCGTACCCGCTCTCGTGTCGAGGCTGGCGCACCATCTGTCGAGCAAGGCCCGCCGAGCCCGAAACCTAACGTCGGCGCCCACCGGGCCGACCCCAAGTGTGGAGATAAATCTCGCGACACCTCAGGGCCTGCAATTCGAACGGGGGAATCTCGGCGAGCACCGCCGCTGCCGCCGCCGAAATGATGGCCACCGTCCTGTGCAGCCTCCTGACCGCTAGCAGACTTCGACGGCTGGTCATCAGGTCCTCCGCCCAGATCGGAGCACCGTAGAGGAGCCTCGACCGCACCATGCCGGCGTATAGCCGGCGCACTCCGACGTCGGGCCTGCCCAGCCGAGGCAGCAAATGTCCTAAGACATTTGCTGTCGCTTCGACAGACGGTGCTAGGCGCTCGAAGTGAGCGCTGAAGGTCCAGTGGCTGTCGAGGGTCAGGCCCAGATACTTCATGCTGGTTCCGACCTCGATATCAGCCCCCTCCAACCTCAGGCGATAACCCGCTGGAGGCGTCCCGTGATCGGCTCTGCGGCAAAACCACATTGCCTCGGACTTCTCAGAAGACACCCTTAATCCCAATCCCTTGATCTCGGCGACCACGCAGGCCACCGCCAGCTCCGCCAGACGGACGGTTCTACCCCATGCCGTGCCCCAGACCAGCACCAACGTGTGGTTGGCTTAGCACGCCAGTGCCGAGTTCGGAGACATCGGCGTCTGAAGCACCGCATCGTATGCGATATTCCACAGCAAAGGAACCAACACCGAACACTGCGGGACGTCGCGGTGTACAGCCCCGGAAGGACCAGGACTTCGTCGGAACCCGAAGCTTACCGCCCTCCGATCATCCCGACGGCCCCGGCCAATTCTTCCTCGGTGACCCTCGAATCCGGGCTCCAACTTCCCGCAGTGTCACGTGGTTCTTCTTCCGGCGGTTGAGGCCCCTGCTCTTCCTCTTCGGTATAGCTGCCATCTTCCTCGCTCACGGGAACGGGTTGCAGACGACCTCCTCCAGGAACCGAGGGTCCATGCTCTCCGTTACGGGGGGCGCCTACGGAAGGAGTTTGTTCAACACCTTCTTGTAAGGGCGCCCCCAGGAATCGGAGTCGAGGCTGGCCAGAAGCTCATCCCAGGCCCGCCTCTTCGCCTCCTTGATGGCTCGTTGCAGGATCCTCCACGCTTCGCGGTAGGCTTCGTACAGACGAGCCTCCATGGCTTCGTCCACCCGCCGCCTACGGCGGGATCTAGTGTACCGACGCTGAGCGCGGATGCACGCCTCGCGGAGACGAGCGATCTCCTCGGACCAACAGTACACCGCGCCGCGCATACAAGAATCGCAGATCGCGTGCATGTCTTGCCTCAGCCGGATCGCTCCCGCTTCTTCGTCCTTGTCGGTCAGGGATCCTTCTAACCAAGCGACGGCTATAGCGGCCGCCGCCATGAAGTCCTCGTCGCGGTGGGTCACCGCCCACCGCGGGAATCTTCTTCTCCTTCCCGGTGGGCCGATGGGCCCGCGCACACCCAACGAACGGTCGCCCATCGCCAACCGCCATCACCAAGATGTGGTCCGAGTGGGTCTCCTCCGGGAACACCTCCCAACCGAAAACACGGCGGGATGCGACAGGGTTTGCCCATGTGAGGTCCACTATGGACTCGCCCCGCCACGCCATGCACGTGTTGGACGACCCCCGGTTCATAAACCGGCGGCATCATTTTTTTCCTTGCCGTCGCGTCCCCGCCGTCGCCTGGAATGGTCCTTGCTTCCTGTGCGGTCCTCCTCTTACGGAAAGGCGGTTTGCATGCCGGTGACCCCATACGGTGTGACGCGGGCAGTCCCAGGTCCGCGCAGACCGGACACTTAGGTACTCGCGCCGAGCGGTCCCTGGCGCGTTGTCCTTCCGCGCCACACCGGTAGCTGCGCTCCGACTGGTCGGCCGTCGATGTGCAGTCCCGGCGCACGTGACCCGACCCCATGCACATCAAGCATTAGAGTCGGCACGCCGGGAGAGGGGAAACCCTCTCCGCTGACCAACCTATGTTAATCCTACCTCCTGGTCGGGCGTCTCCTCCTCTGCTGATTTTCCTGGCCGCTGTCAGCGGGCAGTGTAGCCACACCTACACGAGGCGCAGAGGAGCGGAGCGTATAACTCTCAGGTTGACCTCGTCGGCGCGGCAGCCCCCGGCCTTAGCAACGGCGGCTATGACCTCCTCCGGGATGTCCGAGTCCTCCAGTCCGGTCACTCTTATCTCGGGCGTCCTTCGCGGCATGGCTACCTTGGCGGGCAAGTCCTTCAGCGTGGTCGCCATCCGCTCGGCTAGTCGCGATGCTTTGCTCCCAACGTCCTGACCTGAGATCTCGAACAGCAGCGTCCCCGTGATCGCCCTCCTCGGTCTTAACTCCGTGATGTCGAGTTCGGAGAGCTTGTTTCCCTCTTCACCACCGACATCGCATCCCTGCACGTGAAGCCCGAGCCGTCCCTCATGGTGAGCGATACCGCGGCACACCGGTGGTAGGTCGGGGAAGGCCACTTTCTCGCCGCTGCCCGCTTCCTCCATTGATTCCCTCCCCGTGCGGGGGCGCACCCGAGGCCGAGCAGCCACCTCCGCGAAAGTCCTTGCCCTTGTTCCGCCACTGCCGGTCGCCGTCCGTCAAGGCCCCAGTTCGCAACGTCGAGGACGGAAAAGACGACGATATCCGTCCCTTGCTCTTCGCGTCCTCGATCTGCGCATGGACCGTTGGAAGAGGTTGCGCCGATGGCTTCTTGTTCTTTAGCCTCGCTCTCCCTCTTCGTCCTCCTATGATGGTGGTGAATCCTGCCTCGTCGGCCGACGACTCCACGGTCGACCGCGAGGTGCCTCTCTCCGACCGCAATCGTGCTTGTACGGTTCTTGCGACGAGGCCAGCGTCTGTAGCTGGGGGGATCGCTCCCTCTGGCATTGTTTCTCGCCAGCACTCCTCCAACGTACGGAGGAACTGGATCCTGAGATCCTCTAGTGGATCTCGAGGTCCTGGACCACCGAATCTATCCGTTTTCTTAGTTTTTGAATTACTCCCCAATCCGTCGGGACAGCGGAAACGGCGCGACGATGACCAGGGGTGCGGGAGAGGTGGGGAAGGGGGACCCATAGTCACTCCCGTTGGGGCCCCGGGAACACTTTCTTTCGTCCCCCTCTTAGAGGTGATCCCCACCTCTTGTCCTCCACCGTCGTTGGTACCATCTTTGGCAGCCCTCTCCGAGCATTCCTTGGTCAGCCGTTCCACCGTCTTTTGGAGACGACTGACCTCTTTCCAGAAGGGGCACCCTTCTTCGCAGGTATGCGACGTCCTCCTCTTCCTGACTGTGGGTCGGTTCTGCGTCCTTCAACGGCGCGACCGTTGGCAGCGGAGGCGGTGCTTTCTGCGGACCCGGTAATCCTGCGGTACGACTGCTTGCCGAGCGTGCCCGCGACGGTCGAATAAGAAGAGCACGACGACATTTCCTCGCCACCGCGCCGACGCCGCATCCCACCCCATGAAGATCTCGGGCCGACGCCGCATCCCACTCCATGAAGATCTCGGGCCGACGATCATAACGTCGGGTTCCTCCGACCTTCTCCGAGACCCGCCGGTTCGCGTCTCCCCTTTGCCAGACGCATGGGCGTGTCCGCGGGCCTGGCGGCCCATCCCCGGACGACCACGGTTGCTCGATGACGACGCAACGGGGCCCGCTTTACAACCCGCGGCTGCGCCGGTACTGGGGTATCTCTCCCCTGTACCGTAAACGACTTTTTGGTTCGTTTTACTGTCCATAATAATTCATAAGGAATCGCCGAGGTCGTCAACAAGGGTTTCCATCCTGGTGCCACTCACTCTTTCGCACCCTACCCCGGCTATAGGAGAATATCAGATTCATCGGGGTTTCCCAGAGCGTGGTCTTTTTTTTTTGTACCTAGAGAAATCCTCATGGACACTCCGCTATTGCAATAATCACGTAACAGCAGAGTAGTGTCGGACTCCTAGCGACTAAAACTCCACGATGATGGCCTTAGCGCTGTCGCTCTTTATTGATATTTGTGGCGGATCCCCGGGCGATCCGCGGGTACCAACCGCCAACACCAGAGGGCTACGACGACAACGAGTCTGTCTATCTCGCTAGCGGTCGAATATACGGGCGAATGATACAAATACCGTACCTAGCGAAACTCCCTCTACGTCTAAGGCAGGGACTACCGGGCATAGCCTTACTGACGAGTTCACCGGTAGTGCCGGGACGAAACGCAAACTCTCTTTTCATCCGCCACATATTCAAGGGAGGCTGCCCTGTGTGTGCTTCGACCATCCAGTGCCCCAGAGGGCCCCACTCCAAGGGCGAAAAATGGCTTCGGCGCGTCTCGTTTTGGTCAACACCTCACGGAGCGGTCACCTATCCTAGACCGCCCCGTTACCGTTGTTGCTTAACTTTCGTGATCGGCCAGGAACGAGTGTTTCCAGCGTGGCTAACGGGCGTTGACAACCTTGCAATCCGCCACCCCCGGGGGTAGGCTTCCTCCTTTAGGCACCTTGTAAACAGGCACTGAAGTTTGGGAGCCATAATCCTCATTGTCTCCACCTAGATCCGGCCTGGCACTGTGTCCGGACCCGGAGCAACGTCGCGGAAGGTCATTCTCCTAACCGCATCGCTGAATTTCTCCTCAGAGATCGCCATGTCCTCTTTCTACTCTACCGTCCTTACCAAGGTGATCGTCCGAAAGAGGCATCCTTCCGAGGAGGAAACAGTGTCCCAATGACCTCCAATAGCAGCGCTGAATCCATCTTCGCTGTTGCCGGGGGTACCCTCGGGCGGAGCTTTCTCATCACCGTCATATATGGCCGCGTCTATGGATCAGTCTTTTTTGACTGATTGATTGATTCGACGAGGTCTGACCAGGCCCGGATCTTTACCATCTTGATTTCCCGCTGCAAGGAGCGCCGCATCTCGTGGTACGCCTCATAGCAGCGGAGATCTCCTTGCGGGGCCGTCTTCGGCGAATCCTCTGATATCGCCTTCAAGCCTGAATACAACCCGTCCTCAGCTCTGGGATATCAGGAGTCCACCAATAAACCCGCCACATCTTACACCAGGTGTGGATCCGCGACGTGAATGCATCGCATACCGCTCCCATGCCATGAGGCTCTCAGCCTCGTCGTCCACGCCTGATTCCCTCATGGCCGCCCAGCTATCGGTCACCGCTATAGTGACTGCCTGGAACAGATCTTTATCTCTGCCCTTGACCTTCCACCTTGCTAGTGGGCATGAACGTCGTCTTCTCGGAGGGCCACGGCCATCACCTGCGGACGCCTTCCCAGGTCTGGAAGTATTCTCCTCCTCCATAAATATATAGAGGTTGTCCGAAAGGGTCTCAGGCCCCTCGGTTACTCTCTAGCCTGTGACCCGACTAAATGCGTTGGGGAGGGGCAGGGGCATGTGATGTTCACAACGGAACATCCTCTCCACAGCACGCAAGTGCTGGTCGAGCCTCTGTTTACCAGCAGGCGCCTATGTCCCGCAGGTCACTTCGACAGCGTTTGGCCACGCACGATCGTCTTGGGGTTTCCCACGCAATTCTTCGCGCAATTTCCAACTCCGTCCAAGAAATCGAACGCAGCCTGCTTGCAGTGAGACGTGTACACCCTCCATTGCTATTTCTGCTCACTCGAACGCAACGTATCCGTTGACGCGTTGGCACGAGACCCCAGAGGCGGGCACACCTGGCGTTGACATCCACATCATGGCGATCGAGCCGTTTATGTCTCCAGTCCAATCCGGAACATCCAGGACCCGATATGGCTCGGCCACCAGCGCCAAGGCGACCGTGTTTTCCCGGATGGTTTGGAAGAACAGGTCTTGCATCCACCTCGACAGTCCTAGATTAGTTTGGAGGAGGCGCATATTGCATCTACTTTCTTAGATCTATGGCCTCCTCCACGCCACACTTTTTCCTTACAGAGTTAAGGGCAGGAATTTCCGTCCGTCCTTCGAAATGCGCCGTATCTCTTTCGATCGCTTTCGCGGGACCATTAGACGGTTTCCCTGCCATGACGGCCCCGCGAATATCTCCTTTCTTTCTCTTTCTTGGTGGGGCACACGTCGGGCCTCTCATCCTATGAGCTGCAGGTACCCAGAGCACCTCGCAAAGTGGGAATTTTAGGGCAGCGGCAGGGCACCCCCTCGTTCGCTGACCAGAGCCACCGCACCTATAACATAAGTACCCTCTGTTCTCCGTTGAGATGCATGTCCTCCTTACATGCCCCATCTCGACCTGAAGCATTGTAAGGGTGTAGCGGCACTCGATAGCAAAAACTTCCCAACGGGTTCTTTTCCGTGGCTTGCTACACAAAGACCCTATCCTTGATCGAACGACGGCAGAGCTGTGGTTAGCACAGTTGGTTACGAGCGTTCAAGACCAGGTTCGAAGTCCGACACTCGCAGTCCGGGTTTTTACACAATTCCTAACTCAGAAGAAGGCAACCCCGATGAAGGCAAAATCTCATACACCAGCAGTACCTACCATGACCTATTCACCTCAAGGGTATCCGTCCGATAGCTCGGTCCTTCCTGTTGACCACTCAATGGTCACCCTGTCCTTCTGGGTCAACTTCCTAGTTGGCTCCAGTGGGCATCGTGCCCATACGATTCCAAGACCGGTTCTTGTGATGCGGATGTCCTTCGCCTGTATCTTCTCTCCTCTCCACCCCTCTCTCTGTGCCAAGGTATTCTTTAATTCCGTCTTGGCAACTGAGGCATCCATCCCGGCCACCTTCAACTCCGCCGTCCGGAAAAGTGCTACTACTGGAATTATAGCCGCGTCGTAGACCTCGGATAATCGTGCAGCAAGCGCGACAGTCATTTCTCACCCCTTATTGCCAGGGACTTCGAGGATGACGCCGCCGGTCATTGTTGTCCTGCGGTCCTGCAAGAGGCCCTTCTAGAGATTTCTTTCCGAAGACTTCTCTCTCATTTTCCGTCTCCTCTGCAGTACCGCCACTCATCCTTCTATCACCAACGAAGCTCCTGTGTAGCTGGCGGGAACTATCCTCTTTACAAGATCAGTCGCGCCAGCGGTAGTGGAACTCGCCGCCTTCCTAAGTAGCTTAACATTCATACCTTTTAAATTATTCGACGTGGTTGTCACCTTCGAGGTCTCAGTCACGCGTCGGATCAATTTCCCTTCGATATCCGCAGCAAAGGTCACCTTACTGACAATGGGTTCCTCCTACTCCTACGTCGCTCTAGCCTGCGGACTCCTCGATGCTGACTTTATCGGTGAGCGGAGGAGTGATTCCTTAGGTTGGGTCCCGCCCATTTCCTGCCTCGTGTATAGCTGCATGGGCTCCTCCTGCCTCCTCCCGTTTGTTTTAATATTTGTGTTTATGTTTATATTTGGCAGGAGTGCGAATTATCTGGTTCTTTCGGCCCCTATCCACCGAAGCTTCTGGGGGCCTCCACTTCCTGTGGGATGAAGGTCACCCGCGACAGAGCCGCTTACGGGGGAAAGGGTAATACCACTGGAGGGTTGCCAGGTACCCCGGGGTTAGCTACTAATGACTGACGCGCCTAACAACCACCTTCCAGTGCCCTCGATTGCGAGGTACACTATCGCCGCGCACCTCAGCTTAGGATTAGGAATTTTTATAGAAGTTGTCATCCTCGCGGTCCGGCCGGTAAAGGTAGGACCTCTGGCCTATTGAGACATAACCAATGGGATACGATTTTTGGCTCGGATTTCTCGGAATCCCATTCCCGTATTGCCATTCGCCAGCGAATCTGTAGCCCCTGAGGGATTGAAAAGGGAGGAACATGGAAAGGTGTAATAGAAAGAGGAAAGGAGAAACCATGACCCCGGCTCATAGCCAAGATGCTTCCCCCTAGTCTCGCGGCCAGGACCAATTCATGTCCATACTCAAGTCGGAGCTGACGCAGATCTGGCAGATTGTTAATCTGCAACGGTCCCCGGCCCACGCCATGTGAGTATTTAGTCCATGTCGCCGCCCTGCTCCGTTCCTCGGGAAAGGTGGGTTTCTAGTCCTACGTCGCCTTCCTAATACAGTGGGCATCGTCACCCGGAACGTTACGTCAAAATTTAAGGATAGGAGTGTGGTAAAGGAACAGGATGGAAGAAGGTGTTTAGCCATTGCTCCGTTAGCTACTGGCAATGTTTACTAGGCCTCGCCGACTTGGAGGAGGAGTTGACTTTTGACAGTGGTGGGCGTGAAGAATGCAATGCCACATCAACACTTTCTGTTACCCTGTTCTCTAAGTACTGCGCTTTGCTCAATTATTATCTTTATTAACATTTCAATGTTTTTTATTTATTGCTTGAGAAGTCCCTTGATTTCTGTACCATCGTTATTGTTGCTATTTTGGTTTTGATTGTTTAAGAGTGGCGATTGGTTACTTGTGCATAACTTCGACTACAAAAGGTGTTGGTGTTTCTATGATTAGTGTTCAATACGTATTGTACGTAACTGAAGGTGATGAAGAATAGGCGGCCCCCTTGGACGCTCAGACTTCGTATTTTCTTACAGCACAAATAAAATATCTCAAACAAAACCTCGAAAGAATCCAAAAATCCAGAGATGAATTGTGTAAAAAGTTACGTGAAGTAGAAGTATTTATATAAGGCCAATATGACCAAGTACGGAGATCATTATAAAGTCAGCATACAAAACAATCTTGTTCCGAATTCCACTGGTTCTGAAGAATTAATTCCTGCAATGATTCTAGGAGAATTCAAAAGAGAGTTTTCCGTTAAAGCTGAGGAAGATCCGCGCCCGAGAAGACACAAAAAAGTAGTCTCGAAAAGAATAGACGCAAGTCTCAAGAGTCAAGAGAAAGGATGAAAAGTAGTTGGGATTTCCTCGAAGACAGAAATTTACACCTGAATAATATAAATGTCTGACTCAAACGTTTTGAATGGTTCTCCTTTATGGAATGGTCTATGGGTATAGAGATATACATACATATTAGGTATATCTAATATTTGTATAAAATGTATTGTTTTTTGTTAATAAATTATTATATTCTGATATTTTATAGTATTTCTAATCCTGCTTTATATGTGTCATCGTTCAAAATATAATAAACAATTAATTTCTCTTTCTTAGGTAGATCTGTACAATTAAATAGGTTCTTATAGCATGGAACTCAATAGGTTCTTGTCTATGCTAGTGTGCAACCAAACAAGGCAGATCCCTAACTTTAAGTTTAAATACATAGGTTCTTGTATGTGCTAACTTTAGTTAACCTCAGCATTTGGCCGTATGGTGCTGCACCCGTATTGTAAAACTACTATAACTACGAGCGTGAGCACTTCCATGTAATGATTATTGGAAATACAAAGAATACATATTTAATTATGGTTCATAATCAATATTCATTTAAAGAACACCTTTCTGTACCAATGAAATGCTCTATACATACTTACTTTAAGTAAATGGTAAAAATTATGAGAGGTAATTTAGTTATTGAGTAAGCTCAGTGGTTTATATTCTTTACCTTTAATGTACACAGTTATTTCTTTCACCAAAGGATGGCGTTAAGTATAAAATCCTAACTACTTGATCGCAGTGTTCTATCATTGACTTTCTTGTCTGTGATAAACTGTATTTAGCGGTAATTGATAATTACAAGAAACTATTACAAGAAGCTATTTGCGTTGCAAAAGTAAATTACCTTCTGTACATAATAACAGTTATGTATGTATGTATGTTATTGTTGCATCTCACAAATTACTTGCAAAGTTGACAAAATTATTAATAAATATTATGCATACTGTATTTAACTAGTTCTTACTATAATATATTTATGTTATGTCACAAGTTAATAATTTTGCAATATAACACATTCTATCGAGTAACAAACAAAGACGAAAAGAATTTAAACTTTTATTTTAAACAGTCGCTTCTTAAAACGCAGGAAACTGCCCTAATCAATTGAACATCTATGTACGAACTAAGATAATCAGAATAATCAATTGCGCGTTACTCCATAGGTTTTAATATGTAAAGTAGATGTTTGGAGAATACTTTTATCGAACATGGAGAGACTTTACACTTCTATACTTATAATTTACATTGTGAATTTATTTGTTAATACCTATCTATACACATCAGAGATACAAATTTCTTTCATGACATAGCGGAAATTATTACAGTTCCTTCGAGTTTACGATATTACTAGAATATATATATATATATATATATATATATATATATATATATATATTTACTATACTATTAATATTAAAATATTAGTTATTTCAATATTTAAAAAAAGTTGTTTACGAGTAATCAATAAATAGTTTAAAGAATATGAAAATATACATATAAATAAAAGACAAAAGCTGTGGATTGATGAGGTGTGAAGTTATTTAATCATTTCTGGAGGATAATATAACGCAATAATGCATACATCGTTGATTAAACAGATCTTATATACAGGGTGGTTGATAACTGGTGGTATAAGCGGAAATGGGGTGATTCTACGCGAAAAAAGAAGTCGAAAATATAGAATAAAAATTTTTTTTTTTTAATTTTTCCATCGAGACAATGATCTACAGTGAGATCCGTTATAACGTACCGCACGCGTACCGAGCGCAAATTCAAAGTCGATTTTCTCGAAAACAAAGCCTCAAACGAAAAATTTTTATTCTATATTTTCGACTTCTTTTTTCGCATAGAATCACCCCCTTTCCGCTTGTACCACCAGTTACCAACCACCCTGTATATACCTGACAATAACTTATGCTCTTTTAAGGATACGCAAACGAACTTATTACCAATGTAATATATTAATGCTATTTGTAATTTCTTGCACCGTTAGCATTTCGACATTTGTCGTTGGATATTTGCTTGATTTGATTATTTAATATTAATAATTAAAATTGCAAATGAAGAGATAAAATAACTTAAAATGGCCGATATTTTCCATCGTTGCAAATTATTTCCCATATACCAATCTTTTTATATTGAAAACGAAATAAAATAAAGTTCTCTAAAAACCATTTTTCTATCCTCAGTTCTCAACTCCGCTCTTAAAATAAAATAAAATAAAACAAAGTAAAACAAAATAAACAAAATTAAATTAAATAAAATTGAGTAAAATGAAATAAAATTAAATTAAACAAAATTAAATGAAATAAAACGAAATAAAATTAAAGTGAAATAAAATTAAATAAAATAAAATGAAATAAAATGAAATGAAATGAAATGAAATAAAATAAACTAAAATAAAATAAAATAAAATAAAATGAAATGAAATAAAATAAAATAAAATAAAATAAAATAAAATAAAATAAAATAAAATAAAATAAAATAAAATAAAATAAAATAAAATAAAATAAAATAAAATAAAATAAAATAAAATAAAATAAAATAAAATAAAATAAAATAAAATAAAATAAAATAAAGTAAAATAAAATAGAATAAAATAGAATAAAATAAAATAAAATGAAATGGAATGAAGTGAAATGAAATGAAATGAAGTGAAATAAAATGAAATAAAATAACATAAAATAGAATAGGATTTCGCTAAGAACTCGCTAATGATAATGGTGGGTGTCGCGATGTAGATTATTGAACTTGCGTTAGAAAGAGCAAAGACTGTACATACGTAGATGTACCTATATTCGAAGCCCGGAGGCGTTTGTATGTTTCTGGTTCCATGTCCGAGAGAGCATGCTTCCGCCTGATCGCCCACATACATTTTCGTTAAAACGCGTGTTCCGTTCGTTTCATTAATTTTAATGCCCGCCGAGCATTCTGTTCATTTCTGTGCAACATATGAATATGGGATTCGCCTATATTCCTCTCTCTTTCTGTTTATCGGCGAATAGCGCGCAGAATATACAGACGAAATTCATCAGTGTGTACAGGAGAAACTACAGGTTGGTACAGAATTACAGGTCAATAAAACAAGAAGTGATCTTATCTCTTCTTTGGAAAAATTCTTAAAGTAATGCGTAAAAAATTGAATTCTAGTCCAGAACACTATCTTAAATGAATAATAAAACTCTGTTATATGTATGTTGATTCTCTAAAAATATGATAAATATTGTTTTTGGTTAAAACTTTCTCATTAACTTATACATTTTACTATTACTAATATTCAAACGCTATTACTACAAATCAACCATAGTATTTAGATGCAGCAATTACAGAATTAGTGGCACATATCCATATTTTCAAATGATGAACTTTTTTATTAGGTTCTATGTTTTATTTTTATAGTAGCAAATTTTTATAGTCATATAAAAGTACTACTAGATAATGCGAAATATTATTATATATTTGGATCTAATTAATTAATATATAAATACTACAATAAATAAATGTAGTCACTGCATACGTAAAAACATTTCTTTCAAGTTTGTTTGTTCACCAAGTTTTATTGTTTAACTGTCATTGCCAAAAAAATTAAATGGTTATTTATGAATAATTTTTCAATACTATCTTTTATATGGATGTGCTCCAGGATGTAGAAATATAATGAACTGTTAACAACTAAATGAGAAGACGGAAATGATTGGCAACAATTTTCGAAATATACTGTAAATAAACACTGTAAATATATTTCCTAGTGTACCTTATCTATTGATTAACAAAATACTATAATACACTTTTGAGAAACGTCAAAAGTAAGATTTGGGTACTTGAAAACAAAAGAAACTCGATAAATTATTGTAGTATACGTGTTCTGTAATAAATTTTTATTAACAAACACATTACTACGATGAAGGGTAACTGCCGAATGATCGTCAATTATTTTAATTAGTCTAGTTTAGCACGATGTACGATCTTGTATAAGTTTCCCTCAATGTAAAATATTTATTTAAAAAATATTATTTTCTTTCATTTTTACGACAAACCAACGATGCGAATCAGAGGCGGGTTAAGAATTTTTAGCCCTTGAACTATTGGGCAAGTGGAAGCATTCCTCATAGAATCATAAGAGAATAAGGGGTGGTAAGAATGAAATAATGTACGTAAATGTGAAATAAAATTTATTTTGTAACAAATCATATTAAAAAGTTTAGAGTATACATTTTTAAAACACAGTTGTTTTTTCATTTTATTTTACTTATGAAAATACACTCGTTATAATGTATTTTTAAATATAAATAATCGAAATGTATTTTTTTCAAATAGTGTCGTCTTCGGGAAGATGAAGCCTGCGGCTCTAGAGTTCCCTGACCTGCCTTTTCCTCTTAATCGGCATTTGCTAGAACGATTTGTCTCTCATTGTAAATGTCAATTTCGGTTCTTGTTTCCCATTATGTATTCTTTGCTTAATCGACCCGTAATTCTGAAACGCCTTGTACACACACGAGCCCACGCATATGTACATACGTGTACGGGCCATACACGTACACACTTGCAAACACGAAGTGGTTCGGTTTTCCATGCCGGTGTCGGCTACGTATGAGAGAGCAGCGAGCTCGCTCATGCGAACACGGCCCCGGGTTGGTTGATATTAATTAATAATCAGAAACAGATGCGGCCTCAGCCCGTTCCCGGTTCCGTGCGAGGCGGCTTCGAAACGATAATTATTTAAGTCTCTCTCCTCGCCTCCATCGGCTCACCGCCACCATCCCTCTCATCCTCTTCCACTTCCTCCTACATACTCCCACAGCCAGCCACCGGGCTCATCTTCTTCCTCTTCCGTTCCTCATCCTCCGTAGAAGTTGCGAGCGCACAGCTTCTCCAGCGAGCCCAGCGCGGCGTGCTAATTAAAGAGCATTCGCCTACGAATTTTACGCGGCTCTCGGTTCGTTATGCACGGCCCGTTTGCCCCGGCACCCTTTTCCACAGCCTCCGTTAACCCCAGCAATACCCCGGAGACCTTGTGCCACATTTTATTTTCGATTCGGTTCCGTCCGCGACCGATCGTGCTTCTCCCGAGGCGGATTTACGGATCAAGGGAACAGTAGTGGGGTTATGAAGACAAGGAATAGAAGAAACGAGGGATCGAAGAGGTTGGAGGGCGAAGAAATGAGAAAGAGGACGACAGAATGGGATGAAAAATCAAGGAATGAAATATAGATTGGCAATATTTCAGGATCTGATTTAGTATTTAAAGACAGGTCATGTAAACGAACATTCCCGTTTATAAGTATTAGGACACTTAAAAGAAATGAGGTTTCTAAATAGTAAAGTCAGCAAGTATCCTAATTTTTATGAACGAATGTATATTCCGTTTGACTTTGTTCCTGAAATATATGGCGAGTTTTACAATATAACTGTATAACATTATTTCAAAGCAAGCAGGATTAGCCAATCTAGATTATGATTACAGAGAACTCGAATTCATGTAAACGACAAAATAAATCGCACACTTGTCTTTTTTTGCGTTTTCGGAATTTTGACTATAAAAACGTAGCAGAAACGCTTCTCGACTGATTACGAAAACTTGAAAATTAATTTTTAAAATGTTAAATCCTTACTATATCTCGTAAATCTGGTCAAGCAAGATATATAATTTACAAAAAGTTACAAAAAGTACACACAATCCTAGAACATAGTACTCTAAAAACATGGTTTCGATATGATACAGTGTAAAAATTGCGACGGTCTTCCTATAACACCAGAATCTTATAATATGATTTCCATACAGTACGACTTAATAACTTGAACAGCGCTTCTATTGCACGATATCCTTCTAACGTGGCTTCTGTACAACACGCAACGTATTAACCGCGAGAAGGTTTATTGTATTATTATTATATGTATTATGAGAAGGTTGATTGCATCTACATACCATTGCATTTATTATACTATCATTTACATACTAACTAATTAAAGGATATTAAATTTTAATTTGTATGACTACAAAAAGATGATATTACGAAAATGAAATATATATAGAACCTAGTATAATGATGCTCTAACTTTGGTTAATAATTTTGTTTCTAAAGAAAAATGGGACCCTCGATAACATAGAATAATTTTATATTAGTAGAGAAATAAAATTTCGTGAATCAATATTTTTTCTAGCTAATGTATAATTATACCGACTTTTGTTATTGCTCTCAGCGTCTAGATCATCTTCTAAAATACTTTTCACGTGTTATAGCAAACTCCGCAGCGGTAGGAAATGATAGAGCGAAGGAACGAGGGAATTTCAAAAGAGAGAGAAGGAAAGAATGATTCGCAGCGCGTAGATTCGGGGGTAGAGGATGGAGCTGGGAACAACGGGGAGAAAAATGGAGGCTGGATGAACAACGAACCGCGTCTCGTCTCGCGAGATCTCGCTGGTTACGAATTACGAGGATTTGGAGCAGAACGACATGCGTTAAAACACGTCGAACTGGATTGGGAAGAATGTGTAGGAATCGTTAGGTTGGAGCTGATTGAACTTCTTTTCTACTGGTTTCTTTCTTTAAGGGTGGTAGTGGGTTCTAGGGATTTTAAGTATTATTGAGATGACAGAGATAGATATAAGGTCGATCAGGATACTGGAGGTGGTATTTGAATGATATTTTGTTCTTTTTGGGTCTTATGAATGATGTCGGAATCGTACAAATTAATAACTACAATGATATAGCAAGACAATTTTTATTATCAGTCAATTTTTATTACCCAATAGTGATCGTATAGGTTGATTTGTATGATGTGTAAAATTGTTTCAATGTCTCTCCCTTTGACTTTTTAATTAGTAGATAAGTATTCATATATTAATACTAATTTGTAAGAATAAAGTAAAAGTACCGATACAGATATTTAACTGTTTTTTAAAGGTAATAATAAACAATGACATTTTTGCAAAAAACTTCTTTCATCTTATGTTGGATCCCCATTTTCCGTCAAATTTTGACATAGGCAAATAAAATTAAACGAAGAGATTCATTCTTCTATTTAAAATTAAAATACAGATAATATAGTTTTTGTTCATAATTTAAAACATTATTAAGTCAATATTTAATATCCATTTTTTATACCTATTATTAACTGTTCAAATAGCTACTACTGTAACCTCTGCAAAATATATACTTGTATTAAATATCTCGTAACTTCTATATAGATCTTCAGATTTGTTTCGAACTTTGTCAATATTATCGTAATAGCCTATTATAATGCTATTGAAACTTGTACATCTTTCTTATAACCAAATTCCTAAATCCTGTAACCTAATACACATATTCATAAAGGTATACAAGTGTTCAAATACTGTTGCGAACTGGTGTATGAAAGAATTTATTAATAGCCTGAAATTTGTGCCTTGTAAAATTGTACTAATGATATTACCTATTTCAACTATGCAAGAATACCGAGAAATCAAACTTTAACACAGAGACCTGCGGCAACTCAGGAAGAACAATGAAAAACAAAAAAAGGTGGACACATCGTCTGGAACCCGAAAAGAAAAACGATGGAAAAGAAAAAGCTCGAACGAAGGGTGAGAGCGGCGAAATCGTTCAACGCAGGGTAAATAAAGTTTTAAATTTCCGTAGTTCCTTTCGCGTTTCTCCTCTCTTGGCGCCTCCACTATCTGCATAATATATCTCTAATGTGACGGAGGGAAAAGAGGGTGGCAAAAGTTGCCTCTGCCCGGTATAATGTAAGGAGAAAGGAGAACGAAGGGAGTTGGAGACGACGACGACGAGGGCGATGCCGGTGGAAGCGAGAGAAACTGGCCCTCGTGGAAGGCACGGTGCTTAAATAACGCGAGTTTGGATTTATAGTAATACTTTTATGAAATAATGTTAGTGGCGGATATTAAGGCAGACACTGGGAGCGTCGCTGGCTGAACGCCATCCCTTTCCTTCTCCTCGTCCTCCTTCCTCGACTTCTTTCCCCTGGATTCTCTCCTTATTCCTTATTTCCTTCTGGCGCACTCGTGAAAAACTTCCGGCGATCTTTCTGCTTCTGTCGGTAAGTTTCGTATGAATTTGCTGGTTACGGTCACGTTGTGGGAAACATAGATGTGTGGAGCGCAAAAAGAAGTATGGTTCCTCGTTTGAAAATTGGACATGATGTGTATGTGTATATGTATATACATACATACATACATACATACATACATACATACATACATACATACATACATACATACATACATACATACATATACGTTGTACATTAATATATACAATACATTATATGCAATATACATTATAAAATTAGAAAATTTGATAGATGACCTCTTCATTGGGAAATGAGAGTATATACCAATATATTGTATAATCTTGGTATCTAAACACTGTAACTGATTTTTAGTGTAATAGTATTCGAATATCAGTAAAACGCATAAATTAATGACAAAGTTATAGTCGAAAACAATATTTATTATATTTTTATAGAATACAATACATTTACAATATACAATACATATATAATACATACAATATATTTACATATACAATACATTTTTATTATTTATGTAAGGTGGTATTCTGATTTGAAATCCCATTTTTACGTATTATTTGGGGATTCTTCCCCGAGAAGCCATAAGACTTTTTTGTTTCAGTTGTTTGTACACATCATTCATTAATTTTTTCAAGCAAAGACAATCGAAATTATATTTTTGAAATTCTTATTTACGCCACAGACGTAGTCATATTAATCAAGGTACTTTCTTATTTGTTTTTTCAGATAAGCAGAATGGCCGGGGAACCGCATCAGCCAGTAGAACAACGTTTTAAAGACGATTTACGCAATGATATGTACCTTACATAATTTTGATTATTTTCATTTAAAAAAGATTATACATATTTTTCAAATTCTAACAAATATGCACGCAAAAGGGTTCTAAAAAATGTTTTATGACTGGAAACTTTTCAAAAATATCTCGGAAATGATGTTCTAAATCAGAGCTCTCCTTTGAAGACTGACCGATGGCAAATATATTAAAATTAAGTACACTAATATATAATTAGAAAAATAGAATTTACGTAGAAATTGTTTCAACTATTAAATATTATAAAGAATATTATACTTAAGATATTTTATATGCTTTCTTGCATTTTTAAATTTCCCATAAATGCATAAAAATCCGCAGTCTACTTATAATGCTTGCAAATATTATTGTTTTTTCAAATATTTGTATTTTGAATCATTATCTTATATACATACAAAAATTCGACCTTCTAATCTTTCTTTAATAATTTAGATCAGTTATCATGTTTTATTGTATGACATTAGTAGGTTGCGAATTCTTATGCATTTATGGAAAATTTACAAGTGAAGGCACGCACTGAATGCATATAATATGCAAAAATACATAAATCTTCCAAAATAAAATACTCGTTATAACTGTGCTTATCTAAGTATATTCTAATGCCTATTGTATATCACTTGTAAGAATGACGATGGTCTATCGATCGATAACAGGATCAAGAATGTTAAGAGAGAATTTTCCAAGAATTCGAGGGAGCCATTTCCGGTTTCGGCTGTTTGAATGTATTCGACGAGGAGCATCGGTACTTATACCTTCGAACGAAGGCGACACTTGGTCGTGATTGCGAGCGACGGAGGGTGAAAAAGCTCCTGCCACCTCCTTTTTACACCTTTTGCCACTCTTGTAGGCGACAGTTAAGCAGAAGATGCGCGAAAGAAAGGAGGAATGAAAGTAAGTGGAACGAGGTGCTAAGCGTAAACCGACGCAACGCGACGGTCCGCTGATTAGTCGCGAGATTTCGTCCGTTTTCTTTTCTTTTCCTTATTCGTTCCTGACGAACATCCTTGTTTCACGACGATAATAGAAATTCCTCTAGCAGGAATCAACGAAATAAGGTAAAAATGTTGTTCGTTTAGATTGCGTATCTTTTATTCTATAGCTTTTCAGGGAGTAAATGAAGGATTCTCTTGGATGAGTCGATTCGATCTTATTCTCTTGTACTCAGGGAAGAATTTTAAGTTCTTTTGATATTGTGATGGTTTGTTCTTTTTAGATAAGGATAAGAATAATTTTACTTTATTGTTATGTACTACACGAACAGTAAAAGTATAAGTAGTTACGTAACTTATGTTATTCAAACAAATAAATAAAGTTTAATTTGGAAAGATTGTTGTGATATTGCAGTAAAACCTGTCATATCCAAATTAATAGGTAGGCTAAGATGCAATAGAACAATCAGTTTTTTTAATATTAAATTTCCATCAAACAGAGATAAAAAAATTATCAATTTATTTCAACATTCAAAAATCTTATATTCTACTGGCTGCTAGGTTACATAAATACTCTCTGTAGAGATAACATTCTTTTTATCCTGCAAATTAATCTTTTTCAAACATCTCGAATACTTTAGCATAAAGCTACGCCTACTCTATATATACAGCAAAATATGTTATACATATACATAGTAAAGTTATAATAATAAAGATTAACATTTTATAGAAACAAAATTAAAGATAATATATAACATCTTTTCTACAATATGTATTGTATTTATATACATATACATATTCCTACAAATTCCTTTGATCTCTCAAACTCCACCGACATTCGATGGAAACATGCAACTTACTACATAGCAAAGACATACAACGTGTTACAAAAATTTTATATAAAATTATGTTATCTCAAATTGAAATTCGCATTTGATAAGAAGGGAGTGTTAGAAAATAATTTGTTGATAAAAGAAAAGAATAGAAAAAACAGAATTACATGACAAGAACGAATCTCCATAGATTTTCTGCAGTCGTTGAGAAATACTATATTGTTAATTCGATAATACTAATAATTTGAAAAGCGTTATTAATTGTTGTGTATTTATTACTGAGCATTATCAGTTTAAATAATATTTTCGAAAACTAAAGAACACATATGTATATGTATCAGTACTTATCTCTCAAGAGGTTAAACTCTGTTTTTCCTATCTATACCGACGACGCCTTTGGAGAAGGACAAAAGCACGTAAAGGGCCCCGGCTATGGACAGCACATTAATATACGCGACCGAATTAGCAAGCAAGTTAAACGGCGTGGACGTAAGGCGTGCTGTAAAGCCCGGACCTGGAAAGAAGGTGTCAAAGTAGCGGGCACACAAAGGTTTCGCTTAATTCGTTTTGCACACACACCCTCGGGGGCCTGTGCCGGTATTCGCGTATTTTTCAGACGCGAAAAAAGCCCTCGGAGCTTCAGAAGCAGCGGGAGTGGTGCTCGTATTAGCGCCAACGAGTCAGAAAACCCTCCCGCGGCTCGCGTCGCTACAATATTTATGGGGTTGCTCGTGCGAGCGAGCGATTCCCGTTCGCGCGAGTTCGCCTCGTTGGGCGCTCAAGGTCTGAACAAGTCCTAACGCGTGCGCTCGCGAGAGCACCGCAACTCGGGATGAGACTGGGACGAGCGTGAAAAATTAATGAGCGAGCACCGCCGACAGAGAAAGCCTTGAAGAACGTGTCTTGTGAAAATATGCGCTCACGAGATTAACAACGCGTTTGTGTGCAAAGTGGGCCGATATTCAGGGGCGAATTCACCTGTATAAGCAACCGTGGAACTTGATCTTGTGATGAGTTGAAATACTTCGCTGATCATATACATTCTGATTGTAATTACTTCCCGATTTTGATTTATTATGTATTGTATATATGTATCTCGCTATCAATTCACCGATCTGTTTATTCAATTTCACATCTTTGTGAAATATAAATATCAATTCGCGTATACTTTCACATATCTGCGTTTCCGATTTTGTGAATCTCGTTGTCGCTAAATAAACTAATATTATTCACAGTGAAATTTGTCATACAATATCTCTACATCAATTGAATCTACCAATCTTTCTTACAGTATCTCTACAGAGCCATTGATAATTCGCTTGATCTCAAGACGTTCCAATACTTTTACATATATACCCTGTTTCAATGGGCATACTCATACCTTTGTTGTGAATTTCACAGCTTCTACAAATACTCGATTCTTGGATTCTGGAAATGGATCTATTATTGGAAAACTCTAACAAATTTTAGTCTACTTAGCATTTTACATTATAAGGTATATAATTATGATGCGTATAAAAAAAGTAATAGGTTTATGACAAAATAAATGTAGGATCTAGCGTGCTTTCCTGAACATCCTGGAATATAGTGTTAAAGAACGTTTCAGAGAGTGCCGTTGAAATTATTTTTTTGCTTTAATTAGTCTTTCGTTTTGTTCTTTGACTACTAGGTGACTAGACACGAAACGAGTCAATCACGCAACGTAGTTAAGTAATGTCTGTTGTGTTAAATTAATTTTAGTTCACGTAATAAGGTACGTAGTATTTATTAAAAAAATTTATATTCTTTCTCATTCTATTACTATTTTTATTCTAAACGAGTGTTATAATTGAACAAATTGATATAAGTATACTTTATAAACAGTATATATAAATTTTACAAAAGCTTATAATAGGAATTCGAACAAAAAGTTTATTTTTAACGCACCCTTTTCTCTTCCATTGTGCGAAGTAAAACGAAAAAAAGGAAATGAAACATTCGAAGAAGACGAAGCACTTGGCTCGACATTAAATTTCATGTGGGCCCGATCTAGGACAGTCCATTCTTTTGAAGATATTTCACATTGAAAAGTCCGTGGTGAGCATATTCCTTCTGTTATATACCACTTCCTCTGACCTTCCATGTGTTTGCTCCTTTGACCACTAAGTTCAGATTTACTGAAATCGTGTTGCACAAAATTGTTCCATCGAATAATTTTAGTTTTGATCTTACTTTTAATTTTAATCTTTCTGTTACAAGTATGGTGATTCATGAAAGTATTTAGTATTTATGGAAAAGATGTGTATATTGCATATTGAAAAGAAAATTTATGAATATATATTATATTTATATATATATCATAGGTTAAAACTTTCTAAAACTTCACTAGTACTATAAGTACTGTAATGAGACATAATTATCATGATTACATCGTTAAAATCTAAAATCAATCAGAAAATGTATTAATGTATATAGAAGTTACAATATTTTCATTACTAATTGTACATATATTTCTATATAAACTTCCCTATGTACTATGTAAACATACATTCAATATGGGAAAAGTTTGTCAAGAGAAAATTTTTTTCTCATTTTGAGAATTTAAATTCAATCACGTATTTTAACTTTTAAATACATAATCTGTTTAATTTCATAATTAATTAACTTATACCTGTATCCTCTGCCACGATACATTATATTCGTTATGAAAGCATTTGATAAATACAATTTTAACCACAATTTTTAAACACAATTTGTTTCTTAAATTACAAAGTTACAGACCTAGAAACATACATACACAGACCTAGAATTTTTCTTACTGTTCGAATATTTGTAAGAGTAATTGCGAACCGTGTCTCTATGCAATAAACAAGCTAGTAGCGAAGCATGAATATGGTGTCCTTGTTTCAACTGTCCAGCGCGAAAGAATCGTAGAATTACCGGAGGCAGGTTCGTTTCCGGAAGAATGATCGATAGAATGTCCTCAACGAGAGTTCAGCAGGAAAACGCGATGTAGTTGGAAAAGGTTTAACCGTTTCTTCGTTGGTCTCTTCGTGTGCAATCGATTCTTCCGGTATATCACACGGACCACTTCAAGGGGCAAGAAAGCACGCGTGAACGCTGCAACCGGTTAGAAAAAGAAAGAATGGAGAGAGATCGACGAGTAACCACCCCCAAACAAACGTTCATTTCGCTCTGCCCACCCGTGGCTACACCGGTACAATATTTACGGGCTCGCAAACCGCTCAGTGATTTTCACTTAAACGGATTCGCTTCGTTGACGATTCAAGATATATTTGAGCACGTTGTTTCGCGCTCGAAAGCAAACACACGCCGATCGACGGACGACCAGCAAGAAACTTTCGTTGTTTGTAGAGCGTAAAGATATCGAATTTCGGCTAATTTTTAAGTTTTTCGATTGAAAATGAAATACAGTACCTTTCGTACAACATAGAACACAGTACTTTTACAACACTGATTCGCTCTAACATGGTTTGAGAATTGGGGTAGTCCCCGTACAACATAATATTCTTACAGCATGGTTTCGCTCTAACACAGTTCGAGAATTGGGGAAATCTCTGTACCAAAAAGCACGTAATAAGAATTTTTAAGCACCGCTTGTTACAATTATTTGATATTTTTCATTTGTGCAAGCATGTATGTTATCTCAGATTTGAGTACGAAATTTTGGAATATTGACACTTTTAATTCATTTTTAGTCCGTGGAATATTATTATATCCATTCGCGTTCAAAAATTTTCTGAAAGCTTTTTAAATAAAAGTAAATATGTAATTTGACTGAAGGACCGAGGATATATTGATGGGCCGCTTGGCCTATTGGAGTTTCTCGGCCCTTTCGGCCTGTCGGCATTTAGACTTTCTTGCGACGTTGTATATATTTCTTTGGATCTTTCTTAGATAGTCTTTCCACGATACTACAATACTATAATATTTTTCGAGATATATTGTATAATTTCACATTCTTTATGAAGTAACATTTTATTCATTACGTACTCTATTATACACATATCTTCTATTTATTATATTTCTAACATTCTATTCATTATATTCTTCTTTGTAAAAGAATACTGCTTGCGATTTTTTCGTGCAATCGGCAAGAAAGTAGGCAGCCATTATGTCGGATTAGTATTGTGATTGTGTAACCGACGTGATGTGACTCCATTATAAAGTGTGCTCACGCGTGTCGCATTATGTCAACGAAATACCATTCAATATGATCGCCCCGGCTCCCTTTCCCTGTCTTTCGTTCATTGCCAATGTGTCCCGACATTTGGCGCTCATTGACATTGAATTCGTGTGCTACGCATCAGCTATAAAAAAGAAAGAAAATGTTGAAAAAGTTGAAAACGTAGCGAGTGAGGCTCTTTACTTTAAAAAATTCGTACTATCTCTTCCTTTGGAAAATTCACCAAAAACATTTGAAAAATTATTACTAAAATGCGGATTTGTATGTATTTATGAGAAATTCGTAGGTGCAAAAATGTACAAAATGCTATAAATGCAAAAGTATAAGAAATATACAAAATGAAGTTCTCGTTATAACATTTTGAAATAAATCTTTATCTAGGTTCCATTTCTTTAGTTATAACGTTTAGTTTACTTAATAGAGGTATGAAATAGCATAAAAATCCGCAGTTTAATTATTGTATAATATTCAGTACCAAATGGTATGCCATGGTCAGACTACAAATATTGACGCAAAGCCATATATTTGTAGAGTGTAAGTAGAGAAGCGAAGGCTAGATCAAAATTTATTATGACTAAGAAATTATGAGAATATGTTTTTTTTGTATAATACAGTATAACAATGCCTCCTCATGTTTAATTTTTTATACAATATATTTATATAACATATATTTTATATAATATATATCTTATATAAAATATACTGCATATCATGTACTTATGTGATATATCGTCACTTGTTTCAGTAGACACAGCTTGAAGATGTTAAATTTTCAGAAAATACAAGAAATTGTGAAGATAAAATAAAACATTTTCATAATCGATTGAGGAGTATTTCCATAATATAATCATAATTACTTGATTCAAAAAATTTTTGAAGCAAATCTGCGATTTATTTTACTACTAAAATAATTAATGTTATACAAAAGTATTTAATAATACATACTGGTGATTGGTGACACGTGTCTTGTGAAATTTCGTTAGTAATAATTTCGTTAGTACTCCAATTTCAATTTCTAAGCAAGTTGGTCCAGATAGTTAAAATTTTCATTTTAAAATACACATAAAACAATCAAATTTACTACTCAAACTTCGAATCAAATGCACACTAAGTTTCCAAATTTCACGAAACCAAATTATCTTAAGCCATTTTTCAAAGAACCAGTCCTCCAAAACGCATCTCTTTTTTCATCTACTCCCGCTATAGATCGTGGATTCTTCTTAAAATATTCAAAATATTTTCGAAGATGGACATCGAACTCTTCAAAGTAGAAAGTAGTAAAGCAAAGGTACGCTGTTGGAAGCGAACACAGTGTAGTACGGTTTACTACGCGTTTTGTATTTTTCTATTGATAAATATTTCAATATAGCGAAAAGTAACGGTCAAATGGTCGCTGGGTGTTTTTTACTTAGTTATCGAGATAAGCATGATATATGATTTTATTCGGGTGCATACAGTGATTATAAAAAATATTTGCACATATTCTTATTTTCAAATGAAGCGTCTTTTTATCAGATTTTAAATTTAATTTTCATAGTATCAAGTTTTTAATAATTTCACAAAGAACGTACTATTAAATAATACAAAATTTAATATAATTTATATATGTATAAATAATATATAATTATATAATAATATAATTAATATATGTATAAATGTTCTAATAAATACAATGGTGTGCGAATAGCTTTTGTAGCAATTATTTTGTAACAACTAAGATTTTATGTAGGTTTCCCCTACTTTGCATATCTTTTGTCTATATTTGCATACTTTATGTGAGTAGATATCATATCTGTATAAATACATGTAGTCTAGTCACATGTTACATATTACAAAACTGCTCATAAAGTTTCCAAACCCCATGAAATCACTCGCAAACTTCTCCAAACTCCCCCCCAAACTACTTCAAACACACCATATAATTCATAATTCTCCTCTCAAACCAATCTTCAAAGGGCTACTTCAATTTACCAAAACCCACAATTTTCTTTCATCCACCCACTCCATAGATTGTAGATTCTTTCTAAAATATTTACGATGAAGATCAACGTTAAAGCTTGTAAAGAAGAAAGTAGAAGGGCATAAGTACGCTGTTGGAAGCGGAAACAGCGCGGTACCAGCGATATTCGGTTCGCTAGGATCCAGTCGACGTTTGCCGTCATACAATTTATTGGTAAACTTTGCTAGCTTGTTAGAGGGTTACGTGCGCTGGGATAAGAAATATCTAGAGTGGTATCCAGGGCCTACCATCGCCAGCACTCCCCCTTTCTCTTTCTCTTCTCTATCCCCACGTTCGTGTTACCAACATTCTTTGTCGCTGTGTGCAACCAGCACCGCAGACAGTATACCTGGAGCAGCTAGCAGCAGCATCAGCAGCAACGGCGGCGCCCCCCCTTGGCTGGTTGTAGGGTTAGAATACCAGAGTTGCCTCCATCGGGCCACTGGTCTGCACCACTGGCTTCGACGCTCTGCCAACCATCGGCAACCTCCGCTGTCCTCTTGTTCCCCTTCTCTGTCTCTTTCTCGTTCTCGTTCTCTTCGTACAGGCAACCTTTTGCTCTTGGCGGACTTGCTGCCAAGAATATGAATATCACACCGTTACCCTACGGATACGCGCCCGATTTCTACTCGCTTGCCTCGCGCACCTTTTATTAGAGGTGATTGGAAGTGCAGGTGTAAGTGGAGGTTGGGCGTGCTTATCGGGAGATTGGATTAACTCTGTGTGAGTTTTTATTTTTGGATTCCGATGAACATTGATGTTTCATTCTTAAATTCCAATTTTCATATTTGTATAGTTCCAAGTTCCTATATTTCGTTAAATATCAAATCCTCCTATTTATATAAACATTTCTATGTTTTTATACTTCTTTGAACGTTGAAAATCAAATCATAAAACTGCTCTAGATCCTGTTTTTTGAAGTTCTATAACTTAGTTAAAACAACATAAAATTGTAAATTCAAAACAAAATAAATTTGTATATAGTTATTTTAATTTTATGCATGTCATATTAAAATAATAGTATATATGAAAATTTCGAGATTTAGTACAATTACATGAGCGGTTACAATTCTTGAAATTGCCTGAAATTACCAAATGTAATTCATGTACATACCAAGTTACGCTGTTTAACAGGTTATTGTATTAACAGCTGCAATGCGGCAGTATCCTGCGATATCTTTGTATATATCAGCTGCAAGAACGTACGTAGATAAAGAGAAAGTGAGAGATCGGAATATATTTATATATCTACATATGTACATGTATAGCATGTTTCAAAATTTTAACAATAAATGATGATCAGACAGTGAATGTTTATGCATTTATGAGAAATAAAAAAATACGATAGGATGGTGGTCAATATTTTAATTTAATTTATTATTTATTCTCTATATCAATTACATTTATCCATTGACAATTGTCCGTTAAATAGTAATAAAACGACTGGGAAACTACTATTCTCTGTTTAATTAAACTCAACCTCTGAAGCGCTTTAGCCAGCGTATTTCGGATTTTAACGGTAAAACTTCGTCTATATATTATCTACATTATATATATGTCTATATATAACATAGGTCGTTTGAAACATTATTAAAAATAAAAATCCAAAATACGAATTCGCTTGATGAATTAATGAAAAAATTAATGATGCGTTTAATAAAATGAAGCAAAATAAAAATGAACTTTACAGAGTAATCAATTTCACTTTTGATCGTTGTCAATCTTGCCTTGTCAAGAACGGTAGATATTTTAAGATGAAGTATGTTAACTTTGACCACCATAAATAGTCAACATAGTTCGCATAAATAGACCAAACGTAAATATTTCTGACATATTCTTACACTGTATCGCAGTAGCATATCTGTTACTGTTCCCTTTCTATTTCATATTTTTGTCATAATTTCTTAATTAATAATGTTTTATACGATTTACGTTTATGTTTCTTTTCCTAGCTAGATCTATAGAGTAAACTGATTAAGTTTCAATTTTAAAATCTAGGACACCCTGTATATACATGTTCAAAGAAGGTGAGTGGATGAGAAGGTTGAAATTCCCTCGGAATTTCGCTGCCAACAGTCTCTGTGTGCGCTTTTATACTTATGTATGTGTTTATTTCTGCTGTGTGGATCGTACATATATAATACGTAACGAACGAGGCAAAAGAGGGATGAGAGGAGGGAAGAAAGCCGAAGGAAGGGAGAGGAGCGAGAGAAACGGTGCCGGGGACAACAATCATAACAATCTAGTTAAACGTTATAAGGATATCTCGCGCTAAGAGGCGTGCCAAGCGTTGCATAAAATCAAATTGTACGCCGAGCCGAGAAGTTATTGTCGTTTCTCATCCTCCGCTCAGTTTTCGTCGCCGAAAATTCAGCCGTTGGATCTTCTACCTCTTGGAGTTTCCCTCTTCACTGCCCCTTTCGTCTTCCTTCGCCTCTTCCTTCTGCGACACCGTCCCCCTTAACAGTTCCATCGGCGTCCTTTTCTTTGGAATTCGTTTTTTTGGAGCGAATCTTGCTCTATTGAAATGTGTGTAAGTTAACCTGTTTCACGTCGTGGCGCGGCCTTCTTTCCGTAAGTAGGATCGGGATAATGTAAAGTTTAAAGTAAAGTAAAGTAAGTTAGTGTAAGTAAAGATAGTGGATAGTTTTATTGTAGATTCTTCATTATGCGTCAAATCAAGGCACATTTCTAGCAAAATTCAAGTTTCTCGTGTGAATGCGGATCTCATTGGTTATTTCTGATAGATCCAATACAATCATAAAGATAAGTACGCCGATAGTGTTACATACATATGGAAATAAGACTATATAGCGTAACGGTGAGCCATACAGAACAGTATACTTCCCTTTGTATTATATAATGATTCATAAAAGTATATGTATAATAATATAATAAGAAATAAATATATAATAACTAAACATCGACCCACTGAATATTATTTATCAATATAATGAATAATATATGATTCCTGCAAAATATACATTTGTATAGTCTGTTTTATTAACGATACTTGCTTCTGAACAAATTTTCTGTTATAAAGTTTAGGCACAGTATCAATTTTTTAAAATATATAGCATCTCATCCTCAATTACCCTAACGATGTAAGTTTCTGTTATGTAAAAGACAGAAAAGAGGAAATTATTCACATTGATCATTTTGCTGTCTACGAGATAAATAATCGAGGTGGTAATTAGAATTTGGAATTTTTTGGTTAATAATTGAATTTTTTTAGAATTACTAGTAAAAAAATGTTAATGATAAATAACAAATCAAGATTTGTTGTACCATAAATGGCTGAAAATTATAATAGATTATCGCTTTTAACTGTCAAATATAAATTAAGCTACGGTAGTAAGTAAAATATATGTATGTATGTATATCTAAACAATTCTTTGTAAGTGAATCATTTTTTATTAAACAATAGTATACATTTAAAATTTTAATACAATAACGATTCTATTAATCTAAGTAATTGCGTAAGCAGTTTCGTCATGTATTTAGTATTGTATAGTGTTTATGTATAGACTATAATTTTACATTAATTGTAGATTTAAATATATCGTTGTTAAACTTGTTACCAAAATATTAAAACTTTTGATTGCAATACTGAGTATTCTTTATACCTCGTAATTTTGCAAAATTTGTATGCATCGTATAATTATATGCAGTAACGGTCATTCGTTATATTATTGTTTATGACATTAATACTAATTCTACCGTCACTTTACGTATACCTATTCCTACCGTGACCGGTCTTTAAAACAACTTATATTTCTTAATATAGAATAAAGATAATAGCAAATTTGATAATAAAAAAATATAATTTCTTTTATTTAGGAATGAATAATGTATATTTTATTCTTTTTCACCAAATATTTTTACAAATTATGGATTTCTCGATAGCACATTTTCCATATACATATTTTTTACATTTTAGACAGATTTTGTTAGTCTTATCGTTTTTGTAATATTTTATCTCACATTTTTTCCATTCATGTGAACCTATACTTACATTTGTGATTGGTTCTGCTGGATCTCCTTTGCCTAGCTATTGCTCTTTTTGATATTCGATGGTAAGTTCTTCTCCCAAGTGAAATAAAAATTCTTGCCCCCAAATTCCTTCTTCCGTGATGTCTTTTTATAAAATCCATGCATTTATCCCAGCTAAGCATTTTGAAAAATACTTGTAAAGGGCATCTCCGAGATTTAGATTTTACAGTGTATTTTCTGTTCATTGGGCCGATCACATCTACACCGAATTTGGTGCTATTATATAATCTAATTGTCGCCGGTATACTGGCATTATTTTTTTCATTTTCTACGGTTGTATACATTGAACTAAGGACTAGTACTTTTTTACCTAATTTAGTTTCCTAAATTGTCAGAATACAATGATGACATTTGAATGATGTAATTTTATTGAAAAGCGTGTCATATTGTCCTTTGTCAGTTTTGCCACTTGTGGGTAGCACTCTTCTATTTGCGCGAATTGTTCCGACAACCGTAGTTCTTTTTACTAAAAGTTTAGTCGCTATCGACACGTTTGTAAAAAAATTGACCATGGTTATATTTCTTCCATGTCCTGTATACGGTTTTACTAATTTCAAAGTGACAAACTCCCCAAACGAAACTGAAGGTTCTCTCATTTCATCTTTTCCCAAATATGGAAAGCCTTTATAATATATTTACTACTTACATTGGACGCTATCCAGGATTTGGTACCAAATTTGTCCGGTTTATTGGGCATGTAATGAGTAGGTCTATACTTTGATTATGTTGGAAACAATTGTTCATCGATACTAATATATGGAATTTACATTAAACTTCTGAAGTCAAAATAAATTTTGTTTGTAAGTTATGGCTTCTTTGATTGCTGTTATCAAACCGAATAAACTCCATAATTTCTGTAAAGTTATTTCTGCTCATAGTGTTTGAGAAAAATGCCGTTTTATTCCATAGAAGCGATATATCTACATTTTAGCCGAGTGCATACAGAAATACAATAAATACATATAATTTTGCACTATATACATTCCATTTAGTTCCCAATACTCGGAATGCTTCTGTTTCCGTGCACTTTTAGTTTCAGAATTGACTTTTCAAGAGACTACTATTACAAAAAGATATAAATCGTTCAACTGGTCAAATGACCAGTCGCGGTAGGTAAGGCACACTACATATTTTTTTCAGAAATCAAACGATAAGAAAAGAAGTGAACAATAACAAATTCATTGTACGTACACTATAAGAAAAGTCGTGAAGTTAAATGGCGGCATAATAACGTATGTGGGAAATTCTAAATGAAATTTAAAAAACAGTCATCGCGGTAGGTTTACTGTTAATTTGTGTCATAATAATTATATTCCAATATCACTTATCGAGTTTGATTTTATAAAAGACGAGAAACTGGATATCGTTTTTATAAAATTATTGTATTATTCCATTATTATTATTATTATTATTCGATCCAATGTTTAATCTGTTATGAATAATAACAACAACGTATATTTATATCTTTCCCCTTATTCTGACATGTATCGTCAAAATTATACTATTATATGAAACAATTTTTCATTTCCGAGAAAGACCAAAATTTGTCCATTTTCAATATTATTTTTTGTCCTCAGCTACCAATTTTTCGCATTACACCTTCTCTAAAGTCACTACATACTAACGATGTTCTATTTCGACTCTATTTCTGTAATAGATATTAAGAATAGCGATATTGGTTTCTTAAACTATATACACTTAATACATTCGTTGAAATCGAATTGCGTCGTCATAATGGCCCCCATGGAACGAACAAGAGAATTCATAATGAGACTTTCTATTCCGTCAACGATATCGGATAATTGCGTCTCTACTGTCGATCTTCGAAATAAGGTAATGGAGAACTCATGAAATCGGCTTGAGGGGTTAAATTGAAATTGAAATCACTCGAAATTACTTGCAGTCTCGAGGACTATCGAGGAGGTTGATACCCCCCTCTCTACCCTTTGAATGGAATATTACTCTCGACGGTCGAAACAATCCGTTTCGTTCGATGCATTCACGCGCGATCAACCAACTACTGCAACTAGAAAGAATCACTCTTTTTGCACATCTTTCCTCTTTCTGTTTATTTTAAATACTTGAGTTGGAATAACGTCTCACACGTGATAGCTACTTCGGGTTAAAAGTAGATTGTGCGTGTCTCACTCCGTGATCTGACCTTCTTATTTTGATAACGATTTTAGTAATTTGGCGGAATAAGGAACCTTAGCGATTTCGACGACTTTGAAATATGTTGTCAAAATCAAGATTCTGAGTTACTTGTTCCTATGCACATAATCGTTGCTCGGTTTTAGTTTTCAGGATATAGAATAATAATTTCTGTTGATATTACATATATAATGTACAATAATTTATATAATATAACAATCCACTTCACAAATTTTTGTTCTGTAAACAATTTTTCAATAACAGCGGCTATATTTATTACATTTTTGACTATCTGAAAATTAGAATATAGAACAACATTCCATATATTTACCGTTTCATCGAAAATTATTTCACTTTAGCGTTATTGGTTGCCTAGCGGCAGCTGGATATTAATATTCAATATGATTATCATCAATGAGTTAAATTTAGGTTGGACTATATAAAAATGCGGCTACCGTCAGGTGACTGTCTACGTCGGAATGTAGCGTAATCCTGACATTGCCACGGTTTTACTTATTTTTTGTCGTCATTATCAGCTATCATTGAAATCTAATTGTAATTAGATCATATTAAAATAATGCCGCGCAAGAGAAATACATAGTAGTGTCAGTGATTTTTGCACTCTATCCGAACATGATATATGTAGTATCTTTTTTTAGTTCGTATTCATTTCAAATTATTTAAATATAGTTTTTGTGTAAACTGTTAATTTTTTCAGTATTACTACATAATCATAAATTCATTCAAAATATTCATAGTGACGCAATAATTTTGTTTGGTAGATTATCTAAGAATTTCCTTTGATCTTTAATACTTTCTTTTTCTTCTGGAGAGCTTGAACTGGAAATTATTATTGATCATAGTTTCGAAACTTACAAAGTTGTAATGAGTTGCCTTTAACAGAGATTAGGCATTTACGAATATACAAGAAAAAACTCGAAAGTTATGTAACATAATAGAGCTGCATTGCAAAATAATTTTATAAATTGTTTGCGTTTGTTATTCATTATATTATATATACATACATATAAGAACGCTTATTCTTAAAATATTTTGTTTTGTTCTATATAAGCAGTTATTCTATTTTAGTGTTTTACATATTTGTTTCACGTTGCTAATTTTTATCGTGTAAATCATAAAATATTAAATAAAAACCGAAATATGTGTATGTATATTATAATATTAAGTATTCTAATGTAAATTATTATCATCGTGGTTCGTTATAACCCAACGATAACAGTTATGGGTTAAACAATTATTTTACATGAAGATATTAATTCATTTATTTATCTCACATATGCAGATTATTTTCGCTAAATAAGAAATAATTGGCTCTCAATGAACTGATGGAGAAGACGTGAGTTGACATGGATAATATTTTCAAAATTGTTATTTTTCTAATGTATTTATAAGCTTCAGCATCAAGTTGTGGACTACAATGAAATTATGGAAGAATTTAAGAACCTGTAGCATTCATAAAAGTGGACAATATCTGTCCAGTTAACAACGGTCTGCGAATCAATGCTGTCAGAGTAATTTACGATTTTCTGCTCTGCTAACCAAGGAAGTAACTTGCTTCCATTCATTAAATTTATGTAAGTAAGGATCATGT
Source organism: Bombus huntii (assembly GCF_024542735.1). Lineage (NCBI taxonomy): Eukaryota > Metazoa > Arthropoda > Insecta > Hymenoptera > Apidae > Bombus > Bombus huntii. Next base: position 1,713,743 of record NC_066244.1, read on the forward strand.
ATATGCAATTTTACCGTGCAATGAGCGAAAATTTGATGAATGAAAAATATGAAAGACGGTAAAATTATTTTGAGGTCACTTTTTTTTATTTTCTATAACAACAGATTGTATTATATAATAGAAATCTGTAAGTAAAAAATAGATATAGGTATATATTATGTATAAATTGTGAAAATATTATATTTTTGGTATGTGTTATTTTTTGTCGCACAATGTACCATGTCATAGTACGAAATTATCTACTTATAGCGTATAATATTATCTCTAACTGGTATCATTCAGCCATTGGGGCCCATACTATATATAACAATTTAAGATAACTTAATTTTATTATTAATCTGTATCACGGAGAATGTAAAATACAAAATAAAATTGTATACCATTAATTTGAGTAATTTAACATAAATTACTCAAATAGTGATACTATTAAATGGTGAAATTTCCACAAATTTCCATATCTTCTTCGAATATACTATTCGATAATTAGATTTTCATAAATTTCCATATTTTCCTCGAATATACCTTTTTTTAATAATGCAACATAAATTATATTATAGTCATATATAAACAACGATACTATTTGATGATTAAATTCCCATAAATCTCCATGTTTCCCTCAATCCATCAAATTCTCATACGCATATAACTTTACGTAACAATGACAACAACAAGGAAAAAATCTGCTAGTTACAATGACTGAGATAGAGTACAATATCTCAGCACGTTGTCGAGTCTTACAAAAAGAAAACGAACAAGCGCATAGTTACAGTAACTAGATTTCACCTTCGCGGTTGAAGAAGAAAAGTCGTCGCTTCGATGAAGTATTTATTATTCGACCGGATCGTCACCATGGGATATCAAAAAGATGCTAGATATACTGCCGTTTCGTGCCCAGAAAGGGGCCCAAGGGATTCAGTTCTTTTAATTATAAAGGGCACTATCGATAATTGTCGTGTAGTTGGACCAACATTGTGACTGCATGTTTTCCCGCCACGCCCTTCTCGGTGTTCGTCGCAGCGGGCGATTCTTTTCTCCGTGTTTATTCTGCCGTGGGACTATGCCTCCTCAGATCTTTATTAACCGTACCGGAATCCCGATTCTAAGATTGATTCTGGCCGATTTTAAACTCCTACTGGTCTAATGTCGATCTTTCATGAGAACCAGTTCTTTTATGACTGGAAGCTACAGTTGCTTACGAAAGTGTTCAAACACTTAGAGGAATCTTTTATGAATATATTACGTGTCTTACAAGAACTATTTTGGAATTTTACTAGCACTGTCATAAGACTCGATGATCATGATTATGTTGGTAGAGTCGGAAACAAATTTGAAAATTTGAGATTATAAGGTCTTTAGTACAAGTGTACACAAAAATATTTACACAGTTAATTACCTATTATATCAATAAGTCTCAGTATTCAGTGGAACCATCTTTAACATTTATTTTCAGACTGGAAATTTGTATGCGAATTCATATTTTTAAGAATATAATGAGAAAAGTTCAATTTCGGTAGAAAATTGTTTTATCTACTATATATTATAGAAGGCACTACACTTGGTATATTTTATATATTATCTCATACTATATGCATTCTGTGTAACTTTGCACTTTCTAATTCCTTACAAACGAATAAAAACCCGCAGTCTACATATTATAATGATTTAAGTGTTAAAAATGTTCTGTAGTCAGTGCCCGAATACTTTCTGAGGCACGTTTGAGTTTGTATTAATTGACCCCTGATAAAAATGTTTCTAAGTAAATACTGGTTTGTAATGTTAATAATACACAATGTATTTACATATACTGCCACTCATAAATATGTAAATAGTTTGGTTGGTTTGCATTAATTTTTAAATGGATGATTTTTCTTGAAATAGGTAATGATTTTTATTGTTTTTGTCGATATATAAGATACTGGGATTATCAATTAATATATCATAAAACTATAGAAAAATAATTAAAAATTCTATCTTACTGCTTGAAAACCCAAATAAAATACTTTTATCTTTTTTAATAAATTTATATCTTTTTATTTGGAAATAATAAACTTCAAGAACATTCAAATTCAAAGTTAAAGATCACAGCAGAAGGCGTTTATTAATATCTATTCACAAAAGTCTTCGTAAAGTCACTTTACAATTAAATGCGTCCCTCACTTTTCACGAATCAATCGTTTCAATTAATCAGTTGCCAATTTAAAAATTACCTCATCGACTTTGCTCTAGAAGAAGAAGAGAAAAAAATTGAAGCAAGAGAAGTAGAATGAAGGTAGGAGAAGAAAGAGATGAATCTGGTCTTGTTCGTGGAAACTCGATAGCCAAAATATTGAATTTCGGTGGAAAAGGGGCGATGGACATGGTTGCCTTTAAATCGAGGATATAAGAAGTCGCGTAACAAAGAGGGTGACTCTTTTCACCTTGGTCTGTTCTCTCTTTATTCCTCACACGTGTCCCTCTTCTTATTTTCTGCAGCGAGTCACGAGGTTCCCTCCGAATTACGCAAGGAATCCCGCGGCGAAGCCCGATTCTAATCGATTCTTTGACTCCGACACGCTTTAACTCTGCCCCACGGGCATCCCTTAACGAAGACGTTGCCCTTGCTTTCCTTTGTCGATATGTCACTTTTTTCGAACGAACTTTCATCATTTGGGCGACTTATTCCTTGATACACTGTGGGAATTTTGACAATTTTCTATGTATTCGATCGTTTAACCGTAAATGCTATCGTCGGATCATAGGTGACTATAAGAGATTAGTTGTGAGTTACATCACTTAATTTTGAGATATTTCTTTTTAATTTATTACATTATTAATTGATCATTTCTATTTATAGCTGACAAAATTGTGTATCAGATACAACAATGAAACATGAAATTATGTTAATTGAGAATGACTCAATTATAAACTTTTAAAGTTTCTGAATTTAATAGTATAGAAAAGTAAAATTTAAGTAGTCTTATTGTTATAGTAATATATAGTTTAATGTTAGACATTCATAATTTAATAGTACAATAAAATTCTTTTCAATTGTCAAATCTGTTCAAACATTTCTATAACAATAATATACGAAGAAAATTTAACATATTCCGACAATAAGCAACAATGAAAATGTGCTAAAGGAGGGTGAACACTTGTGGACGGTGTGAAAAAGCTTCCATAAGTAAGTACGTTGTCCTTTCAACCAGCGGCGCTACAGAAAATAAGACATCGAAAAGCAGGGGAAACGTGGAAATCTGTAGCACTTCCGGAGCCCAGCGGGGTCTTTCGACATGGCCCATTGAAAGTTGACCAAACGTCACAATGTAATTCAGTCTAGGGTCATCGTATAACGTGCTAACGTGCGCTAATGCGCCCTTAACGAACCCCTTAATCCAATTTCGTGCAAAGTAACGAAATTATGTGGCAGCGAACCGGAAGCTGTGGCCAGCTTACTGGCCACGTTTTCTCCTTGTCCTGTTTCGAATGTTTCTCATTCATATCGTCAAGAATAACAGTCATCGATTGTATGTCGTCCTACCTTGCTTTTTTTATTAAAACTTGTTTTTCATATTGTATGCTTGTCAGGGTTTCTGATACTTTATTTCTTTTTTAATGTATAGATGCTTGTTTTACTTTAGATGAAGATCTATAACTGCATTTTACCTAGGTTGATATTAAAAACTACTTATTTTAGATACACGCATACGTTCTCACTCATTCCATATATTTTACATTTTCTCGCATTATTCATTCTCGCATATTTGCAAAATATTAGTCGCATGATATACATATAGAAAAATTTATGAATAGATTATATATCAAGGTTTAAGTTCACAGATTGTTTATACTATCACATCATGGAGCTTATAATAATTAGATAATATTCTAAATTAATTTCCTTGTCCTAATTAATCAGAATAAAATTTATGAAATCTATAAAATTTAATTTATGATATTAACCAGAATAATATTTAGTTTTACTGTTATGTTGTTCTAAACAGAAATGTTTTTCACCCCACGTCTCTTCCATAAACCCATTACGATTATCGCCAGAAACTGTCATCGAAGCATTATATCCGATCAACCTTGAAATATTTGAGGGAATCGAAATTATCAGTGGTATCTTTCGAGATAAAGTCTTGCAACAGTAGCTCCGGGATCTGTTTAACAGTCATGGGGATCATCCATATGTACCCTAGGATGCCACCAAGGAGGATTGTCATCAGGGAGATCTGTTATCTCAGTGCCACACGTTTCTGTGTGATATTCTCTGCCTCTCTCTCTCTTTCTCTCTTTCTTCTACTCGTATGTGAAGCTCTCTCTTTCCTTTATGGTTTGTTCGTGTGATAATAGAGATGTCATTCTGTCTGTGCTTTGACAACCCCATAACACGGGCGTTAGCGTTGCTCGTCTGAAACCGTAGCACTCCACGTTCTCTAGGGATCTTTGGAAACTGTCGGTGCACGCCGCAGTTTCGCGTTCTGCCCTTCAGCCTCCGTGTTACAAAGTTGTTAGTGTGTTAGAATCTAACGACGACATTCCTTTTGTAATGAAGAGGTACACTTTTTAAGACAGTTTATTTCTCGTTTAAGTCGATAAATTCGCACTACTTTTAAAACTAATCTGATCCGAATGGTGAAATTCTAGATACAAAATTAATATGAAATAATAAAAAATGATAAGAATTTATTAGATTTAAGTGTTGTAAGATGTCAAAGATGTAACTATTACGGAAAAGATATTTTAATATTTTCGATATCTTAATAATATAACGTGCAATATTCCACTTTATATAATATAAAATTAAAATGGAAGTGAAAAAACTTACGTTTAGTTTTGAAATCGAATAAAGGTACCTTTGGTATCCAATACGGTATTTTTGATATATTGAATTTTGAAACAGTTCCCTTTTAAAAAGTGGAAAATTTAATCTATTATATTCTTTTCTGGTACCTACTTTGCACATGGAAGTAATGTGTGTCAAACTAAACTGCAAGATTTCTTTCAGTCAATTGTATTTCTTAAATCATTTTTCTTCCCGTGTTATAATCAACAAATTTTTTAAGTTTGTAAATTCTTAAGTTCGAAAGTTGTCTTTTTATACTTTACAAATTTCTCAAATTTTTTTTAAGATCCTTCCAAATATGATATCTTTGTTAATATGTATGATTTTTTGTTTCAATAGAGGCTAAAAAGTTTCGTAAAACCTTCAAATTTTTCTGCTTGCTCAAAGAAAGCTGAGGTCGGAATAGAAAAATTCGAAGACTACAGCAAGATCTTAATATTAGGAATATCTGGAACAATATTTTTATTGAAGAAAAAAAAATGTTTGAATAGAAATAAAGATGATCATGGTAAGAATTATATAATTTTCTTAAAAACAAACATTTTTACATTAGATTGTTGTATAACCATCTATATAAAATCATAATTTTATAATACAAAATTTCAAAAGTCTAATTCTCAGAACGGAAAAACATAATAAACAGAATTAATCTTAGAAAATAGTTATATGCACGAGATGGATGGCGGAAGAAGAGCACTAGACAATTTTGATGGACCAACAAAGAGGAAAAATGGCGCAACATGAGTAACATGAGCTGCCATCCTGTGACGATTCATCGTCGAGTGTTGAGGATCCGATAAGGCGGCTTTTAAAGTCCTTTAAAAAGCAATACATCGTCGAGGCGACGGAGGGCGAAAAGAGAGAGAGCTCTCAATAAATATCTCATGGATCCTGCCAGCACGTGACTCTCTTATCCTGCGATCTTAAATACTTGGCTACGCGTGTCGGTCATTCCGAGCATCGCATTAACTCACACAAATGATTCTGTATTATAATAGATCCCGCGATCTACTGATTTAAAATTGCTCAAATCACACGAATATTATATAAAATCTTTATATTGTAAACCACGGTGTAAACCACGGTTCTTTAAGCAAAGTTATATTTTTATGATCACAACCAAAGTAATAAATTTAAATAGAGATGCCATTTGTTTACTAAAAAGCATTTACTTTGGATATTTTATATATCTTTGTACATTAGGATATCCACTCTGTGCATATTTGAATTTTTAAATTTTTCATAAATGTTTAAAAATCTGCAGTCTAATGAAAAATTATATCTATAGGTAAATTTGGGTATAGAAGCATTTTAAAATTTTGTGTGAAAAATGTTGCTTTTGCACAATCTACGAGCCTACAGAATTTGTGTTTCATTTAGTAATAATTATAGAATATTGTAAAAATGTCTAACGACTGTCATGTTTGTATACGACATTTTTGCACCATTTTCGAGTCAATAGACTTAAAGAAATATAAAAAAAAATATGGCATTGAATGTAGAATTGTTGAATGTAATATAATACTTTTGAATGTAATATATGTATTACGCTTGTTTAAGATATGATTTTAAACATGTAATTATTCGATTGCAGATTTTAAATTCATATTTTTGTGAAGACAACTAAAACTAAGATATATACAGGATATTCCATCTAACTTCAATACTTTAAACACTATATCATTATACATATATCTATATGATCTTTAATGATACACTATTAAGTTCTGTTAATAGTATAACACGTTTCTAATGTAAATACATTTCTATCTATCGTACTTATTACATACACGAAAGTATTTGAATACTTATCATAAAAAAGCTTATATACATTAGTATATTGTCATTTAAGAGATTTTGAAATTTTTTTAGCGCTATAATGAAATAGGACTGCCATAATTACATTGATCAAGTTGGAAATCGATCTGAAATTGTGCTAGTATACAGCATGAATATCGAGGTTTATTAATATAGTGGATAATTGACTGTTAATATATTCATGTAAACCCTGCGTCATACATACATATATACTTGCATTAAATATCTTGCTACTTTTATGTACATTTTACGAATACGATTATCATTGGATTGTAGACGTTCATACAAATTCATATTTTCGTGAGTGCAAATGAAAAAAATGAAACTAAATAAAGACTTATTTCAATTACTAATTAAATAATTAAGTAATAATTAAATAGTAATTAAGTAATATGTACAACGAATATCAGAGTTTTGATATCTTATATATTTTTGTATATTATGTTTATTATGTATATTATGTGTATTTTTATATCTTCAAATTTCTCATAAATACATAAATATCTGCAGTAATATCATTAAGTATGTTATAGTGATAATGAAATTCCAAAATGTTTCGTATAACACGCATAATATATTCATAAAGAGTATCTACAAATACTTTCGCGAGCAACTGTATATTAAATACACTTTCACCTACACCTCGTTTAAACCTCTTAATGCAAAAGATTCTCAAACGAATGAAATTTTGAAGCGTTCACGGTGCAGATATGTATTTTCACTTTCAATTGGTTTCCACGTAGACCGCTGAAATTGGTCAGGCGTCATCGGAACGGTAGAGTTTTTGCCGGGCCCGACGATTTATTTGCAACGGGCAGCGGCATCAATCGATCGGCTGGCGAATACACACGGCGGCAGTAGTCGTGTAGTAAACCTGGTTATCGCATTATCTCGGACACCGGAGACCTGCACGAGGGAAATCTATTCTATGGGGAACTTGCATTTCACGTAGGGACCCCGTCCGATCGGCTCTATTATACCAGTCGAGCATATCGCGCCATGTATCTACGTGCTCCGCTCTGCAGGCCTAGCACCGATAACATTGACGTATACCGATAATTTTGTAATATCGTCGTTCGCCTCTGTCTATGTGTCTGTGTATATATATTGGGGAACGTGGAGAACGCAGGTGTATACAGAGTGTTCCAGGTTTTTTCCGCCTGATACCAATAAATTCCACGCGTAAAAATAAAATGTCACATACTCACAGATTTTTAGTTAAAAAGTTATAACAAAAATATAAAATAACAACAAATTGGTTTTTCATTTAAACGTAGAATGTCTCAGGCTTTTTTCGTAAAATAATGTCAGCATATTCTCTGAATAAAAGTAAGAAACATAGATTCCCAAATGATTTATTCAAAGGTTATAGCAAAAATACGTAATAATAACAAATTCTCTTTTTTGTTTGATAAAGCATAGAGATAAATTGGCAATATTTATATTAAAATTGCATTTTAAGACGTTACTCGTTCGTATATAATAAGGTAGGGTTATTTGAGTCATTTTGAGCTTCAACATCTTAAGATTCAATTTTGAACTTTGCACGTGGTATCAGCGTGGGTAGGACACCCTATATGGATGATACATTTGTATGCGAATTTTTTGAAATATTGGCAGTCGAAATTGTGTTTGGAACGATGTGGGCATTGGGAGAGATATTGATGCAGTTCTATGGGGTTGTTTACTTAACGATTGTCCTTTGGTATATCAATTGCTTATTGCAATATTGTCTATCATGTTCTGCTATATTTTAAATTTTATATCGTTTCACTAACACATTTTCACTAACATATTACGTTGATTCATATATTTAAATGATGCTGTTGTAATTATTATTATAGTTACATATAATTGTATTACATGAATTTTAAGATGTTTTCGTAATAAAATAAAACTCGTTTTAAGAAGATTACATGCAAAGTATATTTCTTTTCTACAGAAATTTAAATGAAATTAAAGATTATTTGTATCAAAACTTGTCTCCAGAAACATGTAATTACTCGTTGCTAATGTGCGTGAAATTCACGAACACTAGTTAAACAAATTTCTATCCTTGAAATTAATACAAGTTGTGTCTTCGTAGAAAATTATTGTTGAGCTGCCAATATACAGTATACGATATTATATATTTCACTGTTTATCACGTTGCTAATAACGAATCAAATACGTAGTCTATTTTCAAATATGTTTCACTTAAAATTGTCCGTAACCGAATTCGACGAATTACAAGACAAATTACTTAACATGGCTCAAATATTCTTCTGGCTCAATAATCCTACATTATCTTATAAAAAATGTATCGTTCGAAGAGTATAGTGGCTACATAAAATAATTGCTCGCCACTGTATATATTATAGTATTTACATACTAATTAATTAGATCCAAGTACATTAAATTTCGTTCCATTTAATTATGCTTTCATACGGATACGAAAACCTGATACTATGAAAATGAAATTTAGAACATAATAAAAAGACAAAAGGACATTTCATTGTAAGATAAGAATACATAGAAATACCTTTTTGTAGCCACTGTAAGTGACAGTGTATATTTAGCACTGGAAAAAATATCATAAACATAAACAAACATTACGATAACAATTTACAAAAACAACACAAACCAATATGTTTAACAATAAATGAACAAGGCCTAAGAAGCTCGTAATACACCTAAATCTTCCAGCAAGTATCAAATTAACAATCAGCAGAATTGATTCCTCGATTAATAAACGACTCGATTGCTGCGCGTTCTTAGGCATGCGAACACTTTTCATCGCACATGTTCCTGAGAACGTTTGACTTCTGATTGCAGGGTGAATTTCTCGTGAGTTTGCTGCATTGTCGCGGAAGAATAAAGGGGGAGGCACTGCGGCCTGAGGGGTGCCAGTTATTTTTCACGGTCTCCTTGGCCCCCTCGAGCCAGTTCTTCCTGTGAAGATTTCAAATTACAGGGTTCAGAAACGGCGCCCCCGTCGAGGCTCGCCCTCTGTGGGGGGCATCACGAAAACTTGCACGGGGACACCCTGCCTGGACGTCACTCGGTGCACGTGATTTTTTGTTCCACGCTTTTCTCTTGGCATATCTTCCACTCCACTTGCCGATATTATCGACATGACCACCCGATCGTGGGTACGCGGTGTCGCGTACCGCTCCAAGACCGATCCTCGACAATAATCATCTCTCTTTCAATCGGTGATCTCTGTAAGTCAAAGTTTCTTTACCTCTTTCTTCCGAATCTCTTGATTCTTCCTGCTGATGTAGAAGTTCGTTGAGTATAATATTTCTTAAATGTTTTTTGAGAAGAATATACGAAAAGTAGATTTAGTGTAACTATGTGTTTATATCGAATATAATTTGTATCAACTCTGTATATTTTTAATCAATCGATCAGAATCAGTACTTAAAAATTTTCCTTAACTTCCGTTATAAAATTCTTAAATAACCAAATAAAATCTTTGCAAGTCTTTTTCTTTTTAATTCAACTTTTGCACAATTGATGTTACGTATATACAACATTATGTTTTTGTAAATCATTGACAAATTAAAGGATAAGTGTATTTATTCTGGGTAAAACTGATCTCAAATTTTAGTGCATTACACGCTAATAAATTCAAGTGGGAAACTGAAAAATAGTCGGTTCTGAAGTTGTTACGTTACAACGTTAGTCAAAAATAAGTACCTAATTATCCAAATATGTATTTTTAAACAACATCGCAAATGAATCTCCCCATTTTTCAACAGAATCACGAATCTCGAAGAACACAGATATTATTCAGTTATTCACGAACGTGTAAAAATGTGGAAACCGAAAAAGGGTTGCATGTCTCGCCGTCCAGTGTCGTGTCGGATCGCGTGCACAGTGCTTGCAATCGTTAAACGGGGGTGTTTAAAAGAGAAGGAATTTTCTTTGTGCAAGGGACATGTAGACTGACGGTCGGTAGTAGTGTAGAAAGACGAAGAGACGTATTATTAACCGGACGAGGAGCGGCAATAATACGCGACACATCGGCTCGGGGGACCAAGGCAAGACGAGCAGTCGAGTGAAAATCACAGCGGGGGACCAGACACGCGTGTCCCTTTGACGACGATCTCGTACAGAGGGATGATCCTTTCATCTCGCCGACAACATCTTCGGATACGTCCTTATGGTTCGCTTTGCACATATTTTCATAGATATGTATTTGCATGTATGAAGAGAAAAGTACGTTTCCGAGTCTTCGAGTTGGCCATTTTCTGTCCCCGAAAGATGAAACAATTTGTTTTATTATATTAGTCGATTTTATATTATTAGGTCTTACTTTCTGTTACTATACTGTATATTTTAAGAGGTAAATATATTTGAATGGAGTAATTGAAGTAAATGAAGTATTATGTAAACCAATTAATTCTAAACTATCATAGATAAATTATATGCCTCATACAAGCCATTCTGAAGTTTCACTAGCATTGTAATGAGATACGATTATTATGTTACGCTAACAAAATTGAGAACCAATCTGAAAATGTATACGTACCATCAACCACCAAAGTCTTGCAATTAGTACACTTTATACAAGTGGCATTCGTATTCAAATAAAATATTACCGAAATTCATCGCAAGGTCAGCGTGTTTCATTTAAAAAACAAGAAGTTCTGTTTTATAGATTAGAAGATAAATATATTATTTTATGATACTCTATATATGTTCTTTGCTTAAATAAAAATATTCTTCTTATAAGATATACGAAGATACGAAATATCGTAAATTTGGAATTTATTTCAAGCTTTACCTATATAACCATGAATCTTGACACATTCATATTTCATTCCAATGGTAATATAATTTCAAACTGTTTTGTATAACACACATAATATATTCATAGAAGGTTTCCAGAACTGTATAATACTTAAAACACCGTATTTTTATATTCTGTAACGATCTATTTTATAATATAATCTTTTGCACTACAAAAAAACGGAAACTGGCATCAAACACGATATATCAAGCCCCAGCTCGGAACAACAGCAGCAAACCACAAAAACCACAGCATTCATCAACGAAATCTATCCTGCGTTTCGCATCGATGTATTCACGGATAAACCGCTAATCCGCACAAGTAAATTTCACCAGAGAACAGAGCATTTACCGCAACTGGTTTACACCGGCAGCATTAATCCTATTCGCATTGTTTTTTCCAGTAGATCGTGTGCGAACGAGCGGCATTCGCAACATGCAGAAATTACTCCACACAACCGGTTGAAAACAAAAAGAAAAAAAGAAAAAGAGACAGGCAGCGGAAACAAACAGAGAAAGAGGACGAGTGTGATAAAAAATAGTGATGGGTCCAAGTACATCGCAAGTAGCTATGTAGTTACACCACTGTTGTTAGGTGGATGTATGCCCTGTTTCAGGTGTTTCAAATAAGATACAGTAATCTACGAAAGTTCTTGAATATTTGTACAAATATTTTACAAATATATCGTGTGTGTTATAACCATATTTTGAAATTTCATTAACACAGTAACAAGACTCGACTCTTATGATTATATTGGTAGAGTTTGAAACTTTGAACATGTATGTATAATGCCTATAGAATTGGTGTTGATATTCCATTGTATTTATTGTAGCAGTTGCATATTAATTAATTAGGTTCATTAATGGTTATATGAAACATCGTATCATTTAGTATTACTTTCACACAACTACATTTTTATACTATGAAAAGTACACGCATAACTTTAAAAAAGAACGCAAAAGAGCATGTACCAATACTTTTTGTAGCCCAGTCGATATAGAGACTACAAGATATTTAGTGCAAGTGCATATGTATATATTTCACAGAGATCACAAAAATATTATATTAGTCAATTATATTATTAAGACGACTATGGTATCCCATTACACTGCCAAAAAAGTAAAAAACAGTTTTACATGATGCATATAATCTAATATATTATTTATAAAAGATCGTTTAATCTTTTCGCAATAACATTTAAGAAACAAAAATTAACGAACAAAAAATCTAAAGCAAACGAACCTAGAACAAATAATAATGAAAATGAGTTTTGCGTTTTTATTTTATGTGTGTCATGAAGGCATTTAATAAATGCAATTTTGATCACATAATTTGTTACATAAATTCAAAACTCATACACTCTTAAGTATACGGTTTTGTACGTATTTTCTATACGAATCGAACTTGATCCCATCGCTAATAAAAAGGGCTAGAATTGAAAATTCTCTCTCTCTCTCTCTCTCTCTCTCTGTTTCACTCTTTAAAAAAGTGAGAAAGAGAGTAAAAACATGGAAGGAGTGGGCAGACACGAGATAGCGTGTGCGTGAGGCGTTTTTAATGCGTGTTACCCGGCGGAACCGCAATCCGCTTTTGCGGCGGCGGCCACTGGTCGAGCTGGCCCACTGGTTGCCAGTTTCCGGTAACGCGCTTTGGCGCAAACTGGCGACCACGGCTGATTTCGAAATTGCAAAACATTTTCACACTCTTATGGTTTCGACGCCACCGCAGTCCCTGTGTGTTTGCCTCCTTTACTGTCTGCCTCGTTCCGTTCACGTCCTCATCCTACCGTTGTTATTCTCTCTGAGTGTATATTTTTTCTCGTTTTTCTCTTTTTTTTTCGTTTTCCTCGTTTCTTCTTCTTCTGTCTCTCTCTCTTTTTTAATTTGTTTCGTTTTGTTTCGACGGTACACTCGTAATTCCCGCGGTTTTGACGCTCTTCGTCAAAGCTGTGGAGAGACAAAGCGAATACGTCATGGCTGAATTCAGCCGACGACGTTTTGATGCGATGAAAGGAGCAACCGAGAGAAGTCGCGTAATTGTTCCACGGTTCGATCCGAACCCGCGTGTTTTTGAAGCTTCCACGCTGACCAAAAGTTTAGGTCAGGTTTGGGATACGAGATTAGATTTCCGGCATGAGTTTGAATAAAATGGAGCGGCCTTTTAGTTGGAAGGACATTGTACAGAGTATTTAGATGATATTACAAAGAAAAACGTGTCTTTTAGTAGCAGAGATATTTTCTGTAATTTTTTACGATTTTTGACAGTTTGGAGCATTCATTTTTTTCATGCGGTATTTATAGTAAAATGTATGATCTACACTAATTAATTTCATATTACAAATATTATTTTATATGTCATCTCTTTGCGATAAATGGATTATAGATAATAATCTATAATGCATTTATGGGAAATTTGATGTTGCAAAAATACACAGAATACATATAATTTTCGAAAATATGTAAGACATCGAAAGTATGACACTCGTTATAATTTTTAGTGGATAAAACAATTTTCTACTTAAGCTCCATTTTGTAAATTATATTTATAAAAATACGAATTTGCATAAATACCAGAAGTTTAATAATCTTATAAATATAAGCATGTACATATTCCTTGATATGGTGGACGCTAATATTGCAGTATACAATAAGAAATGAATTTTATTTAGATAAGTAGAAATTTATTATTGAGATAAATTCTACGACTTTTACTTTATCGTCAAAGATGAAAATCAGTTAATAGAAGTTAGATATGCACAACATATATTGTGATAAAATTATGACCTAGAGTCACAGAACTTTATATTTAGACGTATACTATTAACAATAAACAAAAAGGTAAATTTTCCTACAGCTGAAAAAAATTCAATTCTGAAGAAGTTAAACAGTGGTTATGTTAAATATAGGAACACGTCCTCAAAGTTTTCATTCTGCTTCATCCACTCTTTTTGTAATCTACGATTCAAGGGCGAGATAAAGCTTAATTCTGTGATCGGAATGTCGGTACGCCGATTTCCTGTTTAATTTTAAAGCGTTTAACCAAATTCGGCCCGTGGCAACAAGAGGTGGAGAAACGGAGCATTCGAGGGTCGTGTCATTAAATTATTCCGGAACGTGAACCCGACGGGTGTCCTCGATCAGTTTCTGTGCGTAATTCGACAGAAGAATAACTCGGAACATCTGACTTGGCTCGCGATTTTTCGTGTCGCGCGCCATTGTAGAATTAAATGTCGTACGTACTTTTTATTGTGATTTGATACTAAATTCTTGAAATTTCAGAAAAGAAATATTTATAGTAGCTATAAATTTCATAAATTATATAAATTATAATTATATAAATAATATTGTGGATGGACAATTTTTATTAAGAACAATAATGTGGTATAAATATAAAAAAAAGATTATATTACAAAATAGTAAATAAAATGCAATATAATCGTTATTATTAATCAATTCCATGTTACCAGAGCTATTTTTCTGCGCTTCCTTCAACTAATAGGAATGTTCTAATGGGGATTCTAAGTAACAAATTTAACCCTTTAACCTACAACTACGGGCATAGCCCGTAGTACGATGATCGGGCCAAACGTAAATATTACGGGCATAGCCCGTAGTACAATGATCGGGCCAAATGTAATATATAATATAATATATAATAGCTTGTTTACGTTTTCGGCCCAAATTTCTCGAACGTAAATCGTAGGTTAAGGGGTTAAGTGACTAATTTCTGTCGATTTTTGTAATTTTTAGAAATAGATTCTTGTATTTAAGAACTTTTGATTTTGTAGTAGTACGAGTTCTATCGTTATACTTTCATATTTATCTTTCATCCGGAACTATTATTTTTATATTTACGATTTTGGTTTTACGTTATTTATATTTTAAGATTTATAGATGACCGATGGTAATTTCGATCGTTTGCTCGATTAGGTCACATATGATTCCGAGACTAAGCAGAGATAATTTGTCAACGAAGCGAATAACTCCATTGGTTAAGTCAGTTGTCCGGCAAACAAGATTCTGGAACGCGATTGCTATGGCAGAAAGGGAGTCAATTGTTTCTTTTTCTTCCGCGAACATTAAATTTATACATATAAAGAAAGAAACTGCATTTTTTGAAAGAATAGAGTTATAGAATAGAGTAAAATTAGAGTAAGATATTTGAAAGATTAACTAGTCTGTTTTTGCATCTTTTGGCGTAATGTACAATTTACTTTTTCATTTAGCTCGATTCCAAGATCTTTCCTAATCTCTTCGATAAATAATATAGAGCAGTAATCTGTGAAACACTGCGATATCCGAATATTATTAAGTGATCCGCGAATTCTTATGCATTTGTGAAAAATTTTGACGTGCAAAAATACGTATGGTATATATAAAAATATATAAAATATTTCAAGTGTAGTACTCGTTAAAAGTATTTAAGAACTTTCTATCTTGATCCTATTTCGTTCGTTATATTCATAAAAATATAAAATGTCATAAATATTTGCACTTTAATTAAAAGAGTCGCTGTACCTGAGCATCCAAACGAATGACCAATCTTCTTTGGTAAGTGAAAATCCGTACTAAACTAACGCACAACCACTCGACTTTGAGAAGTTAGATTGCTTACCATCTCTCACTACCTTTTACATCCCCTTCTCACGGCACTTTGTCGTCGACCCGGTTTCTACGCTGGCACGTGCAAAATTTTCAAGCGCCCTCCAGGACATCGGAATCGGGCAGAAGCACGCGATTCGAATCACTGACTCCGAAAAACGATCTTTCTCGTTGAACGTGCGTGTCGGCAAACAGAATCGTTCGCTGGAACGGTTCCGTTGCACCAAGCCTCCGGCCATCTCTCTCTTTCTCTCTCTCTCTCTCTCCTTTCTCTGTTCTTCTTTTTCCGCCTTTCTCTGTTTTTCTCTTTCTGCCTTTCTCTCTTTTTCTGTTTTTCATCGTAGACGGGCTTGTTGCACGCGACCAAAAAACGTCAGCGGCAAGAACCTTCGCGGACAGCGATTTTTTGAACGCGTCCCGAAACTCTGTTTCGCTTTCCGTTTCAGCAAATCTCGATTCCCGATAAACGCTTCGTGTCAAAATGTTGTTTCGCCGGCGGCGAATCGCATGGAGGGAGTTGAACACGATCTTTGCAGCCATTTTGTCGGCCATTCGTATGGAAAAGTGAGGCATACACGTTGGATAATTGACGAATGAGACTTTTGAACAGAGACTGCGTTTGGTTGCGTCCGTTTGTGCAACGCAGGGGCATGCGATTGTTAATTCATTGATTCTTGTTTTAATGTGGAAAAAAAGATTGCTAATGGTTTTCTCTTGGTAATTTTTACATCTTTGATCGTACGTTATGTTAATGAGTAATTAGCTTTGGGTAATGTATTGGAAGAGCTTGTAATTACCGCATGCTTGGAATACGTTGAATCGGTACTGATAGGTTTGAATTTAGTTTTTTGTTAAGGATCAGACTGGTACTATCTGAGAGATTTAATCAGAAGGAGATGTGAGATGTTCTTTGTGTGAAAAATGAATTTTACTTCAAAGATTTAGATGGAGTGATCGGTGGAATGTTTTACATCGTATAAAATTAAAATGTAAAATGTTGTTGAGTGGATATTTATGAAATGAAACAGGAATCGACGGTACACATTGTACAGCGATATATACAATATCGATATTACATTACAATTTAAGAGACGAAATGTACACAAAACAAACGCTAAAACCTTCCTATTCACTACGAATTCTAACAATCCTAAAGAAAATCTTGTCAAAAATACCTGAAAATCCTTGAAATCATCCATTATTAATAATGCCCTGTCCATTGCAGATAGGAAGATATTTAAAATAGAACAAGAACTAAAACCACTGCCAAAACTCCTTCACATGGATATAGTTGTCTTAAGAAAGGCATCAGAAATTAAGAATATTTGAAAAACCGCAAAATCATTCACTATTAAAAACTATCCATCATATATGTGGAAGGTATTGACCAGAAATCGAAGGTAGCGGAGCAGTCGCCATGCATAGGCATCGACATAAGAATCGACATAGGAATCGAAGGTACACATTGACTGGTGTACACGCGCGTCAAAGAGAGAAGGAGAAAGAGAAGGAACTATAATGTCAGGGAGACGTCCCGCGGCGCTAGACTGTGACTAAATCCGCAGTACCCATGCAGTGTTTACACTCGAGATGATGCCTCCTAATGCTAATACGCGGTGCAGCGCAGCCTCTCCTCCGGTTTCTTAATGCTCAATCGCAATCCAATGAAAAGTGTATGAATGGCAAACGATTATCAAGTCGAGCGGGCGCCCTCAATGTGTCCGCCGAGGCGTCCGCGCAACCCTGCTGCGTTAACCGACGTCGAATCCGGACCAAATGGTACGAATTCGCTGCGTTTCCCTCTCCTTTTCTCCCTTCTACGTTACATTCGTTGATTCCCTTTCTTTCGTTCGCTTTTCACCTCGTCCATCGGCACTTTTCTCTCTATTACTCTTTTAGGTTGGCCGTCAGCTTTTTTTGTGGATTCAGCCGGTCATAGGACAGAAGTTTTGCAGGGATACGTAACGGAGAGCACGTGGTAGGATTTCCGGCTCACTCAACGATTAGGCTCGGGTCAGAGAGCAGTAAGAAACGCAATTACCATTGTTAGTAAATGCGAGATGTTGGGAGATTTGAGGAGATGGAATCATTGAGATCGAAGGTGAAATGGAGAACAACAGATATGGTGGTGTCAATTTGATATTGGAAAGAAGAAAGCTGGAATATAAAAATGGTAGAGAAGCGATACCAAAACCGGACTCTCGATTTATCATTTATGTATAAGGTGTCTCAGTAATCATGATACAATCGGAAAGTGGGTGTGATTCTAAGTGAAAAAGTAAATCGAAAACATAGAATAATGTCTGTTCGTATGACGCTTCGTTTTCGAGAAAAAAGAGATTTGAAAATCGATATTTGAAGATCGGTCAAGTATTATAAGTATAATAATTAATTGGAAACAGTAATTTTAATAGGTTAATCATAACTTCCGAAGAGTAATTTCTACAAATAACAATTTGGAAAGAGAAGTTTTAATAAATAGTAATTTCCAAACGGTTATTTTGTTGTTCTGATAAATAATAATTACAAAGTAATAATTTCTATAAGTAATATTTCCAAAACAGTAATATAAATAGATAGATACTAATTTGGGAAAGGTAATTCCTAAAAATCTTAATTTTAAAAAAGTAATTTCAATGTATAATCGCCCCAAAACAGTAATTCGAACGTTTTCGTGTCAACGTTTTAACGTGAATTCTCCAACCGATCCCCGTTCCCCCTTGGGTAGTTCACTCGAAAAGAAAGCGGTTTGTCGTCGTGGCCTTAACCACGATTCACGGTTCAAGCTCACGCCGATGATCCCTTTTATCCAATCCGCGAGAAGCCGCGAGGCGTTAAATCCCCCGGGAAAATCTCCGTAACTGAACTCGCGTTCCCGTTAAGTCGGTCAGCTCGGTCCAGCCGAGTGAAAGGATCACAATACCAGGCCGTGGAATCGGGTATCCAATCCTTATTCTGTCTTTCGACGTTGTCCCAGGCCTCTCTGGAAATTAGTTGTCCGAGAAATTCATGTTAATGTCGAGCAATCGACCGCAGTAGTCCGTGAGAAAATAGCCAACGTGACGAACAGATCCGGAAATGTTTCCAAAGAAAATCTTTAGTGTAACTTTGTTACAAGGTGTTTAATCTTCTGTTATTTGGCTTTGGGTCTGAGAATGATACTTTCCTTTTGGAGGGGTGGAATGATGGTGGGAGTTTCCGAAGAACGTGTTTTGTTGATTGTGATTAATCTATGTAGTAGTAAAAATACACGGGTAAGTAAAGCAAGCAATTTTAATGTTTTAAGAACCTTTTTGGTAAAATTGAAAGAATCTTAAAAATAGTTTAAGAAATTTCTTAAGAATAAAAAGAACAATTTTCAAACCTAAAAATTTACAGATTTGCAAAATTTGTGGAGGATAAAAAATATGTGAAGGATTAAAATTAATTCAAGAAACATAGTAGAGTTAAAGAAATCTTGCAGTTCAGTTCAACATACCTATTACTTGCCACCACTCTGTATCTAACGAGTACAAGAAAAAAACATAATAAATGATTTTAAAAAATTTCATTTTCTAAAAGGGAATAGCTTAAAAATTCAATATATCAATAAATCCCATATTACCAAAAGTGACTGTAGTTGTTTTTAAGATTAAAATAAGTTTTCCCACCTCCTTTATAATTTTAGAATATATGGAATAGAATATTTGCGCGCCATAATATTAAGATATTGAAAATATTAAAGTATCTCTTTCATAATACTTATATCTTTAACATTTTATAAAACTTTGTTAATTTATCATTTATTTTTAAAAGGCTTATATCTTCCGATCTAATAGATCCTTCTCATTTTTGATTATTTTATATTAATTTCGTATCAAGAATGTCACAGTTCAGAATCGGAATAGTTTTAAAGATACATATAAATTTATCGAATTAAATGAGAATATTATAACATTTTTCTACATACAAGTTCGACATCTTATTATACTAATTTAGCAACTTAATGCGTTTTCAGAAAATTATAACGATTCAAACTCATTTTTCATAAAAACATTTTATAGAAAGATATGAATTCATTCTTGTATAAGATGTATGGACCAATCTATAACGAAGATTGATAATCTATAGGGTATCTTGCAACTGATATGAAACCAGTCAAATGGTTTTATGTGATAAAAGAAATAGAAAACATAAAATAATGTTTTTTCACACGAAACTTTATTTCTAAAAAAATTTACTTTAACCTTATCCGTTGCATCTAGTAATTTTGTAGTTTATTTTACAAAGAGACATCAATACATTTTTTAATATTCGAGGTTATTGATTATTGACGATATTTAATAAAGAAACATTGTCAGTAGATAAATAGGGTGATTATGAGAGAGAGATTAAGTGATACGAAGATGGAAGACATTAGGTGTTCAACATAATTATAATATTAATATGATATATCATAATAATACGATTTTGACTACTAAAATATAAGACTGCCAAAGAAAAAAAAATTTCTTAATGCAAAGGAAAAGGATAAACCTTGATTCATGACTATATTAAAAACATATAGTTATAAATTTATAAAATTTCTATGTAGGATTATAAGTTAGTCATTCCAATAATACTAGCAATTTTAATGGAAAATAAATTTAAGTACTTTTTGGAAAAGTTATCCCCTTTTTTCTATCAAATTTTCAGGCTACAAATCAATATCAAATTCAGACGAACAAGAAAAGAAGAAAAGTAAAAAATAAAATTCAGTGTGTCAGATAAAAGTAACGTAATGAATATTTTGGTCACGTTATAATTGGTTCATTCGCCCCTCGTGCCATAATGATATAAAAGAATTCAAGAGAAAAACAATTCTTTTTAGGACCAATTCTTCGTATGGTATTTCATTGGACAATTCATTCGAATTTTTCAGATATTTCGTCGATGCAACAATCCTAATGTGTTATATAGGGATCGGCGCAGTGTACGTTGTATTCATATCTGGGATAATACAAAAATCTTTTGATTCTGAAAGAATCCTAGATCAAGAGTATTACGCCTTGTTCCTGTTTCCACTCTGCTCTTTGTAATAAACATGATGAAATATTTGCACGACATCGCGGTTATTTCCATTTTTGGTAATTTATTGCTCTTTACTGCTGCCATGATTGGCGCACTATACGCTGTGAAAGATGAAATTGGCGAAAAGTGGGTCATGATTGGCTCGGACATGTATTTGTATCCGAAATTCGTCGGAACTGTTCTCTTCAGCATGAGTTATTCTGGAATAGTAAGTTTTCACCTATATTCAGTTAACAATGGTGAATCTAATGTTCAATTTTTAGACTAAATGACTAAAAACTAACATCTTATATAATTTATATTATTATGTATTATATACTACATGAAATAGTATATATTTTGTTACTACGAGACTGTGGACCTTTATGCAAATTTTTATGAACACAATTACAGAAATGGAATCTAAGCAAAAATTTGCCTTACTTACTACATTTCTGTATATTATATGCATTCTGTTCATTTTTGCATTTTTCAATTTCGTATAAATAGATAAAAATCCACAATTTAATTATGTAGTAAAATAATTTGTACAAAACTTCTTTGCTCTATAATCAAAAAATGTTTGTTTTTTCAATTGAGGATAATTATTCTTAGGTGCAAAAGCCATGGAATTACACGAAATTCAGCGGAGTATTAAACCACGCTATGATGCACATAACTCTTCTGCATACTTTTATCGATGTTGTTGGTTACCTGAAATGGGGCTGCGACTCAGGAGGCAATTTCATTCGAAACCATCCAGTAAACGATCTGTACAAATTTTTGCGTATATTTTATTCTTTCAAACGAGACACACCACTGTTCAGAGGTATCAGGACACTTGTTTATTTTTGACATGATATATTTGAATTATACAACTACGGATAAAAAAATTGAACTGCAATAATTTTATTCCTTATAAGCATTATATATAACAGGACATTATGAGGTCATTAACCTAATTTTTCAAAACTAATATGCAATAAGAAAACTAGAGTTTGTAATTATACAGTCTTGTAAAATTATTTTATTAATTGACAAATTCTTTATCTTTAGATCTTTCAATAGGTTTCTTGCAGTACGAATTATAAGAGGTAGATTAAGAAGATCTTCTATACCAACAAAAACATTTTTTGTGAACACTAATATTTAAATAATAAATATACAAGATGATCAGAAGGCTACTTGACTGATTCTAATTTTTATTGTTTAATATTTTAAAGTCATATAGAAGCTCCATCTCTGGAAATTTGTTAAAAGAAATTTTGATGCTTTTTTGCATTATTTAGTTGTAATTTGTTCTAAACTCTGATCATGTTGGAATATCCAATAAAAGCGAGAATTTCTTTTCGAAAAAAACGTGATCAAATTAAGATGTTGATGGATAACAGTAAAGTATGCGCGGAAAAAGTATGTCATGCTAGATGATGACGAACTCTTTAAATTATTGGCTTATTAATCCCCATATTTTTTCGTATTATCAAAAAAATAGATTTTTATCTGATTTTGTCTGATACTTGTAACATTTTTTTATCGAATTATTGTTTTTGGCTACCTTATATTTTGGCTACGTTGTTTTGAATTATTAGTTTATCATTAATTTATACATTTTAATACAAATGAATCAAAGTGTCGGAATATTTATGAAGGCTTGTGTATTCTATAATATAGTCAATAACACGATATTATTATTTTATTTTGTTAGGAGAACAATATCTGCATTCGTGATGCAGGGTCTATCGATATATTTCATATATGGATTACAATGCTATATGCCAATTATTATCTTATTGGATGAGTATATTATTCCAGCACTTAATAAAAAGTCAATCTACGGAACTTCATGTGGTTGGAATCTGATAGTTCGTTTGGGCATCAGCCTAATTACGTGTAAAGAAATTCTTATACCTATTGTGCTCAAAACGATTAGAGGATCGTTCTCCTTGTATTTCTGTTTTTCATATTTATCTTTCGCGTTTGTACATTTTTTTATTGGTTGCTTTAAAGTTAATCTCTATCGCAGTACCATGTAAATCTTATTTATGTCGATATGTTTTAATAGAATCTTTCATAGCAGCAATTCTCTAATTGTTTGGATTTTTTAAATTTCTTCTTCACTTATAGTTACGTTTCGACTACGTTGGCATTAGAAATTATTTATATATTTTCACTCAGTTTTATTTAATATTAATCATGTAATATACAAAGTATCCGATTTTAATGTACAAATACGAGTTACTGGTAAATTACCTGTTGTATAAAGGGAAGGCAGAAATTGAATGGTTTTACAGAGAACATAATCTGATATAATTATTTCTTCTCGAGATGAACGCGTAGAGATTGTGATTCACGTTTTCTTAAACTGAATCATATAATTTTTGATATACTAATCGATATGTTTTGATATTCTTTATAGAAAATTATTAATCTATTCACGTCGAAAAACCATTGGTCTAGCAGGTATTTTAACTTTTATCTTGTGAAACCTATCGTACAGAAGACAAAAAAGCAAAGAAAAAAGCAAATTGTCGATTTTTATGAAATACAAGAAAAATAGCGAGACACAGTTTTGAACAGTTTTTTTATACAGTAGATAGTTTACCATTAATTCGCATTTATAGATTAATATCTGATATTCCGAATATAAAAGTTTATGAGTAGGTAACTCACTAAGGCTTAAGGCAATACGGTGGCTATTAAAAGTATATACAAACCACTGAACTTATTATAGCGTCTACATACTAAATAATTAGATCAAAGTATATTACACTATATATTATTTAGTATCGAATATTTTCATATGATTACAAAAATTTGATATTATAAAATGTAGAACCCTACAAAGAAAATTCTCCGCAGGAAACTAGGGGTATGTGCAAATACTTTTTGTAATCACTGTAGGTTGTTTAAAGTATAACATTAATAAGCTTACATGATTGTCATATAACAGAAACTATTGAATTTTTTCTGAGTCTACGGTTGATGAGTGTCAATAATTGTTTCAAGCAGCATATTTTAGCTTTTCTCAGTTTACCTTTAGCAAACATAATTCTATCGTGATGTATAACTTCATATCTTTCGCATCTTTTATTCCTTTATTTATTTATTTCCTTTATTTCTTTTCTTTTTCTTAAATAAAAAGATCTTTCTCATGGCGCAAAAAATATCTTTAATAGTTCTTCATTTTCTTCTTGTTTAAAATATTTGTGTTTCATGGAAAACAATTTCATTTAGAATTCTGATCTTTTCTCTTTAAGTATTTCACGTTTGTTTCTTTCATTTCGCATACGTTACTTCCTTTTAGAAGAAAACCTTTCTGTTGCGTTTGTAGTAAGTTATGTAACGCATAATCTCACTATCGTATAATTGTCTTCATTCCCCCCACTCTTTCAATTTTGCATTTGCTCAATTTTACAAAATACTTAACACTATACATATCTAATCCCGCTGCGTTTTTCGAGTAATCTACTCAATTCTATTTTTCTATTAAGTATAAATTTCTTAAGTTTAAAAGAAAAGGATATCTTTGTTACTAAAAGCAATTTTTGTTTGTATGTGTAATTTTTCGTTGCAACATTTTGCCAAAGACAAAATGTTTTGTTAAATATCTTTTTGTCTGTCAAAACAAGGGTATGATTCAGATATCACTCAGAATATTTTGAAATAAAAAATACGAGGTCTGTAACAGAATTAATGCTACACTTTTAATATTTGACAGAAATCTAAATTTTATTCAATATTCAGCTCCAACAAAAACGAATGAATACGAGGAAAAAACAATCTTAGAGAAAATTTCTCTTTCTTCTGTTCGTTTCCTTTCTCTTTTATATTTTCAAGGTAAACTCAAAGGGAAGTTTGATCGGTTGCAACGGGTTGAATCTCCTCTTTCTCACGAGGCAAGTTCGCGAAATCGATCAATCGATCCGATGGCAGTCCATCACAAGCTAGATATTACCAAAGTTCCAGAATCTATTTTCGTGAAATTTAGTATAGATAGCCCAGTTTCTCTCGTGGCGCGCCATAGCGGAACTCTTGATGCAAGTATTCATCGTTCTAATAAAGGATGCTTCGCTGGGCTAACTACCGATCTTGTGATTGATTCTTCGTCAGTAAGCGGACTAGTAAAGAAATCAGAAAACTTTCATATTATAACATTTATGCAAATATTTATATAATATCTTAACCTTTCTACAAATAATATACATTTTATGGATTATTTTCTCTTACTGCGAATGACATTGTGCAGACAATTGGATTATTAAACGACACTGATTGTTAATGGGATTTAATTTAATATGTTCGATGATTATTTTGCGGATATTTAACTAATCGAATAAGAAATAAACAAGTACTGTATTTACGATTTTATTCAATGTGAATTTTCCTGTTATACAGGGTGGTTGGTAACTGGTGGTATAAGCGGAAAATATAGAATAAAAATTTGTCGTGAGGTTTTGTTTTCGAGAAAATCGACTTTGAATTTTCGCCCGGTGCGCGTGCGGTACGTTATAACGGATCTCGCTATAGATCGTTGTCTCGATGGAAAAATTAAAAAAAAAAAATTAAAAAAAATTTATTCTATATTTTCGACTTCTTTTTTCGCGTAGAATCACCCCCTTTCCGCTTGTACCACCAGTTACCAACCACCCTGTATAATATTTGCAAAAATTGTCGAAAATTCTTATATATTTGCTTTTTAAGGTTAAAATATTTTTGGTGAGTTTGTAGAACCGTTCCGTCCTCTCCGATTTCGGTGATTATTGAATATGTTATAGAAATCAACATTTTGAACAATTTTTTCCTATACATATAACCATCGGTCTCGGTTAGTTTGCAAAATATTCGCACAAAACTGCAGATACTACAACAGTATATTTCTGTATATAGTCATGCGTCTGTGGCAGCGTATGTTAGTATTAGTTGCCCGCCACCGGCTGATCATCTTGAGTTTGTTAACGAGGGTCAGCCGAGCTTAGAAACCCCGTGCATGACGTACATATGCGAGGATGCAGGAAGTGTCTGTTATAACTCAACTCAATTAAAAGTGAATGTCATCAATGTATTGGGTTTAGGTTTGGGTCAGGTTTTTCAATACGCCTGTCGCGAGGCGGCCAGCAACATTTGCGTGAAATAATAAGAAATTAATATTAAAATAATAGACGAATAAATAATTGATATTATGTTACGAAATAGAATAATTTTTATCGCTTTACGCAAACGTTGGCGGTCGCCTCGCAGCGGCTGGATTGAAAATACTATCCTAAACTCAAACCTAATATTTTGCTGATATTCACTTCTAATTGAGTTATACGTTATAACAGATATTTCCTACATTCTTGTTGTCCCGCATATGCATGTGGGAGGGGACGTTAGGGTCAGATTTATAAGCATATCCATAGACGTACAATCATAGACAGAACTATAGTGTAGTGATATTCACAGTTTTTCGCGAATACCTCGGAAACTAAGGTTGGCCGACGGTTATATGTATAAGAAAATGTTGTTTAAAATATTGAGGTTTCTACCCACATTTTAAAAATCATCGAAATCGAAGAGGACAACACGATTCTTCAAGTTCACCATATTTTTTCATTTCATAGAAATACTTCTCGCTTCGTATGGGTTTCCATTTCTTTTTGAAACAGTTTTGAAACTTATTACATTTTTATGAACATCTGCGGTATATCAGTTATATTTTTGAGAATTCTTTAAATAAAAGACGAGTCCACTATGGCACTTTAACGCCAATCAAACGAGTTAATATTTCATTTGCATTGACTAATTTTTCGTTTAGAAAATTTCCTATCCTTATTTTTGTATATATAAAAATAAAAATCGAACTACTGTGTAAGATATTAGATTCTGAAATTTGTAGTCCGATGTATTATAGAGTACATATTCTATAAATATAGTCAGACTTTTGAGCGATCGTATAAATTTGACGAAACGTAAATCAAAATTACAGGTTTGTTGGCAGCGATAATTCCTAAATTGGATTTATTCATCGCTGTGGTAGGAGCTGTTTGTTCATCGACTTTATCAACCATTATTCCAGTTACTCTGTATATTCTGATACATTACAACAATTATGGCACGCTGAAATGGAAATTAATTTTAGGCTTGTTTCTGTTGATTGTTGTCAATATAATTTTGATTGCCGAATATTTCAGAAGCAGGTATATTATGACATAAAATTATAAAATTGTAATACGGAAAATGTTTATTTGGAAAAATTTATACGAAGACCACGAAAAGCGAATGATAAAAAGATCCATAATACTTATAACCGATGTGACATTATATGGTATTAAATCTAGCTTTCAGCATTTTTGATATGTTCGAGAGGCTAATAAAAACATGTAGGTATCCAGCACCTAAACGAAATAAAAAGACAATTTTGAGACTGGTTGAAATTATATTAGCATTTTAAAATTGTCTTCCTGTAAAAAGTAGAAATGTGACTTTGTCATGATATTATCTAGTTTTCGTATTGTATTCATGTTGATAGATATAAAACGAAGATTTCCTGATATTAATCAAAGATAAGAAATGATACAAATTTTAGTTATAATAAAGTTTTACAACTAAATGTGATTGCAGCAAGTTAGTATTAAGGTTAAAACTCTTAGAGCCAAAGAGCCATAAAAGCCAAAATATGTAAATGAAAATTACGTTAAATATTACGTATTAACAAATTCATCATTCAATTGTTTTTATACTTATCTAAAAAATGGATATTTCACATATTACAGTTTCTAAATCCAAGTTTAACCCAAACTTTTAATTTTACAGATATAAGTCGTAGAAGAAGAAAGGTACGTTATTAATGTTTTAAATTGAGGAAAAAATCGCGTAAGACGAAATGGTGAATTAAATAAATTGCGTGGAAAGTTTTCTACGTTCCTACTGATTTGATATTAATTTTGTATAAGTATTAAAAGGGCGGCATATTTTTGTCCCACTATGCACCGAAGTTCGTAACATCGTCTTTTTCAGTACTTTTAAGTTATGGAATTGATCAATGTAGTGTTTTAACAGCTAATAAGATATGGTTAGGTAACCATACCCACTGTGTCACAAAGAGTTGAAACTTATCCCATTATGCTCCAAAGGGTTGAGATGTTTCCATCCAAAATGAATCCAAAAACAAAAAACAAGAAAAGAATGAAATAAAGAGAAAATGACAAAGGATACTGAATTTTCCATTAGATGGAAGACACCACCGAAGCAATTGGACAAAGCAACGCGTAATCGCGTCAGATCATTCAGCCGTCAATGGCTTATCAGATACGCATGAAGGACGAGGACATGCATGCAAAGGCATTCGAATGCAGGGACGCGTGTATACACGCGTACAAATGCTGGAGTTAACGGCTGGCTATGAGTGGGAGTTCCCTCGAAGGGCAAAAGGGAAAAGGAGGTGGTGATGGGACACAGAAAGGTGCTTCCGTCGCACTGGAGAGAGGACGCAACCCCTTTTAGTGGCTAGCACGCCGTCTCTTCGCTCCCTCTTACCCTAAACAACCTCACACCCCTTCAGTCTCACTCTCCTTCTCACTTATTCTCTTTATTTGTCTCTCTTCAGCTTAAGTTTGCTCTTGCAGACTCTGGCTCTGGCTGCCCGTTCATCCGTTTGCCAGTTCAAGGTGGTTGCGTTCATTACCAGAGAATATAACGGGTGGTGTGGGAGTTTTAAATGACCGACCTCGTTTGTCCTTTCTGGGTTTCGAAGAACGTTCACACACTGTGATCGTTTCGATGAATTTACTGAATTGATGTGGAGAGATGTGTTAGAAGGAATTAGATTTAGAGTTTCTGGGATAAATTAACGTGATATAAATCTTTGTTGATTCTTTTAGGGTTTGGAAGAGTGGTCGATGAGTTTGGTGGATTGATTGTGAAAATATGAGTTGTAAGTAGACTGCGGATTTTTACGCATTCACGAGAAATTCAAAAGTGTAAAAATATACAGCATGCATATAATATGCAAAATATATAAAATATCCAAAATATATATAGTATGGTATCGTAGTCTCTATAATGTTTATCTAGTAGGTACACAGTTCCAGGTGCTATCTCTTTAATCGTATTTATAAAAATGTATAAATTTGTATAAATATCCGCAGTTTAGTTATAAGGGATTTGAACCTTTATAAATAGTGTACTTAACTTTTAATATAACAAGGTGGGTCATTTAAAGATCTCTGTGCTGTTTTTACGGTTTATCAATAGTCATTGCCAGTATTTTCGTTATATGAATAAGTAGTAATTCTGGTAAATAAATATACAGGAATAAAAGTTATTATAACAAATATCAATAACGAAAAAAAATTGACAAACAATTTCGTTTTATCTTCAATATGCTAAGAGTTAAAAAGAATCAATCGGACGTATAGACTACGGAATTTTATATAATTTTACATTTTTATTAACATAACTGAAGAAATGAGACATATATAGAGATCTCTTTTACCCATAAAATATTATTGGAAGTACTTCACTGTGAATATATTATGTACATTTTGTACATTTTTGCACCTTCAAATTTGATCTAAAAAATCTGCGTTTATGATATACATAAAGCTTTGTTGACATTTTTTGATTTGGAAGAGATTAGCTGATTATCTATCTTGATCAGTTTTACGGATTGATGTGGAAAAATGAATTAGAAGGAATTAGAATTCCAGTATCTAGGAGCAATTAGCATGATGCAAGTTTTTGTTGACTTTTTTAGGGTTTCGGAAAATATTTGGTAACGGTTTTTACGAATTTGATGGAGAAATGACTTAGAAAGAGTATTCGTGAGGAAATAGTATGACGTAAATTTTATTGATTTGTTTAGGTTTTGAAAATGTTCGGTGATTGATTTAATGAGTTTAATTAGTTGAGTGATTGAAATACAGGGTGACCCATATGATCGGGGAATCGCTTCGGCACAGCGGTGGATTTTGTTTTCGAAAATAATAAAAAATGTTCATACAAAGTTATGCACTATTTGATTCTGCTTTTGAGTTATGTTGGAATAATTCTATCGAAAGATGGAAGTTGAATTAATTTCGCGGAATTTAGTATCTGAAGAACTGAAGAAATGGTGAGAGTAAGGCAGTCAATGATAGAACGCCTTCAGCCTCGTGTTCGGACGCAAGGAAGTCATTTTGGACACTTCTTGCGAAGGTAGGCAAATACATGTAGTTTGTTAAAGATGTCGCTATAACTCGAAAACAAGATCAAATAGGGCATATGTTCATGCGAACCTTTTTTATCGTTTTCATGTGCAGAATCCACCGCTGAAGCGTTTCCTGATGCTACGGGACACCCCGTATAATGATACGCACATATACATGATTCGTAAAACACGAAAAATATATTTTGTCATATATTTTTCTCCAATAATCTTCATAGTATTTACATTCTAATATATTACCAACAAAATAAGAAGTACCATATGACTTTTTATGATCAAGATGATGATATATAATAACTATTTTAAAAATAGGCGGTATATTTATATCTATACCTAGTTTTACAAATGTCTAAGAACATAACTAATATTATGAAATATAATATAACGTATAACAATCAGTATTTTTTAAATATTGAAAGAAATAACAAAAACGTACATTTAGTCTCAAAACAGAAAGGTAAAATTTGATAATATAGGTTAGTTTAACAACATATGAAATTTTTTAATGTATATATATTATATTATAATTTGTATATTTTCTGTTTAAATCTTCACGTTTAAATAATTTTCTGATATATTATGAAACAGAATACGGAGAACCGCGTGACTTCCTGCGACCAAAAGAAAGAGAGGCAATTGCTTTGCACCTGTTAGCGTACAGCCAAGTGATTAAGAGAGGATTATAGGCTCGGAATTGGACGAGCACGTGCGTCTCTTTTGCGGTGTAAATAACGAGTCGACGAGGGGGTGTCTCTGAGGTTTTTTCTTTTTAATTGGTACAAACGCTGACCATCCCTTGAACAAAATTGCAGGGTTTAGCCGTTGGTTCGAGTGCACGTGCATTTAAATGGTCGCTAATTACCCGAGTGTGAGCGGGGAATCGATTCTTTAAGTTTCAGTAATAAGAGCGTTCAGGATTATTTCGAAAAAAGATGTATTATACTCGTTAGAGAAGCTTCTAACAATTTACTTGTCATATAATACATCTTTTTAAATTTTATGTAACATTCTTTTATTGATATCGTTTCATTCGATCGATCATTTATTTTCAATTGAGTATATTACTATATTGATCGATCCCTTGAGTAGATCTGTTGAGTAGATCAATTTAACATTTCAGTCTCTGTTATTTCTGTGATAGAAGCATCCGTGTCGTATGTATATGTTCAGGTACATATACATAGAAAGCTAAATTATACAATATTTGATACCATATGAAGGGTGGTGTTAAACATGTGCAGTATGCAGCTTCAATATCCAGACGCTACATAATTTTTGTCTTGTTGAATCTTCTCTACAGATTCTCATTATATGCCATTTTGTACGGGAATTTCCCCAATTGTCAATCCGTGTTAAGAGCGAATTCGTATTGCAGGCGTATTGTTACGGAAAATACCTGTATATAGGCTATATCTTTTTAAATATATAATTATACATTATTATCATAATTTCTTAACAAATAATAATGAATCGTCAATCTCTGTCAATAAAAGGATATACAGAGCGTTCAGTGAAATGGCATGCTCGATTTTTCAAGCTCTTCTGATAATATAATGTAAAATAATATTTCGAACAGAAGTTGATCTGTTTTGAATCAGCTGTAAACTAAAATACTTAATAATATACAAATTAAATACTTAAGTCAAGATAACCTTGATCTTTTTAAATGGCACGGTGTATTTTTGATTTCATAGCATTGCAACTGATATCAAGACGAGTTATAATAATACGATCTCTGGATGAGTATGAATTTAGAAGTTTTGAATTCATTAATTCATAAGAACATCAACGCGTGAAATTTGGTTTAATAGGGCGTTAGGTCAGATGTTTACAATAACATTTGCGCTGTCATACAATTGCAATATACATTGATGTAATTTCTGAAAATATATAGATATATAGTATATAGGGTTTAGTTGCGAATAGTGTAACACCTCAGTAATAGTGTATCTCAGTAATATATAATTGATTATTGTAATATCCTTGGTTTATCCCTTGTCGCCGTTCATTTTCTTTATCCAGTTTACTTCTTTCTCTGGCAAGCTTCCGATTTCTCGCTGAAAATATCGTCACCTCTCGGATTTCTTCGAGTAATATGTTTGTTACATGGTTGGATGAACCATGCATTTAAATACTATGAATTTGTTATTATGTACAAATATTGTACATAATAACAATGTGTACAATATTGGGCAATACATAAACTATTTTTTTTCCTTACTCCAATAATATTTACAAAATTATTCTAAATTTAAATGAGACACCATTCATCAGCCAGTTTACAAATGTTTGAAATATAATTATCTATTCGCGACATAATTTTACCTAAACCATAATAGATGGCTCATTCAACCATATAACAGACATATTACTCGAAGAAATCCGAGAGGTGACAATATTTTCAACGAGAAATCGGAAGCTTGCCAGAGAAAGAAGTAAACTGGATAAAGAAAATGAATGGCGACAATGGATAAGCCAAGGATATTAACGGAGTTCATAGAGGGTGGCGTGAAGAAGAGATGATTACAGTGCGTGGCAACCGAAAAGGGGTGGTTTGCTTCTGGTGGCTTTCTTCTCCGGATATTCTCTTCTGCTGCGTACGAGAAGTCGAAGCTAAGGTGAAGAGCCTTAGCTCCCGTTCGCACTGTCGGAAACGGAGAACCGGTCTACCCTTATCTTGAGTTTGCAAGACTGCTTCCAGTAATACCGTGCGCGGGCTAGAACCCCTTACGAGAACGAGAGCCCCGTGAAATATCGCTAAACGGTTTGTACCCCTTTCTCCTACTTCGATATCGCTCCTCTTTCTCTATTATCTGCTTTCTCCTTCTGCTTTGGGCTATATGTACGTACAGTGACAATATAAGGCATTCGCATACCATTGCATCGCAGTACCTTCATAGTACTACAAAAATTTGATATTATGAAAATGAAATGTATAGAAACTGATAAAAATAGGTTTCATTTGGAAATAAGAGCATGTGTCAATATGCATCTTCTATAGCTATTGTATCTTTTCAGATAAAATCACTATCATTTCTTACAAAGGCTTTGGATCCTTCTTGAAAATCATACCTAGGCTGTGGATATTTATGCAAATTCACATTTTTATAAAGATAATAGTAATAGAAGAATAGTAGATATGTTTGTAGTTTTTCGAATTTCGATCGTGTTCTTAATAGTACGCTTTGTTTCTATGTTTCGAGAACATTGCAGTTCACTTTTTCAAGTTAGACTTGAAACGTTGGAACAAAGCGCAACGTACTATTAAAAACATAATTGACAATCGAAGAACGACAAATATATTATCTAATAATCATCGTGGAAGTCGAAAATCGAATAAAGAATAGAACTTAGTTTTACCTATTAAATACTTATTGTAATAGGTGCTTAACTTCGCAAATTCTACATACTTCTCCTGAGTAATTCAACTAATATTATTTTATAAGTTACATGCTACGAGTTATCAATATAATATTATAAATATACCAGAACAACAATATCTAGTAATTGATAAAGTTAAAGTTCAAAAAATTAATAAATATTAATAAAAGAAGAAAGTATATTTTAAAATTTATACAAGTTATTTGATTACAACAATACAACATTTAATGATTGCAATAGTTACATTTAATTTAGAAAACCATTTTCTGGCTCAGTTTCGTTTCAGCTGTCAGATTGATAAAATGCTTTTACGTGAAGTAAATAGTTAACTGTGTGTGTTAGTGTATCTGTTATTCTCAGTGTTAGTATATCTGTTATCCTCAATATAAGTGTGAGGTCAAGAAAACTTGCCATTCAGCAAGTTTAAGTTCCAAATGGCAATTTAAAATTATTTATAATATTTATTATTTATTATTTAATATTTATTATTTATAATTATCAATTAAAAATTACTAAAATTGATGAAAATTGTGCTACTAATAAACACCAAAACAATATCAATACAGCAACTATGGCAAATTTAGTGAAAGTTGACAAACCGTTAGATACCGATCGGAAACTAGAAATAAAAGCGGCTCCCCTAATAATCTGTCAATGAGCATTATAGATACAGGTAGCGATAAGTGGTTGACAGACGAAATTTTAGAAAATGGTACATCAAAAAGTCTCAAATCACCACTGATATATATTAAGACTCAAATTATAGAGTCTCTTATGGGTCTCCTAACAGAAATAGAAAATAAAATCTTCACTTTTAAAACAACTAAAAAATAATCATCAAAATGCGAGCTAACACCACCGATTTATGATAAGATTATTCTAGCCTTAAGAGAGAAGACTTTCATATATACTACATAGTTAAAGAAAGATATAAGATAAAGATAAATATAATATATAAGATAAAGTTGTAATTAGTATAAGGTAGTTTTAAGGGCAATGGAGCCTAAAATAAACACTGACACAATTACTAACGAATTAAAAGAATTCAACCATCAGGTAAGGCATAAATAATGATAAATAATGATAAATAATGATAAATAAATAGATAACAGTAAAACAGGTACTACCACTTTTCTTCGTCGAATTCGAGCCTAGTGACAACAGCAAAGAAATTTACAAAATCGATAAATAGTTTAGGTGATTTAATAAAATGCCATAGTATCATTTGAATCACCTAAAATAAAAAAGGACAATTCTCAATGCTTATCCGTCAAGCTTATGGTCATACCAGGAATTAGAACTCCCGCATGTGTCAAATGTGCAGGCAAATACTTAACTTGGAATTATTTTTTACGGCAAGATCATTCTTCTAGCTATAAAGGTTGTATAATAAGATAAAAGCTACAACAAAGATTATATATTAGGCTAAGATACAAAAACGGTTACAGATAATTCAAATCTGCCCCCTCAAACAACAATATCACTACAAGGCATCGGTAGAACACAAATACAAAGCCTTGTGCTCAAATTCAGAAAATTGAAAAAGGAACGTTTCTTACTACAAGAAACTATGATTGAACACGATAAAGATAAAAAATCTGTTATTACAATCAGCTAGAAATATTGAACTAATAACGACCATGTTTCTCTAACAAGCTAAACTCTTAAGTTAATAAATTAACACAATAATTGAACTTCTCACATGTGTACTTGGCAACAATAATAATGAATACTAATGAATATTATGCTGAAAATTATAATTTGGGACGTTAACGGGCTACAATACAGAATTCAGGAGTTCAAAGTCTTCTTATTCACTGACAAAATTGATATAATCCATATTGCGGAAGCTTATCTTGCAATTAAAAACTATGTTAAAATTCCCTTCTATAATATCTATGACGCTTAGGGAAGCTATATGGCCTCTCCCCTAATGAAGACACAAATTATTTTTTATGGAAGGCAGCTGCAAAATTCAGAAGGCCTTAAAGTAAATGGCAGCTGCACGAGAAGCACAGTAGAAAATATCAATACTTTTACCGAACACCTCCACGATACATTTCAAGAACGCTCATTACTGTTTACTAAAACAACAAGAATGCTCACTATTATTATTAAATATTTTACCATCAAAAGGAACATAGCTCAAGTTCTTATGATAGTTGAACTCGATAAGCATTGAATCTTACTGTCATTCTACAGACCAATTGCTCTACTTCCTATAACGTTAAAGCTATTAGAGAAATTAATTCACAACAGAATGAAAAAGAGAATAGTAGAAAACGGCTTAATCCCATCACATCAATTTCGTTGCAGAAATAAGCATGCAACTATATAATAGATCTGGTTAACAAACTAATAGGCTAACAAATAAACTTACATTCGCTCTAGAATGCAAACAATAATATAGGCACAAAAAAACATTCGATAAAGTTTGGCACGAGAGCCTTTTATATAAAATTAAACAAATGTTCCCTTCATTCTATTACGTGCTCATTATATCATACTTGGAAAATAGAACATTTTTCGTTAAAATACAAAACATAGTTTCTGACATTTACGATATCGACGCAGAAGTTTCTCAAGAAATTGTATTGGAACCTATTCTATAAACACTTTATACTGCCAATATATCTACTACTTAAAAAACAAATCTATTCATATTTGCTGAAAGTACCATCATATTAATCACTCGCGAAGATCATAATGCAAATTCTGCGTATTGCAGCACTATGTGCGAAGGATTAACACTAAAGCTACTGACACTTCGTGTATACATATTTCTACATTGTGCGGTCAAAATGACCAGTGATTAAAGAAGTAATAGTTTTTATGATTTAACTCAGATAATGGTTAATTTATAACTAAATGTATATAAAATGATGAACCTTCATAAAATTTCGTCCAAACTTACTTTTGTTTAATTTCAATTATAGACTTAAATAGAATTACACTTTTATTTATATAGAGAGATATCTTATTCAACTTTGTTGCATTTTTTTCAAATTATCTTATTATCAAATGTACATATTTTGTCGGGCAGTCAAAATGACCGCTCACGGTAGGCAAGACAGAGTACAAATTTTTCTCAGAAAATAAAAAAGCAAACTAAAATTAATTACCGAAAAATATACTGTATGCATGTTTTAGGAAAAGTGAGAAATTATGAAGCGATATCATAAAGTTTAAATATGGTTAAATTTGTGTAGAAGTTGCGAGAGCGGTCAATTTGACCGCACCGGTAAGTTTAGTGTTAAGAGTGGTCAAACCAATGCAAAATTGGAGTAAAGGTTAGCCAAAAGAAACATATCACCTTCACACTAAGGAAAGGAAATCCTCCTTCAAAATAACTCAACAATGTTATGCTATCTCACAGAAAAATAGCTAGCTAGAAATGCATCTAGACTGTCGGTTAAAGAGATCGATCAAATCGATTAGAAGGAAAATATGTACTGGCTTATCAGGAAATTCTCTAGATTAGATGTAAACAACGAATTCTTAATTTACAAAATAATCATCAAACCAATCTGAACGGGGCATGCCCGGAAGAAGTTATATCGCAAAGTTTGAAGCACTACGTTCCATAGTACTTAGAACCATAGTTAACGCAAACTCCGTGATACCTGCAAACTCCAAATAGATTTAAAAACTTCATCAGTAATAAAAGAAATAATATGCTTGAGAAGCAAATATAAAGTAGAATAGGTGATCATCTCAACAATTCGGCTAAAGCACTGTATATTGTAAGTGAGCCTAACTGTGAGAATAGTGTAAGTGAACACTCCAAGGACCTTCTTCCCCAACAGCAAAACACTATATTAAAACTCTTGCACAAAGGCACTATTTAGAGGCATTTACTTTCTGCTGAGGAAGCATCTACGTGTTACTTCTTTGAAACTCCGCTATAATTTACCGAATATATACGATATATTTCGCAAATTTGTCATCCTTTATCTTCAAATAATATAATAATATATTAATAATAATATAATAATTCTCAAACAGATTTATTCGTTATTTGATTTGAATAATTATTTATTTTTTATTCAACCTTCATTGACTTCCATGGAAAGAATCAAAATCCGATGTTATTATCCTGGAATTAGCCAGTTAGTTGTTTTTTACTAGTATACTCGTCACGAAGAAATGGCAATATTTTGTGTTATGACGAGTACTGTCAGTAATAAAATTAAAAAATAAAACAATTGTTTCATTACAACTTAATTCTACATTATAACAGCCACACGTACTTTGTGCTTGATGAGTATACTCGTCATCGCTTACTTTTTGCGGCACATTTTAGGTGCACATTTTTCAAAGAGGTTGCAACAGCTAACTGGTTAACAGGAAAAAGTTCGTGTTGCAATGTCTGTATCTCAGCCATTAAAAGCTTAAAACCGTCGAAAAGCAAGCTCTCGTGAAAGAAAAACGCGTGGGCGTGCAAGTGAACAGCGCGGGCGGCGCTTGATCGCTCGTTAAGAAAAGTAAAAATTCTGGAAGATATTAATTCAGATTGGCTAAGCAAGACAACGTGCGCGAAATGCGGATTCACAGTTAATCGCGTTATATTTTCGAGATCTCTCGTGCCCTCTGGAGAACGCAACCCTTTCGATAACAGTAACGACAACAGCTCGTTATGTGCCGCCATATTTAACCCTTTTCCTCTCTTGATCCTAATTTTCAAACTCGTCTGCTGTCTTGTCGTGGCGCGTAGGACTATTGAAGAGGAATCCACCGTGTAGACAGAAATGAAAGAACCAACAGAGAAATAGAGAGAGAGAAAGAGAAAGGAAGAGAAAGATAGAAGTCGTAAACGAGGTCGAGTGTCGGCAGCGTATAATTTCGATGACAAGCAAAGGGGTGGTTATATTTCTCTCTCTCTCCCTCTGTCTCTGTCTCTTTACGTAGACTGCGAATGGTGAGCCACCCCTCTGTGATTGTATTAATTCAAACTACCCTCTCCTCCCATTTACTTCTCAGTTTCCCCTTGTTCCTCCCTTGGTTCGGCCCGCTGGTTGCCACGATCTCTTTCCAGGTCTCTTTCCTCTCTCTTCCGTTGTAGTTCCGCGATGGCCCTCACATCCTCCTACCAACCCATCCACTTCACCCCCTACCAGTCCACGACCCTCCTAAAGCACGACTTCCGGAGGCAAACGAAGCGTGCGAGCGTCGTGTATAATGAAGCGAGCTCGTTCGTTTCCTCGCCGTTGTTCCAGGCGTCGCGTCGTCACCTTCTTCCGTGTTCTTTAGATATCTATGCTCCTCTGCCCCGAAGATGCCTGAATATGGCCAAATCTCAAATATTTAAAGCGGCCCTTCTATTATTGGAATTATCTCTGTACTGTGTATTGTGTGTTTATACCGTATTGATTGTTTTGAGTGGTAATCTATGTACAGTGGTTACAAAAAATATTTACGCACCATTGTGTTTATTATACCATTGACATAGATGATATATTTGTCAATGAAATCTTCCACATCAATGAATGAAACTCATAATAGCAATTCTTTGAAAGCGACAAAACTGAAACCATAATCAAATAATTCTTGTTATAATATTTATAATATCTAGAGAATAAAATAAATCTCCATTTAGGTTTAAATACTTCATTTATATTAACAAACATTTGAATTCCTATAAACATCCGCAGTCTAATTATCGTATTTTTATTATAAGAAATTTCCTGTTGAACAAACTCTGCCAGTTGCAAATGATTTTCATCTTCCAACCCGCGTTTCGTTTACCTGTCATACACATACATGCGAATCATAAAGACATACTTCCTAAGCTGTTGAATACCTGAGAGGACGCAAACAGGTACGATGTTGCAATAAAGGCATCTAGAAGGAAGATTTCTGTCCTTAGAGTGGTATGAGCGAAGAGCGGAACCAGGTTACGGGGGTTTTTAATAAAATCAGGCGATCGTTGAGGCGTGTCAAATGGAAATATGCACGTTCGGTCGAGGGATTTTGCGGACGGGAGAGAAGCTTTCCCGTTTGTAAAATGGGGGTGCGACTCGATAACGATGGAATTCATCCACCCACACTCTCGAACGAACGAAGGGGATGAGGTTGGAGGATAGATGGGGGGAGAGAGTAGACAGGGATGATGAGGAAAAATTATTTTTTTCCTTTATTCCTTCCATTCGCCTGAACGTGTATCGTAATCAAGGAGGCGCGAGGTGGATTAGCGATTCGATATCGCGGAAGGTTTTTTCAGAGTAGCCTGACCGAAGGAAATTTTCCGCGAGGCCAAACAATATTCTCTCGCTTGATTTGAGAAAAAAGTTCGATCTCCGCGCAAGCAGGCTCTATCTACAATTCCCGCGGTTTCGTTTCAATCTGTTTAATGATGTGATCATTTTGAATTTTTGAGACGGTGAAACGATGTTCTCGTGATTAGAAGAGTTAAAGAAAAATAGGAAATAGAATTTATTAGCAATTGTTAAACATAAACGTAAAGATGAATTTATTTCTTGAAACAGGCTATTGAATATCCTAATGTTTTAATTATGTAAGGGAAATGATATTATGAATATATTGTATTATATGTGTCGTACAAAACCGTTGAGATCTCATTAGCATTATAACGAGATCGTGTTGCGTAAGTTACTATTACTATTGACATCTAAAGCTTCGAATCAACCAAAAAGTGTATATAGGTGTTATAACATTTATTTACCTAGAAATTAAATACAATTAAAAACGAAGAAACTAAATTTTACTAACTATATATATATATATATATCTTTTTGATCGTGATTTTCTTTTTTAATATATTTTTTTTTTATTTGAGTATGTTACCAGTATCTTCATAAAAATCTGTAATTGGATTGATAGAGTTTTACTCATTCATTAGATTCCGGATTGAAGGTAAACTAACGAAAAGTAGCAAGTTCTGTTTATCTGAATGTTTATCACGCGGCGAATGACGAGTTAAATAGTTTGTTTTTAAATTACAGATCGCTTGAAAATTGTTCATAACCAAATTTGGCAAATTACAATTAGTTTGACTCAAATAGCCATACTTTATATTATCGTTTATAGTGGACAAACGAATATGCTCTTTT
Organism: Bombus huntii; assembly: GCF_024542735.1. NCBI lineage: Eukaryota > Metazoa > Arthropoda > Insecta > Hymenoptera > Apidae > Bombus > Bombus huntii. The sequence continues at coordinate 1,754,427 of NC_066244.1, forward strand.
TGTTTATTTATATTTCCTTTAGTCGTGTCAAGAAATGAAATGTTTTACCTAAAATAATATTTAACATAACGCAATCAAACTCAAAAATTGAATTCCATTATTTATAATCGATGAGATTATCGCAGTATATATATATAGATTCTGACTATAATATATAATCTAACATTAATTCAAGCGTATCTGATCAGCAAAATATCCAGCAAATATTTTCGAGTTTATCCTTTCTCAAGAACAGACGAAACTTCAAGATTCGCTGTTCACAATTTGCGCAAACTCCCTTCAACCCCTCGCGATCTATGGAAACACACCATCCGTTCGCATGTCAAAGTGTGTCACGATGAAAGCGTGCGGTGTACATGGTAAAGTCGATAAACGTGACAAATGCGGAGGGTACACGTTCGACAACCGATCGCATCGAAGGCAACGTCGAAGTTGCTTCGAACACTTATGGGCCACCATTCGTTTTACGAGGTTTCTTATCGGGCTGCTGCCAGCCCATAAACGCATCTTTCCTATATACAGGGCATTCTGACGCATTTACGTGGTGAATGTCACCCAGTGTGTATTTATCGAGTACCTCGCGAACGCATAATACCAGGTTTATCAGCTGGCGAGAAATGTTTCGCGAGAGAAACGCGACGTGCACATCGAAGAAGATTTGGATGTTTAGTGTGTTTGCTATTCAGTTTATGTTGTGTTATAAAATAGCAGGTCAAAATATGTTGAATGAAAGAAATACTGAAAATTAGTAGTAATAAATTAGGAATAATAAAGATAATAATAACAACGATAAAATAATAAAATTGTGTTGCATTTGTATGCACTTATCAAAATTTTAAGGTGCTATACTATAATACATAATACGTAAAATAATTTTCTATATGAAATTCAGTCGTTTAATTATATGTACAAAAATATGAATTTGCATAAAGATTTACAATCTAGTTATATATATAAAATAATGTAAAAATTGCGGATTAAGTACGATCGTTATAATGGGATGGTAGACATAACACATAATATCTAAACTATAAATATATTTTTATAAATTTTAACGGAAAGGCAAAGCTGACAAGGTATTGGATTTGAAAGTTGCTGTAATATGAAAAACTTCATATGCGAGTCTTATTTATTAGTTATAATATCTATATAACAAACTTATCATATTTGAAACACGCGAATCGTAATTTTTTAATTATGTCATTATTGCAGAAAATGTGCGATATACATGGTGTGTTAGTAATTGTGGTACAATTGGAAAGAGCTGATTCCACATGGAAAAATGAATCGGAAATATAGAACAAATTTTTTCATATAATATTTCGTTTTCGATAATAATTATCAATTGAGTACAATAAACAGCTGAAAGTTATTTGACATGCATAGATATGTAAAAGTATGGAATAATGTTTTCTCTATGAAATAGCGTTTAAAGAAAATAGAGTTTGCATATGCATAATTAACAAATCTTCAAATTCTATTTTCTCGGAAACGAAACGCCTTATGAGGAAGTTTCATGTTAAATTTTTGACTTATTTTCACACGTAGAATAATTTCCTGCTGATTATTTGCTCGTGTTCAGTTCGGAATTAGTCAAGTTCAAATATTTGATAAATTGTCAAGCCTAATTTATTCAAAATCAAAGTGCTATATGAACAAATTTTACTCTACATTCTGATGATTTCTCAAGTAAAATCATCTCCTTACCAATTGTATTCTAATTACTGGGATACCCTCTGTCTTTCGTGCGATTATGTATAAATGTTCATAGCTTAGTAATTTAAGGTTTTCAGTTACTACGATCCACACAGAAAAATGTTCAGTGTCGGTGGCGTCACTCTGTAACCCCAAGATACCTCCTACCCCTTGAACCATCCTTCCACTCTTCGAAAGACATCTCAGTATCCTTATCTACTAGCTGCAGGTTATCGGCGAGGTCCGAGATTATGAATTAAAAGAAAAGGAGAGGTTGAGGAGGGTGGATAAGAGGCAACATCATCCCCGTTTATCCTCGATTCGAGAGTATAACGCGTGCGAGAGCCACATCGACGAGGGTAAACGCGACGAAAGCCAGACAAAGACTTTCACCAGCTAAAAGAAGGACAGGAGAGAGGGCCGTCTGTCGTTTTGTATATCTACCCTCGTACGGTGGAAATTTCGTTACGGGGGTGATTTTCTGCGGGGGATGGCCAGCCCCGTCCCCGCTTTAAACCTGATTGGATGCAGAGTTATCTCGCGCTGCGTTACTTCCGGATGATTGGTCGCTGCGGTCGTCATGACTACCTCACCACCACCACCGACGCCGCCACCCCCACATGTAACACCCCCGGCACCCCTCTTAGCCACCAACCGCCCCTTTGTCGTATCTTTGTCGCACAAATGCCGATAGTATGTTTCTTACTTCGTTTCGCTCGTTTCGTCCCCGTTTCAATTTTCCCAGGCCTCTTTTTTTAGACCTGTCCGTTTCTTTTTGTCGTTAAGGCACGCGGAGACACCGGGTGTTTAGATAACACGCGACAGGATACGGGCTGGACACCCTCCGAGACGAGTATGCTGAGGTTGAGAAGACTCGTGTGGTGAATGGAAAGGCGCAAGCGTGAGGGGGTTGTTTTCAGGTGTGAGAGTTGGCTGTTGATTGGAGTTGCTGTTGAGTCAGAAAGTTGAGAGTTGTTGGATTATGTACAGTTGGTCACGAAAGTATTCGAACACTTGTAGAAATCTTTCACGAATATATTATATGTGATATACGAGACATTAGTATTATCATGCTCGTATTAGTAAATTTTGAAACGAATCTGAAAATATAACATAGAAATTGAAAGTTATTTAGTACAACCGTATATTTCGCAGGGATCGCAAAAGTATTTAAACGGTCAAATTATCCATTATAGTAATAAGCCTGAATCTTCAGGGCGGATATTTTTAACATTTATTATATGCTTAATATTTTACAGCAAATATTTTATTACTTCTATATAGATTCGTAGATTACTTTCAAATTTCACCAGCATATTCCTGACAGTTCCACTATTGCGCTAGCGATGTCTGTACGTTTTTTAAAATACAGGTGTCGAAACATTAATTCAATTTTATAAAAATGTTTATTTAGTGATATCTATGAAAATATAATTGGTAATATGGAATGTAATTATTGTTGAAATTAAAATCAATTATTAACCTCACATATTCTAATACTGTGAAAAAATTGTTTTTTTTTTTTAGATACAAAACACAGGTAATTATGAAATATTTAAAGATGGCAATGAAATAAAGTTCAAGACTAGAAAGAATTTTGAACGTCATAAACTCAATGCGTTACCATTTGTAGCTTAATAGGACATGCAACTGGCAAATCGATATTCTCAATCTGCTTTGATGCTAACGGAACTGACATTCTTGGTATCGGACTTTCTTTATCGCAAATTCTGTACCATGATGCACTTATTATTAGTAAAAGCTACTTTTATATATTCCAGTATTTTTTTCAGTTTAATCCGTTCTTTCTTTTTTCTTCTTTGAAATTGTTCATTTTTAAAAAAGGCGTAACTCTGTATTCAAGATCTTTTTAATTTGTTTATGTTTGGAAATTGGATTTATTAATTGCAAATAATTTATAATTAATAATTATAGATCATTTTTCGTTCGCATTATTAATAACAGCTGGCTACTTATTTTGAAAAAAACTGAACTTTTGTTGCTTATTTATGGAATTTGTGTAATCTTCTTCATCGTCTAAGTTATTATTTGATCATGTTTCCCTCAGTTATATGATTAAAGAACAAACTTTCATGCTATACAAGTAGATATATATATTCTAAAAGAAGATTCTTTTAACAAATGTCTCTTAAATATTCGCATTTTGTTGTTATATATATATAATCGGTTGACAATAAGTGTTATCTTGGTCTAATCTACGAACGTGCTTACGTCTTCCACTATCCAGTATTTACTTACTTAATATTAATTCAAATTTTCTAAAACAATGACTATAAAAGGTATAAAATACTTCACTAAAATATAAAGGTATTTGCAAATATTTTTTGTAGCCACTGAATATAATTATCTATCCAAAATCACTTCACTAATTGATCCATAAAAAACAGCGTATTATATGCAATACTATCTATCTACGTATATGTACATTTCCCAATAAAGTAGCATTGAAGAAGGTAACTCGAATAAACAGAGGCACACCAAGTCCAACAAGCACCCCAAACGACCGGAATCGAGCGTGGATAATAACAAGGCACCCTTGTACGAACAATAAATCTCTAGCCAACAACATAACCTGTCGTCAAAAGGATCACTATGGGCGTGACTGTAATGTCGTAGCTCGTTTCGATCGTGAGAGATGGAGACGTCAACTTTTGTACGATTCGTCTCGGACCGCTGTCGAGAATCGAGGCATCGAAGTGGCGTGCAATGAACATTTAGGATTCACGCTAGAGCTGTCGAATGTGGCTGCGTCCACGAGCTGACGTATACGACGACGACGCGACGAGTCGATTTGTGGCGCGTGTTGCCTGGCCATCCTGATAATTCCGTTCATTGTTCGCTATGGGACCGACTGAAGCCACGACGAATCGTTCGCGCAGCTGAAAGATTGTTTTGCACGAGAAAATCGGTGAAATATTATACAGTGGGTACAGAAAAGATATTGCCATACTATTGTATTTGTTATACCATTTATAGACTAATTCATTAGATAATTTCCAAGAATACTAAATTTCGTGTCACTTAGTAGTATGCTTTCGTACGATTGCGAAAATTTGATACTGCAAAAATGAAGTGTCGAACTTGATTAAAAACCTGGTAGTCACTGTATATTTCGAATCTACATAATGATTTACTTCCCCATTAAATGTTACAGTACTCCGTTTTTAATATTTTTTAATGCTTAACACTCCATTTTAATACTCCACTGTTTAATACCTTTTTATACTTTTGCACATTATGTGCATTTTGTACATTTTTGCATCTTTAAATTTTTCACAAATTCATAAAATCATTAACAACAGGTGTCGTACTGCAAACAAGAAGCAAATGTAGGAAAAGTTTTTTTAAATGTTTTAGAAAACGAATGTTTGTAAAAGTAGACGAGCATTATGTATTCTGCATCAAACTGACAAAACGTCATCGAATAGAAATTACAAACACGAACAAAGTGCTTGCAATTTATTATAACAGAAACTATAATATACCAAAATAATTGCTCAAGTATCGTTGTAAATATTTATCGATAAATATTAGCTATATCATATATAATGTTCGATATATGTATGTATGTATTAATCTTGTATCAGATATATTGTTGCCATCCTTTGAATAGATATTCTATGTTTATCGTAAATGTGACTTTGTAAATTAATCGTCTTAATCTCCTTGATATTATTAAGTCTATGAATATAATCGAGTTAGGTAATACACGCCGTGGCACGTTAGGTCACATGCTTGTTGGTGTCTATCGCGTGCATACTATTTGCGCGCAAAAATTCAGCCATGGTGTTCGGTTTCGCGAATGTCTGCTGAGTCAGGAACCCGACCATCGATCACTTATTGTTAGCGACCGAACAGGCGTCGTATCGCGACTGCACTTATTTGCTTCGACACCCTTTTCGCCGACACAATTCTGTCATTTCCATAAAAAGTCCCTATGCTGATAGATCGACGCTTTCAATTCCGCACGAACAATCGCCGTGTAATCCGATCAAACAATTATTTATTTCCTATGAAATTTACGATCGATCCTCGTTTCGGAGAACTACAATGTTGATTTCAACGCTTCTTTTTCAGATATTTAGCTATTTTTAACAAGATCTATTTTAATTACAAAATCGCTCATAAAATCGAATTGCAATTATTTTTATGCCTTATAATCGTAGCTACTACGTGAAATAGAATATACTATGACGTCATTAATTCGATTTTTAAAAGTCAATAATGGAAATGGCGTTTGTAATCGTCAAATCAACAGTCCGATGACTTCCTATTTTCAATTTCTTCAATTTTTGTATTCGAAATTACATTAACATTAGGACTACTAAATTGTACAATATTTTGAGTTGAAAGAATCTATCAAACTGAATCGAAGTTTACAATTTTTTTTTTTTTAGAACATTATGACACATATTGTTAAAATGTAGCCCAATTTGTTCATCTTCACCTTTATTATAAAAAAGCAAGGAAATATATAATACAATGTTACAAAAATTACATAACGGCTATTAATTATATCTTCATGAAATTATAAAAATAGTAGACATATTATTATATCGATATGTTGCTATATCCTTGGTTTTGAAAAAATGTAAGGTTTTGTTATCTTTATTGTAATATTATCCCAAGATTTTTCTAGCTCGGATGTTTTAATTTCTAAATTTCTTTTAGGAATACATTAATAATCATTGTATTGATATGTAAATAAGAATAAAGTGCGTTTTTAGTTTGCTTACTAAGTCAGATACACAAATCAATCAATACACAAAGTAGTGATTGTATCTACAGAATAGTATTTGCAAACTATGATATTTACTACGCAGAGCATTTATATACATATCTACTGATTAGTTAATTACAAATGTAATCAAATTTCGTATCGTTCGATAATACTTTCATATGTTTACAAGCATTTGATATTATTAAATGAAATGTAGTATTGGACATATTGTATTGACATTTTTGTAGATATAGTATTTTATATAAGATACATGGACGTAGGACAATGCAAACAACGACATTGGCGTTATTGGAAAAGGTATCCGTCGCAAGGAGTTTCAAAGTAGGAGTAATTACATCGGCGGTTGCGGACTTTCGCGGAAAGGATTCTAGCTACGTGTAAACGATCCTAGGGTCGTGTCCTGGAGAAAAAGAAAGAGCTCGTCGGTGAAACCGTGAACCACCCAGAAGTGTAACACTAGCCCTGGCTCGCGGAGAAGGTTCGCGCGCCTTACGGTGCAGAAATGGCGGCTTGTATCGTGCAAATCCTAGACATGTTGCACGAAAAAATGCGTGGTACGCGTATAAGGTGACCCGACGACCGGTCACCTGCCGTTGGATACCAAAGACACTTTATACTGGTGGCGATATAGGCTTTAAAAGAGTCTGACAGATGACCGTCGATGGGAAATGGACCACCATGTACGTGATGAAAATTATATATACCATGTACATCGTTGTTTGTTGGAAAGAATGACGCCGTGAGAATTTTTAGGACGATGGAATGAGGGTTATGTTGCGGAGGATGCTGTGAAGGTATGTTAGGAGACAGGTAGCATACGAGGTAACAGAGCGGATGATCTGCAATTAAAATTTGTTTCCATAATAATACAGAATTCAGATTGTGTGTATGGTTAATCCCGCCGCGATATTGAAATATTTGTTTTAATTTCGCTTTTATCTCGATAGAGAAAAGGACCTTTATCGTTTCGACATTATACTTGTGTGGAATGTTTTAAGCAATAATATTCTTTTATATGTTCTCCAATATTGAAAAATTAAAGTACGATACGGTTAAAAATAATACGAAAGAGGAGGGTTTAACATAGAAGAACCTGATTTTTGCTTTTTTACATTAACACTTGCTGCTTTCTTTCATCCATTTTCGACCTAATCATGTTTTTCTATAATTACAAAATTCTTTGAATTTGAAGAAAATGGAAAAGCATCAGTGTTTATACGCATAACTTCTTGTTAGAATTTTACGTTGAAGATATTACATTTTTGGTAAAACGTCAAAAGTCATTTTGCTTGTCGAAATAAGAGTGAAATTAGAATATAATGTAGGGAGAGAGCCAAATGGTTTTAGAAAAACGAGTCACGTTCGTTTACTTAAATGTTTGAAGCCGGCAGAAGTCTCGGATCTGGACGTCTTGCCGTTTTCTCGGCGACTGACTAAAACGATCATCGACGGTTCGATATCGCGGAATGTTTAGATCATCGGCGCTCGGTCCATCACACCTACACCGAACACCTACGCCTGACACGGATCCTCGAGAGAGGTTTCCGCGTCTTATTGCCTGCAATAAAAATCACAGGTGAAGTCTCGCCAGTATATGTGTGTGTATGTTTTTCGAATGGGCATTGATCTGTTTTCAATACAAAGAAAAGAAAACGATTGGAGAGGAATTATTCGTAAAGTGAAAATGATCCCGCGAGCATTTTTAAGACGATGTAATCTCGGTTAAAATGGTTATCTATATATAATATATACATAATAATTTTTTACTAAATACCTATCTATTTGCGATCTGTAGCTTCTATATACATTTTCAGATTGTTTTCTAATTTGACTACTATAATAATGGCAGTCGTTATAGTGGTTATGAAATTTCAAGATTTTTATATGACGTATGCACACAATAAACATTAATAAGTTGACCATCGCGCCTATCGTTATTGAGACGTTTGTATCACGCGTAAACGATTTTCAATCGACGTCAAAAGGCTTGGTGAGTTTTAAGAAGAAAGATGCAGTCATAATGAAAGGCCGCAAGATTTCGATTCGGCACAGTCAACGCATTAAAAATTGAGATATAAAAGATTCGTATATATTTATAATAAAATACGAAAGTCGATCATTTTTTCTTCACGCGCATAAGAAGATTCAGAGAATAGGTCGAAATATACGAAGCCCTTCATTTCGGATTAAATCCCGCAGGCGTTTCCTAACGAGGAAATCTCCCCATCTCTATGCTGTTTATCCTCGCCTAGTACACGTTGGGCGTTGTTTACATGCGTAACAGCCCCGGTCGTGACATTACTTTGAAGTGTCGCATCTGCGGTTACCCAAGAACACCCTGCGGTGAATATTGTGGAAATGGGTAAGAGAACTTTGCGTTGCTATTTAATCCCTTCGCATTGCGCGCGTTCGCGGCCGGTAACGCGATTTCGAGTGGAGATTTTAAACGTAGGACAGAGGAAAATGTTTCATTGTGCAACGCACCCTCTCGATCCCTTCTTTGTATGTATCTTTGTGCACCGCTCTTAAGAAACATCTTCGAACATGGCAAGGTGAATATTGTATGGGTTGGGCATTTGTATGCTTCTTTTTGTCAGTATTTATTCATTTTTTAGACATAAGTGGGTATTTGTGGTGAGTGGTTGGAAGATGTTTTGTTGTGTTTTGAATGTGAAGTGTTAGTTATCTAGGTATTACAATATAGTTTATGGCTATTGAATTAGGATTACATGTAGAGCCTTCATTTTTATAAACATAATATGTCACGTACCTATTTATGCTTACATATAATATGTTAAATAAATAGAAAATTATTCTTGGTTGTGTTTTTCCATCCCAAAAATCGCATAAAAGCAACGTCTTCAAATAGAAATATCCATTTAACTTTACTCGTTGGTGTGTTAATTGAACACGAAATGTCATCCTTATAAATAAAACATACATAGATCCGTTACAAAATTAAAAATGTAATACTATATGTTTGGTTAAAATAATGTATATACGATTCTGTTTGTAATGTATGTACGATGCACTTTGTAATCTTAATACAGTCAGTAATCTTTAAAACGTAACCTTTTGGTTGTCTACATACCGTTTAAGGCTTATTATGTGTTCAAAAAAGAAAAAAAGATGTTCGTGTGAAGCAATAGATATCTACCCTTTGCCAAAAGGTTCAGCCGCTCAAATTTAATCCTACGCAATCCCACTAGGCGGCACACATTCATTCTCATCGTCTCTTCACATAAATCCACGAAACCTTCTTCTTTTTTCTAATCTCAATGACACTTTTGCTTCCCGACACTGATCCCGCAACAGCAGTTCAAAGTGTTTATTGTAATATCTCGTATGGTGGACCCACTCCCTCGGAACCTATCCATTGGCTCATGTGGGAAAGCTCGGATTTCGTTCGAAGAATGCCAGACATTACATACACCCATTTTCTGGCATCAACTTATGGAGCACAGATAGGCACCTTGGCTTCTTGATGCTTGAAAATGTTTTCCTTTCGAATAACTTTCGTGTATTATGGTATATTAGGCTAACTTTTTTGCAAAATTTTATTATTTCCAGTAATGAGTTTATAGAGTTTATCAAAAATCATGATTTTGATCATTTATAAAAGTAAAATGTAATAAATTCTATATCATACTCTTCAAATTACTAATTTTTTACTAAATTTATGTGTACAGTAGATAATCTGTAACTTCTATATACATTTTTAAAATGCTTCATTATACTGGTAGTGATGAAATTTCGGATAAGTTTTATGTAGCATATCGTACATTCATTATGCGCTTTCTACGATACGTGCCGAAACACCTTTGTGACGTTATATAGTGGCTACAAAAAGCATTTGCATATATTCTTATTTTCCAATAAACCATTTTTTTACCTGGTTTTACATTTTCTTTCCATAGCGTCAAATTGTCATAGTCATGTGACAGTATTACTAGATAGTATGAAATGTAATATAGATAAACTTGTATCTAATTAATTAGTGTGTGAATACTATAATAAATGCAATGGTGTATAAATATCTCCTGTAGCGATAGTCAAATTTGAAACAAAATCCCCAACTCCATCATTTGAATATCTTAAAGTACACTCTTTTTCTACTTGAAATGCCCATTATCTTTCAAGCATCTTTAAAAATTTAGCATAGTTGCAATAAAAATTTCGCACAAACTTAACATATGCATGCATACGTATATACATAAGTACATATACGCGTTGAGCGCTTAGGCAAAAGCGAAGGCGAACCTTAATAAAGCGTCAACAGACGCCAGTACATCGTGTATCCCGGGGTGTCGAATAATGGGATGGTCGTGTTCGGTATCGCTATAATGGCGTTTCTCTCTCTCTCTCTCTCTCTCTCTTTCTCTCTCTCTCCGCATTGACAATAGGTCGGCTAGGTCAAGTGTGCGTATACTAATCATGTTCCTGGTCAGAGCCGAGGGCCGAGAATGTACCGAGAAAATGTGAACTATGCATGAGGTACAATGCCCCTCTCACACTTTCGGCCAGATGCTACGGATATTTTCGGACCTTAGCTGGATCAGAGTACTATACGTTACACGGTGAAACGTTGCTCCACATCAATGAAGATGGATTGAAAGGGAAATAAGAGAAAATAACGAACTTTCGAACGTAAGTTCGGTTTTTGGTAGTTTAAAAAATTTTCCTGCGCATTTGAAGTAATCCAAGAAATCCATTGATATTAGATATTGGCCAACAGTTTGGGTTGAATTATTTAATTTTATAATTTCAAACTGTATTTTATATTTTTTATACCTTTTAATGCACACATTTTTCACCAATTAGTAAAAATTATTAACTTTTGTACGAGTAAGAAATGTCTAATCAACATAGATCCTAAAAACAATGTACAGTCGATGGTAACGAAATATGAATCGTTGATTAGTCATTTTCTACTCTTCCCGGTAGCTATAAATTCTTTAAATATCAGGTATTTTTCCTTTAACATTTTGCACACGTACTTATAGTATCTTGGTAGCTATCAAATACATAAAGATGAATGATTAAAATAATCAGTTAAACTAGAAACAATTTATACCAGTACACATACATATATTATAGGCAGATGCCTTAAGAGAGTGAATAATACATATATACGTATAATATACAGGGTGTCCAATTTTAATCCATAGATGCGAATTGCTAGGAAACCCGTTATATAAAAAATGGTTCAGATAGGAAGTGAATGGTATCGAGAGAGTTATAATCTGATGTAATTAGTTTTCCTATAGACTAGTAGAGGTCATGTGAAGGTGACATATGTTTTATTGGATGGAATCATACAATTTTTAGCGCATTAATCGATCTGTTTTAACATTCTGTATAAAAATTATTAATCTATACATATCGAAAAACCGTTAGTTTATCGGATTTGTTAACTTTCATTTTGTAAAACCTATCGCATAAAAGACAAGGGAAATAAATACGAACGTTATACCGTACGTCTCTCCTTGTGATTTGCAATTTTTTATAGTTCATCTCTATATAACCTGTGTGTGTCTATCTACTGAGAAACTACGTAGTTACACCATAACAAGTCTCCCTTGAAGTCATTCAATTTCTGTCTGAAGATTCTTCTGTACGATTACCAATAATTCTCATCGATTAAAATCAGACACTGTTGCGTATTATCAACTAAAGAGCAACCGGTCAGGTCAAACCGATCGGTCGATATCGCGTACCTCGAATGACTTAACGTTCAAGGTGGAGGAGATGGAATAACTCGAGTGTTAGATTTAGACGGCACTTTGTTTGTATTCGTTGTAGCACTTAACCGAACTAAGTTGGAACTTTGTCGTCCTGTGTCTGTAGTCTTCGTTGCTTGTAGTTGAACTCAGTAAGGACTCTGTCGTTCTGTGTGTACTGTCCGATGGTAGTTTTTCCTGGCCTCGAGTCATTACGTTTACTGCCCTGGGAGGACCGGTAATTCGGAATTTCTTAATAAGGGAAATGAGCCTGTCCGTGCCATAAACGGACGGCCAACTAAAATTCCGAACAGACACCCTATATGTAATATAAATATAATATAAGTTGAAATTAAATAATCTAATTCAAGCCTGACTCAAAGTGTTGCAACAAGTGCTGTGTAGTTTCTTCGGTTGTACTGTTTTCGTGTCACATTTTAAGGATCATTGTGAAACTTGATTTACGTTAATTGTAATAGACAAGTATATGATAATAGTCGTCTTATTTATCGATAGCGATATTTATAATTTTATGGGAAATTTAAAAGTATAACAAAGGTATATATGTACAAAATGCACTTAATGTGTAAAGATATTGCATGAAACATCTATAACAAAGCGCCATTATACCTAATATTTATCGAATGAAGCAGTGAACGAATCCATTTATGTTTGCATATCTTTAGTTACATTCACTAAAATGTAATAATATAAACATTCACAGTATATTCACTATATTGCCTACTTATTTACACATTTCACTCAAAAAATTCATCAAAGAAAAATTCGTCTAAAATCATCTAACATCATCCAAATCGTAATTTCGATATACTATGTAAAGGTTTCCATCATCCGTGAGGAAGTTAGCTAGTATCAAGAGATCGAACCAACGATGTCCATCATCGGGAAGAGGAGGAACAGAGAGAGAGAGAGAGAGAGAGAATGATAGACGCTCGGCAAAGACAAACGAGAGGTAGGAGACGCGTTATCGGATAATTTTCGTGGATTCCGAGCTAAACTAGCGAAATGATGGATCGACTTGCAGAGGAGCGGCTGAGTCGGAAGATCGGTAACGTGTGAAATTTTTGAAAGGCAGGTTAAGCGCGATCTCGCGCTCGACCGTGCGTGCACGTTAGGTACACACGTTGCTCCAACAATTTATGATCTTCCAGTCTCCCTTCCCTTCTCTTTGCATACTCCTTATTTTCTGCAGATTCAAATTCTTTTTAGTTTTCATCAAATTTCATCATTTCCTAATTCTGATTGCACATCAAGAAAATCATTGCTGATTGCAAGCTTTTCATTTTATAAGGTAAGATTGGTTCGTAATTTGTTAAGGCTTAACATTGTTTCATTTATCATTCTTTTCAGTCAATTTACATTATCGAATTTTGTTTTTTTAACATTGAGGTTACGAAAGAGAATCTCGAAAAGTGTGCTTTGGATATATTTCCTTCGTTACTTTTCCATTTATTTAAATCTTACAGTTTTTGAAAATTTAAAGAATATTGAAATGTTCAGAGCTATGATAAACTATTTTGTTTGAAATTGTGAAGATTTGTTTCGTATCTTTCATTTGCGTAGTAGGTTTCTGAAAGGTATTATCTAGAATCGTAGGTAATAGAATTGTATTATTCTGATACAATTTTTCATTTTAATACAATGCAAAATACTAATATTAAGGCAATGTGACATGATATTATACAATAGGTATTAAATATACAATCAAATCTTTTTAATATTTATTTTAATTCTTTCATACATTGGAGAAACGACACGTTATTACAACTGAAGCTTCAAATAATTATCACATTGCAAGAAACCAATATTTTTAACGTTAGTTAAAAATTCTGTACTAATTTATCTATTTAAAAAGTTCATTTATATTTTTTTCTGTTAAATGATAGATAAATTATATTTGGTATTACAAAACCTTGTGTAGACGATACTCCAATATTGTATTTTCCAATACTTTAGAAATAGAATTTGTATAATTATAAGATTTGTGCCTGTTACCACAGTTATATTTATTCCTACTTCTAACTAGACTTCAGAAATAAGTCTATTTCTTTATCGTTGATATGTACAGTGACGTACAAAATGAAATAATATTTGACAATAGTAATCGACTATATTACCTATAATATATATACCTCAAAATAAATAATTGCTACAAACATGATGAAATAAATTGATATAAAAATTATCAATTGATCCTCATACATATAAGTACCAATTTTAAACAGCCTTTTCTCTGCTTCTATATGTAGTTGCAATGTTTTGTTCCATTTTTTCTATACTTAGTAAATTTTGATTATTCATAGATGTATATAGAAATATAAGTTTTATACGATATTACGTCTTTCTGGCATTCTTTTAATTATTCTTACCCTTTTGACTTCCTCTCCAAATTCAAGTTTGTCAATCTTTCTCTTTCTCTATCCGTCTGTCTGTCTGTCTATCTGTCTGTCTCTCTCTTACCATGTCCGTGGATTTCCCCATCTTCCCTGGTAACAGCAACTCTCGAAATCGCGTCAGCATTTAGCCAGCAGTATATTAGGCGAAATACAAGCGGATATCCTCTCACGGGCCATTACTGTTACCTTTGATCATCGCATGACCGGAGAGTGGTTAACGCTGCGTCATCAGAGCATGAATTTCTCTCTATCTGCCCAGTATAATTTACAATCCGTGCCGGCTTTCTCGCTGAACGTCCGAACCTGGATAGACCTCCTTCTCCCCGACCCCATGGAATCACCCTACTAGCGACTGTTATCGATGTAGGGGTTAAACTTTTCGTTCACGCGCTCTGACTGGAGTTAAGGCTCCTCTCTGTTGCGAATTTTTATATACATATGTGTACTAACTTATTGGGGTTTTGCACTGTGAGCATAAAAAAGCAACATACAATATACTGTGATTACGAAAGGTATTGGCGTATATTTTCATTGGAAAATAACGTTCTTTTATCGGGTTCTACATTTCATTGATATAATATCAAATGTTTGTAGTCATATAAAGGTACTACCAAATGATACGGGTCTTAATGTATCTGGACGTACTTAATATCTTTATATACACGATTACAGAAATAAAAGTTAAATAGAAATTCGTTTCGCTTATTAAAAATTATAACGAGTATTCCACTTCGGATATGTTATACATTTTTCTATATTATATACATTCTGTGTATTTTTGTACCTTTAAATATCCCATAAATACAGAAGTTGCATTTTTTAAACTCGCATTCTATAAAAATATTTTACATTTGCATAAACATCCGCATAATATAATAATAATAGTTCGATCGTGCAAAGGGTATTGAACCAACTAATTCAAGCTATTACCAAGATTCTCTTACATAATTCAACTAATATTATTAGTAATTTTTTACAAGTGATAAGATAAGAAAAAGTTATTAGCAGATATTAATAAATTATTTTATATAATATCTAAGGTTTGTAAAAATAATGTAACTATATAATATGTAATAAAAGGTAATTTTACGTCGAAAAGATTGCTTTTAGGACTTATGATGATTAGACTCTATCATCCTCTTGATGATTAGATAGGTACTATAAACCCTTTAACTCTCTGAGGCATAGCTTTTTAAGACAAAACAGATCTTTAGTTACACAGAAATTTTATTTAGAATTACGTTCATTCTGGGTGAGTTGTGGATATATACTGACCAAATTACATAATACACGTTCCTTCCTGTGCGTCTATTAAACGTATGTTAATCATTAATGTTCGAAATCAGTGAGGTATATCGTAAACCGCTGTAATTCGAATTACCTTAATATGTCAAGGTAGGATGAAAAAGATTCCACTCTGCATACATATATGTATATATATATATATAGGCAAAGACTTGTATTTTAATATTTGTGATGTATAGATCAATTCTGCATGAGAATGTTCCGGTCAATTTAAATCTACAAATGTTCGTTTTCCACGTACCCTAGTAAAATTTAGTGAAATGAAAGTTTAAACGAGCATTCTTTCGATGTTTGTTCGAATGCTCTAACAATGCTGCGAAAAATGTTTGTTCGATTCTTTTAAGTGCAGAAGAGTGAGCAAGTGGTTTTATTGAGCATTCCTGCATATGTTTAGTTTAGTGTAAATGACGATAAGAAGCAATCGATGATGTACGACTTCCGACTATTTTTAATATTTAATAAACATCATCTTCAGGTAGTGTCACTCTACAGAGATACTTTAATTCAAATTCATTTTCACCGAATAAATACCATCTATTGACTTCCGAAACTAATAGAGATTTGGTAGTCGAAGATAAGTTTTCCACTGAACATAACAATGCAGTTTTAACGTCGATGAGACAATAGTCTTTAAGGGGAAGTATCTTATTTTTTATACCGACTTTGGAAAAGAAGGAAGGTATAATTCGACGCGTATATTCTCCTTTTTTATGAATGTGCGCCGATTTCTCCGAAACGGCCTGATCAATCGGGATGATTCTGTTTGCATCTTATGAGACATGTTTTCTCGCTGGCCCGGATACAACACTTTTTGAATTTGTTTTTTGTAAACTATCTTTTTTGCAAAAATCCATTTTTCATGGGCGTTCGTCCATTATTCAGGATTGGATCGAGCTATTGGGATAAAACCTTTTGCAACTTCTAAGGATAGTTCACCGATCGATATCGTTTGCCAATTCTCTCCCACTCCTTTGCTTTTAACTATTGTTATTGCAAATGGCCTATTGTTATTCGCCGATTTCATTTCGCTGTGTCTCTTCGTTTCTCCACAAAGTCGTCGCTGGAAGATATAAAATTCGACAGTTTCTTTACAATACTGCCTCTGAAAGCGTACATTGTCCGTTCCTCTACATAGGCTTGTCGTTCTAAACTGTCTTGATCCATGTCAACGAGGTAGATTTGGCACCTTAAAAAATATTTGTTAAGACCAATGACAGCTCTATTTGGTGTAATCCCTTGTAATATATGTAATAATATTTCGGCCCAACTTAGCATAAACGGTAACATTCTTCGTTCAACGTCTCCGTAACCTCACGTCGCCTGAAATGTTGCTACTACTGGAGATATCGGAATGTAGCTATCGGGAACTTTGAATTTTCTCCCAATCGTCAGATTTTATAATATTGATCGTTTAAATAAAAAATGTGAGATAAAAGATTCTTTGCCAAAAAAATATTACCGTCTTTGAAAAGCGTTAGAAAGTATGAAATAATTTCTATTTTATTTGTTTTTTATTTAGCACATATGCAACAGTGGCATTAGATTACACATTTGCTTACTAAATAATATACTAAATATATTGCAACCTTCTCTAAAGCGGCGCAAGATTAAAAATACTACTAATATACAGCCTATTTCCATTTCTAATTGTATAACATCAGTAATTGTAACGATTGTATTTTAAGTTAGTAACAAGTTTGTTGTATGTATAATTCCATTAACCTGTAGGTACACTATTAATACATCGAGCATTTGCATCCTCACGGATACAAGCGGTGTTTTTCAGTTTGGCAACTATCAAAAAATGTTTCTAGTCACTTTATGATATACTATATTGCAATTTAATGTAAATTTGTTGAGATTCGAATAACATATATATATATAAGCGAGTGCACATTTTTTACCATACTGGAAGCATTTTAAACGGATAATCTAACTGTTGTTGTATATATGTTTAAATAATATATACGAATAAAATAAAAATTAGAAGTTCGTAATATTTTTTGTGCCAAAAGTTTTTTTCGTTTATTTGTTCAAGAAAATTGCAACGAAACTCTGTACGAACGTTCGTCCGCGTACATTGTAAAGACATAGAGCATTCTTAGAGCATTCAGACGTCTGATTTCCGATTCGGCGATCAATCGATAAACCGAAAGAGTGCTCGTTTACATTTTCATGTTATTAAATTTTATTAAAATGGGGAAAGAACGAGCATTCACTCGCTTAGCCTAAAATAGTCTAAACACACCATACCGTCCAACCAAGCCACCGTTTGCATGTTAATTATTAGTCAGTGGAGGGCATCGTGGAGGCTAATGTTTCACAAGCTTTAAACGTCCACGGTTTCGGAGCAGCCTGTTGCATGCTGGCATACAGAACTGACGTCATTTCCACCACCGATCGCTGCACAACCCAGAGTGGGGTGGAAACTGACTGACTCAGGGGCGTTGATGGTAGTGGGGCAAAAGGGGGAATATAACGCTCGGAGGGCGTGCTTGACAAAGGCGTGGTTACTGTGTCCCCACCCAACAATAAACAAGCGACTCTGACGTTAATTTGTTTGTTTTACCCTTCCATGCTCTCTTTCGCTCCTCCGTGCGAAACCTACTCTCTCCTTTTTGCCTTTCCGTAGTCTGCCTTTCACCTGTCCTCCTCCTGCGCGGAGACAAACGCACCACTGCGAGAGATTCAACCTCGAAGCGTTTAGGAAACACGGCCAGATTTCGAAGATTTAGAGGATTTGCGAGAGACGTTGTACATAATTAGCCAATTGGATGTTCGACACGATGACAGACGTTAGAGCTGGTAATTGGGGAAGATGAGTTAACTCGTCGTTAGAGTTAGATCGACCATTTCTTGGTTATGAGGAGCATAAGAACGAACATAATAAGTAGACCATGGCTTTTTATACACGTATAGTTAATTTATAGTAATAGGTGAAACATATGAAATATCCAAAATATGGTGTGTATCCATTATGATAAACTGTCATGATATAATATACATATTTGGTAAGCGAAACAAATCTTCACCTAAGTTTTTCTCTTTTAGTTTTGTTCATAAAAATATGAGTTTGCATAGGTATCCGCAATAAATAATACTCTTCATTTTTTATAGGAAAGCATTTTTAACTCTTAACTGCTAAATAAGAAATGCAAAACTTTGCTAATCTACATTTAGGTTCGCCTTTACGTATAAGTATAAGCTGTAAGTTGAGATCCAAATTTTCGTTGAAATGTTTGAGAATCCTATCGGAAAATTAATATACAGGTAAATAGAATTTATATTTTGCCGTAGTAAAGTTTTCAAATGTTATAGTTTCCGAATGCTAGTTTTCAAATAGTATCGTTATAGATGGTATAGATAATAATTTGGGATATCCAGTTTAAACCTGTTTAATTTTATTCTCTATGTTATGTTGTAACTAACTTGTAAGAACTAGTAATAAAATAAAATAAAATCAAAGCTCCCAAACTTAATTGTCATAGAAAAGAACTCTTTTTCTATTTGATTTTTAAATATAAATTGCTTTCACTTCTTGATAATATTTCAAATATTTCGACTGTCATAACAATAGTTAGGCATTTGATTGTTTTACAAAACTTTGTGAATTTATTATCTATTTTTAAAAAATTTATGATTTTAAACCTAACGATTTGTTTCTTTTTTTAACTATGTTATGTTAAAGTACTCCCTTTTGGCTATAGATTAGGTTTGGACAGATTTCTATTACATGCTAAATGAAACCGACTTCGCTACAATTAATTTTCTTTATTAACGCTTAATTCCGCGACTGTCTCTATATGAAGTGGGGAATGATCGGGCTAATACGGTCGATAGAGAGGTTGAGTTGGAAGTGAATGGGTAACTCAAGGGTGGAATTGTATTATAGGAATGGAGGAATTGATGAAGTTTGAGGAGGTGTGTTGTGAGTGATTGATCGAGAGGAAGTTGAGGAAGGTGTTGGTATTTGGTTGGTTCATTGTTTAATGGATCCCTTGATTGACCTGAAGTAACAGCATTTGAATTTCACTAAATTCGGATACAAATTCGAAGTATCTATCACTTACTATTGTACATACCTACTTACTTTGGATGGAATTGACGGGACATAAATTTAGATTATTGAAAGACATAGGAACAATAAATTTTTTACAAGTATTTATATTTTATTTTTTATATTTATATTTTTTGTAGAATATATACAATAGTATCTACATACATTCATTGGTTAAATAGTATTAGACTTAATATTAGACTTACTGCTTACGTCAAAATTGAGTTTTTCTACACGTTTAAGAGAATCTTTATAATCTGACTTAATAATTCAGGAGTTCAAGAATTAAAGATAACAAACTTGTTAGGAAAAAATAATTTTATTAGATTTGTTGATTACGAGTAAGTCCTTGAGAAACATATGTTAATATATACCTATTCATGTGCTTCAAAAATGTGTAATACATATTAATATATAGAACATAATTAAAAATTAAAAACTTAATATTATTATTATTAATATATATATTTAATATTTAATAATTATATATTTTATTGTATATATACGTTTAAATTAAATTTACATAAACTATAAAAATTTATTGATATAGGTAATAATTTTTAATTTCCATGAAATAAAATAAAATTCAAATTGTTTACTACTTATAATGATCGAATAATAAAATAAACATTTACAAGTTTTATTACTGCATTTTTAGTCAATACTTTTATGTAGAGAAACAATGAAATTTTGTGTCAATAAGATGGAATCGCTAAAGACGGTGGAAGAAAAACTGTTATAATAATTTATGTAAATTTTAATAAATTTCTCTAAATTCTCTAAAGCGATTGTCAATAGAAGTTAAGCTGAACAGAAAATTCGAGTAGAACGGTGATGACTTATTTTAAAAATAGTTGAATGTTTATCTAAATTAATATACTACTAGGACTTTCGAACCAGTCGAATGGAAAATTGATATGCATATCTATATATAAACTAAATAGACTTTTTAAAGGATGTATAGTCTTGTATACGGAGTAGTTGATTAGAAATGCGCTTGAACATAACGTTTAGAAGAATTGAACATTCGAGAGAACTAAAGATCCATGGTATTCTTTTGAAATTCTTAACCCATTCTTGAGCATTAATACTTTCCAAACCGCTGTTTAATGTACAGGGTGGTTGGTAACTGGTGGTACAAGCGGAAAGGGGGTGATTCTACGCGAAAAAAGAAGTCGAAAATATAGAATAAAAATTTTTTTTTTTTAATTTTTCCATCGAGACAACGATCTACAGTGAGATCCGTTATAACGTACTGCACGCGTACCGAGCGAAAATTCAAAGTCGATTTTCTCGAAAACAAAGTATCAAACGAAAAATTTTTATTCAATATTTTCGACTCCTTTTTTCGCGTAGAATCACCCCCTTTCCCCTTGTACCACCAGTTACCAACCACCCTGTACATACGAAAAATATACATAATATCTATCTATCTATAATATCAATAATATAAATACATGTCTACAATGTCGATAATTTTGTGATGTAAAATAGTAAAAATATCTATGAAATATCATCATAAACGTATATAGGTAAACGATTTATGACTAAACAATAGGTATTCTTTAAATTTCTAATTATCTTAAATTTTCATTATTTCGATTGAATTTCGATTCTCTCTTATTCTCTCCTATTAGAAGCGGATGATAATTATGCGAAGTTATGATTAGCCTTGTCACAAACATTATTATCAAAAGGGTTAAACAAGGAATATATGTCAATATTAGTAAATAATTTTTACTTTGAAACTTTCGTACCAATTTAACGACCGATGTCCTTACTTTTACAAAGTCGTCGAACACGATTGGTGAACACATAGAGCTATACATAAATTAATTTTATTTTTCTTCCCTTTTCAGAGAGGGAAAGATTCCTTTATGATTTTAGGATTATGATATAAGGATATAGATAATCGCAATGTTCATGCCAATTCATACTCCTATAGACACAGCCGAAGAAACGAAACTTAAAAAGAGGTTCGTTTTACTTGTGTACCAATTTTATGTATCTTTATATTTTCGTACGCTATATGTATTTTGTATATTTTTGCATCTTTAAATTTCGTATTCCGTAGCCAACTGATCATGGATGTCAATATCCAAGTTACATTTAAATCTTAACATTTTACGCGTTAATTTTTTTTTCTTTTTTTCTTCATGAAATAATTATCTCGAGGAACTTACTATTTAAATCGTCTTTTTGAAATTCGTCTTCACAGTGGTAATACGCCGTTTGGATATTCAATGCTCACTAACTAGAAACTTTAAGTGAGGTAATAAAATTCATTGCCTCTTCTGAATGCTCATGTTAGAAGTACATCTAAGTGAGCACTTTGTCCGCGTGGCATGAAAATGTTGTTCAACCTGTTTTACAGGAACTTGCACGTATAAAATATTGTATTTAGATTATTAACATCACATTATATGAATGTCACATTTGTTTATTTGATAAGTATTCTAGAAGTAACTCGAAGAAGATAAAAATTTTTTAATAATATGTTACTCTATTCTATTGTCTCTATTCAACCTTTTTCTATTTAAAGATAAGATAAAGTTGCTGCTATATTAAATTTATGGATAAAAATTGTAATACATATATATATACATAATATATATATGTCGGAGTCAGGTTGGCATTTTGGGGCGTTCGATGAACCTTTACTTACTTTACCGTCGCGGACATAGCTAATATTTATCGGTACAAATGTGGGCTCTATAAGAGGCTATGAGTAATAGCGGCGATAGGATGGTCGAGATGATGGTGACAACGAATTCAGGTTCGATAACGAATCCACGGTCCACGGGAGGACAAATATCAACGTAATACTCGATTCGGGTAACTTCTCGATAACTCAATCAGCAATTCGTCCAACGATTAACTAACCAACTAACTGACTGCCTCTTGATCCAAAAGAAACTGCCCTTGTATACTCCTGTCCCCACTTCTTGGGGCAATCTTTGTTTTTAAGGAGAGTCATATAATCATTTCATACCTCTGTCAGGTACATCGTCATAAAGTTAGATTGGAACGTTAAAACTATTTCTTATTTTTATTACTTAAGTGTAGCTATAGTAAAAGTCTGGACTAGGGTATTGGGGTTTTTGCCCACATTCCGGACGGGACATCCCGATGTTCTTTCATCTCCGACATATATAACTGTAATATAAATAATCAAGACACAACGTTTGAAATTTTTAAATAAAACATAATGAAATTTGGTAAACCCTTCTATTGCACAGTACAATTTAGAATGGCTATTTAATTTTATTAAATTTTTTATAATAAATATTAGATATACTAAAGTATAATACCTATGCAGTAATCCTTATCTTCGCGTCAACAAACGTTTATATTGAAACTAAATAAATTTCTTCAAAAAAAAAAAGATATAAGAAAGAAAATTAAATGATAAAAGCAAAGATGATTGTAAGAGGAAGGTGTGATTACTACGGTAAGTATTCCTTCATTCGGTATAACATAACTCGACAGCATAACAATTTTATTACAATGACTATGAAGCAATCATAAAAAATAAAATCAAATTATTGCGGAATTCGATGTGGAAGAATGCCAACCCTGTTGCAAATATTCATCTATAATCATGTAGTCTAAATTGTTGCTTTCCAAGAAAGGCTCGTAAATTCATTGAACTAAAAAAGTCAGACAGCACTTATGAAATTAAGGATGGGCCATACAAATTTCATTCACGTCCATGCAATAAATCAGAAAACAGTTCCCGGAGCAGATATACCAATTAATCAAATCATACTTAAGCAGCAGAACCTTCATACTAAAAATCAAAGACACGTACTCTGAAGTTAAAGAAATCAAGGCAGGAGTTCCGCAAGGAAGCGTCCTGGGACCAATTTTATACACATTATACACGGCCAACATACCAACAACTAACAATAGCAAAATACTGACATTCGCGGATGACACAGCTGTCTAGTCAGGCACACTAACACTGCAACAGCAGTTACATTACTACAAGAACATATCACAAAAATAGAAAAGTGGCTTCAAGCAAAACAAATTAAAGCAAACCCCGATAAATGCAAACACATTACATTCACACTGCGAAAACAGAAACCACCAAACATTGTACTAAACGGCACACGCACAATACAAACAAGGCAAGTCAAATACCTAGGACTCCACTTAGATACACGACTCACATGGAAACAGCATATTAAAGCAACAATAGACAAAATACAGATGGCAAGGAGACAAATGTACTGGCTAACACGTCGAAAATCCAAACTAAGCACAGAAAACAAACTACAAATATATAAAATGATCATAAAACCAATCTGGACATACGGAATAGCACTATGGGGAACTAATGAGCCATATAACCAAAATAGAGGCAATGCAATCTAAAATACTCAGAACAATAGCAAACGCGCCATGGTACGTTAGAAACGAGGACATTCGGAAAGACCTGGGAATATCAACGGTCAAGGAGGAGATTAACAGATATGCAAGAAGGTACAGAGAAAGAATAGCAACGCACCTGAACTGGCTGGCAGCGGAAACGGTCGGCGCATCAAACATAAAAAGAAGATTAAAAAGGAAACACCCAACAGATCTCACAAAGGACGTAACCTAACAAACAAACACTCACCACACTAAAGAAATAAATCAATCAAATTCGAAGATGGTATCCCACTGGGGGTAGCCACCCACATGTTATATTATTATACCACTAAGCTATAATATTTTACCAAATGTCCTACTGGACAAATTGTAAAATGTAAATAAATAAATAAAAAAAAAACGTCCATGCAATAATAAAAGAACACATACTAACCGATTGCTAAAAGTATCAAACCAAAAGAAAACAACACTGATCTGAAATGATCTTAAGGTAATCCTAAATAAGAAAGAATCTCAAAAAGACAAACTCCAAACTTTTCCAATTTATTTAGCTGTAGTGAAGCAACGGCACACACTGTAATAGACTAGACTAAACATTATTTATAACATTATTTATAAAAATAAATATTTTTATAAATAGCATTAAATAAATGGAACCTTAACAGGAAGTTCTACCTATTAAATGTTATACACATTACCTACTATATTTTGCATATTTTATATATTTTTGAATTCATGCGCATTCTGTGCATCTTTACACGTTTTTCCATAATTGTATACAAATCCGCAGTTGTTCAATACTATGTTCTACTATATACAATAATATTGATTACTCAATAACAAACTAGTCCAATACGGTATTGTATGAACTTACGCTATATGATAGTATACTATCGTAGTCGCTAATACTAGAGTACGGAATTTTATGCAAATTCATATTTTTATGGACACGATTAAAGAAATAGAACTTAGATAGAGATTCGTTTTATCTATCAAGTATCGTAACAGGTACTCTACTTTGTATATTTTATATATTTTTACATGTTATACATTTGGTACATTTTTGCATCTCTAAATTTTGCATAAATGCATACAAATACGCAGTCTATGAATAACCGTCAGAGGTGCATACGAGCTTAAATCAATAAAATAAAAAAATATGGAAGGTGTGACTAATCACAGTCAGTGACGAAATATTGTGCCATGCTGATGCAGATCCACCCTAGATATGAAATTCGTTAGAATCGATCTTAGTCGAGCGGCAGAGGGATGCTCGGAAACGGGGAACGACTTGACCTTGGCTGGATTCACGCGTAGCTGAGCTAACGCAAAATCGAAACGCGTTACTTCCACGGCGTGGATCTCCTAAAGCTGGCTTCACATCGTGACTTGCAGTCTACAGCCTCCTCGAACACCTACCAAACCGACTATCCCTAAAATCAGTTGCAAATTCAATGCTTTGCAATATTTTCATTCTACTTTATCCGGCTTTAATGGGTTAATAAAATTTGCCTTTTTTCTGGTACTACAGTACATTTATAGTATAAATCGTGAGGATTAGAGAGGAATATTAGTAGATGTAGAAGAGACAGTAAATGAGAAAGGGACAGAAAAAGTTGTGAACTGGTTGAGGAAATTGGAAAGCAAGAGGATGAAAAGAAAAAAAAGAGGGGTCGAAAGCTTAAAAACTAGTATAAAAAGTAAGAATAGTAAGAAACTAATATAGACTGTGATCTCATTAGTGATTAATAGCTTCGATAAATAATTAGATTGAAGTTTCTTTTTAATAGAGATTAAAGAGAGAAATAAGTAGAAATCACAATGGGAATGTGATGTGTGATAGGTGTTATATGTATTGCTACAGCTACAAGTTATTACAGCGATTAGTTATAGTTAGATTGTAGAAATTTACGTAAATCAATAGTTCTACGAATACCATTAAAGAAACAGAACTTAAATAGAAATTTGTTCTCTCTATTAAATATTATAACGCTCTATTTTATTGTATTTTTGTGCATTTTTGTATCTTTAAATTTACTATATATGCGTAAAAATCCACAATTTAGTTATGATTTAGGTATAAACTGGAGGACCTATGAATCTATACATAACACAATGAGCTTTTTATATAATATATTGAATTATTAAATAATAATGATAATAATATATATAAATATTGAATTTTATTAAATTTATATTACGTAATAAGTTTTCTAATAAATTATTTGAAGATCGATTTTATGTACGACATATAAGCATTATGTAAATAATTATTATATAAATAATATATAATATAAATTATAAAGCAATTATTATTCTCGAATTTGTATCGCGTAGAATGCGTGTAATTAAGGTGGAAGTTATAAGATAATTAAATTAGAAAATTATGAAGTTAAGTTGATTAAACGTAAATCTTACATAGATGAAAATCTAATTATAATACTTAGTAGCCATAATATTTGCTTGTTAATAAGGCCATATATCTATACATATTGCATATTAATGTATATAAATGTTTTAAAGATAAAGATCTGATTATACTGTCCGTATCTATAAAGAAAACTCTAATTCAAGACCGAACAAATCAATCATTACAGAAACTTTTAGCTCAAATTCCCTCTATTATATGATACGAGCTTCTGAAACTTGAGAAACTATAGTTAGGCATATATACATTTCTGACAATTTGCAAATAATGTAATTTTTTATATTTCAGAAAATCAAACGATGTTTTGTTCGTATGAAATTCTTTTGTTATTTTAATTGCCTCGCTGTGCTCCCAAAATTATAATATTAACTTAATTACAAAACTTAATTACAAAAATTAAATTAATTAACAAAATTATAATTAAAATTTATTAATACTAAGTGGTTCTGTTCCAATTTAAATTATAATTTTAACAGTTTAACTTTGTAATTTTAACTATAATTTCATTAATATAATTAATTTATAGTTAAAACTTGGGACTATGTTCGTTTTTATTAAACGTAGCAATATTAAGTATCTCATATTACAGATATTATAAAAAATTAGAAAAACAATGAACATACTGAGCAAACCTTCGATTGCTCAAAAAAATATACACTTCCACCCTTCATCGAGCTATTTGGTCTTTGATCTAACTTGCGCGCAAGCGTCGGGACAGCTGACCATTGCTTCGTTAATGACTGCGTTAAATGATTATAGCACGTTCTCGCCAGATTCAGTAGGACACTTATATAATAGTAAAGTAATATTTTAACACATATATCATAGTAAGACAGTAGTTTCTGATAAATCTTATCCTATTTCACGAATGTATTTTGTTAACAATAACTATACAAAAATGTATAAACACGGGTGTGTAAATACTTTATTATAAGGAGCTATAATCTTTAAATGTTTGCTATCGTTTCATTTCTCGAAAGTACCATTAATCAATGTGTTCAGATAAAATATCAAACTTCTCTTTATAGGCATATGAGTATATTTAGGTATATAATAACGGACAAAAGAAGGAAAGTTTAAAATTGGTCCTTAAGTACAATATAAATATTACCTACCCATCTAACCTTTTTATTAGACACTTTTTAACGATAATCATCTAGTTTATTTATTTATTATACTTGATAGTTATAACTTTATTTCATAAAATTATACTATTTTCTTATTTTAACTTTGAAACCCTTTTTGGCTTTTTGCTGAGAATACAAGATGAAGAATCCTATGCATAATTCGAGTCCGTAGATTTTCCCAATTGAAAAATTGTTTATTTCATAATTATTTCATTTGCAGTTGAAACATTTATCAAAGAATTCAACGTGTCTTTAACATACCCGTACATGTTACAAAATGTTACATAAATGTAAATTGAAAATAACATAGTAACTTAGCAATAATGTATTAATGGACCTAAGTTGATAATACAATAGATTCTAAATATTAAAACTTTATTGTATATTTGACCGTGGTACTTTCTAACTTATAAAAAAACAAAAATATCTACAAAAAAAGGTAGGTATTATTTATGATTATTTTGCCATAATACAGTAACTTATATGAATAAAATAAAATAAAAAATGAGCCAAATCTTTAGATTCATCGTATTGTCTCAAAAGACTTTAGAATGTTTAAAAACATAATTTAGAGCATCGACCAAAATTTCGAATAGATTTATAGAATGCATCATAGTATCATCGGGAAGAAACAGAAAATCGGTTGTAATTCGTTGTTCGAGGCGTTTTGTGTGAAACGAGCTTGTTTCTTAGTAAAGGGAGGACCTAAACGTGCGCGCCACTGACAGGGGTTGATGCAGTTATTTCTTTCCCTGCCGGGACACCCCTCGTCTCGAAGCGACTCGCGGGGTAGATTGTGCGGGCCCGTCACAGAAGAAGAGAGGGTGACTCACCCCCTGTATACGCCACGTACTTT
Source organism: Bombus huntii (assembly GCF_024542735.1). Taxonomy (NCBI): domain Eukaryota; kingdom Metazoa; phylum Arthropoda; class Insecta; order Hymenoptera; family Apidae; genus Bombus; species Bombus huntii. The sequence goes on from NC_066244.1 coordinate 1,783,171, forward strand.
CGAGTGCATAGCACCCACAACCGAGCCACGCGTGACTAGATACCGTTTTCGCGTAAAGGGGGCCACTGGAAATTATATTTTAATACATCTACCGGGACTTTCGCCCCGGGTTTCCAAGGTGAGAACGTGGAACTCGTGTAGATATTTCCATGGCAATGGTGATGAATTTGAGAACTTACGCCGGCTCGGTTTCTGCCAAAACTTCTCAAGTTTGAATGGAAGTTGTTATTGATCTTCTAAGAAATACTGAGAATTTTTAAAGATTGGTTTACTGAAGTGAAATGAATAATGTAAATATAAAGAAATGAAAAATCTACTAATTACGTATCTATTATCGTATACGTAGAAAGATCTAAATGATACAAGTATATACTATTATTCTCCAAACATTTAATAATCGGTATTGCTCAATCTCTCCTGAAATAACATTTTTCAAAGGACCTAAAAATGCATGAAGACCAACTTCAACCGAAAATGTCTCTAGAAAAGACTCACTCTGAGTTGTTGTAAGTAACGAAATCTATTCTCAAATCATTTAACAATCTTCAAACTTTTGTTTCAAAAACTTAAAAGCAAAAAGAATAATTTCAAACAAAAATCAGCCGATGTGAGTTCCTGTAAGTAACTTGTGAAACAAAATCTATGTTCGAAACATTTAACTTTTCTCAAACTCTTGCTTCCGAAACCTACAATCAAATTCAAAACCAAGAATTCTAATTGAAAATCTTCTAGGAAAATTCGTCTTTCAGTTCTTACAAATAATTCGAAAATTTCTTATACCGTTTTCCAAAATTAAAACTTTCTACGACAGGGATTTAAAATCACATGTACCACGGAAATAGTAAATTTACTATGTATGAACTTCGTGTAAAAGTTAACGTGTAATGCCATATAACTTTTTATCGGGATTCCTTTTTTTTTTTCAAGCTTAACACTTTGTAGTAATACGGCATGGAATATTCCGTGTTTAAGTGCTCTTAAAACGCTTATCTGCGGACAGCGGAGAAAATCCGACCACTACGAATGTCATGTCAAACGGGGAAAACAATAAGCTTTTAATTCGGTAAAAAATAATTCGCAAACAGACAGCGTGGCGCACAAGTAGGCAGTCGGTCTCCATCTGGCGCGAACTTATCGCACATACCCTTTTCTCAACTTCGTTGACGCGCATGCGCGTCATCGCCGTACCACGCGCCCTCGATGAGCCTTCCGCACGGTTGAGCATTTCCACCATTCAGAATCGATGATGTCACGAAGCGGAGCCAGCATCCCCACTGTCGGCCAGTTCTGAGGGTGGTGGTGGCAACGTTGCCCTCCGCCCATTGGTCCAACGTACTCGACGCACCAACACGAATCGCGGGGTCGCCAGCACGACCCAACGAGAGTCCGCAAGTCGTTGCGTGCCAGTCCGTGCGTGTGCTTTACCTAATAATATTTCCACGGCCAGCATTGCCCGCTAGTGCTCTCTCTCGTCGCTCCTCGCCTCTTGTTCTCCTTCTCTCTCTCTCTCTTTCTATCTCTCTCGCTTTCTCTGTCTCTCTTTCTCTTTCTATATCGCACGTTGCCTAACCCCCGTGTGTGTGGAGGCACAGGAGTTCTCTCTCCAGAGAGAGAGCCAAGAAAGCAGAAGAATCACGCTGCAGAGCAGCACGTGTGCTGCGCTCGTGCGGATCGTACGAGTCACCCCCGTCGCGTTTACTTGCTACTAAGCGTTAATTTTCCGCGATTATCACCGCGAGGACACGGTTTCACGCGGTTTCACTCGGTTTCACTCGGTTCGACAAGGTTTCACGCGGTTTGGACTCGTTTGATCGGGGTGAATTTGGTGTATAAGGACACGATATTTTGGAATAAGAAGATTGGGTTACATAAGCAGATAAAGGAGAGAGAATTGTAGATTGATTGGTTGAAGGTTTGTCGAACACGGTTTTCGGTGTTTGTTGATTGTTGAGTTTTGTCAGGGACGTGAGTCTCGGTTTCTTAGATAAGGGAGAGTTGAATAGTGGTAGGAAACGCGAGTGACTATAATAGACGCGATAAGCGTGATTTCGTGAAGATTGTGCCAAAGTACACCGTGTGACGATACCACGTTGCTTATTCCGGATTCCTCGTGCGGCGTCCGAAGGAGGCTGGTCGGGAGATAGGCATCGGCCGACGGCAGCTTTTGGTATGTAATCACGTGACTTCGTTTGATACGAGTGATATTAGAATTAAGCGATGTTTCACCCAGTCTGCTTGTTTTGAATCGATCGATTAATATTTTTCCGACTACAGAGGTAATTTTGTTTTATGAATTAAATACATAAATAATATAATAAATATTAATATTAATATTAATCTTAATAATAAATAATTGAATATATAGATAAATTAATGAAAACCAATTTAATAATTTATCTCTCCTATATTTTTCTCGAGAAGGTAATACATTAAAGTTAGAATCACATTTACTCGGTTCTTACTAACTGGTAAAAAATATCGTGTAATGTGAAAGGGTTAATAATTCATAAGGGCTTCAGAAGTTTGGTATTTAGTTCATTTATTATTGTGATTATCTCCCTCAAACGTTATATTATTCTTCTGTGGTTTTGGACAGACAAAATTTATGTAAGATTGAAAGTTTCGAGATGTTTGTTATTTACTCTGCTAATCACATGACTTCTGTAATTAAGACTTAGTCAATCAAGTAATTTTTCTATGGTTTTTGTTTTAATTTTTTGTGGAAATGAAATTGTATAAATGACCGATTAATTAGAAATTCTTGGAAACATAGAAAGTTCGTGCATGAAATGATATTTGAACAAACTTTTGATATTAAGTTTACATTAGTTAAGTGTTTTTGATATTGCGAATAACAAAGATATAGAGACTTTATGGGCCTATATAAGAGAAAGAGAGAACATTAACATGGATATAAGATCATAGTAAATTTTTTAATTTGAGAATAGACTTGTAAATAAGAAAATATTCGATAAGATATGAAATATTATTGGCAGTTTTTCCGAATTCTCCGTTAGATTTTATTATACAGAAAAATGTCATATCCAAAATATGCTTTGATTCTAAATATTTGCAAAAAACAAAAGAACGTTTATTAAATGTTAAAGTTCTTACAGCCAGTGGTGAATCAGAAACGCGAAGTATGAACTGAAATCGTGAATTCAAAACTTTTATTAATCCTTTACGTCCCGAGAAAAATTCGACTTAACATCCCAAATGACTCATACTCGACGAGATACATACTATCTAAGGATATTCGTAACTTGAATGTATTTTTGGATCTCTGTAGCCAATAATTAAACTGCTGATTTTTATGCAAATTTATATTTTCATGAATACAATCAAAAGAATAGGACCTAGACAGAAATTTGTTATTTTTGTCATTTATTTTTGCTAATTAATAAAAAGTGGGTACCTACTACATTTTGGATATTTTATATATTTTGACATATCATGCTCATGCTATGTATCTTTGTATGGAGATATCTTCAAATTTGTTTAGATTACATGAAAATCCGCATTCTATTAATAACTAACATATATTAGCTACAAAAAGTATTTGTTCATTATTGTATTTATTAGAGCATTTACAAATTGACTAAATAATTACAGACAAGAATATTAAATTTCGTATCATCTGGTAATATTTTCATATAACTGCAACAATTTTACACATACTGTGAAAATGAAATTAACGCGAATAAACGCATTATTAGAAAATAAGAATGCGTGTAAATACCTTTTGTAGCCACTGTATTTTTGTTAGATTAATCCTGTTGTGTTCTTGGGATCATTATCGGTCCAACCATTTTTCGTTTTTGTATTGTTTTCTTTAAGTTTCTTTATTATTAAGAAACTTCTTAGGTTTGGAGAAAGATGAAAGAATCGTTTTTAATATGTATCATCTCCAGTTGTAAGTGTATGCAAAATTATTTCTTCGAAAATTAAACATTCTTTTATTCGTTAAAACGAAGATCGGGTTGGGATATAAATATTTCAGCACCGCAACTGAATTGCGTATAAAAGAATGTGTTTTGTACGTTAGAACCAAGAAGACTGAAATGAAATAGTGTTAAATTCAATTCGATATACATTATAGGACCACAAAGAGTTAGCAATTTTCATATCATGTAGTATATTTGAGTTATTTGTTCTTAATCGAAATAATTGCAAACTCTAATTGAGACTTAAAATTATTTCATTTAAACCATTAATGTTAAATCGAGCAGTTATTAATTGATTGAGCAATGAAAATCTGAGCGTTAAATTGATTTATTACATGACTTGAGAAGTATTAGTTCAGTTGATTGAATTTTTACCCCTATTCGGAATTAGGGAATTTGAATAAAACTTCTTGTGTAACAATTTGCTTCGCTGAAATACAGTTTTAAAAATAACAAAAGTGAATATTTCAGTTGCATTGTTTAAATATCGCGTATAAATTTAATGAATAGGTAATTTTATTATTTATAGACATTCATTTAAATTAATGATTTTATTTTATTTGTACTACAAAATTATAAATTACACTTCTATAAACGTCAGTTATACATGCACTATCAACGAAAAGATTGAAATCGCTATTACTACTATAGGATACAAGATTTAAAGAAAAATCAGTTCAAAACTTTATTAGCTTAGAATATTCTCCTAGAAAATAATTACTAATTGTAGCTGTTAGTGTACATGAATATAAGAATGCGAAATTTTACAAGTAAGTTTAATCATTACTTCTACGACTTCCATTCAATTTTTTCTTTTTTTTATTTTTTTTTTGTTTTTTTTTTGGATACCTACCTGCTCTAACGTAAAATTCTTAGCATACACAATACTACCACACCAATATCCACAAGATCTAAATGAAATTCATATAATTCTTTCTAACAATAAAAATCATATGACTGTATTAAATAAAAATTAAACCCTCAATATTAATTACTTAAACAAAATCCTTATTACAACAATTACCTACATCAACTAAACTATAATTGTTTAACTCGTTAAGAAATTTCAGTCAACTCTTTACCAAATGATACCTTATTTAATATTATAGTCGCAGAGAAACGAAATTATTTCTGAGATTCTAAGTCTATAATTATGAAACAAACTGCATAATCAAAACTGTATGTGTTTATTAAATGAAAAAATATCTGTTCTTTTTCTGATTTTTACACCTAGTCTGGGAAAAGCCATATAGGAACATTATACCATATTATCCAAACTAATAATGGTAATATTGAAAATCATTAAATTCTTCGGATCTTGTGCAATTGACATATGCCCATCCACCACATCCTATTCACTTACGTAATTTTCATTTATTGGTTTACATCATATTTATCTTAACAGTATACGTAAGAGTGATTTTCATCATTATTTTCTTTCTCCAGGTTCTCCAAGCTTTAGCTTTTGTGCCTGATAATCTTTGTTTTCTAATTATTACTGTCAACAGATTTAATGACAGTTTATGGGGGTTGAGAATTCAATCTTTTACGTGACGATCTTATCTCGTGTGGTTATGTTCCAGGACGTATGAACACAATCTGCTTACTACTAAATACAAAGGCAAAAATGATCGACAACAATTTTTTAAACATAATTTAAATAGATGGTATTAATATATTTCTTCGTGTGTGTAACTTATTTACGAATGACCAAAGTGCTATAATACACTTTGAAAGTTGCAAATAAAATCGGAACGCTTGAAAACCCAAGGAATTTAATATTTAGCCGCATTATGCGTGTTTTACAATAAATTTCTATTGATGGATATTTTGATATGGCGGAAAGTAACGGCCCAATGGCCGTCGGCTTTTTTTAATTAGTTATGGAATTATTGTAGCTTCCATATACATTTTTAGGTTTGTTTCAAACTTGGCCAACATATAATAGTTAACCATGATAGTTAAACTTTATCAAATTTTTTTGTATAACGCATAATATATTCGTACAAGACTTCTACGAGCGTTCAGATACTTTCGTGAGCCACTGTAAGCATATATTTATAGTTTTATAGAGTTTTCTCCTACATTTATATTATTTACCGGTACAATGATCTGTGGGATCTTACATAAATCTCACAAACATCGTATATTCATACAGATTTCGTTATATTTCATATCCACGGCTGCATTTAGACTTTCTACCAGTTAGTTCAATAGATCTTACAGAAAGATCTTCTGTACTCTGTTCGAATGTGTAAGCAACGGAAGGGAAACGCGCGTGTGTAAGCGAGAGAAACGGCAAAATAGAGACAGTGAAACTCAACGTACCGTTCAATCACATTCATCCTTGATATAGCGCGCCTATAGAGCGCAGAATATACGGTGTATTGTGCCTTAAGCTGTATTATACGGTATGTGTATGCAATCTGCATCCTCGCACACGCACCGCGTATTCGCGTTCACCGCTGATACTGACTATTAAGCGGCAAGACAAGCGCGAGGGTTGCCTCCTTTCGCCACCGCACCGGCGTGTATTTAGCGTATCGCGCGTGCGAGCAGAAGAGAGTCACGTTTCTGAAAACCGATTACGCGCTGCGTCAGAAAACACGCGCCTTTCGATGCCACAAACGTGATACCGTTTAGCGGTGGAACTGAAGACTACAGGGGAAGAACACAAATCAAATTTCCTACTTTTTACAGGAAAACAGTTTTAAAATTGAATTCGTAGTTAGTTAACGACGTAAAATTATCACAACGCAGAATTTTATTCCACAGAGCTATCAAAATGTGTATGTGGAATTCTAATTTGAGTAATTTGCCTTGTTATTGTCTATAACACTTTGGTCAAAACGTTGATTTCTTTACTAATTTTCCTTGTCTAATACATACAATGTATTCTTTCAACAGATACATTTGTTAATGAGTCTATATCTATCATAGTTCTATTTAACACACACACAAAGATGACATGAGAATCTTCAAAACGTTTTTATTTCTGAAGAGAATATGGTAAGGTGAGAGTTATTTGATTGAAAAGTACATTTCAACAAAACTAAGAAATTTGCCTTGTAACTCGATAAATTCGGTTATTAACCATTTTTAAGGGATCTACACTTGAAAACAGACTATTTCATTCGTTATATAAAGATGATATTTAAACAAACGTTACATAAAAATAATATGGTTCAACGGCCACAGTTCTCTTCGGATATATAACTTGTATTCATCAGAAGTTTAACTATTCTATACAATTAATCAAATTTATGAACCTAATCCAACTACAAATTAGTTTGTTAAATTAATGTTACAGTTATCAGTTATAATTATCACGATGTAAAATTTTAATTTGGCATAAAATATATTAAATTCTAAATTGATAAAATATATTGAATTCTAATACCCTTTTTTAATTCTCGGGTTCTATGTAACCTATAGTGATTCTAAACATTAGTACATATATTTATAACTAATATATATTATATATGTACAATGGCTAAAATATGAATTAAAAAATATTTTTGTACATATCCCAAAAATATATTTCCAACGAACCTTTATCAGATTTAATACATTTCATTTTCACGATATGAAACTTTTATGGTCATATGAAATTACTATCACATGAAATGTAATATAATTGAGCCTAATTAATTAATATGTAAATGCTATGATAAATACAGTGATGTGCAAATACATTTTGTAATAACTGCAGATACAGTAGTTTACAAAAATATATATTCGAAAACTCACCACAGAATTTTTTTTATGAATATATTATGCCATTATACAAAACTTTCTGAAATTTCATTAGCGATGTAACGAGACACGACTATTATAATAATAATAGTAAAATTTTTGAAACCAATACGAAAATGTACCTACAAGTTACAAGACATTGTTGCAAGCATATACTTAGTAAAAATTTAGTATACAACATAAACAGTGATCTGAAACATACGATTAGTGCTAAAGATAGTTTTATTACCTGTACTGTTTTGCTTATTTATAGTGAATAATAGTGAATAATTAACTGTTTGAATATTTTAATGATCTTTACGAAGTGTATGCTTTCCACAATTATGTTGTCACTTTTAATTCTCAGATATCCTTTAAACTTTATTAACATATTCACGATAGTCGTGTCTCGTTACAGTGTTAATGAAATTTCGGAATGTTTCGTAATGTATACGTGAATATATACGTAATTACATACGAATATATAGCGAATATATACGTAAAAAGTCTCCAATAATGATCAAATACTTTCGTAAACCACTGTATATTTCGTCGAACAGTGTGTATCATCTGCCTGTCTGAGTGCTCCCGTTTCTCTGTCTCTTTCATCGCGTCGTTCGTACAGTATTATGGTGTAATTAGGCGATAGACTACATGACTCGACGCATAAACTCCGTGAAGCGAACGAGTCTCGTACATCCGCGGTGAATGCCTCGCGTACAAGTGTTGGACACCCCGCGGTGACATTCGACGTGCACATTGTGAACGTGCCTTTCCCTCGAGTCAAGGGTTCGTTGTTCGCCAGGCTTTTCTAGCGGTGGTTCTCTCAGTTTTCGACGCTTAAAAACTGTTTTGTGCGTACATAGGTCTACCACGTTACGTAGACGACAGCGTGTATTGATTGTATATGAAGAGGTGATCGTACGATTTGAGGGTGAAAGAGATTCTACAACCCTTTATGGTCCATCTGTTTCGAACAATCGCATGCTCGGTTACTTAGAAGAGTTACTGCTGTTGGAAAATTAGGTTTTAGTTTAGTGTGGTACATGATAAATGAAAGTTTATAATGTACTTGTGAATGTGCGTAATGTAATAATGAAGAACATGATAAATATATAATATGGAATAATTTTAATGTATATCGCAGAAAATGAAAATATTAGGACCAATGATGTAAGATGTAAAAATGCTTTTTAAAAATAGCTGATAAGTTGTCGAAGTTTTGTTGAGTAAAATACATAATAGAAAATATCTTTTTAAATGTCAAATTTTCCTAATTTTAAATATTTCAAGAAAAAATTGAATTCAAACTAATAATGTCAATGAAAATGAAAGTGTTTCGATAAACATGACTATATTGGTAATAGACTGCTGATTTTTATATATTTATGCGAAATTCAAATTAAATTCAGATAATATACAAAAGAATATAGAATATTCAGAGTAGTTGTTGTAATTTTTAATATATTAGATATTATATATTAAGTTTGATTTCTTTAGCTGGTCCCGTAAAAATATCAATTTACGAAAAAGTTCGCACTCTAGTAATGAAGAAACGTTTTAAGAACGTATGTAAGTAGAGATTTTTCTCTTGGAAGACTAGAATTGCATTAAAGTAAATCGTTTTACACGCCTGGAGAGGCTTCCATAAGATCTATAATCGTTTAACGGCCAGTTAACTATACATATTATTAACGTGTCGTTAAGCAGCCGTGAATATCGTGTAAATGATATACATATGTGCATTAACATTGATCAATGGAGCGTCCAGCAATTTATTACATACATATATAAAAACTACCATTATGGAAATAAATTATCCTAAATTCATTAACCTTTTGTGCTTTCCTTGTCTCGCGTGATGAACGAGGTGTGCGCTGCGAAATCTGTGTTTTCAGCATATTTATAAAATAACGTAATATAAAAGTAACCATGAAAAATATATTTTAAAACCACCTTTTTTTCATTTGAATGTTATTTGTTTTCAACTATAATAATTTTTAGTTAATAACATAGAGTAAATTAATGTCAGTTGACATGGTAGTGAATAAAACGATATAAACAAGAATATTATTATGCAAGGAATTTAAAAAGAAAAGAAAATAGTTGAATGTATATTTTCGTACTCTAGTTCTTTTACCATATCAAAGTCCATAACAAATTCGTTGCTAACTTTTATTAAAAAATAGATATATTAATGTTGCATAGAATTGTTATTACAGGTAGTTTTTTTATATTGGGTATGTTATACGTATATTTCTGCATATTGTATATATGTATTCTTTAGAATTTTGCATCTACAAATTTTTTAAAATTTTTCTAAAAGCAATACTAGTAAGTATCCTAAAACTTTTAAATGCCCACATATATATGAAAGTACAATGATGTAAGAACAAAATATATTAGTACTATGTATTGCTTTCAAGAACAAATTTTAAAAATAACTTAATAAGGAGAAAAATAAAAGACAGACTAGATAACAATTAATCCTATGCAAGATATTTCGCCTAACGAACAATTTTTCAGCTGTTTGCCGCCAAGTACCTAACAAAAAACAATTTTGAACCAAAATTTATCAGTATCGAGTATATAATAAATAGTCTCAATATAAATGCATAACATAATATTTTAATTTTATTTAAAATTATTAATCAATAAAGGTTCCTATATAATACAAATTATCGAAAATAAGAATCTCTAAATTCCATCCATTGATGCAAATTCATCTCCCTTTCTCCAAGAAATTATTAATTAATGGCTGTGAACGAAATAGAATGGCGACGGAAGTCAGTGCGTACAGCAGCGCGAGCGAGCAGTTAATTCCTGCGGGTTTGCTCGTGTATTACGTTGTGGGGGTAGATTTAGAGTGCGTCGCCGTGTTGGTTTGCTGGTGGTGGTGGTGGGTGCTGGTGCCATTAACAGTGTTTCGTCGGAAATGTAAAGCATAATGCGCTGCTAGCTCGTGGATATGGAACCTATTACCACCCGCTTGTATAATGCGAACCTCTACCGTTATTTCGCGTTGTTACTCCGAGTTGAAGAAGTGGAAGATCTGTAAAATGTAGATCAAGTTATTGTCTTGCCTATTTATCATCTACAAGATTTATAAAAACGTCTTTCAATTTCTATTAAGAATTTGAAGGTTTACTGGAATCGCTTTCATTCTCAAGCTTTGTTTATTAGACCTGCCTTTTTTAGTTAAAATGTCTTATCTATCATTTGTCCATAATCTATAACGGATATGTATAATTTAGTAATCTATATACACTAAAAGTCACAGATTATAAAGTAATGTGGCGGCACTCGACCACGGAAATTTCCAACGGCTACGCGACACAAAGCGCTATATCTTCAAAGCGTAAGGCCGACAGGCCTAATGTACCATCGATATCCTTATGATTTTTTCGCCGAATATTCGGAAGAATGCATACGCGGCAACCGTCGCGGTCTTCTGATAAACGCGCGCGTAGTGGGGATATCGAGGGGCAACAAAGGAAAGAGCCTGTTTGGTTTTGAACCAAAAAGATTCATTCTGCCCCGAGCTACGAAGTGCGAAAGGTTAAGCGAAGCCAACACAATTAGAGAAACGGGTTATTGACTCTTGAGAGTTCAATGTTAATCGTTACTTGTTATTAATCGTTGTTAAACGTTAACCGTTGTTCATCGTTAATCGTGGTTAATCATTATTTGTTGTTATTTGTTAAGAGTTTAATAAACGTTATTGTTGAAAATCAAGAGTATTTCTTGTGGGCACCTTCACCGACGATCACCTCAGTAATAATGTAGTATCGTGGAAATTTAGATATAAATTTTTTCCCGATTACTTACAATTTATTAATAATGAATTGAATATACAGGTATTAATTGGACAGAAAACGATGTTTGTTTAACTGAAACTAAATGCGATACTCGTATCTATCTCAAATAACTTTACAGTTATTTGACAACTCTCGTCACAACGAATCTAACACACTCTCTCTCTCACTAGCAACTCTAAAAACTCTACAACACTGACAACTCGATCAACTCTAACGACTCTACTCTTCGATGTCTCGATCAACTCTAACTCTCGCAACACACCCACTTTTCGACTCGCATACTCTGACCTCTCGGTCACCCCTCCTTGAAACACGAAACCGTCCTTCTGTTCTAACGTTGTTTGTTGTTTTTCTCATATCTCTGTAAGAACTAGGTAACTTTAGTAACTTTAGGCGCTCTTAGATGTAACGAACCACAGAAGGACGACGTACACGGTTTTTTTTTATTTTCAAGCGATCTCTAATTCAAATTACTTTACGATATTACAATAATTTAACGATATAATAACAATAAATAATAATAAATATAGTATACAATTTTATATTTTATATATATATTTATAATATGGAAATTTATATTTTTGTCAAAATGGTTAAAGGAATATAAATAATCCAAATAGAACTTGTTTCGTGTATACTTCGTGTTGGATATTTTATATATTTTTCATGTTACGTACATTCTAAAAATTTTTTACATCTTTAAATCTTCTACAAATGTATAAACACGTAGTAATAAGATTAAAGACTTAATCTGATCAATTAAATGTATAAAAATAATATGAATAATAAAGGAAAAGATTACATACATCTGATAGAAATATTCAATTTAAGCTTCTTTTCACTATACTTTTTAAAATCTTGGGTCAAGTTTTTGATTAGTGACGTTTGGACTTAATGTAAATCGACAGAGAGTACATAGATGCTGATAGACTGTGCGCTGGAGTTTACTAAATCGACAGCTTGGCGTCTTGTAAACACAAACCAGCGCGATCTTGTTTGCGCTCAGTCGCGCATAATCCCAGGTAATCCTCTTGCACAATATGCGAGTGCGATGTACTTTTTCTCCCTTTCCGCCACACTTTTTCCTTCATTCTCTTCTTCCCCCTTTTCCATACTCTTCTCAATCTTGTTATAATCCTCTGTCTCACATTTAGTAGTATTTTTGTCTCTCGATGAAACGATAGTGGAAACGAAACGCAGAAACGAGTGAAACAATTTCTTTTTGTCTTCTTTCATTTCTTTTTAAATTTTTTATTAAAGAATAAAAACCTGCAATTATTTCTGAACAATGCGGTATCTACATTTTAGTAAATCCGGAGAACTTTTCTATATAATTTGTTAATACTAACTAAAGGTTTGAGAACAATTCCAGAAACGAGAAAGGAAATATTTAGCCTACCAGGTACATAAATGTTTTAGGTTGACTTAGGTGGAAAAAGCACGATCAAACAAAAAGACATCCGCTACTGTAATGGATTGGATTGTACGATAATGTAACACAACTTTTAAATTATAAATTAAAATAAAGTTAATCAAGCTTATAGGCGTATGTCATTTATTTTTTGAGAACTAAAAATTGATCATATATTCAAATAATGAAATTCAGAAATTTACGAGAAGTGAAGTTCATTAGAATGTCACTCAAACTTCCATATTAAATCTATTTTCCAGGAATCATAACAGCTATAACTCAAACTAAACAAGTTACAGTATAAGAATTAGTATCTTAGTTTAAATGATTTTATAATGGTTGTACGTAACCAGAACACTTAAAAATTTATATTTCTTAATTACTTAGTTTAAAAAGAAAAGTTCTCTTTAAGGTGTAGTGTTAAGATGTACTATCTTCCTTTCAAACAAAAATTAACTTTTTCCTAATAAAAATTTTTGTAGTAATTATTGTCCTTGATTCCTGATATTTTCTTTTTTTCGTCTCATTTAATATCAAAATAACAACAAAGGACAACAATTAACTTTATGATTAGATTGCGACTCTTTATGTATTTATGGAAAATTTGAATGTGCACAAATATACAGAACGTATACAATATACAAAAATGTATAAAATGTCCAAGGTAATGTATTTGTTATATATAATAAAATAAATCTCCATTTAGATCCATTATTTTAGTTATGTCCATAAAAACACGAAATTGTATAAATATCCGTAGTCTATTTATGATAATAAATGAAACCACTACAACAAAGGTAATCTTCGAACAATCATCGTTTTAGCTCGCAAGTGTATTCGCTATAAACAGAGTTCTGGTTGGTAAAAAGAAATGCACAGTGTCTCGTCGCTTGTCCCGGAACCAAACGCGTAATGCCGTGCTTTGTGAGCCGCGATGAGATAAAAACACGAGAGTAATGAACTAATTAGGACGTAATAAATCTTGAAATCGTTATTTTTTGCTATAGCTGTCGAAGCACGCAAGCGACAGAGGGAAGTCGAGTTTCAATGGAGTGAGAAGCTAGTGCAACGTGAAAAAATGAAACGCAACCACGGTTCATTATCGTCGGCGACTTTTATTCAGGACGATCGCGAGAATAAGGTGAATGAATGATTTAACGCTGGTTACCGTGAATAAGACTGTCATCGAAAAGGTGTTGATGTTTTAGAGGAAAAGAAGTTTTATGACAGAATAGTGTTAGATATTGATATTAAAATTCTGTTTGTAGTATAATTTTAGTATAGTTTTCAATAAATGTGACAAGCAGGTGTCTTAACTGTGGACCAAAAATAACAATTATTTTTGAAACTTTTACGAAAAATACTACAGATTTACCAAAAAATTAAATGATTAAAAAATATTAATTTTTAAGTGACCAAAAGATTATAAATGATCAAAATTTATTTGGTTACCGGTAGCGACTATCACTAGTAATTATTGAATGATAATTAAACAGCGCATAATAGATATATATCTAATGTAATTTTATATCGTGTGTGTGCCAAAAAATTTTAACACACACGCATAACAAACCTATAATATGTAATTTAATCAAACCTTCAATTCTTCAAATAACTTCATAGAACTTATAAATACATCGCACTCACAAATCTCATACAATGATTTCAGTCATCTCAGGCCTCTGTCTCCATTTTAACATCCTCTTTATTAATTATAATAAAAAAGCAGTGTACAATTTTTTGAAATTGATAATTAAACATATAATAACATTATACCGCCAGAAATCCGCAACATCGTCGAAGGGTGAGAATCACCCTGACTTCTTTGCGATTGATCAAGAACAGCGAAGTTACAGATGGAGTTCTCCTCTCACTGTATCCAGATCGATCCTCGTTTGTGCGCTAATTATCGCGTCACTGTCGCCACTCTCGACCCCTTCGCGTTTCCGGATGATACACCATTTCTGTTTTTTCGCTTTAATTCCGCCACTGGCTGACAGGTTCCAACAGACGATACATGTTACACGTGTTCTGTTCAGAAGCGACGCAAGGAGGGTAATTACAACACTCGACATGTCGTCACGTTCAAAATGAAGAAATACTTATGTGTACACACGTTTATATGCGGCTTATACGAATGTATCTGTGTATCTAAGCTTTTAAAAAGGGTTTTCACATGCGCAGAGGAACGCATTGTGCCCTTGAGTTCTCTCATAGGATGCCGATTCTTTTGCTCAACAAGTCGTGCCTTTTCTAGAGCCACGGTTGTTCCGCGATCGAGCCAATTAGAACGCAGGGACACCTTTTCAATGTTTGTTACACGCTATGTTACCGGAGGTAATTATGAGACGATTCTCCTGCCATTCGGATTAATGAACGTCTATTAATTAGGCGTGAGAGTGATGTTGATGAATGTAAATTATTATCATTTTAATTTGTTCAAGTAAGCACAAAGGAAATTTCAAACATACATTTAAGTTCATAACATAACTATTTACAAATATATAAATAAAATTGAAATTATTCATATATAGACTATGTATGTTTGTGCGTTTATAAGACATTGGAAACTCAAATGGTATAGAAAATAAGATAGTAAATAAAGTAAATGGCCTACAGTTTCTTTACATGGAGTAAAAGATGTACCTGAATATTTCGAGAGCGAAACATACCTTTTCCTATTAAGCATTTGAGATCCCAATGGAAGTTTATTTCTGTTTACATGAATATGTCGGGTTTGTCGGGTTGGCGCTGGTTCTTGGGACGCGTTGTATTTCTTCATAAGGACAAGCCATTCGTTTTCCTTCCCGATACATAATGTTAAAATTAAAGGTTTGTAAGTATGCCCACCACCTGTGAACCCTGTCATTTAGATTTACTTTATTGCTGGACGCCTTCAAAGAATTGCAATCCGTTACAACAAGGAACTCTCGTCCATGCAAATAGTGTCGGAAATGTTTAATAGCGTTAACTACTGCTAACGTCTCCAACTCATACGAATGGTATCTGCATTCAGCAGGGCTAGTTCTTTTACTATAATATTCCACTACTCTGTTTTTCCCTTCAACCTTCTGCATCAGAATAGCCCCGTATCCATCTAAACTGGCATCGGTATGTAATTCTATAGGATATTTAGGGTCAAATATCATCAGCACTGGTTCATCGGTGAGAATTGATATTACTTTTTGTCTTATCTTTTCGTGCCTATCCGTCCAGCTTATATTTTTATTACTGGAAGTAAGTGCATATAAAGGCTTCATTATTTGTGAAAATTTTGCAACGAATTTTCGGAAATAAGAAGGCAAACCAATAAACTGCCTGAGCTGCGTAACGGTCGTCGGAGCGGATAAAGCACTCAAGGCTTGTATTTTACCCGGGTTGGGGCGAACTTCACCGTTGCGAATAACAACCCAAATAGAGAACTGAAGTTTTTAGAAAATTTAGAGAAATTAAAAGAAAATCCAGCGTTCACAAGGGTGTTCAATACGATATCTAATCTTTCTAAAGCTTGGTCAATCGAATCAGCGGTAATTAGTACATCATCCAAATATACAACTACGTACGAATAAGGCCTTAAGAATTGCTCTCTGAAAGACGGACGGTGCATTTTTCAACCCAAACGGCATCGTTATGTATTCGTATTGCCGGTCTGGAGTAACAAACGCTGTATACTCCGTGGAATTTGGATGAATAGGAATTTGATGAAACCCGCTAGCCATATCCAAGCAAATAAAGTACTTAGCTTTCTGTAATCTCGCGATTTGATCCGCTATTAGAGGTAAAGGATACCGATCCGAAACCGTGTTTTTATTTAATTCTTTGTAATCCACGCATAGTCTCTCTGAGCCATCTTTCTTTTTAACAAGTAATATGGGGCTCGCGAAAGGAGAATTGCTGGGCCATGCAATTTTCGCCTCTATTAATTTGCTTATTCTTTCGCGTACGAGTCTTCGCTCTTCTTCACTAAGTCTATAGGGACTTCTTTGTACAGTGACGTTAGGATCTATTAATCGTATCTCTAATTGTCCCGTATTAACGCGAGCTCGTGGAAAACCCGTAATAAATGAGTCTTTGAATTTTTCAAGAACAGAAATCAACCAGCTTTTATCATTCCTTACAATATCAATGTCGACCTCATTAATATTGATCTCGTTTTCTTTGACTTTACTACACGCACTAATTATTTTTGCTCTATTAATAGCGATGCTGTTTTGAGTGACATTTACATCAAAACCCTGGCTCAAAATTTCACGACCAATCATTATATCATATTTTAAGCGACTATCAGCAAGGACATGAAAAATTATCTCCAATGTAAATCCATTAATACATACTAAAGACAAAATTTGCGAAGTACATTTAACACAGGTATCTCCTATTCCACGCATCATTACTGTATTAGTCTTTCTTTTACCGGAAAATTTCAATGCCACGGATTCTTTAATTAGCCCCTGAACACTCAGCCCCTGAGTCGAAGCAAAATGGATACGACTCACCCAGATGAATTAATTTACCAATGGAAGCTTCCGTTACACAGGAATCGACCCGTTTCTCGTTTTTGGAGTTACTGCCTCCTTTCGGTGTGCTGTCGTTATTTTTCCCTTTCCGCAACATTGGGCAACTGGGCGCAATATGACCCTCCTCTCAACACTTGAAACATGTCACCTTCGATGTTGCGGCTGATTGACTATCGTCCGGGTTTCATGTGTTCCTCTGTTTCCCAAATTTTATCCTTTTTTGACACTCCATCACTTTATGTCCGAGGTTACCACAGTAGTGGCACTTAATCCGGTAATCCGGCGGCTTATGACGTTTAGCTTCGGGACCCGCAGAAAAGTTGTCTGAAAAAGTCACCGGCCTCTTCTTTGCGTAAGAGAAAGCTCTCATTTCACTTAGAAATTGACCCTCAGTCTTAATATCACTTGTAAGTGCAACCCGTTCAAAACGCTGATCTTGCGAAGCCAATTGAAAAAGTACGGAAGCGTTGATCACCTCAGCCATAGTTAAATTTTCCCACCTCGCCTTCAAGAAGGAACGGAGTCGAATTCCAAAAGCTCCCATGGTTTCATCCTTCAGTGGTTTTTCATGAGCATCTTCATAAGCGCTGAGGTAGCTGTTTCTTTACCACCAAAACGCGCAGTATAAAGGTTTTAAAATTTTGTCCAAGTAATATCTCTTCCAACCAGTACTTGCGTAAGCCATTGTGCTGCTGAACCTTCTAGAGCACAACTTAAAGCAGAATATAACACACTGTCTTGAAGGGATTTTCTTTCATGATCAGATTTACAACTGCACACCATGCAGCTGGGTCAGAACCCGCGATTTCAGGGTTAAACGCGGAAGCGATAGATTCTTCGTTTCCGCACCCGGTTCTGACACAAGCGTCCGTATTAACTCACGCATGATTGTTATATGCTCTCGCATGGACAAAAACGGCTCTGATCCCACTTCTGATGTCGAGTTTGTGTTTCTTCATAAGGACAAGCAATTGTAGTTGTTCAAAGAGGTTTATATTTACAGTGATATGTACAGAAGTTGTTCAACAAGGTTTAACTGTGTAACGTAATAAGTCACTCTTAAATAAACAATGTTTTAGGTTCAAACGAATCCACGGTCAACGGGATAACTCTTTGTACAATTGGATATGTGTTAAACTCGAAATGACGTTTACTATGACGTACGGTATCTTTCAGACTGACCGACTGACGTTGTGTAAAACTCTCCAAGGTGATCATAGGAATAAAAGACTGACACGTTCACACTTGTCAATTGCATATTGATCAGGGTTATCAACAAAATTCCAGGCACTGTTACTAGATAGACTCGCGTAGAGCCGTTATTGCTCCCGCCTCGGGACTTGTTTGTTAATACAACGTGTGTCCCTCAACATTGGTACTTCTACTGTGAAATAAAACGTTCATCCCGTGACCGTGGCTACGTTCGGTGACCAGTTGTGTCACCTTAACCTCAAGCTCACTGTTATAATACTATAATGAACAGCTAAAACAAACAGTTTAGCCCAAAGTATTGGGAGTCTTCCCAAAATTTCAAAAGAAAGGCCCGTTATCTCTACATCTCCGACAAATATGTTTATGTATGTCGGAGATGAAGGGACACCGGAGCTTCCCCCCTGGAACCTCGGGAAAATCCGTACAATTGTAATTAAAGTTTACAGTGGTAATAATTAATTAAAATAATTTGTGATAATAAACTTGGGCTCAAGGCGACCATCCGTCGCCGAACGTAGCCACGGTCAACGGGACGGGCGCTTCGTCTAACAAAGGTGTGGAGTTATAGTATGACCCTCATTAAAAGAAATACCAATAGAGGTACTCGACAGTAAAACATTCCAACGGTTCCTTCGGATGTTGATGCACTTACACAGCCCAAGTTCAGTTAGCCTGAGGACCCGCTATAAAACCTGGGTTTTTTTGGTAATTAAGATTTTCAAACGGACAGGCAGGCTTTGTCCCAAATTGACCAATTGACAGCGACGTCAATTTCCCTTACTTTCGGAACGAGGGCTATACTCGACGAATCCGATGCTCTTATCCGATGTCCTTAGACACACCCCATCATAGTTTGCCTCTGTGGCATCACTGGGACGAAATTGCATTCTTTCTTGAGATCTCATCGACGAAGGGAGTAGCGCCTTCCGATCAGTGAGTAGTACACGTTTGAGTTAGAGCAAGTATATCTATCATCCCGTTGACCGTGGATTCGTTATCGAACCTAAGACCAACGTCACTAGTATCGCAAGTGCCCAACGACCGCTGTTGATTGTCGCGTCGGTAGTGTTCACTCTCGTGTTAGCAGACCGTACCCTTGTGATACCACAACGATGGCCAATTCCACTGAAGATTTATCAAACGCCCACTACCCTATTCCTGACGCTTCTCCAACATATAAATATGTAGATATAGATATATTTATATGTATGTATAAATATGTAGATATATAAGTGTATAAATTAAATATTATCACAATATTTTATTATTAAATCACAAAACTCGCAAAACTAATTAAAAATAATTAATTCAAAGGTGCGTTTTGCATAATAATTAACATCTCAAAGAATTCGACATCAAAATTGTAAGTGTATACAATAGATATATGTAAATACATCACAGTATATAAATATTTTCTGTCTTATACAAATAATTACAGGTTTTTATTAACGTTAGATATATCGAAATCTACAACAGCTGTTTAATTGTGGAATAGACACTTGTCGTAGAACACCGTGTTTTCGATTATTTTCAAGATAGTGAAACCACACTTGCGTGACTCGCAAATGAGAAGAATTTACACAGGTGTCAGTGATGCGAACACATTTTTGAAAGTAGCGCTGGTCTAATCTCAGAAGTCGTACACGGCACAGTTTTAAAAAGTCTTTACGCGTGTACAGAATTTATTACAGTTTTCGTTCTACATACTTATTTTTACGGTATTATAAATTTGCATTTATCATCTTTATATCAGTTATTAGAAATTAGTACAGTATTATTATCGTATTATTAATTAGGATATTATATTATTAGTTACATTGTTAATATAATATACAACTAATATTAGTTATCTACTATTATTCGACATTAGATATCTTTTTTATTTACTTAAACTTCGGACACTGGCCCATAAGCAATACTAAATATTAGTTGTTATTAACTATTAAATAAAATATTATATATTCATGATTAAAAATTAATTATCCTTAGTTAGATATTAATTATTATTATATCCATTTCAAAGTAAAGTAACAAATATAAATCCAATAATTTGAATAATTTTTCGAATTTCTTTCCAACTACATCGATAATTAAATAAATTCCTTAATAAATATTTTACACGAAAAGTTATGAAGTTTGTCGTGGAATTGAATGTGTTGTTGGTGATCAAAGTGAAGGTGATTTGAAATAAAAAATTTAATTGTTTCAGTGACCGGAAGTGCCTAAAGGCCCGAAGATTCTGCCTTCGCAGCAGCTGGGCGCTGCGGTCGCTCCATGGCCGGGCGCCACCGGCCTCCTAGCCTCTGTCACCGCTGACGATATGGCACACAAAGGTAAATTTCTCCGGTTTCTTTTTTATATTGTATTATATTATATTATATTATGTTATATTATATTTATATTATATTTTTATATTTTTATTAATTTTTGTTATTATGCACACAATAATACGTAGAAGCATAATATTACATATAAACAATAATAAAAATTAATGTATCTCTTATTCCAATATATGGCGAATGACCTTTAGACAGCACTATCGCTTTAAGCCTTAATGACACTCAATTTGTTAAATTTTGTATTACTGTACCAGAAATTTAACTTTTCTTTCGCTATTCTGAAAGAACATTATTTAAATATTTTTTTTCGAAAAAATATGGTGATTTTGAATCTTTCTTCTTAGATAATTCCGTAAATTTATTTTTAACGTTTAATGCACGTTTAATACTTTATTATTGAGACAGAAAGATATTTTTTTGGAAATTTAAATTTTAATTATATCGTGAGAACATTTATAATAATGAATGTTTTATAAATTCTCTAATCATCGTAAATAGTGTATTTTATATTTTATGCGTAATGTTATAAAACTTAGTTATTAACAATATGTTATTATTGTTGAGAATTGTGGATCTTAATAGCCGAAATAATGTTATAGGGTCACTAAATTTACACTTGGAATTCATATTAGAATAATTATATATTTATTTGATGGAAGATTTTTAAGATATTCATCGATACACCCTTGCACGCGCCTCAACACTTTCTTCCATACCCGACTGTTAACCGACTGAACAGTTTACATTCATCTGTCTTCGAGGCGCCGCGCACACACATACCTCCACACACTGATATTCACATAGAAGTATTACTATTACGCATCTAACCTAGCCTAGTACATAAAATTATACATATCTCAATAATTATTATTTAACATAATATATTAATAATAAATTAAAATTTATAAATTTTTACTAACTATAATAATTCCTAGATTTCTATCGCAAGGAAGAAAATGTACCTATGCAAAATATATCTTCTCTAAATATGATTTTTTGAACGATGATTTTTTAAATAATTTATTTGATAATCGAAAAGGTAATAATCATCTTAATAGTAGTAGAGAAATTAATTTCACTGATTATATAGACAAAAGTTTTATTCCGACAAATATCGAATAACAGAAAACAAAGAAAGAAAATATATATCTTCGTTGAAGGAATTTAATTCACGTTTATTAAATTCTTCTCTCCTTTATGCACCTATGTCTTTTACTCGTTCATGCCTTAAAAGGTTATTAAAGAGACGATTATAACAAAAATATTTGCAATCGGGTTCACTGCTAATTTTATAAAAATAATTTATTCATTCGAGATAAATACTGTTTACATTTTCAATTAAAAGATAAATATACATATATGTATACAGACTACTAATATACTAGAGTGCAAATGTAAATAATAATGTTTATAAATAGGGTACAATATTGAATTTTCAACAAAATATTTTCTTATAGCATACTTTAACACGAAAGATCAAGTATCATGTATGGTGGTCTCTACAATTTTTTATTGAATAATTATTCAATTATTTATGCGGGTACATAATGAATTTATATGATTCAATTATTTATGGGTTTATAATGAGTTTAAATGGATTTAATCAGTACTAATTCCAAACTATGGTGACCATAAAAAGTATCCGTACAGTAGCCAATTTACAACATTCTAACAACCAAAAGATAGTACATAATCTTAGAAATCTCCGAAATGAATTTCACAAAAAACACATTACTATTCGCAAAATAATACACATATATATATATATATATATATATATATATATATATATATATATATATATATATATATATATATATATATATATATATATATATATATATATATATATATATATATATATATATATATGTCGGAGATGAGAGGACACCGGAGCCTTCCCTTTGAAACTTCAGGAAAATCCGCAAAATTGTAATTAAAGTTTACAGCTGTAATTAAACAATTTGCCGTCATTCTACCCAATTGTACTTGTTTGCGATTTGTGATAATAAACTTGGGCTCAAGGCGACCGTCAGTCGCCGAACGTAGCCGCGGTCAACGGGACGGACGCTTCGTCTAACAAAGGTATGGAGTGATAGTATGAACCTCATTAAAAGAAATACCTATAGAGATACTTGACAGTAAAACATTCCAACGGTTCCTTCGGATGTTGATGCACTTACACAGCACAAGTTCATTCAGCCTGAGGACCCGCTATGAAACCTAGGTTTTTGGTAATTAAGGTTCTTCAAACGGGCAGGCAGTCTTTGTCCCAAATTGACCAATTGACAGCGACGTCAATTTCCCTTACTTTCGGAACGAGGGCTATACTCGACGAATCCGATGATCTCGTGTCCTTAGACACACCCCACCATAGTTTTCCTCTGTGGCATCATTGGGACGAAAAGTCATTCTTTCTTGAGATCTCATCGACGAAGAGAGTAGCGCCTTACGATCTGTGAGTATTACACGTTTGAGTTCGATTGTGTGAGCAAGTATATCTATCATCCCGTTGACCGTGGATTCGTTATCGAGCCTAAGATCAACGTCACTAGTATCGCAAGTGCCCAACCACTGTGGTTGATTGTCGAATCGGTAGTATCCATACTCGTATTAACAGACCGTACCTTCGTTATAACACAACGATGACCAATTCCAATGAAGATTTATCAAACGCCCACTACCCTATTCCTGACGCTTCTCCAACATATATATAATATACACACGTATAATATTTATTCGTACAAGATTAAGTTCATGATAACAAAAAAGAGATAAGTTTTAGTACACAAATATAACAAAAATTGACTTATTAACTATGAAGATATTATTGAAATTTGTTACTGTACGAATACTTTCAAAATACGCTATAATTGTCAACTAAAAATATGCTAATCTCAAACACAAAACAATATGTATTTCACATTAACGTAGAACCAATTATCCTGAGACGAAGATCCACCTGTACGCGTGCTCTTTCACGCCAAATTTCCTGCTATACGACACTATAGTACCACCCCAACGTATAATAACCACATACAAGGCATTTAAAGCGAAAACTCGCGAAACTCGCGGCACAGTGAACCCCGGCAAATTATACCAGCCTTACAGAACAAGAAGGAGAGGATGGTCCAGGAAACTAGGAACTGGGAAATAGCCGTGAGGCCGAATCGAAACGTCCGAGAATCAAGAGGGAGACGTTCGGTTGATGGCTAAGGCGTTTAACCCCATTAGTCCTGAATGGAAGTTCACCGTGGTCTCTCTTTCTCCTTGTCTTTCCAAGTTTCCTCCGCTTCCTCCCGTTTGCTCGAGCTCTCTTAACACGGAAGGGGGTCCAAAGAGGATGAACAGACGACGTCTCAAGGCTTTCTAAAGCCGACACCGAGGCTCCTGCCCTGAAACTGGCTGCTCACTTCACGTATTGATTTCCATTCTCTTACGCTTTACAACGTTCACCCTTTTCCGCGAATTCATCCCCTTCCATCCGTCAAATGAAAATCGACACTTTAAAATGATCGTATAGAGCGTTTGTTATTGTGAATTATCTGTGATCAATCTATTACGTGGTGAAGAAAAGCGTGACGTGAGAACACGTTTTTCGTAAAACAATTAATCTTGCAAAAGTAACGCTTTTCCTACTTGCTCAAGAAGTTCACTAAGGTGAGAAGGTATAGCAATAACATAGTCAGTCGCAAAAGTCTATATACATCTCTTAAATACTGCAATATAAAAATAACATTTATGTGAAATATATAATATTACGTACATAAAAATTATATATACAGCATAATAATTTTTTTATATAAATAATAAATAACATATTTTAGGTGAAACACACATGTACCTTTGCTCAGTCTAGGTTCTTTAGGCGCCTTCATAAAAATGTAAATTTGTATAAGCATCCGCAGTCTGCTAATAAATAAAATAATTTTTTCTTCAACTCCTACAATTCTAATATAATAAGTCAGCTAGTACCAATCTTTTTACGGTATCCTTTTTGCGGCAGGAGTCTCAAAGTGACGTGTTAAATGGTCGATAGGAATTAAATCATCGAAGAATCTACAAGTGAGCGAGCGGGAATCTGCACGGTGCTCGAAAATCCACGAGTTATCTGACCGAGTGCGGCTCAGTGGGGTGTGTAGCGTTAAGTTGGCGTTAGCTCATCGAATCGCTTCGATGGGAACGACGTCGGCCGCGATCCCACCAGACGAGGGTTTTGATCGATCGTACGTACAAATCGTGTTTCCGGTTTCTCCTCGTCACGGGAACAAATCGAGTTTCCTCTTTTTTCCTATTTTCTTTCTATCCTTTTTTTTATTTCGTTTCGTCTTTTTTTCGTTGGCGATTGTTGTTTACGCGATTCGATAGCATTTTTTCCAAATTTAAAACTTGTTTTGCTTAATTCATGTTTAACAATTGCGTATCGTGGATTTTTAACTTTCGGTATTATTGGAGCATTGTATTAATCCTTGTAATAATTTCGGTTATATTTACAAATTATTATTAATTATTATATGTTATATATAATATTAACTTATAATAAAGTTTAATTTTTTTATTATAAGTTAAAATAATATTAGTATTTATTCATGGACTAGTGCAGAATTGCAATATAGTAATTTGTCTATTTTAAATATGGCTTTGAAATATGCAACACAATTCATAAGAAATATGATATACTATATGTATTGCATAAAGGACACAGTCGACTAAATTCACATCCTAAATTTTTATCTATAACTTAAATTTCTTTTCAAATATTAAAAAGCAGTGATGATGTATCAGTGTAACTGAATTTTTAAATAAAAATCTAATAGCAATTTTATTAACTTTCATTCGCTGTTATTTCTTACTATTAGAAATTCTTCGTTTTTCAATCGAAAGAAAGAAACAAAATGATACAACATGCTACACGAAATCATATAATAGAAAGTGTCAATTTCAGTTGTAAAATGTATCTCCACAGTAACTACATCTACCTATTATGTTTGCATCTTGGAAACACTTTGTTTAGTTAATTAGTTTAATACACAAGTTTAGTTAATTTAATGAAATATACAATAATCACCTATAAACGCTTGTAAGATGCACTAGTAATAAATACCTGTAATACAATTTATAAATGCACTAAATAATATTAATTAGTGATTTATTGTGCCGAGTAGTCTGAAAAAGCTTATTATTACGACTAAATAGTCAATTCTTTTGTAACTCAGCTGTCAAATGAGATAGTTGTAACGAATAAGGTGTTCGCGGGGAAATGCTATCGGATTTAATCAAGTTTTTAGGATCATACAAGTATAGGTAGCCCGCGTGAAGGAACTCTGAGAGTAACGACGAGGACTTGGTTCTAATTTCTGGGTGAGAGTTTCGAAAGTTTGACAAGTCCTCGTGTAGTTCACGAAACCGAGACTCCATAAATTCTGTCATTAATTTGCTAATGGTTCACAATGTTAGCAGCTCTGCTAACAAGCTCCTAATTTTACGTCAACTTTACACATTCTTCACTTCCATGAATGAAAAGGATAAAATGAAATACCACAAGATTGTACAGTAAAGTAGGTATGAAATTATGAAATTCATGCAAAGACATTTGAAAATATATTTTATGAGATTGTTTTTATCATAAATTCTTTAGAAGGTTTTTCAATTTCCATTCCTTCTTTTTTTGTGACATAGATTCTTTTTGTAGAGTTTGATACTATTTTCCAATACCAAGCCATAGAATTTTTGTTCTGGGTTTCATTTATGTGTATTTTATTGTTCGAAGAATGGCAATTGTTCACCTAGTGAACAATATGGACAAACTTTCTGTGTCTTGTAAAATTATAAACTTGTAAAGTTGCTTTCTTTGTTATTCTGACTTTAAAAATATTACATTATACAAAAAATACCTTTACACAAGTTTAACTTAAAAGTACATATGTGTTTCATTTTTGAAATATTAATGCAAAAAATACCTCATAGATTTTTAAATATAAAAGTTTAGTTTTTAGCTAGTTTGTTTGAATAATGTGCCAAATACAGTCTAACTATTGGTCATTGGATGGATTAGTGTTTATTATAAAAATTATTATGATTGAATCCCGCTCTTGCTATAAAATATTCCATTAAAGATGTGTTAAAGAATATGACTTGTTTACAATAATACACAGATATAATACTTAATTTAAAAATCTGAAATATCTCACGATTTGGTTGACATTGCACTTTTATGCTTTGTTAGACAGGATATTTCGAAGAATCGATCTATTACAGAAAGCAACAGAAGTTTTGTATTTAAAATGTACATTTGTTCAATTTCGTACAAACAAAATACTTGTATCCTTTACGCGAATTGTATATTTCTTATTATGGACCGACCCTTTGAAACATTCTGCGTAATAAAACATTACGGTACAATGTCAAAAAAAATCAATAATTCGTGAGATATTTCAGATTTTTATATGAAATATCTCACTTTTCAATTAAAAATTATATTATACGTTAATACGTCTTGCCGTAGAATATTCCGAAGAATCAATATGTGTTAACAAATATATATAATTCTACTTGAAAAAAAAAACAAACCTTGTCTTTCATGCGTCCTTTACGCGTTCTCCTACAAAAGAGCTAATTATGTCAATTCATGTCCCTTGAAATCATTCAATTTCTATTTCAAACATTTTTCAATAACATCATTACATTAATTATAAAAAATACATATTTTAATTATAAAATATATCATGCATGGTGCACATATAATACAGTTTTAGAAAATATCACGCATTAACGGGCTAACATAGGACAAATTTAACATAATATATATAGTCAAATCGTTTTTGTTCACGCGTACCAGCGACGAAGCGGAATCGGACAGAATAAAAGACTTACTATCCTTCAGAATTCAGAAACGATCAATGCCTCGACTCACTCTCCTTTTCGCCTCCATCGCTCGTTTGTCGGTTAAGATATAAGAGAGAAAGAGGAGGAAACAGGAAACATAACGATTTCTTCATATTCTTATTTCGCGTGTTCTATCTTTCTTCTCCTTTAACTGCCACTATGCATCGTGATCCTTTACGAGGATCGGCAGGGGTGCCACGGAAGAATGATTTGTCGACATCGTGACGCATTGACAGGCGTTTGCCCGAATGCGTAACTCCGAATCCGTAGATCGAACGATTCTTTAACCCTTTCATTCCTAACGCTAACTATGGTCATGCCATGCGTGATCCTGTGAATACGAATGTCGACTATAGTAGACATCCATCTAATGAATCATGGATACTGTTACCAATTCGTATACTCGCGGTACGTGTGCCGTAGAGAAAGGGTTAAGGTTCCTGGATTGTCAATCGCGCAGCAAGCGCGTGAAATGGGTTCCGCTCAGGAATAATAGCGTATACAGCAACTCGCATTATTATTCGAAGTTATATATTAGCATAAATGAAGTAATGATACTTAAAAATGTGGATAATTTGATTTTTCACATGCTTCAATTTTTGTAAATTACAATATATTTTCAAAGTCGTACACTTAAAGCGATATTTAATATAAATTTTATTACTCCAATTTGATGAGATTATTATTCGAATATCATATTATTTAAAATGAAATGACAATTACTTAATAATTGTACTTAAAACTTAATAATTTTCTAATGATTTTCCGTAACTTGTACATTATATTAGGTTGTCAGAAATGTTTCTTTCGTTTTATCAGAAAATAATAGACGCGCAACGTTTTTTGTTTTATACTATTTTGTCGAATTACGTACGATCTATTTTGTTCTGTTGAGATAAACACCGCGACATTTCACAGACTTGGTGTCACGTTTGTATGAAGGTGCACTGTTGTAAAAAAACACCCTTGCGAAAGAAAGACACTATTCGGACAACCTAATACGTGCTTACCTAAAGCCACCGTAAACGTTTCCATCTTAGAATGTGTCAATTTTACGCACATTCAATATGATTTCTCGATAAAGTGAAGAAAAATGGTTAAAAGATTTTTGATGGAAATCGTTAATAATTCTCGTAACGTAATCGTAATGTCGAAGTATTGCTGGGAAGCAGCTGAAAACGAGGCGAACGTTTCCTCTGCAGTGAGAGTTCCCTTTGCACCGAAGCGTCGACGTACAAAAGGAGCCCCGCTTCTTCTTCGTCTCGACTAAGAAACGAGAGCAGTAACTGTTCCCTGTGCAAACACGCTACTACCATCGTTCCACGAACGACTCTTCTAACTGTTAAACGAAGTAAAAGAAAGAAAAAAAAGAAGGAACGAAAACAGAGACAAAGAAGTATCAGAAGAAGTAGCAGAACAAGACAAAGTAGCAGAAAGAGCGGAGCAAAGGAAGCTATCCTACCCTGTAAAGGTCCCTGGAAAAAGAAGTGAGCTTTGAACGCGGAATTCCACATAGCTACCGCACCCCTTTCTCCTTAAGAAGGAAGAAAAGAAAAAGGGTGTCGGTATTTTTATGTGGGGGCAGTTACGAATTAATTGAATGACACAAGGAGAGGTTGCCACCCCTCGAGGACGCTGCAAGAAATATGGCTGAGGTATCAAAGAAGCCCTCTATCTGTTTTACACGACTGCCTGGCATTTTAAACAGCCAGCCTTCTGCTCGTCGATTCGTACTCTCTTTTCATCTTTTCCTTTTCCTTCTGTTTATCTTGGTGTATTGAGACTTACGTGCATTGTTCAATGTTTAATAGAATATTTAATTTTCGTATTGAAGTAAATATAAACAGACTCGTTCTTGGTAAACAGATTCTTTTACACGGTAGTTAATGTTATTAGAAAAATAAGAAAATTCAAAGGAATTTTTGAAAACTTAGTGACTAAATATTAAATGATTCTCATTACCCATTAAATTCAATATCGAAGACATGATAGGTTGAAGTAAATGTTGAAGTAAATAGAAAAAATAGCATTCGTTTAATAATTAATAGCTTGATACTTTTGAACGTCATTTAATATCAGTTTCGAAAGAAATTTACAGGAAATTGTTCAAAAAGTAGTTAAACGTTAAATGGTATCTACTTATTTCGCACTAATTCCAAGAAACGAGATACAATTTAAGATACATACATATAAGATCGTTGTTTCATCAATTATTTTATGTTAAAAATGCAGGTTATGCATATATTATGATATGCCATTAGTCTTCAATGTAATAATGAAAGAATGAGGAAATAATGCGTTAATGTAGGTATATAATATATTTTACTGTTTATTATGTTACTAATAACGAGCTAAATAATTTCTTTTTAAATGTAGATCGCTTAAAAATTGTTCATAACCAAATTTGTCAAATTACGAGGCAAATTACCTATTTAGTTTGTAGTTTGACTTAAATAGCCATTATCCTTGTCTAATTTCAATTTTTCTCGTGCAAATTTCAGAATGATTAAATATCGATCAACGTTTCCCTTAAAAATCTTAAAAATTAATTCTCTCCTCACTGATCATCTCATTTATTCCAAAAACCCATTCCAGGATCCGTTGAAGACAACACCAAAGCATTCGTCAGATATTATTTAGTTGAGTAACTTACTTATTATTATTCTTAATGTAATTCCTAATGATATCCAATTCCTAGCCAGATAAATTTTTATCCAATTGCATATTTATTCGTTCGTTGTATTCTCATACGTTTTACCTATTACATAGATAAAATTTTATTAATAAAATAACAAAATTTGACGGATACTTTCCAATATATAGTCTTTACTTTAAATTTGCCTGATAGCACCAATTAAGTATTAATCGTCATATTCGTAAAATGACAAAGAATAGTTCTTCTACCAATGAACCATCTACGTCTAAAAACTCATCCATCCATGGAAGCCAACACCGAAACGGAAGACGCCTGCCGGTGGCAGAAGATAGTCGGACATAGAACTGTACGTCTTGCATCAGATGTATTCGACTGTAAAATTCCCTCTTCAAACAGAAACGGGTGGCTGGCACATTTCGGCGGCTGCCTTGGTCCAGGCTGAAAAAGATGGGAGGCCAGGGGTGACCCGAAGGAATTTCTGGTCCAACACAGACAGCAAGAGAGTACAACTCGAGAAAATTCACCGCTGTACCCAGTACACGTACGAAATAGCTCGATAGATAGATAGCCGTAAAATCTATGGCTCTGCTTTCTTGTGCTGGCTTCGAGAACAGGCAAAACGGGACCTTGTACTTACTAGAATGTTTTGGTGGAATCACGCTGTATTCTAAAGCCTGTGGAATCTCTACTGCAGCCGCAATAGCGGAAACGAGTATGCGACGCACAGCCATTCTTCGATACTTTGGAATATAGCAATATGGAATAGAACGCGAGCTGTTACGAGGAAGTGGTTGGTTGATGCTGATTTGAGGGCAACTCGTGCGTGCAAAATGCAGTTGTATGAAATTATCATACCATGTATAGTACATATTAGAGTGGAAAAGATGTTTGAATTATCTTACATGTACAAGTGCAATGTTATGAATTGGTATTGTAAGTATATCTTATACGAGTCTTTTCAACATGTTGTTAGCACTTGACCTGTCAGCAGCACTACTTTCAGCAGCACTATTATCAATAGTTGAACAAATTAAACACAGCAATCGAAGAAAAATGCTCGGCTTTGTTTTACGGCACCCGATTATCGCAACCATACCATATCGCAACCATATAGCCAATGCTCAGCTACACGTAGCCACGAGGACGTAACAAAAATTACAGTAGCTTGGATGAAATATTACGACGCGTCTACCACACTTCATTCTAATTCGATCATTGTAAATTTTTCTCAATGGTAAAGGATTTAGTAATGTTGACGAAATGAAACGTGCTGTTGATACCTCTTTTGCCTCTAAATCTATCAATTTTTATCGAGAAGGTATTTTTAAAGTTATTGACAGATGACAGCAAGTTGTAAACAATAATGGCAACTACATTATTAATTAAACCAAATAGTGTATTTTACGAATACAGTACTTTATCGACGAAACTCCAATATTCCTATTAATTTTGCATCAACTCAAAATATTCATGCAAAGTTTCTATAAGTATTCGAGTACTTTCGTGAGTAATTGTATATGTAATCACTAGGCTGTGGGTGTTTATGTAGATTCATATTTTCACAAATACAACTAAAAAAATGGAACCTAAACAATGATCTGTTTCATCCAATACTAAATATCATAACAACTATTATACTTTATGTAAATTCGACCAATCGCGGGGAGACGTACTCGCGAGGAGAGTCGTCAACGGGGGTCGTAAATCCCCGTTACGATTATAACAATCGACACCACGAATTGATCGATCCCCTGATTTCCGGTGGGATAATAAGGGGTGATTGATTTGGTATAACACTGGGATTCACAGTATTATAAAGTATATATTTCCAAGCACTTAGTTACAAAAGGATTTGCGTGAAGTATGCGACTCTCGCGCTATGTGTAGATTGCCGCGTTAGGCGTTAGTTGGAAGACCGTCGCGTTAGGCGTTAGGTGGTAGACTGTCGCGTTAGGCGTTAGGTGATAGACTGTCGCGTTAGGCGTTAGTGTGGAGACCGTTTCGTTAGGCGTTAACTGGTAGACTGTTTGTCGCTCTTTTGTTTAATACGGAAGAAAGCTCGGTGTGGGTGTGCCCCTGTGCCTAAAGAACGCGGATTCGTTGGTCCCACTTTCGTTAGGAAAAGTGAGGGTAACGAACCGCGGTGTCGATTGGTCATGCTGCACTACTGCTCGAAGGGATGAGTAGGGAGTCTTCTACCATCGTGGTGCGTAAATGACGGTGTGTATGAGAAAACCTAGCCTGTTTTATTACAGGGCTATTCGGGTTTTCCTAATGGGTGCATACCCGCTTTCTCCGTGTTTTAAAGGCGACTAATAAACCCAAGGACACCTATAAAACCGACTGTGTTTCGAGCATATTTTTAGGTTTTAGCAATTCTTCAAGACAATCGGATTGAAGACATATGGCTAAACAATGCAGGGAAGTGAAAGTTATGGTGGGTCCTTAGGTTTATTGAGGGTCGAAGTGCCGTTACGCAGGTCGGTTGTTGTCCGGTCGCGCGGGCTGGCGTGCAGATGTTTTAGGCGTCGTAACATCCTCCCCCCGTTGAGAGGGCACCGATCAAATTTTCATTAAAGGTGGAGTTAATTGAAGCAGCCGCCCGACTCCTTGTTGATTGCTGATTGTCCTTATTCTGCTTGATCGGGTTGGCTCGATGATAGGACGAGCTGTGTGGGACGTCGTTCCAAGATGCTCGCTGCCGTATGACTTGTGGTAGGCTGGATGAGGCCGTGGTCGCCAGGATGACTTCGAAGATACGGTCGAGAGTCCGGTGCGTTGAGGATATGTTGTCTTCCTTGCGTTCTGGATCGCCGTGGTCATCTGCATTGCCTGGCGATTTTCTATTGCGGTTCGCGAACCAGGAAGTGTCGTGAAACAGCTCGGCCCATGAAGTATCGTGAGACACCTCGTCCCAGGAGGTGTCGTTGTACAACTCGCCGATTTCACAAAGGCACGTGAAATTCATGTGTGGTGGCACAATGAAGACGTGAAGGAGGTCTACGGTGGATTGGGGGACAGGGCTCCCCCCGCTGACCCATTCGTATCGCGCCTTCTTGATGATGCTTGGTGGTTGGACCGGTGTGGTCCAGTTTTCTGCGAAAGACAGAATTAGGGACATCTTACCTTCCGTTTGGTTAGGTTTGGATCTGGAGTGGGAAGGTTTTGCATCTCGGTCCAAGATGCTCGGCTCCGTATGAGTCGTTGCCGTCCGTAGGTGCCGTAGCTGCCAGGGAAAATGGATGGTCAGGCCTAAGGGTTGTTGCGTTGAGAGCAAGTGGTCCACCTTGTAGGCTGCACTGACATCGACGAGTATGGTGTTTTGTTTCAGCCCATTCGTCGGTGTGCTCCATTTCGGCGATAATGTAGTAGGAGACGGCATGTCGGCTGGTAAGGTTTCATCCGTCTGTTGATCCAGAGACTCTTGAGCGGCTGTCTGATTCAAGGCGTCTGATGGCGTGTAATCAGATTGTTGCGATGCTGATGATGTGAGCGAGGTTGTCGTTGGGTCTCGGGTGGGTGACACGTTGTGAGTGTCACGCGATGAGGTCCGCATGTCATGCGACAAGATCGGCGTCCGAGTCGATGCGATATTCTCCGTCGGCTCGGGTTTCACGCATGAATCGCGTGTTTTTGTTGTCGACGGGGTTGGTGCTGATATTTGTTCAAAGAGACCGAGGAACCGCATGTCAAGCTCCCGATGCTCTTGCAATAACGAAGTTAAAACCTCAGCTTCCCCCTCATCTAACCCAGCTAGCTCTTCTTGAACCGCGAGTATCCTCCTCCAAATTTCATCGAACGAGCTGCGGCAAGATATTAGGAAGATTCTGTTTGCCTTCCCAGACGCTTCGTATTCATCGAGTTCGCGCCTTATGGTTGCAAGTCGACGGACTCGGACGTCTCGTCTCCGCCGTAACGTGTTGATTGGTTCAGCTTGGGCCATATTTGATTTTGATAACAGGAACGATCTTCCTTGATCAAATGGACGTTGATCTGGGATTCGGATGATGATCGTTACGATGCGGCGTGGGCTCGTGTAGAGGCTGCGCGACGGAGGTGCTTCTCTCCGATGGCGGTTCCCTTGCTCAGTTGACTAAGTGGTTGGAACTTGGATCTCACGCGACACTGTATAGTCACTGGTCAGTGCACTTTTTGGTGGCACGAGATCCGGCTCGAAGGACCATGTAAATTCGACCAATCGCGGGGAGACGTACTCGCGAGGAGAGTCGTCAACGGGGGTCGTAAATCCCCGTTACGATTATAACAATCGACACCACGAATTGATCGATCCCCTGATTTCCGGTGGGATAATAAGGGGTGATTGATTTGGTATAACACTGGGATTCACAGTATTATAAAGTATATATTTCCAAGCACTTAGTTACAAAAGGATTTGCGTGAAGTATGCGACTCTCGCGCTATGTGTAGATTGCCGCGTTAGGCGTTAGTTGGAAGACCGTCGCGTTAGGCGTTAGGTGGTAGACTGTCGCGTTAGGCGTTAGGTGATAGACTGTCGCGTTAGGCGTTAGTGTGGAGACCGTTTCGTTAGGCGTTAACTGGTAGACTGTTTGTCGCTCTTTTGTTTAATACGGAAGAAAGCTCGGTGTGGGTGTGCCCCTGTGCCTAAAGAACGCGGATTCGTTGGTCCCACTTTCGTTAGGAAAAGTGAGGGTAACGAACCGCGGTGTCGATTGGTCATGCTGCACTACTGCTCGAAGGGATGAGTAGAGAGTCTTCTACCATCGTGGTGCGTAAATGACGGTGTGTATGAGAAAACCTAGCCTGTTTTATTACAGGGCTATTCGGGTTTTCCTAATGGGTGCATACCCGCTTTCTCCGTGTTTTAAAGGCGACTAATAAACCCAAGGACACCTATAAAACCGACTGTGTTTCGAGCATATTTTTAGGTTTTAGCAATTCTTCAAGACAATCGGATTGAAGACATATGGCTAAACAATGCAGGGAAGTGAAAGTTATGGTGGGTCCTTAGGTTTATTGAGGGTCGAAGTGCCGTTACGCAGGTCGGTTGTTGTCCGGTCGCGCGGGCTGGCGTGCAGATGTTTTAGGCGTCGTAACACTTTAAATATTTTATATATATTTACATTCTGTGCATTCTTGCATTTTCAAACTTCTTTCCATACATGCTCAAACATCTTAAGCCTGGTAACCACGTTTATATCTCAATAAAAATATATATTAATATAGCAAACAACAATTGTATGTTTTTGGTAGTTGCAAAGACAAAAGTTTGATGTGAATTATTTTGTCTCATTTTGTAGCTCTAGTACCAAAAACAGAAAGTTAATCTTAAATTTGCGAGTAACTACAAACGCACATGGTGTTTATTTAATAAAGACGCGTTGAATTAATTTGATTTACCATCGATTGCGTGGATAATTTCTGAGAGGATTCGCGACACAATAAATCGGGTGAAAGGGCAGCGTTAAAAGGAACACCCAATTGCGTTACGTCTTCGGCTCCCTTCGTCCACTTTTCTGTGTTAAATCAGTGAAACGATCACGACGGCCCCGTGAAGAATCCATGAAATTCCCATCGCAATAGCTTCACGTCTTGACAATGGCGAGGGTCGTCGGGCCACTCGTTCTTTTCTTTCGCCGCGTTAATGAGCTTCCACGCTAATGCACTTCTCCATTCCCTTCTCTGTCTGTCGTATATTTTTGCTTTGTTAATACAAAAATAGAAACATTTTCATGGAATGAATATTAAACGCATTTTACTCTCAACTGGTATCATTGAGAATCAAAAATTTAGAATTAGAAATTTGTTAATTTTATTTTGTTTATTCTGGCCTCTATCACGGAGAATGTAAAACACGCTGATAAATTTTAAAACAGATACGAACATAGAGAAAAATATTATTATTGCAGGATACATTTCGTAAAGATGACAAAAGTATTTAGATAGTCAATTATTCATTATATTAATAACTCCCGATATTTAACATCTATTACACGCTTATATGCATACTGTACGTTTGCGGTAAGTATCTTGTAATACTATAATAATTCTTAAATATTTTAGTAATTTTCTAATACTTGGCTAGGCTTACAGCTATTTTTTATAAATGACCTAATACTTATTTCTTTACTCAGCCTTTAACTTCCAATTTCTTACTTTCTAATCCAATCAGCTTCCCATTTAATTAATGCAACTAAGCGATATATGTATGTATAAACCTACAATTAATCTCTAAACACCAATCAAAACCTATGTGTATTTAGAAAATCTATTATAAATACGAAAGTAAAAACTTTTCTTCCTATAAATGAGGTATAAGTAATAAAGTAGTCTGTAAAGTATAAATTTACATAAATATTTCAACAGTATAATATCAACAATAAATATAATCAAAATATTTTATTCTTTTATTTCAACGCTTTTTTCGGGGATCATTCTTAATTTTTTTGTGCAAAATCTTGCTTTTTTTGTTAATACGAGAGCGTCATTCCACGACTATAGCACGTGCTGTATGACTAATAGCACGAACAAAAAATGTGACGTAAACCGCGCCCTTACGAAACTGTCGCGAGGAGGGTGTTTCCGAGAAAATAGCGGCAGTATGAAAAGATACCGCGACGACGACGTGTCGCCGTCGCTTTTGTTCGCCTGTGAACGCTAGTTGGCGACGGCGTAGCGTGAGAGTTAGCTTTAATCGTTGAGACGAGTTTTCCAAATCTGCCGAGTTAAATTCATTCTTTGTAACTTCTTTTTCCTTATTATTAGAAATACCTAAATTGACGATTTACAATATTAAGTTTTAGGTGTGCTATTATTGGGCCATTAGGCATAATAACAATTCAGAGTTGGAGTACATCTAATTTTGGAATCTTTAATCCAATTTCATTTTATTTATTATTAATTCTATCACGGAGTATGCGCAACAAGATAATAATGATAATAGTAAATAATACACAAATTAATCAATATGAAAATAATATACAATAATTAATAAACTAAATTTCCTTTTTAAGAATTTTCCATGAATTGTTATAGTCAATTATAACAAAGTGACATTATTTGAGTGTTAATTATCGGAGGGCACGCGATAAAAATGATCCTTGTACATGTTTATTCCTTCTAGAGAAACGAAAGAATATTATAGTACCTTTAATTTCTGTTCAGCATACATCAATTTATTTCAAGAAAATATTCTACATATTACACAATTGCTGTAAATGTATCTGTAATTATATCATAGAAGAACTGTGTTTGATCTTCACAAAAAATTTCACAAAGGTTTTTTTTTGTAGAATTATTTAATTTGACAATCTTGAACATTGATGAAATAATTAAATTCTGAGGTGATGTTACGATAATGTATATACTACTGAAATTAATTAAAAATAAAAAGCGAGAAATGTGTGGGTGGGATTGTGATGGCCTATTAGACGTTGTTTCTGACGAAAGAGCAGTATAAAATGAAATTATGTCATATTTCGTTATACCAACTTCGGAGAAGGAGGAAGATATGTACCTCAATTCGACACGCATATTTTCTTTTTCATGTATATTCACCGATTTCTCTGAAGTGGCTAAACCAATCGGGATGATCCTTTTTGTATCTTGTGAAGCATATTCTCCGGTTGATCCTGTTAAAAAACTTTGTCAATTCGGTCATCGTAAACTATTTTTTTTCAAAAAACTTTTATTTTTGCACCGATCATATATTTCATATATGTTCGTCGATTTCTCCAAAACGGCTTGACCAATCAAGATAATTTCTTTTGTAACTTGTGGGGCATGTTCTCCCGTTGGTCCAGTTACAAAACCTTTTTGCATTTGTTTTTTGTACACTATATTTTTTGCAAAAATCCAATTTATATGTATGTTCGATTGTTGAGGATTGGATTAAACTATCGGAATGGAACCTTCTGCGTCCTCTAGCTGTGTCGGACCCTCTTTGCAAAACTTCTCCCATTTGTTCACTGTTAACTATTGTTGTTGCAAACAATTTGTTGTTTAACAATTTTATTTATGTATGTTCGGTGATTGCTTTGTAACTGTTGGATTGATATCGAGATGGTTTCAAAGCAACAGCTTGAGTGAGCACCTTGAAATTCCCTCACTATAGGCTTCAACTCGTGTTTTCGTCGCAGGAAATATTGTTCTCCGGATTCCTTTTCGGACATAAATCCACTTTCGTTGCAAAATGATATATGACACACTATTAAGTTATAGAAATATCCTTCTCTATCACTGTTCACAGCATAATATCAGTTGCAGAACACAGCTGACTTATTTCTTATTTGTTTGAAGGCCGGGACAACTCATACATTTCTTCCATTAATAAGAATGAAGAATTGAAATAAACAATAAATAAATAGAAGAGAATTACTTATTAATAATAATGAAAACTATTTTATCTTAGTTCTGTAATATCAATCGCTTTAGTACAAAATCTAAAATAAAAGATTTTTTGTCAGAAAGTTATTACCAACTTCGAAAAGCGCTAAAAAGTATGAAATAATTTCTATTTCATCCACATTTCATTTAGACACGTACGCAATAACGGTTAGATTATCTACTTATTTATTAAACAGCAAAATAAATATACCGCAACTTTCTCGAAAGCAGCATAAATTTAAAAATACCACTAATATATAGTCTATTTCCATTTCTAATTATATAACATCAGTAATTGTAACGATTGTATCCTACGAAAATGATAGCTTGCTGTGTATATATAATTCCACTAACCTGTAAGTACGTTACTTAGTACTTAGACATCGAGCGTAATTTGTACACGAACGATGTTTTTGTAATATAATATATAGCAATCTAATGCAATTGAAATTTGAATAATACAAATATAAACGAGTTGATATTTTTTGCTGTACCACATGCATCTTATGGTATTTTTCGTCGGCTGTAAGGAGGTTGCAATATATTTAGTACGTTGGTTAGTAAGTAAATGGATAATCTAATCGTTGTTACATATGTATTTAAATAAAATAGAAATGAAATAGAAATTGTTCGACAAAATTTCTAATATCATTAAAAATAAGAGCGATATTTAGATGTTCGATTATGGATCACTAAATTTATGAAATAATATTTTAGAATAGGTGATATGTGCAATATCATCACACTTACTTCATTAGTAGACTACGGCTATTTACACACACATATTTATATGTACATATTTTTATACCTATATATTATAAGTAGTACTATATGTTTACTGTGTTACGTATTTATGAGTGTATTATATGCACCCAATGCATTTCTGCATATACTTTAAAGTTTCCCATAAATGTATAAAAATCCACAATCTATTCATCATTCATCAACAATCAAATGTGTATAAGAAATCATTCTAAATAAGTCCATTTATGATAAGTAGTCTATAAGACTGGATTTGATAATTAAATAAATTGAATAATTATATGATGCTTACATTATATGCTGATGAATTATATGATAATTACATAAATAATTTAAGAATTAATGTCAATAAAAATAAGAAAAAGTGTAGGAAAACGTATTATGCGCGATGAAGACAAGAGAAAAAAGCGACAGGACTTTCTGATGGATCTAATAGAATCGAGAGGAGAAAGAAAAAAACGACGAATACCGAACTGAATAAATATTTTGACAAA
Source organism: Bombus huntii (assembly GCF_024542735.1). Classification (NCBI taxonomy): domain Eukaryota; kingdom Metazoa; phylum Arthropoda; class Insecta; order Hymenoptera; family Apidae; genus Bombus; species Bombus huntii. The sequence continues at coordinate 1,823,308 of NC_066244.1, forward strand.
CTGCTTCAGAGGGGGCAATAGTATCCATGGGTACGTCGACAACTGTCGGCCTAATTTTCCCCTAAACATTTCCGGAGATTACATCGGATTCTCATTGTATTTTCCCCGTGGATCACAGATTTGCCCTTGCAACAGAGGTCCGTGTAGTTTTTGGATAAAAAAAAACAAATGTCTTTAATATGCTATAGTACCTATAGTTGTTGACGATATATCGGAATACACAGAAGAACTACTTTAATTTTTAGTTATTAATTTAAATGTTTAGCCGAGGAGCTTCCTGAAAGAAAACCTTTTAAGTATTATCTCATACTGCAAAATTTTATTATATCTATTGCATAGGTAATAAAATTGGATATCTATATAAAACTCTGAAGATTTTATAGAGAAATTTACGATATTATAGAAATAATATTTTGTACATAATTTTATTACTAAAGAAAAAAAAATTATTTCATTATCAAAATGAATACAGAGTACAGATAGTAAAACTCGATAACCATTCAAAATTCTAGTGCATTAAATATAGGTTTTACAAAAAATCATACAAAAACATTACATTAGCACAAAAGTAAATTTTTGCAGGTATCATTTCACTATATAGTTAATAAAATTTAATAATTCGATTATTAATTTCATCTTTATCGTAAAGATTTCTAAAAAAAGATTTTACTTTAATCCTTGATTGATAATTTAATTTTTAATTGTAAATTTTTCTGAAGAAAGTTTTTACAGTTTTATGGTAAATATATATATGTATACGTATCGAGCATATATTTTAGTATTTTGGTATTATTTAGTAATATGATATATATATGAAATTTTTATTAATTTCGCAAATATAAATAGAACAAAGCTCTTTAAGATAATTTCATCATAATTACTATTTAAAAAGTAGCAATTTATTCAATTCATCATTTTGTTTTATGTGTCTGTTTCCCAGAAAGCTTCTAAATTATGAATAAAGGAAATAGAATTTAAGAAGGTTATATTTTGTTATTGATTGGCACATGTCATACAAGAAAAACAAATTTTTTTACGTAATATGGAGTACTCTTAGACATATCGTAATTCAATTTAATTATTAGAGATTGTTAACGTGGGATAATTCATAAATATAGTGTAATATATCAATATAGTTTTGGCAAGTGATTATAAATAAAACACATTCAGCAATTGTAAGATATCTATCCGAAAGGAAACAATTGTTATCGTTAAATGCAATCTATTCAAAAACCTAAAATTTAAAAATATATTTCAGAATCAATTGATAGGTCTCTGTTGGGTAAATTGGAATTTTTATCCACTTGTCACAAGTTTCACTCGTTCTCATTTTCAGTATCTACAGAACAATAAAAACTTTAAGCCGTCTCAAAATATTCTCTTCAACAAACACTTCTGATATCTGCTTTTATAGATACCTCGTGTATCTCTCTATTTCAACTGAAACTGAAACTCAATAAATCATCTTCAACAAAACCATGAGTAGAACACTTCGTTTAGAACTCTTTACCCGTGGCTGATATAACTGCCGTACGTTGCTTGTCAATTTTTCATCCCCCTAACAAGATCACTACAGCAACTTGACGTTTCACAGTACAAACCTGTTCGAAAACAATTCTCCGCCACAAAATGATAAGAAATATGTACGTAGTATTTTTGTAAACTAATGCAATATGTAGAAATTTTATATATATAGCATAACTTCACTGGTAGATTCGACACACTAAAATAAAAAAAACGTTCAGATAAACGTATGTCCAATACGATTTTGTTTCCGGTATAGCTGTTTTCGTATTGTATCAATTGTTTACCTGCCTACAGAAATTACTTGAAGTAATCACCTTCGCTTCGACTCGAATAGAAGCGTGCAGACATCATTCAGTTTTGACTCGTTCAGAGTTGCTTACTATTATCCACATTTGTTGACGACTCTCAATAATACGTTGCAGGAGTATCTCAATATTATCTACTGCTGTGTTGTAAACTAACTGCTTTAGTTGCCACCAGGGATTAAAATGTATTGAAATTAATTTAATAATTTGAATCAATCATTTAAAAATATTGCTAATTTGTTGAAGTGAAAGGTTGCACCGTTATACATAAACCACATGCGACGCACAACGTCGGATTTAGTATCAACCAATAAATCATTTTAATTTTCTCTTAAAAAGTTGGTGTATGATTCACCTGACAATTTTCCATTACAAAAAAGTAGTCTGATTAAATGATGAGCAATTATTCCTACCCACGCGTTAACGCTAAATTGATGTTTGGTGGTTTGAGTATATAATTGCGCATGTACTTACTTTATTTTAATTATTTACGTTAGATTTGCATTTACGGCTCGCTGTTTTATTATCAAGAAACATTCAAGAAATTCATTGGTGCCTCCTAATTTCATGTATATCTCGTCAACGATGTTCTGCAGGAGAACCGTTAAATAATCTTCAGCAAAACGTTTATTAAACGAACGTTTACATTCTCCCATATGTGATCAAAGTGCACATAAGCTCATTTCTCCTTATATATACCATATAAAACAAAACAAAAATTCATAAAAAAAACCTCTGTTGGAGTGCAGTTGTTTGTTTTTCTCTCCAAATGAAAATGACGACGCTGCGTGAGGAATAGACGCGAAATGCGTGGATCGTTAGTGAATGTGACTTAATAGGACGATAATGACGTCGCGTTCGGATTTTCCATTTAATTTTCTGAAAGGTTCATTTGTGCACCACTGTTCGCTCCTCCCTTCTCGTCTTTTTCCCCTCTTTTCCTTTCGTTTCGCGCGCTTGAACTTGTACAGACACACAGGAACACAGGAGTGGTGAAAACATTTTTTCTGAAAAGGACTCTCGAGTGGTCCTCCACTTCACGTTCTGAAAGTTCTGGACCGTTCTACGAGCACAATAATAACCATTCCACCCGCACACCTGCTCCCAGAGCCTCTTCAGGTCCTGACGACTCGACTAATCTCACCGAATGTGCTTTGCTCTTGCCTGACCCATATTTTTCGTATTTTGGTAACGAGGACAAATCGCTTGGTCTCTGTGGAGACTCGTGGCTTCGTATTTCTAATCCTTCTTGAGATGATACTTCGTCGCTTTTGAAGGACTGGTGGTTAAAGGAAGGTTGGACTTTCATGCTTATTTGTAGAATTGACGAAAACTATTTGTATATTTGCCGTTCAGAAATCACACTGATCAAAGGTTGAAAGGCAGAAAAGGATGACAATGTTTCAAACACGATTTTTTTTATGTATCTACTTTGCTACTATGTATATATGTCGTTTTCTTGTAAGAAATGTTCACGAAAGTAAATAATACTCTTTGGAATATTGTGTACTTAGTAGTGGAGTTAGCAGAAATTCTAAATTTTGTTACCTATATTCCTAGTTATACCTGTTTATATATATTTGATGTTTCTTATTTTTTCTATCAGCGAACAACTAAGAAATGAATTTGAATACAACGTGTATAAGCATTCATTTACATAAGCGTATTATGAGTTTTGCTTTTATAAAAATTAAAGTTTGCTTTATATCCTATGTAATTCAGATTTTAATAGTACAAATAATTATACTAATATCGGATGAATATTTACACAGCATGAAATTGAAATGAGGTTTATTGCGTCGTTATATTCTTTATGGACGCTTAAAATTTACACAATCGTAACCTTCGTAAATTCACCCCAAATCTTTCAGAAACTCCGTCAAACACGTCAGAACGGAACGTCAAGGATAAAGACTCAATCTCTGCGCAATCAATAACGCTCGCATTTCATTTTGAAAACTAGATGTAGATCGACAGCTATGGCTCGCTATTCCCACAGCTGATCATTCCGATACGTGAACTAATTATGTCAAAACCCTCGGTGGACACGAGTCCCATGGGAACAAGCGGGACCGCGTCGACCACAATACCAGAGCCAGTCGATGTCATTGTGCACCTTATGCCCGATTGTGTTCACGTTAAAAGGCCCCTTTCGTCGCCTTTATTTCCTAGTAACGTGGTTCAACCCTCGTCTCGCTCTTTCTGCGTTTTCGTGCTGGGACCTCATCGCGTTTTTCGCAATAACCAATAAAAAAAGATCCCCAGTTAGTTTACTCAACTATCCCCCGAGTAGAAATTGCGATTAGGATTTTCTCTATTTTTGGATCTATACGAATTCGCGAAATTGTTACGAGGATTACAAGTTTGTAACATATGTCATTTCTTATTGTGGATGGAATTGTCGTACTTTTTCCTTTCGCTTTTTGGTTTATTTTGGTATTTATTATGGAACGATGTGAGTTAGGTTTGGAATGTTAGGTCATGTTCGGTTATTGCAAGTATCATTTTCTGCTATACTAAAAAAGAAACTGTTTATCTAACTATGACTTATATAACACGAAATTCCGTGCTATAGGAAATCCTACTGTACCTATATAGAGAGGATTGTCGAATTTTCTTAGTAAGAATTAGATTGCGGACCTTTATGCAAATTCATATAATTATAAACTTAATTACACAAACAGAATCTAAGTAGAAATTTATTTCATTCACTAAATATTATGATAAATGGAACTACCTGTACTTTAAATATTTTGTATATCTTCGCGTATTATGTGGATTTTTTCAATTCTAAATTTCCTATAAATGTGTAAAGATCTACAGTTTATTTATTAATATAATGTGTGGTTGGCTGTTTAAATACTTTTGTGATATCTGTGAAATCACTTACACAAAAACTAAATATTTTGTAGCCTCTATATACACTTTTAAATTTCTTTGAAACATTACTAATATAATCATAATAGCCGAGCTTCATTGCAATGTTAATGAAATTTCAAAATGTTTCGTACAAGACATAATCTATTTCTAAAAGGTTTCTACTAGTTTCTATAGGTGTTCGAATACCTCCGTGAGCAACCATATATAATATACAGGATCTGGTTGAATAATATGCGTGATACGAAAATATTTTATCTTATATTCTCTTCAGATTTTTTCAGAAGCGATCATTTTATATTTGCGCATGTTACTCATTTGGATCTGTATAAAAATGATTGGAGAATTTTATTAGGCTTAAGAATTGTTCGTTATAGAATTATAGAATTTTATTACTAAGAACTGGTCATTGCAATACTCGTTCGTCATAGCATAATCCACTGTACTTGCGCAGAATGCAAATCGCATCAGCTGTCGCTGTTCGTTTGCGATTTTTTACTTAATCTGGTCTTCTTGGCTGTTCGGGTCCAAATTATCCAATTATCTAGGGGGGTTAACCTGTGCTTTCGAGCTTTCCTGCTCGAATAGATCTGGATCGACGACAGCCAAGGTAGCAGCAACAGCGACGGTAGCACAAGGCGGTCGTGGTCCAAAGCGGACCGGACAAAGAGCTCGTAAACGCGTTATTCCACGCCAACGGATCTGTCAGAGCCGCTTCTCCGGGTGCATCGTGTGGAAAAGGCCCATCCACGAGCTTCCTAGCCTATCCGCACATATTTCTCTTCGTAGCCCAACCACTCCGTTTACCTTCGTTATCTTTGCATCGACCAGCCAGGATTCAAGTAATGTTGATAACTTTTTGAAAACAAATCAGGATTCAGATTATGTTCAACCACATATTCTTTATTTGAATTTAGTAGTTCATAGAAAGATTGAAGGATATGTGAAAATAATAAACGGAATTGAACATATTGAAAACAAGATCTTTAATATTTCTTGAAGAGGACTTATCACTGGCCTGTAAATGTCTATGCGTGTAAAATATATGCAAGAAATATGTGACGTTTATGCAGAAGAAGTTTATTATTGTGACGTTTTTGAAAAGATTAATAGTAATACTATCATCGAGTAACTATTTTAGAAGAAATGTCTCGCTCGCAACTAAGAATAACAGCGACGATCAATGCTATCCACAAGAACCATGTACCTACTCTTGTTCACAGTTGACGCCTTTTAGAATCATCCCCGTGTTCCTTTGACCCTTGAGCATAAGGTGTACATCTGCCTGTACAACAGTCGATCCCCTCGCTACAAATAGGCGATCGACGATGAATCGAGTTGTCAATGCACGGCCATTAATAATACTAATAACTGTCGGAACCAAATTTTCGGAAAAACGTGCTTCTCTTAAAGATCGAACCCTGCCTCAAAAAAGGAATGAAAAGGAAAAGAGGGGAACACGATCGTGTATACGTGGCTGAAGAGGTACTACATAGGCCAAAGCATGCGGCAGATTGGCTACAAACAGCGGCACAACAAATACTCGAAGACTTATTGTGCTGCATTCACGAGATCTAGTGATGGGATCAAGCTCAATATACTCGTTATTGTATTTATTTTAGAGAATGATACCTATTTATATCTCCAAAATGAAAGAAATTTCGTAAAAACATTTTTGATTCTTAAGGACTATATTAACAGAAAACTATTTTTTATTTATCAATGTAATGTTATTTTGTTAAAACTAAACCTTAATTAGATATTTTGAATTGAAATACTATACTAATGTATAACATGCGAAGTAATATTTCATAGTATGTAATTGTTTTATAAATTTTACTTCGATGTAAATTTGCAATTATTAACATTTTCATTCCTTTGAATTTCTATAGTTTAGAATCTTAGGATTTACGAAACTCAACCCGTAAAAAGTAAAGTAACAATCTACTTAATAAGAGTATATATATAATAAGATTACAAGATAATTAATAAGATTACAGAATAATACTTTTTTGATAACAGTGTTTATGTTCAGTATTCAAATACTTCGTAACTTACTATACTTGTGACGTATTTGAACCTATCACTAGCACAGTGTAAAAAAGTATAAGAAAAGAGGGATAGATTTTTTAAGAGTCCTCATTTTGAAAACATGTCCACAACAATGATGCTATTATGACTATCCTATATCGTCATTGGTGATTCTTTTTTTACTTTTCCGTCGTTTCTCCAGTATTCTTACCTGCCGGTCAGTTTTACACGTAGTTGACCCTCGTCAGTGTAGTTTCACTGTTAGGTGTCTCAATATAACATGGTAAGATATATGGGATTGTGAACGAGAGAGGAGAGTCCCGTTTTCTAAAAGGATGATTTTGCCGACAGAATAGGTCACGTTTGCCGACGACATACGGAATTTTGTATATGTTCGATGTTAAAGGTTGATAGATTGGAATTGATCTTTTGGTATTGGCTTGTCGTATGTCTGAAGGGTATCGATGTAATGGGGGATTTTATAGGTTATAGAAGTTACGTATTTTATTATTTCCCTGTCAATTCTGATTCGAGTGGAGAGAGTAGAGTTGATTTATCTGATCAATTGTCTGGAATCTTTGTGATTTTATTTATTATTGGGAGAAATCATTGAAATTGTTGGGTTGCTTTTTTGTATCGTTAAATATGATTTTTTATTATCAGAAGTCAATTATTGATGTTATTGACATAAAACAGAAATTTCAGTAATAAATTTCATTCATAAGATTCATAAGACTCATTCGATTACACTAACGTGTATTGACACGTTGAATTATACATCGCTCACCAGTTCAAACGCACTATATATTTCGTTTTTCATATGCGAGCAATTTTAACATCTAATAACTCGTCAACCGATCAAATATTACCGAAACTGTTTCTTTCATTCAAGATTATGGGTTTTCTTCAAGAATATTAAGTTTTAGGTATCCCATTACTTTGTTCACAAAACTTCATATTTATCATCTCTAGTTAAAAAACTTATATCTCTGGGCCGAATAAGTTGTTCCCCTTTTTAACTGTGTACATTAAAGTACATTCCTTCAACTACTACATAACATCAAAATCAGAAAATCAACAAAATTGTATTCTCTTATCTTTCCTCCAGAATCATATATTTTCACTCTTTCATCCTTATTCACTTCCCATTTTCTTCACCTTGGTGCCATTCCTACGACATATCGTCCTTCAGTCAATATTTGAAGTCTGCATTAAAATATCCGCAGAAGCAAACTGGACGACGTAGAATCGGTCGGCCACGTCCTCTTTCATCCTGTGAAACGATTATCCTCGCTGAGTGCAGAAACGTTCGACACCACGAAAGTAAGTACTCGAGGCCAAGTGGGCATCCCTTGACTCCTCCCTCTTGGAAGTTGAGCGGCTTGAAATGGTTCCAGGGGTGTCTTGTTCATTCATTCCCCGGAAACACTTGTACGTCGAGCCGATTGAGACACCGACAACAGATGAACCAACCTTAATCGTTCACTAACCGTTTGTCATCCAGTTACAGGATGCATTGTTCAGACTTTACAAGTTGCTTCCATGCTTGTTACGAATTCTCTCCCCCCCCCCCCCATTTTAGGTTAGAAAGAGAGCAATTGAGTACAATGACGTAAAATGATCTGAGTTAATGGATACTATATCGTAGCTTTACTGGTCTTACTCGATTGTGAAACTTGTCTGTATTATAGTTGCTATATAGGAATTTTGATTTAATGGATGGAGTTAGTAATAAATGGTCTCGTTTGAGAAGTTTGTTGCAGTATAGTGCAGTGTGTCAAGGTATGGAAAATATTATAAAAGTAGTGCAAGTATTGTAAAAATACAAAAATAAATTATAATATAATTATAATGATATTTCAAAGTTGTGCTATTTAGAAACATAATAATACTTCAATTTATGTACTTTTAATCATTTTACTTATTACAAAGTTTATTTGTATGAAATCGTTAAATTAAATTATGCGGTTTTAGCCAGTCCATGTGACAAAATCGGAAAAAGAAAAGATTCTATCCTATTGTAAATGTAGTAAATTTAATAAATTGTAAAGTATTATATTTGAACGTTTTAGTCTCGTATCTAACTTTAATGTCTAATAGATACAATTTTGATCACAGAATTTGTTTCATTTAGTTAAGAAGTTACGGATCTAGAGCCTTAAATATGTAGTCTTTCGTACAGACTCATACATTTTATCAAAATTCCGGGAATGTTCAAATATTGCGGAATCATAATCTATCCGCTAATTACGCGAAATTTATTTTGTCCAAGTTAAATGGTTAGATACGCTTATCAAGTGCGGGACAAATATTTCTCTTCCTGCCGATAGAACACCGATAAAAATGAGTAAAATAGCGTCTATGTCAACAAGAAAAAGAGGGAAGCTCGTTTACAAACGAGAAACAGAGCCTCGCTGACGCGACGGCTCAGAAGGCACATTCATCATCCGAACAACTTCTTATTCTTGCCACGTTGTAGCTTCTCATTTTCTTCTTTAGTTTCATTCAACTTCGTCCAGGTGGTCCTCTAGTTCACCGTGTAATATAATCAATTACACGGAACAATGGTGAACCGGTAAAGCTATTGAAATTTAGGGGACCCTTTGCACGTCGCGTGTCCTCAAGTGTTACAGATACTACTTCATAAGTATTTCGACACTTTAACCGATTTATAGTAATACTACCTTGATCTAGTAAAAGTGTAGAAATTAATGTTGACTTGATAATTAAAAACTCTGTACATGATAAAAGTATACAAATCATAGATAATAACAAAATAAAATTTAAAAGCTGCGTATAATAAAAACATACAAAATATAACAATGATTTAATAATAATTAGAAGCTACATTCGATAAAAATGTACAAATGAATGATTTAAATGAATAACAATTGCGTATTTAACGTGCATATCTAAACATTCACAGTCTTGTCGTAAGTTTTCAGCCATTAGTTTATCAATTTATATGTTTTACTAACGTTCGTGTGTTATTCCGGCTAAACCGGCTAAGATGTCCGAGTACGAGCAATAATGAAAAGCGAACTATCATCATGGATTAAATTCGACGAAAACGATTCTTGGTTTTCTGTTTTCGACTAACGTTATAATAGCTGATTCGCTATCAGGGGTATTATGAAAAACAAAAGAACGGTGATCAATTATCGATTATACGAGATTCTACGTAGAACGCAATTTATCATACTGTCATGTCGGTGGAAAGTCTCGGCCACGATGAATCTTTTCTTGGCGAAAAGCCGCCAAAGAGAGTTTCGCCGTCGTTAATCGTTCCTCGTGTAAGTTACCAGGAAGTAAAGGAAGGATTTTACTATTTTATTTTTCGTTTTAACGGTACTTCAAGTTACTGTTCTAAGGAAGAGGATGAAAATGAGGAATGAAAAATCTTTGAAAAAGAGTTTAAAGACTGAAGATTTTGCATAGTAAACGGTTTGTTTAGAAACTCTCATGATTGTTTAGGTGGATAATAAATGTTACTTATCGTGTATAAATTTGGTGAATTTAAATCAGGTGAAAATCAGTTATATAAAATCGTAACATTTTCTTTGTTTATACAATACATGCAAAAGTTTACATTACGACGCAATATTAAACGAATTGGATGCCTATCAGGATTTTTTATTTTCATTTCATTTTTCACTTTTTTCCGTTTCATCCTCTTGCCGTGATTCTTTGCACTCCGGATCTCTTTCTTCCATCTTCTATTTTCTTTTCACTATCTTTCTTTGAATAACCAAGACATCACCCACTTCTCTCCTTCATTTTCGTTTATCTCATTTTCTTTTTCTCCTATCCTTTCTCTCAATTTCTGTCTACTTCCTTTCCAATCTCGTACGTCTATTTTTTTTTTTTTTTTTTTTTTTTTTTTTTTTTTACTATATTCTTCAATATCCAAAATTCTTTCCTTTTCTCACACTTCTATCCCTTTCCTGCTTTTTTCTTCCTTTCTTATTTTTCTTTCGCTTTCTTTTTCCTTTTCTCTCTTCCTCTCCCTTTCTTGGTTCACGTTTACAATGGACGCGTAACACGAGCAGAAACTAACTCTAGAAATGCACGCTATTTGCTCGAGTTATTATCGCTCGTTAAGGACTGGCATTCGAAACTCGACAATTCGCTGCCTTCCACACCCTTTCCACAACGAGGGTCGAGGGAGAATGTGAGAGAGAGGACGAGAGAGATTTAGCGACATTTGCTCCCGTTGCATTTTTTGTTTGTCCCTTTGTTACCGCGTGTTGCCCTTTCGCTGCTGATTTATGAATGCTGATGTGTTAATAACTCTGTATAGTTGAGTGCGTGTAACAGCCTCCTTGAATGAAGATACTTAGCTGCTTATTTAAGTACGAGTATTTCATTTTATGATACGTCTACATATGTATATATGTATGTACGTAGATTTTCTGATTCAAATCTATAGCATTTATGATCTTCTTGTGACATTAATAATTCTTTAATTGAAGATTCACCGTTAACAATTAAATTCTTCTAATTGAAAATTCGTACTTATAATTTAATAATTGTTTCCATCTTCTTTTGTCATTTAAAAAACATGGCCTGTTATAGGAATTTTTCAGGATTTTCCCATTTTTTATATCAAAATATTTTCTTTCAGTTATAAAATGACGTTAAAATAAAAAAGTCCTGAAATGACACTGGGATTTAAAGAAAACAAATGAGATACGCGCTTTGATGTTTTAATTCAATTGAAGGATTTTCAGTTATTTTGAAGTACTTTGAAATAATAGGTCTATATCTATTTTTTATAGTAATAAATTCTATTACATAGCAGAAATGTTTCTGCGCCGAGAATACTGGGTTATCGGATAAGTCTTTGACCTTTCTAAAGTCATGTTTTTGTTCGGAAACAACGGAAAGTCTACACGGATGGTATACTGGTAGGTAGGTATCCAATAGATGTCAGAAAATTAATCAGAATAGTGTATATTTGCAATAATGTTGGAATAAAATATATAATTTGTATGTAAACAAAGTTTTGAGATATCCGTCAATCCAATTATATTTAGTATATAAAAATTCTGGAAACATCAAATTCTTGAGTTGTGGTATCCTTCTATTACGGAGTGTAAAAGGGGAGAGAGGGAGAGAGAGGAAGAATTACAGCTTGATTGTGTATACCTTTACGCGTGCTTCTGTTTATAACACAGTGTAAGTGTAGAAGGGTACACCCTTAAGTCAATCAGAGCATAACCCTGGCCGTATTAGCAACGTGCGATGAAAGGGTGTTCTCGAGTGGCCATTCTGCCAGAGAATCAGAGAATGTGTTTTGATATTGTAACGTTTGTATTAAATATCAAGAAAGGGTGCCAGACTCTAAGCCTGTCGTTTATTAGGACTTCATTAGCCGTTTTGAATCCCCCTGTTTCTCTTTGCTCTTTGCTCTGATGCCACGGGTATTTTAAATCGATCCAATTGTACCCTTATTATAAATAATAACAAGATATTAATACTTTCTCTTTTCTCTTATATAGTTAGTTATATAGTATACCTTTTAAAGAGTAGATGCCGAGCATTTGACATTTCATCCAAAGTAGTTATAATCAATAAATTATTTCTAAATGCTGTCATATTATGTTTTCAGCGTCTTGAGATATTTCTATTGAATTAAATTAATTATATGGAATACAATATAACGTGAGAGAATAAATTTTCATCTCAAAATTGGAAAAATCGAATGGCATATGCTCATTTCGTTTTTATGAACACTTATGAACAGTCAGTAAAATTCTTCGATACATCGACTGATCATAATAACAATACGTGAATTTTACCACAGCACGCACGTTCATAAGAAATTACTCAATTTCATACAAATATACTTCTACCTCAAATAATTTTACCTTACAAAAAGAACAAAGCAAAGGATCGAAACGACAGTTATTTTTGAATTGGCGGTTTCTTTCGCGTGAAACGAAAGTTATTAAATGCCGGATGACTAAAATTTCCAGACAAGACTAATTCGCGCCGACTCGAACAGCCGCCGTCGCCGACGATGACGTCGACGACGACGACTAACCGAGTCGGCGCAAGTTATAAGGAAGATTTACGAGCGTATGCGATTGACGAAAGGGGGGCTTACGGTCGATTGACTTTCGAAAATGGGCCTCGCGCGCAAGGATCGTGGTGCTTCTATACCTAGACTAGACGATACGAGTGTTCCTTTCATTCGAAATACCTTTTCTTCCATTTCTATATCTATAAGTCACCAATCGGCAACGTCTAAACACTCTTTCGCACATCGTTCTACTTCGTAAATTGAAGGTAGCTCTGGGAAAAGAATTCCTGCAAGGGGGGCGAAAGAAGATTTGCAAAGGGAAACAGATTATTTCTGGGATGTCTTAAATGTATTTTCTATTATGTTGCGGTGCTATTATCAAAGAGCTAAAATTGATTAATTCTTCCTGAACTAACGTTCATATAAGAATATAGAATGATAGTGGAAATGAAAGAAACAGAAGTTATAAAATTAGTATGAAAATAGCTCAGAACATTGAAGCTTAACTATCGCGAATTATGAGCACAAAGAAATTAATACGTAAAATGGAAAAATTATTTCAATTTATTCAATTGTTTGTTAAAGTCATCAGAAAAAAGTACTCTGATGCGTTCAATTAATTCCCGATGGTACTTGAAGTGCTCATGATAACTAAGGAATGTATTTCGTATATATATTCCATTGATATAATTTCATTGATTTGATAACAATATAAAAGTAGTACAAAACGGGGGAGACAGGACGTTCGCAATTTATTAATAAAGCATGTTTACAGAGAATATTCTAAATGTGGTAAAGTGGCAAAGATGGTTTTTGAAATTTCAAAATGGTACTTTTGACCAAAATTCGATTAACCAGAAAAATTCGAGGCACCACAGACTTTCATATCTCGATAAATAAATCTCAAACGTAACTAACTATTACCAATTGAAAAGTGTCTCTCTAGTATTCATGTAGGTTGATAAAAAAAGAGTTTCAGGGTCCTTAGGCTAAATAGTAATACCAGCAAATGAAGACAGTCGTACTAGATTGGTCGAAAAATTAATATTTTTAAAGTTACAAACAATTTTTCGTTTCGACTAAAGCCAATGATTTCCTCGCTTCGAGAATTATTCTGTTACATGGAAATTGTATAACTTCCGAATTACAAAAAATTTTCTACATTTTCTTTATACCATTTCCACATACGCGCGACATCGAGATATTAGAGAAAATATATCAGAGAATTTAGTTATCGCGTGTTCTTGCTGTTTTACTGACATGTATTTTCCGACGTAATTGATTATTCGTGTGATAATATTGGTAATTTAGATTGGTAATACGTTAGAAGAACAACGTTATATATCAAGTGGCAAGAGAACAGGTAATCCACTTTTTTATTTAGCACGGTACATAGCACGCAAATCAGTCGCTTTAATCAAAACGAAAAATTGTTTGCAACTTTGAAAATAATAATTTATCGATTCATGCCTGATATGATTTTTTTCCATCATTTGATGAATACTGTTTAAAAGTTGTGGACCCTCTTTTTGTATCATTCTCTACATTATCCAAACGCGTTTCTATATAGACAAATCTACAAATTTAACGAAATTCACCTCTTCATAGAACTAAAATTCCAACGAATATCTCCACCTCTAAAAACCTCCAAAACATTCTCACATCTCCTATATAATACCTTCATCGTCATAGATCACGCATTTTCCCCCTCTTCGAAATCGCTGGTAAATAAAAAAAGGAAAAAGACCGGCGAAGGAGAAAAAAGGGAGGGGCACGGTCTCTTTTCTTCTCGGAGCTGTTCGTTCTCCAAGAGGGTTGAACGAGCATGGATGGGGGGTTGGCTGCAGACGTTAAAACGTTAGCGAATCCCATCGTAGATAATCTTCGACTCATTGTGTCGGTGACACGGTGAACACACACGAAAGTCAGCAGCCTTCGGTGTCCTCCTCGCGAATCTTTTATATTCCCGCACTCGCCGTGAAGAAGACGGGCCACGGTGTCGCAACCCTGCCACGCCCTAATTTCTCGGGGGTGAAAACCACAAGCTAGCTGACTTTCGACGAAGAAAAATAGAGAAATGGTCAGTAGAAGGTGTTCTCTTGGAAGTAAATGTGGATTTTCAGTGTTAGAAGAATAGTCATTGTGATTAAAATATATTGTTATTGGAGTTTAAGAAATTTCGGCGATTTATTTGAAAAATGTCTTAACGATATAAAAGAAATTGAAAAATAATGAAGGATGGTAATTTTTAGTGTTGTAAAAAATTGAGTTATCATTGTGATTGAAATACACAATTGCTAGATATTGCGAATTTTTGGCAATGTATTTAAAAAGTTGATTAAAGTTACGAAATAAATTGAAAAATAATGAAAAATGATAGCGATTGAAATGGTCTTGTTTCTGACATGGGATATTCGAAAGATGCTTTTACGACATTACCAAACGTCTTTACGGTATCCATAAGATGTCTGTGTGCTATGTAATTATTATTCTTACGTTTACATCAAGTGCAAAACAAATGTTCTTCCACTATTCTTATTTGCTAATTATTATACTGACGTATTTGATATGTAATCATATTGATATGTAAATTAAGATCAAATAATAATTTAAAATGCCAAAAATGTTTTTAATTCAAAAATGTAAATGGGGTTTGGAGGTCATTACTGTTTATATCTATGGTACATTTGACAAGCTTTTAATAAAATTATGTCAATAATATCTTACAATCAAAAAGCCGAACGTTTATATTCAAAATTATTAAAAAAATCTATTCAGAAGAACTTGGTAACAATCTTTCCATCGATGTTTTGCTTTTTTTCTAGGTCACAGTGGCGTCAATCAGCTCGGAGGTGTTTTCGTCGGCGGTAGGCCGCTTCCAGACTCGACGAGGCAAAAGATCGTCGAGCTAGCGCATTCAGGCGCACGACCTTGTGACATTTCTAGGATTTTGCAAGTTAGCAACGGCTGCGTCTCGAAGATTCTTGGGAGGTTGGTTGAAATATTGCTCACTACGAATAACCAAAAATATTATTGATTATAATGTCCTGCTTTACATTACAAATTTCTCATCGATTGTTAATTGTAATTAATAAAAAGATTCCGTCATCTATAATGGTTATCGATAATCAAAAACAATCTCCATCATCGATAATGGTTACCGCAAAGACAAATGTTGGTCATTTATAATAGTTACCTATAACCACAATATTTAAAAATTAATATCTTTTATTCGTTTAATTTTCTGAAAAAATCCTCTACGATTTACGTTACCTTTCATTTAAACAAAAATTACCTTCCTTCCAATAACTATTTTCGTAAAAATTTCGAAAATAACTGTTGTTACATCAATAATCACAGTTATTTACCTAATAACAGTATAAGTAATTGATACCGATTTAATGCTTTCGTACTAATATAGTACTAAAACTTGTAATTATTATTTTTAATACTTATAAACAATGATGTATTTACATAGTAGAGAATTTTAAGTTTCCGAATTTACCTCAAACATGAGTTACTAACATGTACCGTATTGTACCGCAAATTATTATTATTGCAGGTACTATGAAACCGGATCCATCAGGCCCAGAGCAATCGGTGGCAGTAAACCGCGCGTAGCCACAGCAGAAGTCGTAAGCAAGATTTCCCTTTACAAAAGCGAATGCCCCTCTATCTTTGCGTGGGAAATCAGAGATCGTTTGCTCCAGGAAGGTGTCTGCACCAACGATAACATCCCTAGTGTGAGTACGGAAACTTCTTTTAATTGAAATTTTGAAGAAATTCAAGAGAAAAAAGTAGAATGAATAAATTTTATACCGTCGAAATCCAAATGAATTCTTCTCAAATCTGTTTACATAATCAAATATTGTTCCAAAACACAAAATTCGTCCATTGACACGAGTCTTCTATTTGAAATAATTTGTTTTTCGATGGATATTCTCCATGAGTTGCTCAAGTGTGCGTGAACAAACCATGTGCAGAAATTCGAATGCTAAATTCCCATACATTAACTAACGTTATGATGGATTATGGCGACAATAGCCAGATTATATTCGGATTCAGATGCCACGTTGGCGGAACAGATGCTCACTTACTTAAAATCCTCTGATCCGTAATGAAAGTTGCAAATCCTAAAATGATTGTGCTAATTTATTTAATTACAAAATATAATATAATTATTGCGGGTATTTATGCAAATTCATATTTTTATAAATCGAATGAAAAAAGTGATATCCAGGTAGACAATTTTTACGTACTAAACGTTATAACGGATAATTATATTTTGGAAATTTTCTGTATTTTAGCATATTATGCGAATTCTGCTCATTTTTACGTCTTCGCTCATAAATGCACAAAAATCTGCAATACAGTCATGAACTATGCAATCGAAAAAGCCCAACATTGCGAGACGGCGAATGAAACTTATTTAAAAAATTCTCTTTCGTATCTAGTCGGACAAATCTCCACACGTTAAGCATTTATTTTATGTAATATCGCTGACACAAAAGTTATTAGCTAGTCAAACCTTATTCTGAATTTTGACCAATCCTGTATGTAAAAAATCGTTCAAATTTCCAAAAAGTACCCTTTCGTAAATCTACTTATAATATTCTTATAAAAAATTACAAATCGATCATTTCCACTAGTCTGATAATTCTAGCGTTAGAAACAACATGACAAATGGACAGTATTTAACAAAATTCCCATGAGTCATCAGAAGCCATTACAGCAGGAAACGCGAGGTTTACGCGCGTACGTTAACGGAACATTAAATGAAACGGGCGCAAAAAGAGGGAGCTTTGGGTCCAATGATGCTTTCCACGGTAACAAGGACGACAGTTTATAAAGCATGTCGCAAAACACGCGTAATAGAGCTTGACTTTTGTAGGGTGGAGGTCGTAAGCGCGCAAGCGTATTGTCAACGGGGCTTTCTGCACGCACACAAAACAGAAACGCATTTGCATAGATAGTCGAAGGGCTGAGAAGAGAGTGGAACGGGGGGAGGGTGGAAATCAGTTTTCTGCGAGGTGACTGTGGGAGTGTGTTTATGCCAACCGATGAAATCTCTGTGTAAAGAGAACGACATGAATTCCATCGTTGTCGACCCATTTGAAGGTATGAAGCTATCACGGGACAAGTATATAATCTTATTATGTGATTAGTATGGTACAATTGAATGACGAATTAAAAAAAACCTCGATACTCCATCGTTCACAAGTATCAAGTAACGATGGTTCAAGTTGTTAGAAATGTACAGTCAATCACGAAAGTATACATACACTTATCAAACTATATATATATCTGACTTATCAAAAGAACTAAAAACATACTTTGCCACAAGATTATTTATAATTACATATTAACATACACACATATTATTGTTACGATATATTTCTAAAAGAAATGGGAAAAAATAAAAAATATAACGCTTAATAATCTTGGGATAAAATTATATCATGCATTATTATCATTAGATAGCAGAATATTATTGATACTTATGTAGGATCTACTTTTATGTAGATATAACAGAGAGTGTATATAATTTTTCTAGCATATTGCATTTTACATTTTTCCTTCTTTTTTCTTAATAATGGTAAAAGTGAATAAATTTTGTTGTTTTTACAATCTGTGTTTTAATGTGTTAGCAAAATTCGTAGATCTAACGCTTTTGCTATAATATTTTATATTGAAGGGATACTTGTATAAGATGGTGATTTAGAATGCATGGCGAAAAATTGTAGAAAGTATTTACAAGAATTTTATTATACAATCCAAGGTTCTAACTTTTTATACTTAAGACGTACCTATCCATTTTTGTATTTGTCATTTACATATTTGGGTTCCTTAAGGATCTTTTACAATTTCTGGCATAGGATCATTCTCGTTCTAGAATATTACAAAATATCATTCTTTTAAATATCAAATGGCAATTACACAAAAATATTCTACAGCAATGATTGTTCATTGAAAATTTAATATAAGAGAAAGATGGCATCATATAAGTAAAATAAATATAGCTATACATTGCACATGCATACACTAGTTTTGAGCTCATTTTAACTAAATCCTAGGATGTTATGTTTTCTTTGCAAAAGTCATTAATATCTAATAAGAAACAGTTATCTTCGCAAATTAAAATAGACGGTGCTGAAGGTATTAAAACTAAGCACGCTATATCTTACTGTATCTATACCATACCCAGTTTTCAAGAACTTTCATCATTATATTAATTACTACGGCGAATGTTTATACACTTTTATATTTGAATGAACATAACTAAAAAAATTAAACCTAAGTAAAAATTTCGTTCATCTACTACATATTACAATATGTACTCTACCTTGGACGATTTATATATTTTTACATATTATATATACTGTGCGGAATGCTGCACGCCTGAATTCTCAAAAATGCATACATTCGCAATTGACTAATTACAGACAACTCCAAAGAATGAGAGTCTTGAGACTTTCACAGCTCGGGTAACACTGTCACATTTAACTCTCGAAAGTCTCGACCAGTGTTCATATAATAACAATGATTAGTGCAACACTGTTAAACTGTTAAAATGTAATTCCAAAAGTTTGCTAATAAACATTCTTATTAAAACTGATCCAAACGATCTGGGAATCGTTCGTTTCCCTAAAGTGGAGGAGGTGGATTTCGCGAGACAAAGGAATCAATTAAGAAATCGCTGGCGGTGGTAGGAACAGCGCAGCGGATCAAAAGAAAATTTTTCCCAAAGGTCCTCCCCTTTTCTTCGTGATATCTCGAAGACTCGCACTCCACCCACTAATACGAAGAAAGCTCGCGACGAGGGGGTTGCTTCTCATGGTGGTCCCTCGTTGCCATGGATATTTGCATGCGTCCAATAAACGGTGGCTAAGGGGCTCTCGACTCTTGCTCAGGGTAAAAAACGAAAGAGGGTCGCTAAATTCTCTTTTCCTCTCACCGCTCTTCTTCTCTGCTGACTACTCTTTCTTCTTTGTCTTTCTCTCCATCGCGCCTTGGTAATGGTTCCGAAGTGTACGTATTTCCGGCAAGATGCTCGAGCAAGAATTCTCGAAGAAAAGGGAATAACACCGGGATGAGATGCTTTTTTTATTCGGACCTTTTTTTTTAAGTTTATGAGGTAAGAATTGAAAGCGAAATGCTTTTTGTGAAAGCTGTGAGGTAAATAGTATGAAGAATGTCTAAAAATATTGTATTATATTATTGTTATTATAAATATTGTATTATATTATATTATCACAATATTTAGCTCATCACTTAACCGTCGGCAGAAATTCTTGTATATATTTTATACGAAGTTACCCTTAGGAGAATTACTATAACTAAAAAAGTATCCAATATTTTGAAATTCTAACATGTCAAGCTGTGATTACGTATTATTTATTATATGTTTTATTATATTTTGCAATTGCAAAATCGTTATATAATATGATTTAGTGAGCAATCGCGTTCATTGCTTTTGAAACTCGAAACATTTGCAAGAATTTTATAAAAGTAAAGAAAATAAAAGTAAGAAGTAAGAGATGTAAATATATTTACTTGACCGGTGCGCAGTTAATAGAAAATGTTTACTTTAGAGCTTTTATTTGGTATTATTTTAAAACCTTCATTCATCATTATTAATAGACTGCGGGTATTTATTCATTTATGCATAAAAATGTACAGAATGTATACGGTATGCAGGAATATATAAAATATTCGAAGCACAGCGCCTATTATACATTTAATGATATTAAGTGAATGAAATGAATTTAATCCTAATGCTTGTCAAATAATAATAAATAATAATTCGTATAGTTTTTAATACACTTAGTTAATTAGTATGTAAATGCTACAAAAATACAATAATATTCAAATATTTTTTGTAGACTACAGATACAAGTGAAATAGAGATCTGTAGTAAAAAAGAACCAATACTTTACATGTATTTTTCACGCGAAGCACGCAAACACACAAACCGTATCTTCACACCAGATTTACACAAGCATCTAATGAAACACCAAGAATTCAATTCCGCTGTTCCCAAATCGCAAAACGCCGACAGTCGGAGGAATTAAAACGAGCAGTCAATTAACCTAAACGGGTAGCGTAAGTTCCAGCAGAAGCTTGTGTTCCGACACGGGGCGGGATGATCGCGGAATTTAGCGCTTTAACAAATTACGCGAACGGAGGGTCGAATATAACGAAAGAGAGAAAGAGAGAACGAAACAGCCTCCAGGGCGATGGAGAATCAAAGCTGGTGTACAAAGTATAATCCCGGCCGCGTTTGAGCATCCTGTAAGCGCTTCTGAACTTGTTGTGGCCAAGATTAACGTTTCTTTAATGGCCCGTGTAATATTCCATTATGTACAGTTCGCTCGAGAATTATTGCGTCGACGTCGTCGCGTTGGAAAATGTTGGAAGGAAAGGGAGTGGAGTTAGTAGATCGAGCGGATCGAGAAATAAAAGGAAATTCGCGATAGAAGTAATTTCTCTTCGCGACGGGACGGCTCCAACGAAAACGATGATTTAGTTGCTCCAGATTTTTTAAGTTCCTTAGGATTTTCAAATTCGAGGTAGGTTTGAATATTTGAGATTAAGATTGCGATTTGTGAAATAATTGTCTTCTCGAATAGCATTTACAGTAATGACAATAGCTGTAGATCTCTTAGGTTTCATGCTACCAATTTTAATTTTACAAAGTATAGGATTTGGAAATTATTAAGTGGTTTGCTTTCTTTCACACTGGCTGTAGTAAAGATAATTTAGTTACTACAGACTTTTTAATCTCTTGAAATTTTGAAGCTTGCGTTTGACATTGGAAACGTTGAGAAGTAAACTTGAAATTGAGGAACTTGTTCAAAAGGGATGAACATATAGCTTGTGATAAATAAGTGTATTCTGTAATTGAATAGTTGAATTATTAATTATGAAATTTTTCTTTGTTTTGTAATAAAAAGAGCTTCTTTGAAGCTCCTTTAAGAATCATTTTAATCATAAATGTAACTAATATTAAAGAAACGGGAATGACGACGTCATTACTATCTTATGGGCACATTTTCTATAATAGAAAGCTCCATGGTAAAAGTGATTTTAACTTAAAATAAATTTTGGACAAATAAAAACTCCATTTTGGAATTTAATTAAAAGTGTTGATTTGGATACAATTAAATTATAAAATAAATAAATTAGTAATTATAGAAGTTTCAAATTTTGTAACTTATTTGAAGAAGTTAGGATTTAGAAAATATGGAAGAAATTCACAAAAAAAGACATTTCTTTTTAAATCATTCGTTTTATGACATTTATACAAATGATAATATTTTTGGATCTTGCGATGGGATATTCCACCCAAATTTTAATATATTTGAACAAAATTTGAAAATTATAAAATAATATTACGATAATGTAGTATTTGCATAAATATCTTTTATTAGTAAACCATAAATCGCAATTCGCTGCAGCTCCACTAGAAATTCTTCGATCAGAATTCCGCAAAAATTCTTCTTTCTCCAAAACCTAAAATTTGCTTCTCGTCTAAAAGTCAAATTTCTGAGAACCTTTATTTCTCCAGAACGTCACAAAAATCGCGTCGCGAATCAAGAACCGGAACTCGAACCCTCGACGTCGGGAATGAAACGGCGCGCGAGTACTCTTCGTTTTCTGCCTCGATAAGGAGCGAAATAGCACGCGAACGAAATCGATTCGCTAACGTCAATATCGTTCGAACCGTCTGCACATTTCTTCCTCGCCTTTCATTGTATCCTTTCCTTTCCTCTCCTCTCCTCTCCTCTCCTCTCCTCTCCTTTCCTTTCCTTTCCTTTCCTTTCCTTTCCTTTTCTTTCTTTTCCTTTCCTCTCGTATCCTTTCCTTTCCTTTCGTTTGTCCTCGCCGTGTTGGAAGCTCGTAGCTCAGAGACAAGAGAAGAAGGGGGATGAAAACGGGAGTTGAACAGTGGTGGGAGGGTAGAAGAACGTATTCCAAGCGGGTCGCGGTGATTGAGGGAAATTTCATTATTCTCAGACATTACCCCCGTTATTGTAATGCCATCAAATTGGATACGCTTCGTACACCCCCGTAAAACGGCCGGGATATCCTTGAATATCCAAAACTCCTGCTTGCTCGAGAGAACGCGACAATGGACGGGAATCTTTTAGTTTGAATTTTTAATAATAAAATCTAAATTTGTTTTAAATGTTTGAAGACTTTTTTGAAGGCGGAGAGCTTAATGAAATTTTTATATTTTCTTAACTATTATTCGAATAACTTTGGATTTCTAATAACAAATTCTTGATTTTTGTATCATGTTCGAAGAAGATTTATTCCATTCTTTAACATGGGACGGTTGATTGAATTCTCAACTATTGATATATGGTTTGAATAATTTTGAATTTGTAATAATAAATTTTCGATTTTCGTAAAGTGCTTAAAGGTATATTGCTTCTTCTGAAGGCAAGAGTTAAGTAGCTTTGAACCTTCAATAACAAGTAGACTCTCTTAAATTATTTGAGAAAAATTTATTATTTTTTGAAGGCGGAAACTTTAATAAAATTGTTATCTTTTTTAAATATAATTAGTCTAAGTTTTAATTTTTTATAACGAATTCTGGATTTTTGTAAAGTGTTTAAAGTAGATTTAGGTATTCTTTTTTTGGAGAGATGTCTGACGGATTTTTTTGAAGTTTTGTTTGAGTCTGGTGACATTGATTAACAAATTTCAACTTTCTAATTCTTACAAATACCTATTTTATATATTTATTTTATGATAAGTAGATCGACAGTTGACGAAAGAAAGCTATACCTAAAATATATTCTTTCTTTACTTTCATAAAACAAGGTCGTAAAATTATTCTGCAAAATTATATACCTTCCTTCAATTCTTATGAGAAACTTGAGAAACCGAAAGGAAAACTGCAATTACTTCTCTTAATATCAAAAACCTTATTAAGTAAAGTTGCAAATTCGATAAAAACTCAAAAATCACTCGCACAAACCATACTGCCCATTCCTAATCGCAAAAAAATCATTAAACAAAATTGAAAACTCTCAATGAAAAATTCAGAAATCACAAACAAATTGAAATCGCTTGTTACAACCAAATTATCAAGAAGAAACTCGACAATGAAACTGAATCTGAAAATTCAAAATTCAATAAAAAACGAAAGAAACCCCGAATAAAACTAAAATCATTTGCAAGAATCAAGCTGTCAAAACTAATCTTTAAAGTCTCATTAAACGAAATTGAAAACTGCCAATAAAAAAGCGAAAGATACAGAAAAATCTGGAAAATTCTTTGGGAAACTAGTTGCTGTCACAAAAAACGTCCAATTACTCCGGTCTGTTTAGGAAGTAGAATAAAACGAACTAACGAGAAAGAAATGAACGAAACAAAAAAAAAAAAAAAAAACGGAGAAAATAAAATAGGTAGGCATTCTCTCTCTTTGAGAACGAACGGGTGCACGATCGAATGGACAATGATTTGACAAACCCGAAACGGCTGCAGGACGTGGCGTCGGATTCGAAATGTCCTGTGAAGCTTTCGCTATCCGTTTCGTCGTCGAATGCCGTTTCAGCCCCCGGTTGGATTTGAATCTGGCACCCGGCGTGGCGGACGCGTTATTGGTTTACTCGCACCACTGATTCCGGGATACTATCAGTGGTTCTCGGCCAATTCTCCAAGGTATACCATCCATGGCTGAAAATTGTCCGGTCGTTTTCATTTTTAGGCCGTGAAAATTTTCTTATCAAGATTATGGAATTTTTCAGATTCTCATTTAACAATGTTTTATATAAAATTTTTTAGGAATTTAATTTTAAAAGCTTCTTTCGTTATTGTGTTCTTATTAGAATCAGGTTTATAGAGTTTTAGGAATTTCATTTAATAATATTTTATATACGATCATATTATAATGTAAACAATATTCGGAATAATATTTTAGAAAAAATTTTCTAAGAATTTGATTTTAAACGTTTTTTTTATTTTTTTTCTTTTTTTTTTTTTATTAGAATAAATTATAAAATTTATAGGATTTTCACTTACGTATTTAATGATTGATATGTTATATATTAAGAATAACATCTTTAGAAAAGAATCTTTTTAGATTTTTATATTTTAAAAAGAAACCTTTACTTCATTTTTATTGGAATTGATGGTAAAGAAGACAAAAATCTTTAATTTGAAGTATTTTGTTATTAGGTATTTTATTAGGTTCTTTTAAAATATTTATATTTTAAATTTGCTTTTATTCAAAATAAATAGTATAAAAAGGAAAAGAATTTTTTTAGAAATTTATTTCCGGATATTTGTTTGCTAGTTTTCTTTTTAATAAAACTATATATATATATATATATATATATATATATATATATATATATATATATTATGAAAGAAAAGAATTTCTTAAGAATTTGATTTCAAATATTTTCTGCTATTTTATTTTTCCTTTTATTGGGATTGAGCACAGTAGAAAAGAGAAGAATTTTTTAGGAATTCAGTGTCAATGTTGATTTTACATCACATTTCTCCTTATTTTTATTACAATTGGATAATGGAAAGGAAGAGTATAATGTTTTATTAACAATTTTTTAGGAAATTACTTTAGAAAGATTTTTTATCTCTTTGTTTTATTTCCTATTAGGATTCTATAGACTAGAATATTTCATAAATAACATTTATGGCATTTTGTTTCAAGCGCTTCTTTACTACGTTATTTTCTTTCTCATTAAATTGAAAAATGTAACAAATTTTATAAAAAATTCTTAAGAATTTTCTTTCAAGTGTTTCTTTACTATTTTACTTTCCTCTTTTATTAGAATTTAGTAGTATAGATATTTATTCTCTGTATAGATTAAATTGCAAACCTCGGTGGAACTAAAGATGCAGAGATTTAAATGTTTTATGATTATTGTTTAGGTGTTAGGAATTTTTTATCTGATGTATGACTTTATTTATACGTTGTTGTTTGGCAATTTATTTTAAAAAAAAAATACGAAAAAATAAAGTGTTAAATAATGGCGAAAGTAATAAAACTAAAAATATAAATAGTAGAACAAAAAGATAGGTATTGATATAATGAAAATAGGGAAAACTTCTTTAAGCTTCCATTATTATAAACTCTAGCTTTTGTATCATATTTAAGAACAATAAGAAATCATAAACTCATTTTCTTTTTATAAAAAAGAGATAGATACATACACAACTACGGTATACTTTTTTTGTACTTAATAAAAGTAGAAAAATGAAAGAAATCTTTATTATAAAATTCAAAAGTAACTACTGTAAGCAAATTTTAAGTAAACATTCGAGCGAAATATCGTTGATTTGCAAAACATACTTACATAATAATAATTGATATAGAAAGCAGTTTTGTAAAATAAGAGAGAACCACTGTCAAACGAGATTACATTCGTTGAGCTGGTCAGCCTGACCGCGATCGTTCTTTCCGGGAGTTGACGTTGATGTCTCACCCCCAATGAACACTTCGAAATCACGAGTGGTTGCTGTGTACAGCACTCGATCTAAAAGTTAAGGTTGCTTCTGCAACTCAATCCCTGCTCCGTTGCTATCAAAAGTTAACGATTTTATTTTGATATCGAATTCTGATCAAAAAGTAATAAGAAATAGAGATTTAAAACATCTCTCAAAAATTTGAAATATGCATTGATAAATTCTTCTGCTTAAAATGCATTTTCAAAGAAGGAGTACTTAAATGAAAATTTTTTATTGCGCGAATATAGTTTAGAAATAAATAACTTGAAAAGATGAAAAAGATGAGCAAGAGGAACAAGGTTTTGGAAAATGGGATTATGATCGACAATAGGAACGAATAGATATAATATAAATTAATAAAACAAATACGATTTTATTGACATTTTCTAAATTTTAATCATTATAATACGAATATTTCATAAATAACGAAAATTCTTCAAAATATTACAATATTATCTCAAAAGTATAGACTCCTTCCAATTTTCTAATATTATAATTTCTAATATTTCTAATATTATAATAATAATTTTCTAATATTATAATAAGTTTTCTAATATTATAATAAGAATTAATAATGAGAAGAATCATCGTATACATCTTATTACCACTGGAATCAATTAGATTGATTTAACTGTGTAAAGAGGGAATTGGATGTCGAAACGATACCAGAGGCGTTTTCACAGGTGGTGACTATGTGATATCTACACCATCGTTGTTCCCTCTGCCTCCCTGACTCAGGGGTGGAAAATCACGAGTACCGCAAGAGAGTTGAATCGAGGGATAGCACGATTTCCCGTGGTGACCGAGCGTGTTCCTGTAATTAATAGTCTCCCGCAGTGAATGGACCATCTCAGGGACGTGTTTGCACGCTATTTCCACGTGTTTGAGCAAACTGGACGAACGTTTGAACGACCAATCGTCTCTATTAGCATGTTGGTCACGTCTTGCGCCATTTCCAATATTCTCTTCCTATATAGTTGTCCGTTTTTTTACTTACAAATAATAGATAATACAAATTTATATTTTTATTTAAGAATGACAAAAGATTTTGAAATAGTTTAATATGAAACGAATTTTTCGATACCGTAAAAAGTAAACTGTGAAGATCTATTTCATTTCGTTCGTGGAAATTTTAAAAGCGCAGAAATTTACAAAATACATGTGATATGAAAACGTATAATATATGAAGATTAACGCTATTCAATATGTAAAAATGAGGATTTAATGTAACATAGTTGAAAGGAAAAGTAACGTGTCGAATTCCTAAAAGACTTAATTGTGATTTACAAACGCATGAAATTTTGTAAGTACGACTTTCAAGAATTTTTTAAATACTCTAAAAGAGAAAGAAATATAAATTTAATGGACAGACTCCTGGAACTTATTCCAAACACATATTTCCCGCGTTATACGGATTTCTGTCAAATATCAGTGATGCAATTGGGAGCTTCTATATTTAGCGATTTCTAAGTTTTTAATTAATAATTCGAAATTTCGAAATTTTAACTTTGCATTAATTATAATTAGACTGCCGGTTCTATGTAAGTTCACATTTTTAGTAACGAGTAATTAAATGGAATCTAGATGAAGGTTTATTTTATTCGCTAAATGTTATAATAAGTCACCATGTACTTTTTTTCACTTTTTACGTATTATTATATACATCTTCTACATTTTTGCACTTTGAATTCCTTGAATTGAATTGAATTATTGAATAAAAAACCGCGATCTTGCAATGTTCTTTAGAACACTGCATATATGTATAACTTAGTACAGAAAGGCCATATCCCATCACACTGAAAGACACCAACCCACCAATCAAAATACTACACATCTGTCCATTTCGATACACACACGTAACAATAAGTGACCGCAACAATTCCAGCAAAACCGAGGAAGAAGACTCAGCAACAGTGGTCGGAGGTATCAAAGGGGAGGGAGAGTTAGATCTCAGCCGGTAGAAGAGGCAAAGTAATGGATGGCTGGTGGAAGCCGAAGCGAGTGAATTGTTGGCCCCTGTACGTCCGCCTTGGAGACACCCTCGGCTTGGGCTGGCCGCGTAAATCAATGCACCCCTTCGTCCTCTCGCGTTACCAGCCCTCCTCGCTGCACCAACCCCTCTGTGTATCCTCTCACGACTCTCTTCTTGGTCTCTAGACAGAGATAGAGTTGGTGAAGGGTGGCAGGGACAGGGTGTCGGAGACGTCCGGCTACTGCATTATGTATTTCTCAGAGAACCGCCACTAACTCTCACCCTTTTTCATCTCCTTGGTCAGGCGTTTCTTCGTACGCTATCCTTTCTTTCTCTACTGCTTCGTTTCCCTCTGAATCTCGTAAGCTATGGTTCCCCTTATTTCCATGGCCGATCTTTTACAGGAGCTGTCGGTGAAGTCTTCTTTTTTTTTTTTCTTTAGACGCGAGTCTTCCTTTTTAATCACTAGACTGCGGATTTTTATACGTTTACACGAAATTTAAAAATACAAAAATGGATAGTTACGCTAAAGAGCAATCGTTTAACAGACAAATTATTTTAAGTGATAAAATTATAACAGCTCCGTTCCCAGAATTTTTGAATTCTAAAACTGGTAATTCCTACTTTGGAACAATAGAATTAAATAGTCACTGTGAAAGTGTCACAAATAATTTGGAGATTCTAATACTCTGATTAAATATGGAGAAATACATAACATTTCGCGAGCTATGTACTGATCATAATTTTTTCATAGATGAAATAAACTTCTATTCGAATTCCATTTCATCCCTCGTATTCGTAAGAATATAAATTTGTACTGGAATTCGCAATCTATTGATTATCGATCTATCGATAATAATAATCAGTGATCTTGTGGAATTAACTTTTATCGTGGGCTATAA
Source organism: Bombus huntii (assembly GCF_024542735.1). NCBI lineage: Eukaryota > Metazoa > Arthropoda > Insecta > Hymenoptera > Apidae > Bombus > Bombus huntii. The sequence continues at coordinate 1,852,429 of NC_066244.1, forward strand.
TGTGTTATATAAGAACAAGATTATATTAGGACAATCAAGAAGAATTAAGGGAAAACCAGTAGCAAACTGTCAAAATCTTTAAGAATTACTAGCCTATATGAAACTTTACTGTTATAAAATAATCAAAGCACAGCTCCCTTTGCAATATTCAATAGATAAGACATTTTTTTGTCCAAGTTCTATTTTGTAAATTATATGTACAAAAATACAAATTTGCATAAATACCAGCGTTTTACTAATAACAAACAATTCCACATCTTTATGCTTCTAGAGGAATATAAGACGAAGCAAAGGAATTCACAGAGTAATTTCAAGGCGAGAGACCAGTCTCGCAAAACCAAACCAAACCAAAAATAAAAATACATAGCTGGAAGATCGAAGTGTCTGATAGCCTTTTAAAAGAGAAATGTTGAAGACAATCGGTCAACCTGTAAACCGATATCCTTCGGCTATACCGGTCCGTGCATGTACAGTTTCTGTACAGGGCTCGTCTCCAAGATGACACACGGTCGTTTACGCACGTCGATCGTTTCTGATTGGACGAGACAGCCGCCACACGGTGGTTGAACTTGAACGGCTCAGTATAAGATTGCTGGCCTGGTTAAAGTGACGTTAACCGCTTCGACAGAGGTATCCTTCGTTAGGAGGCCTTGAGTTTTCGTTGCCATGCGCCAAGCCACCGTAAAAACTAAAATTCGTTCGCTGAAAGGAAACACTGAATCGAGAGTATTACATTTTTTTTCGGAACTTTAAATATGAATATATTGCCGAATGTATCAGAAGGTGCAAAAATGCATATAACATGCAAAAATATCTGAAATATTGTGTATCTGTTATAATACTTAATAAGTAAAACAGTTGTGTATATCTAGGATCCGTTCTTTTAATTATATCTGTAAAAGTATGAACTTTTATATTTAATATCCTAGAAACACACATACACACGTATAGGATATTTATATATGTGATATATAAGTAGATTGCGGCTTTTAAATTACAAAAATGCGCAGAATGCACATAATACGGGGACATGCATACATAAAACCTCGAAAATAGTGTATTTATCATTCAAGTTTTGCCAATAGAGTCATGGCAGTCGCGCTCGTTATAGTGCTAATGAAATTTCAAAATGTCTTATATAATACGCACGATATAACTAAGCATAAAAACTTTTTATTATTTATATTAGTGAATGTACAAATACCTGTATTTTTATGAGCCACTGTACGTCACCTGTTATCCAGTTATACCATCCCTTCTCACTGTTATACCACCTCTCTATTCCAATCATCAAGCAACTGATGAGATATAATCCAGAAAATCACGCACGTGACCGATGCCCTCTATTCGAGGAGCATCTATCGAAAGCTACGCTGGATCATAGGAATCCGAAGGTGGTAAGGGTTGCTGGTGGCGCGTTCACCGTGGTACGTGCAGGAGGCAATAACGTGCGACGCGTGGCGCGCTCGCCGCCCCTCTATTACTTTAGGGAACCCCCTGGCGCGTTGCTAAATACCGTATCCCCCGTTTCACCATGAAACAGAGTACCACCCCATGGGCGTCTTCGAAGCAGCAGCCCTTCTATCGCCGCCGAAAACTACCCTTCGTCGTTCCAGATTAAAAGCTGTGATTATACGTGGCATCAGACGTCTAACACTAGTGATGGATTCAAGTACTTCGCAAGTATAATATAGTGATACACGAAAGTATTACATTTGGACAGTCTGCGTACCCATTTTTATGAATATATTATGCGTGTTACACGAATCTCTTTGAAATTTCAACAATAAGACGAAGTTGGCTGACTTGAATGATAAGTACAAATCAAGTAATTTGCCTGTAATTCGCGAAATTTCGTTATAAACAATTTTCAAGCGATCTACCTTTGAAAACAGTTATTGCTGTTTGTTTAATTAATTGTTTTCTTTAATTAACACGTTATTAATGATGCGATAAAATGAAATATACAGTAGAATATATCATACTTCTACTCATTTTGAAAAGAAAAGTTGGCACAGCTAATATTAATATCTTCAATTATAATTATCATGATTCAGTAGCGTGTGTATATTTCTTAATCTTAGCAAATAATTTTGTTTTTTTTTCGTTTCTATATATCTCATAGACTCAAGTAACCTTATCATAGGATTATTTTAATCATGAAACATAAATGCAACATTATTGCACCATAACGAATTTGAAATTCTCATGTTTCTCGCGAATTCGAAAACTGAAAAATACAAGAATTTAAAAACGTATAAACTTGAAGATTTGTTTAAATATCAGAATAGTCAAAAATAGTTTCGAAACTTATAAATGCTTAAATGAATCATAAAAGAGTTCTTTTATTATTCCGAACCTTGTGAACAGAACCTTGGGTGTTGAATTTGATTAGAATTTGTAACTACAATACATATATTGAACTTGATCCCACTGTTCTCTAACTCTCTACGATCTTTCGTCGAGTAAAAGTGGATGTATTTCCCCTCTGATTTCCTGTTCTATCCGTTGTTGTTTCACGTTGTATTTTAGAATCGGCCTTTCATGTCTCTTCTTCGCTCGCGTGATCCACTCTGTGCTTTCTTGTTTTCTTCTATCTCTCTTTCGCTCTGTATCCGTTTAAATTGCGAATACCGTGCGTTCCTCGACTTCTATTTAAATGTAATTTGTATCTTGCCCGCGCAATCGCTATCGCTCCCTTTTACTCCGGTTCCTGCTCGCCTTTCTTTCACTGGTTCACGTTTAGTGGGTATGATTGCGAACATTTTTGGAAATATGTTCCCTTCGTTTCTTGGTTTTGATTTCCATTGCTATCTTTTTTAATTTTTTTCTTTATTTTGGATTTTAGGCCAAATGTATCTTCAAATGTTATTACTGAGCACTTTACATTATCAGTGTATGGTTGTCTTATAATGTATAGACTAAATGACATTTGTAGAATATCTAGATTCTATTACATAGAACTTCTACAGAAGCTTTTTAGGAAATGTCAGATGTATTGTTTAAGATATTGTATAACTTACAGCTCGCACAGAATATTCCAATATTTTTAAAAAATATCAAACATATGATTGAAATGTGCACTGAATGTTAAATTATAATTAACGACATAATTTTTGTCCTACTTTTATAGAACTGAGTAGTTCATTTTCAAAAGTAATTATAAGCAAAATTGAAATAGTAGAAACCTTTGTCGTAAATGCAACTTCCTAGAATATGTGTTCCTACATATGTATGTATAACGATAAAAGATTCTACTTTGTGTATATATTTCCAAATAATAATAAAATATATAAATAATAAAATAATATAAAATAAATACCTATAAATAAGATAACGATGATACATGTTGACGTAATTAAACTTCATTAATAAAAATTTTAAAACTTCTACAAAGATATGAGTCGTTCAAAATTGACAATTTGAGGTTGATACGAATTTGTAACCCATTGCATTCATTTTTCCGCGTCCTCCTATTACGTTATCTCTTTCCTGGTGCCATTTTCTTAGTATAACCGTCTGGAAACAAGAATTCCATGATGTAACCAAGGGTTCGGCAAAGCTTCTTAGTGCTTCGAATAATAAATCAAAGCAATAGCGATAACTTGTGGAATAATGGCCCGCCTGATAACGATACAAGGGAAAAGATCGTCTTCGCTGGCCGGAATTGGTTTTCGCGTCTAGTTCTACTCCGATATAGATGGTTAATTGATATCGCGGTGATTCAATTGCTAATCTATTAAGAAGCATTCTATTACAAGGATACAATTAACTATTTGTGTGAACTGATTTGGTTACTTCTTATATTGTCATTTCATTATTTACTTGTGCTTATCTTTTGTATGGTACCCACGGTATATAAATACGATATATAAATATATTGTATAATTTTTTTGCTCATTAAAAACATGTTTTTATCTAATAGATTATTCTAAATATAATGATAGGAACAATAGGAGAAATTGTAATGAGCTATAGATGTTCAATTAATGATGATGAATTATTACATGATCGAATCTAGAGCAGTTAATGCCACAATCAAAATAAGTATGCCACGATTAGTATATGTATACAAAGAACCTAGTTTAAGCCCCAATTCCTTTCCTATTACTACTTAGACACCTTTTATGCTTTACTTCACTTCTACCGTTATAATTTTTGTAGGCACAATTATAAGAGAACTACGTTTTACCTATTCAAAATTGTAACGAACACTCTACTTAGTACATTACCTATATACATATATTTTTGTAGATTTTGTATATATTTTATACAATTTTTGCACTTTTAAATTTTACATGAATGCATAGAAACCGCCAATTCAGTTACGACTAATACCAAATAATATTTAATCAAAGTGAAATAAAAAGGGAGGAATTGAAAGTATAAAACGTATTGAATTTCAAAATTGTTCCGTTATAAATCATAAAAATGACAAATTACCGCTCATTGCATTTTACTCCTATAATCTTCATATCTTATCTGCTTTTCCCTCTAGAAAGCTCACCAAAAACCATAACCTTAATAGAGTTACAACGTCAGCGTGTCATTTTCGTTGGAGAAGGGCAGGAAGGGTGACGGAAATATTCAGAGCGGTCAGATCAACTTAAGCAGAGGCGAGTCGGAGGATCGAGAGTACATAATAGAGCTGTCACGTTACACAATCGCGGTGCACGCGTTTCACATCTTTCTTTCCTCTGCTATCCTTCGACTTGATCCAGTCGTGATTTCCCACGCGTTATGGGGTGACTGCGCGACATCCTGACAACGTAGGGTGCAAGATTTATACTGCAAATCGGCGTATCGACGCGTGCCGCACCGGTTCACCCCAATTTCGACACGTACGAATTCGTTGCGATCGCAATTTCGAATAATCGGTGAAAAATTGCGCCATTTGCCTGTTTTACCTCCCGTGGAAACTGTCGTTAATACATACAGCGAGCGTACTTCAATATAATGTAATATAAAAAATTTTGGATTGATACAATGGGAAGAATTTAATGACGTGAATTTTATAAATGGTATTTAGTCGAACTACATTTAGATTGTAGTTATGCTTTACGGGAAGTACAGTCAGTCTTAAATGTTAGGTATTAAAAGTAATCTCTAGTAAAAACTTTACCATTATTATATTAAGGCACATACTGTTAAAACACATTAAGATATATATACAGTGTATACGTAATCATGAATAATGTCCTGATATCTCCTTACCGTTGAAACAACTAATGTTTTTGCAATTTCTGATGTAATTTCGTTATAGCTAAATTTTTTTAATTCTCTTGAGAAATACATTAATAATGATTATGTTGATACATATATAAGAATGAATAATTTTATGACAAGTATTATTACTTTCTTTGATAAGTCATACACAAAATACGATAAGTATGTATATGTAGGCTTTCGTGACTGATTATATATACAGAATGATTCTAGTAACTAAGAGGAACTATAATTAATCTGAAGTGACGTTAGAAATTGCACTACTTAATAACCTGTGTCATATCCCGCTGTGCAACTTTTCTACAAATATATTACCTGCAAAATACATTTATAGTTTTTACTTAAATCGTAATAATGGATCTTTTTTGCATAAATCGATTCTCCCTATCATTCTACGTATAAAAAATATGAGATAAGGTTATTGAAAATTAAATACTTTTGAGATATTTTACTCTATTTAAAAATTCAAATATTGTACTATTATACCTAAATATTTTTGTGTCCTTTTGTTAATGTTTCTCATCACATTATTTAATTGTTCGACAATGATAAACAAATAATCGTAATCCTGTTACTTGAAGAAGTAAAAGCACGTAATCAGAGATCAATAGCGAGAGTAGAACGTAGAAATATGGAAAAGACGAGCAGATGTTGGTTAATTGAAAATAAAAGGAAATGTAGGCTATGTGCGAAGAGGGAGGGATCACTGAAACACTACACAGAAGGATGTGGGGGAGTAAGGAGGTTAAGAGGAAGTTTAGTAGGAGTAAAAGGAGGATACTACGAAGAAACAGTCAATTGTCGGCGAGAACTAGGAAAGGAAAAGGGGGCAATAAAATGATAGTATACTGAAATTAGGGCTAAAGTGCCAATAGAATGGGATAGGTTAAGTAAATTTGCGAGTAGTTTGTGTTCGGTTATGAGGAGTACGGAAAGATGAATGAAAAGAATTATAAGCTAAATCCATTACCAGGCTGAGGAGGCCAAAATAAAAATAAATTATTAAATTATTATAATAGGCATAATCCTTTCCAAAAGATACTTTCTAGACTCAACTTCAATTTAATTTGGTCCGTATTTCTAATATACATTCGATACATAAACAGTTTTATATAATATATAAAATATAAGAAAAAATTTGAACAGTATATTAAATACTTTTATTTCATTTCTTTAGTTTAATTCATTTCAGTGAAATATTTCTGTAAAGCTACACTAAATCGCCAGCCTGTAGCCAAAAATTAAATGTCCTATTCACCTCAAATTTTAATCTTCATTCCTCTCAACACGTCTCATAATACATGTCGCTCGAGCAAATGACAATTATACCTTGCACAGTACTACAAGGGGCGTGCTTAGAAGCGAAGCGCTAAATCGTTATCACGTGTCGAAGAGCGGAAACCGCATAACACGATATACTCTTATTACGTGGCAACATATAGCAACCGATTCAGAAATCAGGTAACTTGTGATTTAGGTGCCACTACTACACACTATGCTTCTGGCAATAAAAGGGGTGATTTAATGACAGGTTACATGACATTTTGCAACCACTTTGCTTTCTGCTACATAAAGGGTATTAAATTCCAATCCGTAAATGAGAATTATCACTAATTAAAATTATTCGCTATATAAAAAAATGCTCAGACAGCGATGTCGAGAAAATTGAAAAATTTCTTTCATTTACAAAATTAAATGATTTCGAATGATGCGCGATTCAGTGTATATATCCATCCAGGAACTAGAAGCGTAAATTGCACAGTACACTTTCTAATATTACTAATCGATTCTATTATTCTCTGTAAGAAATTGTTAGAAGACTCAGGATGAAAATTAATTAGTTTACTAACCTTTCAAATCTTTTCCATAGTAAGTTCCACGTTTTTTATATTTATTTCAATATTTATCTGCATTTCATATAATAAATTCTATACTACTAGGTATTCAAATAATTTCGTTTAAAACAATATAACAGATAAAATAAAAATTGCAAAATATCTTTATTTTCTTAATGCAATGTATAGGTACATAAATATCGTATTTGGAATAATGTATTTATTAAATATACTATTACTTTAATTTGATAATAAGTACAAATACTATCGATTCATTTGAAACAATTGGTCTTTGAAATAATCGTCTAAGATTATTTCTTGAACAAAAGAAATAATATTGAAATAATATTTCAAGTAATGTAATTCCAAACGTGAAAATGTCAGTAATTATTTTATTCTAATAAGAACCAATCCTGTAATAGCCTGTATAAATTCACAGGAGCAGAGTGTATCAAGCGAGAAAAGCGGAAGAAGCGAAGGGAGCGATTCCTCTCTCCTTTCCCCATACAGTTTACTTCCGTTATCCTAGGGTCTGAACGTGCCCCATACACCGCGGCTTTATTATGACAAAAACATCCTGAAACCGATCCAAGCCTGGTCAAAAGCACTTTACGAGGGTTATTTAAAAGTCATGAAAGTCTTGGTTAAGGGCTGTACGCGGATGTCACACTGTTTTCAGTGAACGACTCGCTCGTATCCTGTTTTGAATAACCACCGCTTCTCGCGTCATGTTTCACATAAACGATAAATCAACGCGATGATAATGCGAGCTGCTTTGCTTCAATATTAAATGAACGAACTCAATAGATACAGTTGATAAGACATCAACTTTTGCTTTCTATTAAATCGTTCAATAAGTTTCTTTGTACGATGTTTTTACACACTCTATAATGTGTTTTATTAAGTTGCTATAGTATGAAATGACGTTTATTTCAAGTTTGAATTTTACGAAAAAATACCAACTCGTTAAATTTTAACCTATTGTTATTTGAGTTTCTGGGAAACCAAGTTCAACTCTAAGCATCATCAACTCTAACTTTTGTCAATTTCTCAATTTTGTTATCTGCATATAGAGTTAGTGTTCGAATTCTCAAAAAATAACTGAATTACGTCCAGAAGTTTATTCATCAAGATATAAATCCCAAAGTTTATCATTCTATCAAATATCGTCGGCGGTACGTGTCTCAACATGCTTTTTATGCTACATATCATAATACCTCCCGTTATGATAAACATAAAAGGGTCGGAGTTATTATCCGCAGTCCATGTGACTCGCATGAAGAACGATACGGGCGAGGGCTGGGGAACACACTAGGAACTAGGAAGAATCGGGTGGCATAAATTAGCATGATCTGTGAAGAAGATGGCCAATCATCGAAAAGGGTGTCGGATAGAGACGTCATAATATTATCCTCGCTATTATTCTAAACGGTTCGATAACAATGATAACTAAGAATAATGCGGATTATTTTGAAACAATGCGTTGATAATTTTCAAATATACAAACTGTAATTATGGAAAATAATAAAAAGAAATAAAAGAAATTTTTATAATATACAGATTTAATTCAAATTTTACATTTGTATATCCGGAATACGTAAAATAAACAGCTCGAATATTATCTTTTTAAAATATTTTTGGTTCTTATTTAAAAATTAATCGATATCATTGTCTTAAAAGATTTATATCAACAGTTTGAAATCTTAATTAAACCTCGATACCATTAAATTTAAAAATAAAAATGAGAAAAGATGTGTTATTTACTTATCAAGACAAATGTATTTAATGTTGTTTTTCTTAGTTTTAATGATAAATACAAAATTTCGGGAAAATTCGTAAAAATTCTATTAGTATTTAGAACCCTAATCGTTCAACACCAATAAAAGGTTCGATTAATTTAAATAAACAATTAATTATAGCCAATTGCCAATCAGATTCAATAAGAAACAAAATTTACGAATGCGCAAGAAACGAACTTAACGAACTTAATTCTAAAACTTTTGTAGGTAAAATGCTTTAATTTGTTTAATTTATTTTAGAAATACATTAACGATAATTGTATTGATACGTAAGTATAAAGAATTCTGTGACAAATTGCGTTTCTAGTTTCTTTGATAAGTCAAATACACAAATATGAGTACGTAGACTTTCGTGACTAGCTGTAGTATTCCTTAAGTTCGTAAAAAAGTTCTATAGCCTCTTGACGTGAAATAATACTCAAAACTAGAACTAGAAAATATCAATTGTCGAATCTTACTGCCACTAAACGCATTACCAAAGCCGCAATCCGTGATACATCCACACTCATAAAAATATACTAAACACACGTTGATAAAACGTAAAACTCTTTTCTTCGCGATCAGCCAATGAAAATGTGTCACCAATTTCAATCTTTGGCAAGTGGTTTGCTATAAAGCTTACGTAAAAAGCATTGTGGGATCGATTTCTAGTATGGTTACGATTGTCACGATATAATGACGAGGGTGACACAGGGCGCAAATGTGTTGGAATGGAATAAAGAGAAGGATATTCGCGGTGAATAAAAAAAAGGAGAAAAATGGCCAAACACAGCCAGGACACTCGATGTCACAGCGGGATTGTCGTTTGACTGGCACCCGTTCTTTAGAACGTCAGCTTTGTCGCAGGGAGAACCTTCTTTACCGCAACGACTTTTCATTGTGTCGGGCTTGTGACGTCGAGGAGTCATTCGGCTTGGACGCTTTTGTGCGTTTCATGACATCGCGTTAAGACGAAAGCCGGAAGAAAGCCTGTTTGTTTGACCTGACACTGGAAAATTGGAAATACTGGGTTTGGTACTTTGTAAGTCGCCTAAGAGAACTGTTGTAGATTATTGTGGAGCATGGAGGTTGTATATTGCTTTATTTTGGTCAATGTGGTGGCTTTTATTCGTTTTTGATACTTTCTAACACGTTCATTCCGCATGAATCTAGTTAGCGCGTATATTTATGTTCTATATATCGAATGACGAATATAAACTGGAAAATCACGAAATGTAGCGAAAAAATTGTATAACGATGCACATTGTATCCTATTATATTCTAAATTAGAGTAATATTGAAATTTGGTGATATTGTTAACATTCCAAATATAATACTACTGGGTTGGCAACTAAGTGATTGTGCAATCACATACACCCAATAAATGATGTGTACTATGTATACTAAATATAATACTAAATATATGAATACTATTTATATGAGTACTAAATGTAATATGCACACAAAACCATAAAACAGACATATTTATACATATACATATTTCTTTAATCTCAAGCAAACTTCGTTATATAACTTTAATTTCCTCTACAATATTTCTAATTTAAAAACATCATCAAAATATTTCAAATTTGAACATTTGTGGTATTACACAATGTTGATATTCGATAATATTCTTGATATTGCAAATACAATGGTTTTTAAACTGTAGTATCCAAGACAGTAAGCACTATTCTTATATAATCTCTAGACTGCGAATATTCATCCAAACTTTCATATTTTATAAAGATAATTAGAAAAATGGAATGTAGGCAGAGAATTGTTTTACGTGCTAAGTATTATAACGAGTACTATATCTGTGGAGATTTTATATATTTTTGCATATTAAGAGCAATTCTATGCATATCATATCTTCACATTTCTCACAGATACATAAAAATCCGCAGTTTAATAGTCTCAAACAAATTGTATCAACTGCAAGCTCCTCTAAAATATTTTAAATCTAAAATCACTAACGAAAGCATAATACCGTTCTTTAAAATTACAATCTTTAAAATTACATCATATGTAATCTTTATACAAAAGTCAATTTTGAGGATGTTGATAAGATTAAAAGGAGAAGAGTCGAAGTCCAGAATCGAAGTCAGAATGTCAGAGGACATCGAAGACAAGTCGAGGGAGAGTATCAGCGATGTCTGTTTCGTGTTTGGGACGTGTTCGTGATAGCGGTGTGTCCGCGTGTGCACTGAGGGGGATGACAGTACTCCGCTCATGGGTCCGAGATGTCAGCTCGCTTCAACGCTACGGAACCCTGACACCGGGTCTAACAAACCTTGGGGAACGAAAATCTCCCATGGCCAATCACAGAACTTTGCGCGTAATCCTTGGACACGCGATTCCTCCTCTTCTCCTGTATACTATATACTGTATACAATCTTTCTCGTGACGAAACGAAAAAGTCTTTAGTTTAAGGTAACTCTAAACAGATACAAATATCCTTATATTTCGATTTAAATGTATGTATGTTCAATGGAGTACGATATGAAATTAGGGATGTAAACTATGAAGCATATTGAAGAAATGTATTTGCAGATATTTAAAGGTCTGTATATCATTTTTACGTATTGTTATTTATAACAAGAGTACGGATTTTTATGTATTTATGGAAAATTTGGAGATGTAAAAGTGCACGGAATATGCAAAAATATATAAAGTATCCAAAATATAATACTCTTTATAATACTTAATAGATAAAACAATTTTTTATCCAAGTTCCGCTTTTTTAATTATATTCATAAACATATAAATTTACAATTTACATATTTTATGTCCGCAGTCTATTTGTACCTATGTAGACATTTTGGTCGATATATATTAAAAATAGTTGGAATAAAATAACGGATATTGAAAAAATATATCTATGTAAAGGTATTTGCTTACATAAACTTGTACTTAATACTTAATATTTAATATTCATATATTGTGTTAAACATGAAATTATTAATTTATTATGTTAAATGTCACACGTTTCTTGCATATTTAGTGCGCATAAACACTCACGGCTTAGTAATAAATATTTAATTGTTAAAAATGGAGGACCAAAATGTTTTATATGAGACCACAAGAACTTTACGTTAACGTTATCGCGCGAATAGCGGGCGACGCATGGAAGAAAATACACGTCTGGGAAATGAATTGCGAAACTATCGGCAGCAGAAGAACGTACCGCTTTAGTTCGTGGGAATTCTTTTACGACTTGGCTGGGATTTATACGAGCTGTAAGTGACAGAACCGACGAAAGCAGCTCACGTCGGCCAGAGAATAAATAAAAGATACGACAACCAAGGGGAATGGAGGCAGTCTGGATATTCTTCGATACGTGTATACTTCAATCATTAATGCCAAATATCGTTTTCGAAATTATGATTGCGTTTATTTGGTACACAATTTTTTAAAAATATGTTTTAATCGTATCAAATGCGTATATATGTGGCTAACAGGAACGATAACGAGTGTACTGAAAATGTGTGAGGGTCAGATTTGTTATGTACAATATTTGACAAAATTATAAGTTACTTTACGTGTTAGCATATTTCGTATATATATACAAAGGAGGAAAATGTAACACATTATATAGATACCTTATATGTATATAATTCTGTAAATCGTATACTTTTCTAGCTGCAACAGCACGATTCAGCCAACTTCATTCTTATCTAATCATTTCGTCGACCCATTACTTCTTCTTCTTTTAAATGAATTCATTAATATTATGAATAAACGACAGATTTTCACTTCTATGTCTGGGTAGAAATCGTAAGAATGGAAAATAGACCAAGTGTTTTATAATTTTGCACCGTACTGCAACACCTGTATAAAAAACTAATTTAGAAGAATAGGTAATTGTTTATTTGTAATTGAAAGATAAAGTAAATTTATAATTCTATTTTAAGTAAAGAAAGTAATTGAGTAGAAGATAGAAGATTGTTTCAAAATTCAGACAATAAAATTTTAAATAACATTATTATTTACTTTAAACAATACAATTTAAGTTAAATTTATTAGAAATTGGATATTTTTATAAAATGTATCTTTACAATATTTTTATAGACTGAAACACTCGCAAGATAAATTGATCATAAAAAATATTTTTTCATCAATGAACTCTACTTACATACAACTATGTAAAAAATATTATATGGAACAAAAGTCTTATAAATATCTAACAAAAGTTCTAATAAGTATTTACAAAAATACATTGTTCGCTTATTTCTCTCTATTTCTCTTTTCTCTTAACTCTTCGCGTTAATTGCTGAAAAAGATATATTAAAACAGAAATATAACTAAACTACAAAATAATATGATAATTAAAGGACCTACGACTAATAATTAAAAATATTTACGAAGTGTAAAAACCATACAAATTACTTTAATTAAGACTGCGTGTATTTATGTGTGCAATGCTGTTGATAGAAATTTCTATCGATATTATGCAATTCCACTAATATCAGGAAATTATCCTACATATAAACAAATAATTCATAAGAAACATTTGCAATAAATAGAACTCATCGTAAAATACAAGTCAATGCAATCTACTTTCGCTAACAATTATTTAATATTCCTAATATGTTTACAAAACATTCGCGGTATCTGACACCTTAGAATTACATATCCTATACTATATATTTTGAAATAGTATGTCAAAAATACTTATAAAACGAAAACTAACGCGGAGAAATAAATTACATAATAAATATATTATAGCTAATCTCTTATAACACGAAAAATATAAAACCTAATACAAGCCTAACTCATATACTTCAATACTTTTTCGAATTACAAGGCTAGATGTTAGGTACAATTATTATTTATAAAGCACAAAATAAACTTCATATAACAAATCATTTGTAGATAATTTAAAATGACACACTCTGTGTGATTCCAAGATTCTAAACATGGTTTAGCAATTTCCTGATAGTTCATTTCTCTCTCTCCCTCAGTCTTGTCCTTTACATTTTGTAAAATTTCATATATGGTAGTCAATGGGAGACACAGAACAGTACCCTTGTGTTTATGTTTTCCTTGTCCTTCACATATTAAATTTGATGAAATTAAGAAAGAAATATGTTTTAAACTAATCATTTTCAGACACAAATACCTTAGCGTATCTGGATATAAACAAATATATGGTATCAACTAAAAAAATTACGGAAACCTATTTCTTTAAATCAAACGTTTCATTTCACAAGGTTACAGAAACAGCCCCTGTATCCATCAGCTTAAACACAGTCTAAAAGAATTGAGATGTTAATGTTTTGCCTTTTTCCAAAAAGATTAGAAAGGGATAAGCAGTGTAGGAGTTTATTTGGTGCAAAATAAGCCAGTTACGCTACTGTTACTTTACGAAACAAGATTCGCAAACCAAAGCCGCTCAAACACCATTGAGCAGAAATTCCTATTCTCGCGCCAGAATTCTCTGTAATTATTTAGGTAAGAATCACGTCGCATCGTTCGGAACGTCTTAACGTTTCTTAAATTTAGGGTTTTTTACATACATACTTAATATACATATAGTGAATACGACTTGCTTATCTCAACATAAGGTCTAATATCAACGCCCGAAACTCAATCGCCAGTTCGACCTCTCCCGTCGTATCTCGCAAAGGTCTCACGAAATTCCGCTTAATTCCAACGAAGACTCAGAAATTACAGCAGGCTCCAGGTCTCTCGTGCTACACGTCGATCGACGGAAGTAGCATCGCGCGTGTAGGCGACCGCGTGCACGTGTTTCGCGCCGCAGACGCGCGAGTGCGTACTTAGGTTGGCAGAAGCCAAAGTCCCCTTGGAGTGACGCGAGACGGATATAATTGAAGCCGGAGGTAATTAACTCCCTCGTGGAGCACAAGCCGCTCACCGCATCGTTTTAATTACCGCTCTCATCGCATTTCATCGGGCAGAAGCGCACCCCCCGAACTCCTCTCATCTTTCTCTATCTCGATGGTTTAACTCGGTTGAACCGGTATGTTTCGTGTTTATAATAAATCCGATGCCTCTTCAACCAATGCGCAATCTATTAAAGACGTCCCTCGAAACTGATATTGTACGGATAAACGTGATTCGAAATAAACGAGCGATGGAAGTTTCTTTTCTGAGTTCCTCTATCTGCATGTCCCATAGCTCATTATGTGTAGCTCGTTTTGTAGGGTTTGTCTGAAGGAAATCTCAATTACATAATATGTACATAATTAGATCTCACAAGAGCTCATAATAGATCTATAATACGAATATAATATATGGGAAATCTATAAAAGACTGTATTCAAGGTTCTAGATTTATAACTTTTGGATTTTTGAAACAAATGGTATGATAAAAATTGTATTTACTACATCTTCTTGTAATGAATGTAAAATAACAGTTATGAAGAAAATATATCACAATATAACTTTCAAAATATTTAAAAAAATAAGTCTATATTGTATATAAAAATTTCTAATATTTTCATTCTTTAAATAGATACTATTATATTAACCGTTTTAAATATTTCGTTTCATATCATAAGTTATAGAAATGTTCAATCAGTAAATATTCAGATCTAAAAATCTCAATTAATCTCATTATAATATTGTGATTATAATGGATTATAATACAAAATTATAATATTGTATAATATGAAACAGAATAAATAGTTTTTCATCTTTATTTATATTAAACAATAACTAGTACTGATCATTTCATATAAAATTTATGCAAAATTAACTACATTTCAAATATTTTTAAACGAACAATATGTATTTGCAATATGATTAATTTTGAGTAAATTTTACGTGAAATGATTAATGTAGTAATTTATATCGAATATATACAGGGATAATAAGTTAGGTACCCATTCTGTGAATGATTGACAATAATAATTAATTTTCTACTAATAGGTAAAAGTTATTCACTTTCCAAGTATACGTTCTTTAAATTAAAACGTATGTATATATTTAAAAATACGTTGAATGTTAATAAAAATATAAATTATAATGATTGTAATTAAGACGTAGATTATAGTTACAATTAATTATAATTAATTCCTCTTATTCTATTTCTAATTTTAGGTGTCATCTATAAATAGGGTACTGAGAAATTTAGCAGCACAGAAGGAGCAACGGCAACAGCAGCAACAGCAGCAGCAAGGGGTGGCTGCTGTTGGTGTTGGAGTTGGTGCTGGTAGCCCAGCTGAGAGCGTTTACGACAAATTGAGGCTACTGAATGGGCAAACCACAGGCTGGCCGAGGCCCAATCCATGGTAACTTATTCTTCCTTTTATCATTGTATCATTTTTCTCTATAAAACCATTATGAAACTATGTATAGTAATTTATGAGAACTGAAAAAGTTGTAAAGAAAGATAATTTTTTAATTTGCCAATTTTCATGTAGAAATATAAAAAATTTGATAAGAGATTCTTTATTAAATTTTAAACGATATATGAAATACAATATAAATAAAAAGTTAACGTACGTAATGATAAAACAGACTAAACAATTAAAATCGCTGGATAATACAATTACAAACGATGACACGATAGTTATATTACTTTCATGTATTCATTCTCTGAAGATGAAATAATATAATAAAAAGTAATAGTATATAAAATAACTATATCAGAAGTATCAAGCATCGAAATGTCAAGATTTTTAAAAGAATAACTTTCTCATAGAAGTAATTTTACGTGTAAGTATCCTTTTTTAAATACCACGATAATAGAAATTGATATAAAAATCTATCCTTAAATGTAAGATTTTATATCCTTTCTTGTATCTTCACAAATATGTGTAGAGATAGACATTTTATAAAAACTTTTCCGATATAATATACATTAACTCAACTAGTAAAGCAAAAGAAATTATATTATTTAAAAACTATTACTTAATTCCTTACATCATACCTTAAATCTCGTTTAGAATTTTTTTAATAACACAATCCTTATCTATGTATCAATAACATGATCTTTGATAATTTTCAGTACAATATTATTCTCTTTACTAAAAATTGTTGGTAGTTTTCGGTTCAATATTATTCCATTATTTAAAATTTTTCCCTTTTACAAAATTTGTTTGATCTTAGAAAGTTTCGTAATCTTTATAGTTTTACATTGAAAATTATCAAAATTAGGAAATTGCTCTAAAGAAATGAGAGCATAATTCAGTTGAAATAGCGCAAAGGCCATAATCTCTCTATTTTAAAATTTTATTTCACATTAGGTATCCATCTGGTGCTGGCAGTCCGTTTCCATCCCTGCAGCCCAGCTTGAGTCCAAGTCATTGTACAGCCTTGCCGCCGGATCCTGCGGATATCCTGCATGCAAAGAAAGGTAAGAGAAATTAATACTAATAAATACTTTATTTAAATTAAGATATTTACACGTTTCGCTACATTTCACCTGTCTTCCAGTCTTCATATTTATCAATATTCTATTTGAAAATATAGTCAGTGATACTGCGACAATATAGAATGCGTGTCAGAAATTGATGTGTTCAAAAATATACATAATTAACATAAAATATTAAATAAGATTGAAGATTAACAAGGTATTATTAAAAATTGAAGTCTTACGGAACTTGGCCTTAACATTTTTCTATTATGTTAAATCTTTCTGATTACTCTAGTCAAATATAATTAACATTATAATCAAATAATCGTTTAATAGGGGCCACGAATAGTTCTGTCACAGAAACTTTATGTATTCTTTACTTAACACTAATTATCAATATGTAAGACCAATAATAACTATACGTAATAAATAGTGTTAGGATTGCTCAACACTTCAAATTCTAAAATTAAACATTTATGTTTAAAGTAATGAACGATTAAATATAATAAACGTTTAAAAACAAACGATTAAAAACGATCATTATCTATTAATAACGAATGAAAGCGTTATTTCTGCATTTCACACTACATCAAATATATAAACTATTATTCTCATTTATCGTGTAATAATAAACAAAATATATGCTGCGTCTTTTTCTACACTTTTTAGAAAACTAAAGTTTCTTCTTCTAAATATAGATATTGTATCGATTTGATATAAATCGTAACTTAAAAATATCTAAATAGAAACTTGTTTATTTTTAATGATTAATTTTCAATCAGGTATTTTATTCTACATGATTATTACAATTATTAAAATTGCTTTTTAGCACTTACGACCGTCTAAATATTTGAGGAGCCGGTAATTACATCAAAAGTAGTACATACATTCATGAATCTCGTATGATTTTAATGCATTATATTATATAAATTATATCTAATTTAAATGCAGATTAATGTAGAATCTGCTGATTCCATAGGAAGATACTGGTAGATGCTACTTCCAGTCATCAATTTCGCATTAATTTATAAACTTGGATAAGATTCGTGTACCGTTATTATAAATCGATTGAAGTGCCGCGATAGTTCTAAATTGACTGCCCATGTTTATAAAAATTCACATTTTGATGAACATAACTGAATATATGAGATTTAAATAGAATATTTTTTCTTCCTATATTTTATGTACATGCATGCATATGCATCTTATGTATATATATTATTGCATCTTTAAAATTATAGCAAACTCATAAACATCTATACAGTCTATGTGTAATCAATAGTCCAGCCCCATGTATCAACTGTCTTAAAGTCTAGAACAGAAAAGTATTAAAATCAACAAACAACCCTAAACCCAAACCCAAAACTAAAAATATATATAAACTAAGCCAAAATTTCTAAAGTAATACAAGCTTTCCAGTATACACTCTAAAAGTACGCCCTTCCAAAAGGAAACATTGAAATTAATAAATAATCCTAAACCCAAAACTCCAAAAAGGTACAAACCAGCCCAACATCAAACAGAATTTCTAAAACAATCCATACTTGCCAGTACACCTCCACTCTTACATCCACCACAAACCTATCCAAAATCTTCAAACATTCATACACACGCATACACACACTAAAATACAATACACCTTCACACATATGTAAAAGTGGCCAGCGGTGAGAAATCCAGACAAGGGAGGGGTACACGTGAGGGAGTGGTTTCGAGAATAGGGGGAAGAGGCGGCGCGTTTTAATTAATTAATCTGCTGGCTGAAACGATACTAATATCAATGTAATTCCGTCGGCGGGCCCCGCGGTTTGCCGCATGCGTGTGCAGCGCTTTTCCGGTAATAATTGTTACGTTTAAGCGAAACGAGAAGGACACAGACGAAGGGGTTACACGGGGGTTGGATGGGGGGTGGGAAGCGTGGTTGCAGTCGACCGTCCAACCCACACGAAATTGTAACTCAACCGACGGAATATTCTCTCTTTCTCTCTCATGCACTCGTTGAACTAACCCCTCTTCATCCCCCTTGTTTGCCTCTCTTTCATGGTACATGAGCGTGCACGCGTATCCCTTTGGCGGCATATCAAACGCGCGATTTCTTTTGGCCGATCGTTTTCCAACGCCAGGGTGGCGAACGGTGTCACAAGCAGCAAAAAACCAACGTATGGGTAAGTTTGATTCATACGTGAGGCTGTTTTTAAAGTATTTATGGTGAGTCGATGAAATATCGCGCCTACGGAAAGTTATGTTATAAGAAAAGTTATTTCTATACCTCGCATTGTTTATTGCAATTGGCAGAGCATCGCATACAGCGGTTCGCAAAAGTATTCCTACACTTACCATAGATAAACACTTATGCATATAATTGCATATATTATGTAATACATCTTGAAATTTCATTAACATTATAGTGAGAAGCGATTACATATTAGCAAAAATTAGACGCGATCTGAAAATATATGGAAATTACAAGATATTTATTGCAACCTCGTATTTAGTAAAAATTATTATACAGTATGAATAGTTACCTTAAACGTATAGTAAGTGTTAAAAACGACGCCACTGAATATTAAGACTTAGTACTATTGCAGATTCCTTTCCAGTGCCATAATATCCGTCCACTTAATTGACTTTGATAATTTTCTATATTTGTTCTCTATTTGATAGCAATATCTGTTAGGCTCTTTAAAAATATGTTCAAATAGAACTCCAAGAAGAAAGTAAATTTATGATATATGTTACACGTTCTTCAAATTTTATCATAATTTTTATTCCAGAGTTTCCTTCAAAAGGTGCCAATGTAATTGGTCTATCAGTTGTTTTCTACATGTTGAGATCTATTTCAGTATATTGCGAACATCCGAATGAAAATCTTCGAAAAGATATGTCACTATCATGGTTATCATCGTTTTAGTGATTTATTAATATTATCGTTACGCGATCATAACTAAGAAATATTACTAAGTAATATGAAGTAGTATTTGTTTATGATTTGTTGATGATGATGACTGATCTATATTTATTTATTACTTATAAGGGATATGCAGCAACTTGAAAATTCAGAAAAATTTTAAACCAAGCAGAAATATAGTTCAAGAGAGCTAAAAACGAAACCACTTCTTGTTCCAACAAACAAACAGTTCATAAAGGCGATACCATCCTCCAAAACGTTCAAAATTTTCAAAATGTTTTGCATAACACAGACAGGAAATAGAAAAGTCGAATTCTGTATACCTGTATCATTTTCCAGAAAAGTTACAAAGCTATTTGTACATACATATCGGTATAATCATTATTAATAAAGTTCTAAATTGAAATTAAAAGAATTAACATTTAGAAATTACAAAACCTTTAATTCAACGCTAAGGAGATAGCAGTTTAGATATAATTTTAATTAATTATTTTTAATAAATAAACATTAATAGATATTTACATAGGCATTAGTAGATCTTTACATAGGGGAGACCTACAAGATATTAATATAATATTAATTCTATTATTTTTATGATTTCATGTAACACGTGTATATAATGTATTTAATATTGTATTTTAAATATTGTAATTTGTTTTTTGTTAACGAAAGGAAGAGTAAATGCAATCGTGTTACATTTTAACAATATGTCTCTTAATACGTCGAAAGAATAGAACTAACGTTTTTACTACGATATCTTATATTTTATTATTATTAAGTGGTATATACATACTTTTATTACTAACTATGTAATATATTCATAAAAGATTTCTACGAGTGTACAAATACTTTCATGTGCAACTGTACATACAATTCTTCACCATTCATCATCATCGCAAACTCCTCGTCCGAAATCGTCCGCTTCGCAAAGCGTTGTTAATCGAGCCCTTCGATTCTACACAGAACGCGTTATTATTTTGTATTCCAGCAGGATAGAAGGGATACAATCAAATATGGTAACTGTTGCGAGCACTCAACCACACGCGGACCCCGGGGGCCGGATTATCTCCACGTAGCTGCGGGCTTGCCGTCGTTTATAGGATAACTTGTG
The DNA here is from genome assembly GCF_024542735.1 of Bombus huntii. NCBI lineage: Eukaryota > Metazoa > Arthropoda > Insecta > Hymenoptera > Apidae > Bombus > Bombus huntii. Next base: position 1,873,606 of record NC_066244.1, read on the forward strand.
TCAGGAGGGTTGTTTCTCTCTGCTTTCTCTTTCAACTTACGCCTCTATTTTCCTATCTGTATCCGTCTGTTTGAGATTCTATCGGTTCGTCCTCGTCCTTCGAGGTTTTCTCTTCTCTGTTTTTGCATAGTGTTTCAACAACGACCGATTCCAAGAGGCGGAAATCGCCTCGGGCCAAACAGAAACGACAACTGGCACCCCGTGCCGCGAGAGCAAAGCGAAAGCACATTATCCTGCAATCATAGCGCCGATCCTTTAACATCAGTTCCTCACTGCTTCTGGAAACTGTCGAATCTTCAAACGTTTCAATCTTAGACAAGAAAATTGTACATGATAAGGGTTGCATTTTGAAATCCCTGGTTTGTTCTATATAACTGTTAAAAAATTGAGGAACTTTTACATAATATGTATATATAAGTATTTAAAAAAATATTTCTTTTCGTTATTTAAGATATCCTTTGTAATTAAAGTAGATAATTTCAGTTAGTAGGATGAAATACGATATATTAGAATCTAAGAAACTAAGAAATAAGGAAAACGTTAACTATCGTGGATGTAAAAGAATACAAGTAACTGTATATAGGAATTTCCTATAATGTAACTGCTAGTCTAAATTCTAATATTATTTTTTTTTAATTCTTTCCATTATGTTCGAATTTATATAATTATAACATCTTTGTTATTATCATTTTTCAAAACACTACTACTAAATTTCTTTTTAAATTATTATATACTTAATGCATATATTTACAAGCATGTTTTTCAAGTACATCATGTTAAAACACTATTGTTCAGTCATATAAAACGGCATCAAAATCAGAAAATTAAAAGGAATGTACTAATCTTTTTCCAGTGGTTTTCACACAAATCATATGTTTCTTAGATATTTAACACATATGAATATCCAGAGCCTATTTATAAACGAGGCTGTGTACGTATGCATATCTACCATTGATCATCATATCATCATCCGAGAAAATCATGATCGATCTACGAAATCAGTTTTTCCAATTGAAATGAGAACGCGGCCGCGATCGCGTGAGCGACATGTCAGAGATATTGAAATTCTGGTATGGCATTCAGAACTCGTGTTCTCTTTCCTTCTCCCTTTCGTTCTATTTCTTCTTTTTCATTCCCCTGCCGTTCGCCTCGTAGTACGGGACCCGAGAGGTGAAAAAACAATGCCTATACGACCCGAACCCCTTTCGTTTCGATCGAGCACGGAGTCTCTTTGCACCCTTGTCTCCTTTCTTTCTTGGCCTCTCTTGTTCATCGTTTCTGGCGTCGCCGTCGTCCTCTCTTTTTCTCTTCTCTCCAGTTTTATTCTGGCTTCCTCTCCTTTCTCGCCACCCGCTCTCATAGAATTCTTCTGCATGCCGCTGCTGCTGCCGCGTCTCGTCTCGTCCCGTACCGTGTCTCGTGTCTCGTGCAACGGCACAATGCAACTCGGGGATGCATTGTGAATCAGCCTCAGCAGACACCCCGCCAATACCGACGCCAACGTTGCCGAGATGGCGAACCTTCACAGACGTGATGGATGGTTGCGAAGAAGACACCAACTGTGTCGTAATATAGTCGTTTAGTTTGGCATTTAATAGAGAAATTGTTGAATTTTTCGGACTTTTAGAATGCAAGTTCATATTTTGATGGATATGATAATGATATTTTAATAATGATATTTTAGTGGATATTGTAACCCACGTGGATATTGTTACGATGGGTAACGTATCATTGAATGTTTCAGCATCATTGAATTGACAAATTCAGAACTTTTTCAAAATATAAATTGACACGTTGGCGAACAGTGTAATTTATTGTTGTTTTAACTGAATGTTAAAATATATAGCTTTTGTAGAGACCATAGAAAAATCTAGGTCATTCTCATTAAAATCACCTTCACAAACAACTCCATACAAACACCAACAACTTCGAACAATCTTTCGCGCAAACACACCAAGACCTTAATTACCAAAAATGAAAATGCAATTTTGTTATCCCATTAACTTTTCCTTTCCATCGAATTCTTCAAAATGTAACCCCATTTGTGTCTCTTCACACATAACCAATCAGAGCCAACCTACTCACTGTTGACTTTATTCGCAACTAGACTGCAGATTTTTATGCACTTTTTTATGGGAAATTTTAATATCTAAAACATATGCAGTGCTCGCTATCATATTTAATAGGGAAGACAACCTTCTACCTAGATTCCACGTTTTCAATCATCTTCATAAAGATATAAATTTGCATAAACATTCGCGGTCTACTGCCAACATTCGTTCTTCTACATACTCCTAGTCCCCAGTGATTCGTTCCATCGTCAAAAACCATCATCATTCTCACCGGTGAGAGGTAAGTATTCAGAGTTCTCCATGGTTGATCTCTGGTTGAGATACAGAGGTAAAACAATATAATGGCCGTCCTGGTACGCTAGCAAACCCAGGGTGTACTGAGAGCATTATCGTCGACCTCTTTATCTGTTGCACCCGATCTCCCTTTATCTTTTCTTCTTTTTTCTATTCTCTCTCTCGCTCTCTCTCTCTCTCTCTCTCTCTTCCTCTTTCCTCATACGCGTTTTGTCGTCTCTGCGTTTCTACTGCTTCTACTTCGTCTTCTGGAGCCCCATGTCCCAGTAGGTAGGCACGTTGCAACGATGCGAAACCTTTTATCGTCGAGCAGGACAATGCACAGTCTCTCTCTCTCTCTCTCTCTCTCTCTCTCCCTCTCTCTCTCTCCCTCCCTCTCATACATACACATACACATACACACTATCTATCTATCTATCTATCTTCCTTTTTCTCTGTCTCTCTCTGTCTCTCTCTGTCTATCTCTGTCTTTCGTTGTAGGTTTGGTTTGTCGTCGAGTAAGCATCGTACTCGTTGTCGTTGTTCTCGCCACTACCGTGGATCCTCATGGAAACGCGCGATCCGCGTATTAATGGTTCTCCGATAGCTTTTGTATACACGTCTCTCCCTCCCCCTGTTTTCTGTGATGGTGGATCCTTTCGCTGAAACGAAGAAAAGGAAAAGTTTTTCAAGAGAAATTCAGAGGGTTCAGCGCAGATTCTTTTTTTCTTTCTTTTTTATTGTCCTTCTTCATTATTCTGGCTTTTTCACGTTTCGTTTTGTTTTTTGACCTTCATTGTTAATGGAAAGAATTCTGCGAAATTGTTTGATGAGACGACGCGTGATTGCAACTGACTGATGGCAGAGGAAGTTGCTTTCTTTGATTTTAATTTACAGAACAATTGAAGATCACAGGAAGAAGATATGACTGTCACAAGATTCAGATTTTTTATTTTTATTAAAAACAGGTATAATTGCTAAATATTACTATATGCTGAAAGTTGCTAAAAATATGCATATACTTTCGGCAAAATTAATGTTGACTTTAACTCAAGTCGGAACATCAACACCCTTATCAATTGAAGATTAAGAAAAAAATATGATTTTTTATTCTAATGCCGTTTTATGATTAAAAAGGAATATTTTAATGTAAAATAGCTGAAAGCTGAAGTATGTTATTGAATTAGATTTGAAATGGTGTTTGTTTAAAGTGACAAATTACAATAAAGTGACTATTCAAATTGCTTGTCCTTAGTTTTTAACAATAGCCAGTGAAAACACATATTTGAGAAAACTAAAAATGAAAATGATTGAGCTTATATTCTAAAAATATATACCTAAAGAAGTTTAAAAATCATATCATATTTATATAATCATCATTATCATATTGTAATTAGAGAACTTTTTATAGATTGCGCAAATCTATATTATACCATATTCTTTTATTTCGTGTTCCAATTTTATTAAGTTTACTAGCAAAAATAAGTACGCCTTATCTAAACAAACTTGTTATCTAAACGAAATATCTACTATATAATAACTATATGATAACTATAATACGATTAAGTAGAAGATCGTATTATCTAGATGCTAAATATTGTAAAAAGTGCTGTACTTTGGATGTTTTATCTACATATACCTGCATATCTATGCGCGTGTACATTTTTTAATTTTTCATAAATGCATAAATGTCCGCTATCTAATAATAAATACCAAATTCAATACTACCAGTTATCACTACATAAATTGCTACTACCAATTAATGACTAATTAATTGCTACTATTGTACGTGTTATTACACCTATGAAATATTTCTCGTATTTGCAAAAAAAGAGCATATATCAAACTATTAACTATCATGAAATGTAAATACGATGTTAAAAAACACGATGATTTTCATTTTATAATTTTATCGAATAATGGACGCGCATTCTCTTCAATTGTCACCTTTTTATCTTTTTTACGCTGAAACGCCCTCCAACAGTATTGAACAAAACCGTGTACATTCTACACGGTATAATCCTGCTTGACGCGATTGTATATTAAGATTCAATCCGATTCCTCATTTTCTCCGCATCCTCGACAGTTGGTGAACGTCGCTTAAGAACCACTTGGCAGTGCCCTCTCGGCGACTCACTCGAAACGTCGCTCGCGGAATCATTATTCGACGCAACAGCAAGTCGAAAGTTTCCATAGCTGTCGCATTTCCACGAGCATGAAATTCGATAGAGTAAGATTTTCCACTCTCGGTCTCTGATTACTACCCTCTATCGCTCGCGTGTGTACTCCGTTTAAGGTCACGAGCTCATTCGCCGGCCTTCTGCTGGGCGTTCTACTTTAGTAGTTGTAGAATCATGTCGACACACGTAAGTACGGTGACTCACAAATGTATTTGAACACTTATAGAAACTTTTTAATAATGTATCATGTGTTTTACACGAAACATTTTGAAACTCCATTAGCACTGTTCTGAAACTTGAATATTATAATTATATTGGTAAAATTTGAAAGAAATTTAAGAATATGTCGCAGACATCGTAAAAGTATTTAAGCAGTCATTATATTCATAAACATCAATTTGCAGTGAGACCATATTTAGCCCTTATTATCTGGTCAAGATGGTTGTTCATGCTGTATACTAGACACTTTCTCAAATATATTTACAAATATAAACTGGTAACTTTCAACGGAGAACTACATATCTATTATAGCAAACGCATTTTTCCAAGAATCAAATATCAGTCATTCCGTTTCTTACATGTACATACACAAGGTGGCGTAAATCGGTAAGAGTACATATACACTCATTTAAGATTAAAAATATAACATTAATCGGCAGCGTAAATTTTAAGACACGAAAAATGCGACTGATTATTACGTTTTGTTTTCTTGTTTTCTTTAAAGCTGTGCCCCTTACTTTTATCACCAATAAGATGACCATATGAAAACTCGGTCATTCTGTACAAAACTCACTCAAATAATACGAATAGCTGCTCTAATGATTCAGCTATATCAAATAAGGTAAATCCAAATACGCAAAAAGAAAAGATCTCATTTATTATAGGAAAAGCACTGTTCCAAGAGTCAACCATCAGCCATTCCACTCTTTACATCCGCATAATCAAGGTGTCGCGGCTCGATGTGCTCACGTATACGCTCGGTGCACGAGCGTTGCGGTGCAGAGAAGTCGCGATCACGGAACAGCCGTCTTTTTATCGTCCGCTCGGCGGCGTAGATATTCATCGCTGTCGTTCGTTGATCGCCGCGAACCGGAATAAAATGGAAAACAAAGGAGCGTGCTCGCCAGGATAACGTGATGGCGGCAGCGGCCGTGGAACGCGAGGGTGGGTAACATCGTCGTGGACGGTAACCGGAGCCATGACGGGAGGTCAGTCTTCCAAGATTGACGAACACGATAAATCGAGCGCTGGTGACACCGGTTTGAATGACTCGACGCGACAACCCACTGACCTGCGAATCCAATGCATAGAGTTTCTCTGTCGACACGTTGCCGACGAGAACGCGGCCAAGAACGTGATGTGGAGAACACCTTGTAAATATGTCTGTTTTATATGCTGGAACGGGGAGACTGAAATTATTGGGAATCTTTGTCCGACGAACAATGTCTTAGTTTCATTAATACACAACGTACTATTAGAATATATACCTATATTTAAACCTAAATTATCTTTCGATCTAACTGTTCGAAAATGCTCAATTTTGTTTTTAACAGTTGCGTCTGGATTATACAAGTGTCAACAAGTTAGAAAGTGAAAGAAAACAAGTGTTTTTACAAATACAAAAAATTGTTAATTAATACCTAAGGTGGTTGCTTCTACCCGTATCTCACGCGGACAGGCGTGTCAATGTGCTAACAATAACATAAATTGTTACAAAATACGTTACGTTACATAGTACGACGATCAACTATTAACACGACCACCAGCTCCATCAACAAGTATAAAAGTCAGCATATTTAATTATCGTGAATTATACGTGTATTATAAGGAGAAAAGAACATTTGAAGGACAGCATTCTGATTTATTTAATTTTCTATTAAAATCATCAAATGTTATAACATTATTTATGTCTTTAAAATGACTTACAAAATTCTCCTTCACTGCATTAAATTCAAATATGAATAATCGTATATGTCTTCGAATATTATGTGTATCTATTGATTCAGATTTCAGGCTTTATTGGATTAGATTTGAATCATCGAGTTCAAAATGAAATCTAATAAACACTTTAAGCCCCACTCCTTCAAAGTCACTGAACGTATTGTACATTCTTCACTATTCGTATATCTTCATTAAATAGTAATATATCAATATTTATAGAAAAATAGCTACTGTCGACTCATCAGTGTCAGCAAATGTGCTAAAAGATTAATGAAAGCCATCCCAGGCCATTAGAAATAACACAGAATTTTTCAAAGAGCAATATAACAATAACACGAAACGGGAGAGACAATAAACTCATAATTCGCTAACAAAAAAAACAATGAACACAATGAATTAGCAACATAGTAGACTGTGTATCTCGTCACATATCGTTTCTAAGATATGAAAAGAACATTTATGCATGTGTACTAATGTGTAGCCTAATACATATTTTTTTCTAACAGAATTTTTCTGGGTGAATTGGGATGACTTGAAAAGGATTTTGCTTACTTTTTTTTAATTGGGAATGACAAATTTTGGAGACATTTTAATGGGAATATGAGGATGTATTTAGGTTGTGGTAAAACGATGAATGGAATACGAGGAATAGTAAAACGAGGAATGGATAATAATAAAATCTTTTAGTGGACAAAATTCATATAAACTTAATATTTGCACTAATTTAATTATTTAAACTTATATGCTAATTGAAACTAATTTAGCTTAAAATTATGAATGAAGTTGTACAACAATATGAAAGTCATATTCCAATGACACAAATGTCTTTTTGTCTTGAACAAGCATTTGAAATTGAAAAATATTTATCATATTTGTATACCATATAGTGCGTTAAAATATTAAGTCAGTTAATTAACTGGGAGAAATACTGTAACCACCAATTCAATAAGTTGTATCATTTTTCTTATTTGAACGTAGACGTTACATTATTAAATGATAGAAGGTTCAATGTTACTTGTTACACTTTTATATTATTTTTAGAAAAGTATTTCATTCTGAACATATATGCATAATATACATATACATATCTATATAACACAAAGTTCCAATAAAATCTAATGAAAATTGTTTATAACATCTGCAATATAAATAGAACTTTGATGGAGAACGTCACTGGTTCCATTTCGGGATAACTTTGTAAATGATAATTTTAGCGACAATTGTGGTTCAGATAAATATTTTACAGTTTAGGACCTAACATGATGCACTAACTTCAATATTTTTATCTCCATGATTTATTCTAGAAACAATGATTATAAAAAATAGATTGGAGTTTCTATTTTAATGTTTTTTTATCAGAGTTTAATCAGAGTGTTAATTAGTTGATGATGTTAACTATGATTATAGATATATATTGGTAAAATTTTTAACGGTTCAGGAAATCTATATAGAAGTTACAAAATATTTATTATAAGTATAGACATGTATCTATATTTCAGAATATCTATGTCACAAAAGTATCTAAACAAGCAATCTACGATATAAATAGGTATCAATAATCATTGGGACTATTTTTAACACTTATTACATGCTTAAGATGGCTATTCTGTTACTTCTATGCCAATATAGTACTAATTTTTTTACTAAATTATGAGTTTCCAGTAAATATCTCGCAACTTCTATATACATATAACATTTTCAATTTAGTTTCAAATGTTGCTAACATAATCATAGCAGACGCATCTCGTTATAAGGCTAATAAAATTCCAAAATGTTTTAAATATCCTACACAAGATACCCACACATAACAATTTGCTATAGTACGAGTACTTTTGCGAATCACTGTACCTACCGCAACAAGAAGAATAAAAAGTTGCTTGTTAACGCGTCTAACGCACAAAAACCGCATATGGACGACAATTTATACGACGAATAAAAAGATGAAGCGTGAACGTGCATCGTGGGCGAATGTCAATGCGCTCGCATGGCGGACAGATCGAGCAAAACGCATCGTTGAGCTTTTGCGGCGAGGCATGCGCGTGGAAGCTCTGCGGTCTTCCACAAAGAGAAAAGTTAGCCTACATTCTATCTAGTCGTATTTGTCTATACAGCTTATAAAAATATTTGTACATTTAATGCAGAAAACATTTTGAAATTTCATTAGCTCTATAGATAGTAAGGCACGACAGTGAATGCTACAATTATATTAACAAAATTTGAATCCAGTCTGGGAATAATACATAGAAATTACAAGATATTCATCGGAAACTTATATTTAGAAAAAGAATTAGAATACAGTAAAAGTATTCACCTCAAGTATACATGTCAGAAGCGTTAAAAATGATCCCATTGAACACATACTTAAACTGATCAACGTTGCGAATGATTACTTATTTAAATATCTTTGTGATCATCCCGAAATATACAGGTTGACAAGGAAATATGTAGGTGGCCAAATTATGATAGTACCGCATTCTATTGTTTCTAAGCATGAAAAAAGGGAACATACAAATATAAATCCGAAAACTCTTCTTTCCTAAAATATAGACACATTCTTCTTATATTGAAAATTCCCTAAAATAAAAGTCAGACGTAATATTTCAAATTTCAAGCACCGTTATTATTTCTTTTGTTAGAAGTAAATAATATGTTAAAACAAGTTACGTTGGCGTTAGAAGCAGCGTGTTTCATAGTAAATCAGTATCGTCCTAATTGTAGTAGACGAATAAGATCCAGTATATCTAATCCTATGATGCCTTGAAACAAGTAAGTCTTCTTAGAAAGACATCGTCTTTGAGTAAAGTCCGCTGATAGAGACACTGAATTTCTCTGACGTTTCCGTTACCCCATCCATACAGTTTTCAGTATTCACAAGTAAGTATCTATACACTCGATACAAGAATAACCATTCTGATAGTAACATTGTCTTCACTATGAAACATTGTTTAAATATATACTGACTTACTCTAACATATTATTTACTTCTGACGAAAGAGACGATAACAGTGCTTGAAATTCCGACAGTTATTTTAATGAATTTTCGATGCGAGCAAAGGGTCTGTCTATATTTCGCAAAGGAAAAATTTCCAGATCTATGTTTCCATGACCTTTTTTCATCCTCAGAAACAGTAAAATACGGTACCAAAGTTTAACCTATTCCCTTATCACCCTGTATAATTATAATGAATATCTTGTAGCTTCTATGTAGGTTTTTAACATCGTTCAAAATTGTTAGTGATGATAATCGAATGTCACTACAATACTAATGAGATTCCAAAAAGTTTCATATAAGACACATAATATGTTTATGCTGTACATATGTAGGTACATACTCACGTACGTCGAAATAACAAACATCCTTGTTCTTCTCTTATTCTGTTTTGCAGTAGATACGCCTTTTGTATATCTGTATGTGTTTGTACGAATATACAGTATACAGGCGCGTATGCGAATCATTCGATCCGCGGTCTACGCTATTACGAATTCCCAACCGCATCTAGAAATCGATGGTCGAGGAAAAATTCTTTCGTTCGAACTAGTTGGAAAATACAGGCCGGAATTCGGAGATGAAATTCCGCGGCCGTTGCAAATACGTGATCTGATGCACCGACGTTTCGGCTATAGTTGGTCGGTTTGCTAGTGTATCGGTTGGTTTGAAACGAGTCTGTAGCCCAACCAATCTTCTAGTTCCGCCACTGTCAATAAGACTCCATTTTATGCACGAACTCCCACAGGTTATCACGCGACATGCCTTCCACTAAGTAGCACTAATTTTTCTACTTTGGTGGTTGTTTGGATGTGTATGACATTGGAAATATAAATGAGGCACAGTTTAATTAGACGACCGTTTAATTAGACCAAAGACGATTACTAAGATATGACAAATAACTCTCTGTACTTCAAAGTTACTAAATGTAAGACAAATCGTTCGATATATTGAGCTCTCACAATTTCTAAATTATACATAACAGTTTTACGTAAGAGTTGCTTTCGCAATTTACAATTTCTCAACTGCCAAAAATCGAAATATGTATTCTTACTGAAACTTCTTATTAAGATGTATTATTTTTGTCAGAAATGAACAATTTTTTAGTTCCTTTGAAAAATCAAAAAATTCCTTAAATTCTCCCAAGAGTCAAAAGATTCCTCAATTTGTCTGAAAAAACTTCTTTCAAAAAATCGTGAAGTTCCCAAATTTCTTTGAAAAATAGATATAGTTAAAAATTTCGATTAATGTATTGCTTACAAGTTACCAACAAATTTTCATATTTCACAGCTTACCTCGCACAACCAAAGACAATCCACGTATACGTACATACCACTACTGCTCGAAAAAACAATTTTCCACTCGCTCCAACGATCAATCTTCCACCTTGCCTAACTCTTTCTCTCGCCGTAGACGACAATAAAGATCTATCCGTCTTCGTTCTTCCCCCTTGTGTAACTCTTTTTGACGCAGAGCCTTCTCGTCGAGCGAAGCTATGCTCAATCGAGGGAAGCGCGTGAGAGGGTGACAAAGTGTCTCAGCCGCGAACGGGATAAGAAGAAGGAGCTGTAGAGTGGGGTGCCGGGCTAGAGAAGAGATCTCTCCTTAGCCACCGTTTTCCTCGGTGAAGAGAGCAGGGGGGGGGGGGTCCAGAGTTGACTGATCTGCCTCGTAATGCCAATCGATATACACAGGGTGTCCCGTAACATGTGGGAAATATTTCAGAGACTCAATCAGTATCTGAGGAAATGAAAAAAGTTTATATGGACACAATTCTATTTAAGCTTGTTTACGTGATATAGGAAATTTTGTGCTCATTTTATAGCTGAATTTTTACCTTATCTAGGATTTTCTTACAACATTTTTATCTCAACCAGTGATTTGGAAATATTACAGTTTAACAGTATTTATGTAATTTATACTATTAATATATTGATATGTTAATATGATGTATATGATATGATGATACATATAAATATACATATATGACCAGTTTATATAATTTTATAAAAAATGCGGAAATGTATTGTTTAGTATAAATTGTAGGATGTATTGTAATGTGTGAGAAATATTTGAGAAACTCATTCAGCATTTAAAGACTGAAAAAAGATCATATAAACATGTGTCTTATTTGATGTCATTTATGAGATATAATCAATTTTATGTTTTAATAGCTACACGATCACCCAAATTAATTCCACTAGATTTTTGAAATAAATATATGTTTAAAAAATATGAGGATAAAAATGAATACACATGTAAAAATGCCAAGTAATGCAGTTTCGTGCTACTAAGTTTCATTTCGTTCAGAGGTTCGATACCACCTGAAGACCACCCTGTTGTAGGTCGTCAAATTCGTGTTTCTAACGATTATAACGGAATATGAAGAAAAAAAATATGCAATGGAATTCAAAGAACTTCAGGTCACATTAATATCTCGGAAAATACACCTAAGGCATCAAAAAATCAAAATATATTCGTTCTACCAGTCCCATCAAATAAATTTCAATTCGAATATTTTTTAATAAAGTCAACAAATAACCAGTTATTTCAAATTGTAATACCCATATTGATTCACCCCGTATAAGTGCGTTTCTCTTTTTCTTAGACAGCCTTTTAGGCAACGTTCACACGGTTGATACGTGCAGTATAGTCAAACCCCCGCGTGGGGGATGAATATAACGTGACTCGCGTATGAATAATACCGAGTACGTGTTACGTGTGTATAAAGACGCGCGAGGATCCGCTCTGTAAAAGGCACTCCGGCTGCGACTTCCGTGTTTCGATTCGTGGGCGGAGTCAGAGGGAGGAGGCAGTTTAAGGGGAGTCGTCAACAATCCCTTGGAACTCTTTTTCCCTCTTTCTTCGGTTTACTTTTTTGATTTTGTTTTATTATTTTCTCTGCTTCTTTGCGTTTTCAGATTTGAAATTTCACACATCAGTTTGCTTTTGAAACGTTCCTTTCCTTACTATTTGGTATTTGAGAGTTATTTAACTATTGAAAGAGGTTTCTAATTCTAATTTGCAAGGGTAAATATGGACATAAGATTGTGGTAAAAGCAGAGAAAACATAACATTCATTTGCAATATGTTTTCAGCCAATTTACGTCATAGAATTACATGTTTTAATGTTATAGATTAAGAAAGAGATTTTCAAAGATTTGTTCAATATATGCTTAATATTTATTATTTCTCCTTTTTCTTTGAGTATTTCGAGCCCCCTGCAAAAAAATTTTTTTAATCATGGAAAGTTCTTGTTTTGTCTATGATTTTTGTAGTGAACTTCTGAAGAATATTTGTTATTCTTAAATATAACGAATATATATTATACATGTCGGAGATGAAAGGACATCGGAGCCTCCCCTTTGGAACTTCGGGAAAATCCCTTAACACCGTAATCTAGATTCTATCATAGGCGTAATTAAACAATTGCCGTCATTCGATCCGATTGTATTTGTTCGAGATTTGTGATAATGAGCTTGGGCTCGAGGCGACAACTAGTCGCCGAACGTAGCCGCGGTCAAGGGATAAACGTTTTGTCTAACAAAGGTATGGAGTAATAGTATAGCTCTCCTTAAAAAGAAATAGTTGTAGCGGCACTCGATAGTAAACATTCCAACGGTTCTGTCCTGTGGTTCGCCACACGCAAATCCTATTCTTCGAGTAAGATGATTGCCAGATGTCGATGCGTTGCCGCAGTACACGTACAGCTTTCCCTCGAGGGCGGCTAGCATCTTTTTCTAACCACCAACATGGAAATTGACCAATTATCAGCAACGTCAATTTCCCTCACTTTCTGAACGAAGGCTATCCTCGACGAATCCGATAATCTCGTGTCCTTAGACACACCCCATCATAGTTTTCCTCTGCAGCATCATCGCGACGGAAAGTCATTCTCTCGTGAGGTCGTATTAGCGAGTTACTTAGTGTCTGTACGCTCGGTGGATATTCCGTGTTTTAACAAAGAGTTAGTTTAGTTATACTTCCACCGTAGCCAAGTTTGTCAAGTACGATTTGGATTTTGGAAGAAAGCGCATCCTGTTATCCCGTTGACCGCGGATTCGTTATTGAACCTAAGATCATTGTCATTAACGTCCCGAGTATCTAAATACCACGGTTACTTGTCAAGTTCTGTAATAATCGTATTTGCACTAGTCAATGTCGTCTCTATTGCATAACGACAATGTGTAATCCAAATGAAGATTCGTTTCACGCCCCTAACCCTAATTCTAATGTAAACCTTTCATCTCTGACATATATATAGAATATTTATGTAAATTTCACATATTATTTCTCTGTTTGCTCTTTAATGAATTGATATGGATTTTGATACTGGCTTTATTGCTATAGATTTGGTCATTGATTCAGGTATCATGTAATAATGGCGAATGTTAGTTACTTCGGTAATCATTAACTATTAAAAAATTGACACAATCGGTATAGAGTTTTGTGTAGTTAAGAAATATAAAGTTCTATAGAAGGCTTAATAAGGTATTAAATGTAATATCATAAAGTATAATGTTTCATTTTGTGGAAAAATGGAGAAAATCATACTTTGTAAATTTTTTGAAAATTATTGCAAGCAAGAATAAAAAAATGTAGACTCTTAAACAAATCTCGAAGAAATATAACTAAACTTCAAGAATATCCTACTTACATGTAAATGTTTAAATGTAATTGTCTTTTATGAGTTCAAAAGATTTAATATTTGTGCTACTAGGTGTTTATGTATTTATGGCAAAGTTTAAAAATACAAAATATACAAAATAAAATATTGAAAGTAAAACATTTATTATGATATGCCCTCGATAGAACTAACCTGTATATCGGTTATATTTATATTTATTATCATATTTTCATATGGAGCCGATTAAATTGTGGAACATTTTAAAATTTGTCACTAAGTATCTATTTTCTACAATATTCTATTAAATTCTGATCTACAATAGCTTAATTAATTTCATATATTTACCTCGTCTTATCTATCCAAATGCAAACTTTACTCAGTTTGTTACGTTTCATTAAAAATGTATTAATAATGTATTTTCATTGAAAGTATATTAACTGAAGAAAAAGGAATAGAAAAGGGGAATGAAAATGTCGGTCAGATGTTACATTTGAATTTGCAAAAGCAAATCGAAAATATTAGGCCAGACGTGGAGTGAAATCATACAGAATTCCGCGCGCATAGAGATCATAATTCAATCGTCTCTGGTACGATGAACATGCTCGTCCGATTGTGTAACATTACGTAATCCCTCCGGTGATTGATCTGTGTGCTAACGACACACTGACTTATGTAACTGATAGCACGTTACATGCTACGCGGTTAGGAATCACTTTATTTTTCTATTATTTTCTACTTTGCGCAATATTATTTTATCAATATTATTTTATTTAATTACGGTTAATATATAAAATAAATTTGGCTGTTCTAGAATGCTAATCGCAATATTTTATTAAAATTTCCTATTTATGATAGGTAATATTAGTAATCTTAACATACACAAATGGATTAATAATTAACAATAAAATATAACTATACATATTCCTATTTTATGCACTTATGGTAATAACTTCTACTCAACGTATTCGAAATAGAAAAATAATTAAATTATTCCTACAATATCCCTTCGTAAATCTTTGTGTAAATTTACGTGCGAACTATTATGTTGATCGTTAATAACCATCAATTAAATTAATAACGAACAATAAAAAAGGAACACAAATAAATTAATAATTAATGTATTCCTACATTATGCATTTACAGATCACTATTCAAAATATTCAAAGTAGAATCTAACTACTTTATTAAATTAACCAATTATATTAACAACCAATAGCCAAACACATAAAGAGATTAATAATACAATTATTCCTAACTTCTATCCTACAATTTAAAATCCTATGAATCCCTCGATACACAAAATTTCCAAGTCACTATACTTTTAAAATATCAACAAATTCCTTGCTAATCCAACGATAAGATCGCGTGAAAGCAACATCGAAAATAGATCGCGATCGATCTTGTCCTCCATATTCATCTTCGATAAAAACATAAAAAGTTCATGCGAGAGCGTAGGAAGCCGGAGGATCGCCATTCCTTCGTTTATGCCTCCATCCTTTTCCCTCTCTGCATCCATATTAATTCGGCGATATTAATCAAGCAGCGAGTTCTCGCGTACAAAGGCTTACCGATGTAAGCGCAGTAGGAAACTTATTGTTTTGGTACCCTCCGGTTCAATATCGACGTGCCCTGTGACGCAATGCGTATATGCTTACACTGGTTGCACATCACGCTCATACACACAGAGCCACAGACATAGTCTTAACCTATACAAATGTGTGTTCGAGCGGGCGCAAATATTCTAAAAACTCTACAGCAAAAGCTATGTATATGTATATAGAGATATATGTATATATATGTAGATGTAGACACAGGCGGAGAAACGGAAGGATCACAAAGGCTTTTCTCGTTGCAAGCAACCAGCCAGGCAGGCAAGTAAAAGCAGGTGCCGACTTCGAAAGAGAGTCGAAAAGAGTTCGACGTAGCTGTCGACGGGGGATCTCCAATCACTGGCAGGCAGCGTCTGCCATACGTGGGAGCTACCGCTGACTTTCAGCGGGATCTGCCTTCCCTTTTCTTACGCTCATTGTTTCCCCTCTGTCGCCTGCCACACGAGAACTCGGCAAGCTGTGTGATAGAAGTAAGACAATATACAGTAGTACGTACTCCATTCATATGAATCTATCATAGTACGAAGAAATGCAGTGGCTACAAAAGTATTAGCACTTACAGCACTATCCTTACTTCCCAATGAAGAGCCTTCTTATCAGGTTCTATACACTTCGTTTTCATACTATTAACTTTTGTGACATAGCAATACCACTAAAACATACGAAACTTATAGTTATTGTTAGATGTAATTGATTCAGGTGTAAATCGTTTCCCAAATCGACGATTCGAATCTCAAGGGAGGCACTGAAAGTTTCCAGTTGTGAAGGTTAAGAATGTGTTTAAAGGATAAAATGAGTGAAATCAAGGAATAAAGTAAGTCAATGTGAATCGTAATTCATTAGAATACTAGACTATACGTAAACAGATACGATTTAACTAAAAGCGACCAAACATCTTGAAACATGTAGGACAATCCTACGACCAAATGTCCACAAGGCCAAATTTTTAAAATCGTTAATTTTCATAAAAAATGACCCTATTTTCCGTTTTAGCAACCTAAAATATTTCAGAAAAGACAGATTCAGGACAAAAATTTTCCAATTCGTATACTTAGTAAATCCATTATTTAATTACGTATGTATTTCGTATGAGCCAACTTCAAGACATTCAATGTTACTGTTAATTATTTTATTATAATGAAATCATACAATATACAAATAAGTACTGACGATTAATTTTACAAATTTGTCATTCGTTATTCCAATGAATCAACTTACGAATTTCAACATAACACTCAGTGTTTTCAGCACCTGTACTTTCAAATTCTAAACACAGCTTCAAACAAAAGACAAACGCCATGTTTCGGACACAGGCCGTGAGACGAAGAGAAGGCAAAATTAAAAATCCTGAGAATCAGACTACTACGACCACCCGCAAACACGGAAAAGACTAAAAGCACGAAAAAAGAAAAGACGCGAAAGAAAGAAGGAACAGAGAGCTGAGAAAAAAGATTGGAGGTCAGGGCGGACGTTTCGACGGTGAGCGAATCTGATTCTCGTGTTTCGAGTCACGGGGGTTACTCGTTCCTCGTCTGGGATTGTTTAGGGTCACGAAAGGGGGTAGCTTGGTTTCCTCGCGCCCTTGCACCGCGGGTATCCTGCGTTCTCTCTGTATTCTCGGTCGTTTGTCTCGCCTCCGCGAGGTCCATATTAAGAAAATAGCGGGAGGTTCCCGCAGTGCCTGTGGGAATCTGACCAAACCGATATCCTCCTCTTTCAGTGGGAACCAGAAAAAATTATTTATTTATGGTGGTTCACGAAAGTATTTCTGCATTTATGATAGATAACTTTTATACGTATATTGTGCGTGTATTAAATACAACTTTTAAAACATTTTGAATAAAGACATTTTACTATCATGGTCACATAGGTAGAACTTGAAATCAGTACGAAACTATGTGTACGTAGAAGTTATAAAATATTTACTGCGAACATAACTTTAGTAAAATATTAGTATACAGTATGGATAGCCACCTTAAGCATATAGATAATAAGAGTTAAAGATAATTCCAATGAATGCTGAGACCAACGCGGATTAAGCCGAGGGGGGGGGGGGTCTTTCTTTAAAAGTAATAGAGTAAAATAGGATCGCTTGAGTCAGAAAAATATTTAAAATAAATTATTAAAAAATAAAAGGAAACTTATAATATGGCATTTATTATATTCTTTTACTTCTACATGAATTTAAATACACTTTATTGTATCTATGTATCTTTCCAAACTCAAAAACAAAACAAACTCCAAATTGTTAAAATTCAATTATTATGATACATTAATAAGTAAATTTATATTATTATTATGATATACGTAAAACCAAAAACACTGAGTTTCAAATCTATACGTATTAAACAAATTTGTAGAAAAATAAATTAATTGTAATTAATATATTTATATGATGTAATTTTATATAGCGTAATGTGATGCACAATTTAATACATTCTGTTATTTTCACGCAAGTGTAGTAGTTTTGTTTCCTGTCGCGATAATCATCAGTTACGCAACGGATGTTTGCGTGTTGAATTTCACAGTAGAACATTGTTGTTCACGATGCAAGGGTAGATTTATCTGATTGAATATAGTAATCGACAATGCAGCTGCATATCTTTCTCTGTTTCAGGGCTGATTTAACGAGATTAATCTGCTTGAAAATAATTTACCCAAGAAGTATAGTATTACAGTTTGCATAATCATCATGTTAGGGGATGTTTAATGTAGATAAGGATATTACAGAAACGACTCTTTCAGTTCGATTAATATGATTTTCATAAAATTGCTGAATCCATAGCAAAGGCTTAATATGTATGTATATATGTATATATTTATATTCTAAGAACAAAATTGAAAAATCTTAATATTAAAACTTATCTTCATAAAATGTTTGAAAAGTAAGAAAATTTAATTCGTCTCATAAATTTAATAATTATGTATGGGAAGTGTGTAAGTAGGTACATATTAAAATTTAATAATTGAAGTATTAGAAGTTTAATTGTTAGACTTTCCAAGTAAAATAGATAAGTTTACTTACTTTAGAAATATTAGATAGAAGATAAATATTAAAAATACAATTGCCAATAATTGCCAATCTATCTGTAAATTTATACAATATAGTATACATATATAGGTATGTCTATTCATAATATATGTATTACCCGATAAGAAATAGCAAGAATAATAAAAAAGATTAAAATTAGTAAATATTATATTGAATATTAAAGTCTAATACTAAAATTGAATATTAAAATTCTATACTCTTTTAACATTTGTATATACTATAATAATTCTATTTTATTATCAACTCGTTAAATATCTAAAAATTCTTAAATTACAAAAGTCAAAATGGCTAAGGCTCAAAAACACAATGCTATAATAGATTCGCTTGAAATATAAACAAATCACAGACAAAGGACAAATTTCATCACGCGCACGAGGCGACTTTGACCTCAGACTTAATTTACAACACGGTGGTAATCTCGCGCGGAAGACCAGTTATTTAAAATCTCCTCGCCCGCAATTATTCTCCACACAATAAGCGACAGCCCTAAATGCGCAACACTTTCGCTCTCACTTTGTGTGTTTTCTCTTTCTCTTCCTCTTTCTGCTTTCCCATCTTTTTTCTGTTAAAAATAACACCTCCAGATGAAAACGAGGAGACAGAAAGAGAGAGAGGAAGAGAGGGAGAGAGGGAGAGGAAGAGAAAGACCGTCGCGACACAGTAGGGGAGTGAAAAGTGGCGGAGGTTACTTCCGGAAAAATTAATATCTCGTGGGAAGGACGGTGCACCGGCTGTTAGCTCAAGTGCAGACCTGGCAAGAGTAGAGGGAACCAGACGGAAAACTTTGTTTTCCAAAGCAACTTCTAGCGATGGCCTCAAATATGTCGCAGGCAGTGTGCAGAATGGAACATTCACCGAATAGATTCAATCCCTCTATAAATAGCTTGAAAACAAGAAGCGGTACTTTTTCAAGTATATTCGAACTCTCTATAAATACTTTGAGAGATAAAATAGATACTTGCAAATAGAGTGGAATACTGCTGAAATAGGTTTGAAAATTTACGTGCACCTTATCAGAAATTCTCCATCCGCTTAAAATTATTTTTCTCGGCTATCATTTTTAGATATGTGGTTACAGGTATAAACGTTGAAACAGAATTTATAGGAATCCCGTTAAATTGATTAAAAGCAATTAATTCCGTGATTCTCATAATTCGATTGCTGCTGGGAAGGAATTCGATGCATTCGAATATTAAAATACACTTCAACATTTGGAAATTCAAAAATCCCAAAATTTGGAAATTTGAAAATTTGAAAGGTTGAAACTTTGACAATTCGCGAGTTTAAAATCTCGGGTGCTCGAAAATTTGAAAATTTCAACATCCTACAATTCCGAAATGTCGATACCCAAAATTCTAAAATTTGAAGATTTCAAAATTCCAAAATTCCCAAATACGAAAACTTGATAATTTGTTAAAACATCGATGTAATCTTAAACAAATTCTCAAAACTTACAAATATACAGATGCTGGAACAAAATAGTATGTCTCTTAGGGATATAGATACCTAATACTAATAGTAATCCGAACTCTATGAAAGGATCCTTTGCTATTAGTACACGTTAAACTTGATCCCATCACTAACAACTATTCGCCTCCCTTTTGTGGTTTTGCTCTTTGTTCTCAGGGATAACCCTGAGAATAGATATTTTTCGAGGAGCGTCGAGTTTAGGAGTATCCCAAAGAAACTCTGGCTCACGGAATTCACGAGCTTTCAAACGACCGCACAACTCTCTCTCTCTCTCTCTCTCTCTCTCTCTCTCTCTCTCTCATCGACTGGGGTTGGTTTGGTCTTTAAGATCAGTTTAATTGGTCTTGACCGCTTGACCGGAGTAATTGGCCGATCCGAAATTCGGTTTCGAAACTAGCTGCTGGTTGAATCTTGAGGCCATTTGAAGGCGTCCTCAAAATCTCTTTGTTCTCAACGAAACGAGAAACCGTATTTAATGTTTGGAAAAGTTCGAGGAATTGGAGTTCGGTTCGATTGTTTCAATGTGGATTGTTAAAGATAAGTTTGACGATAGTCTTATGATATTTAATGCGCATGGGTAATTAATTAGTAATTAATATGTAGTATCAATTACCTAACACACCTATATTTCCCGATATAGGAAAGATAATATAATATTGCATACCGTTCAAACGTATGTATTCATATTACAGAAATGTTTATAAACTAAAACCTTGTTACTTTGGCGATCAAATATTTTTATGGTAGAAGCTTATGTGATACATCGCTTATCAGAAATTGTGCGTAGTTTGTCTTTCTTCTGTTAGGCGTTATATCGCCTAAAAACGTACATTTTCTATCTTTCTTTTTCACAATTTAACTACATAATTTCTTCTAAACGAGTAACCCAAGTACCATTTCGTCAAAATAATATGCAACAAATGTTACCAATTTACTAAATCAAGATTAACACATATCGATAATTAGATCATTGCTAATTTATGAAAATAACTTTTATAGAAAATACTATCAATATACATCAATAAACAAACCATTGCCAATTAATTCAAAGAAAAAGTATAAATCGTTTCTAATTCTTAACAAATGTTATCGGTCTAATAAACGAAAAAGCAATATATACATATCTAGTCATTGTTATCCAAACAACGGAAAACCGACTCTCTCCTCCCTTTTTTCAATTTTACCGCGGCCAGGAAGTAGGAGAAGGGAAGAAAGAAGAGAACTGGCCGCGGTGGTTGCGGGATATGATGAAAAGCATGGAATGGCGCGGAGAAGGGCGAGGGAGGGGGGAACATTTTGGTGGGTTGGAACGTGGCTGTAGAATTTCAGGAGAATCCTGACGAGGGATTGGCTGTGTCGGAGTGAACTTATGAAACGGCCAACCCCGGTAGAGTCGAGCGAGATATTAAATTTCTGGAATTTTGCGGTTAGGCGCGTCTACATGCCGACGGGTCTGCCACCAACACATCCGCGTTTCTGTGCTCGTGTCCACGTGCCGTGGCTAAGAAAATTCTTTCACAGGATTTCTCCCATTACCATCTCGATACCCCCTGTCTCCGCATAGTTATTCAATATGCTTGTATTGGTACGTAATATGGCTCGGATAAAGGCGGTTCGTTTGATTTCTGACTTTCATTGTTGCTAGCTAGTTAAGATTCGCAGCGTAGTTAACTCTAAGCGATTGATGTTTTGCTTGATTATGTAAAAAAAACCTATATTTCTGAATTGATACGGTTGATTGTAGAACCTGAAATTGAAGAAATTAATTATCAAGTGCTATGTGCTTATAGTATTTAAGAATGACGTTAATGTTAAGTCTGAATCATTGAGGAAATCTTCTCAAATTTCTTTCTTCGCTCTACTACTTTACTCTTCGATTCGATATCTTCTCATCTTAATTTATTAATTTCTCCTCTTTAATATTTGTTAAAGACATCAAGCTTTCTTTCAAATACACGATACCAATAATCAACGTACACAAAGATCCAATATTCAATATTTACAAATTCATACTTTTATGAATATAACTAAAGAAATGTATCCAATTTAAACAGAGATTTGTTTCTCAAAGTGCCTTATATGTGAATTATTGTACATTCAAATTTCCTATACTGAAACTAAGCGTAATCATCCATAGTCTAGAAATGGGTCGTTTAAAAGTCACGTTGATCAACTCGAAAAGCAGAAAAGAACGATGGTGTTGCAAATACTATTCTTTAAATTTAGAATTTACTATTATTTATATCACTATCTTTGCAATAAATGAACTTATGAAAGTCATTTGTTCCTTGAGAATTAAATATAAAATATGTAATGATATTGAAGAATCGACAAAAAGCAGAGTCGATCAGTTTGCTTCCTGAGAGATTCAAATAACAATTACTCATTGCTCGTTAACGTCGTCTTTATTGTTTCCGCAAGTAACTTAAAATACGATCCATATCTCGTATGTACGTAACATTTACAATTCTCTTAAAACTACTTTCAAATTAGGGCGCTCATGGTCCTCGTCAACTTACAATTACGCATAAATCCATTAAATCCACAAGTAAGTCCTCTAATTGACCTACGGTAAGGTCAAAAAGTATCTAGAGTCGCTTGGTCCAGTGTAAGCAGCATAAGATCCACTGCCCAATGGAAGTACTCCAGCAGGATTATCGTATTGATACTGTACTTGTGTAGCAACCGGTTGAATTTCTAATTTTTGCGGTTTCGATTCGGCTGGTGTTGCGATCGGTGTAACTGGAGCGACAGACACTTGCAGTCCAGCTGGCACGATTTGCAATTTTTGGAGAGGAGCGTAGGCGTAGATGGGTCCACGGAGTGGTTCCACGTTTTCAGCACGAATCTTAGCGAAGTACTTCATGGCTTCGATGTTCTGGCGGCTGACGTAGCGGACTCGTTGAAGACGGCCATCGGGTAAGGCTACGTAGTACTCGCCAGATTGCTGCGGCTGTTGTTCATCTACTTCTTCGTCATCGAGCTCGTTCACGGAGTTGACGGGCTCGGACTGATAAAGTGGAAAAATAGGAATAGAATTAGATTTATATAGGGTACAACCGAAACAGAAATGATTCTTTATGTAAAAGTAATGAATCAAAATATGATCTTCTCCGATAAACGAACAAATAACCTTCTTCCAAAAATCATATGCGGAATTTAAAAACTACAAAATTTTCCAGCCTAAAAATGTTATTAAGAATCTGAAAACTAAATGACTTCCTACTTTAAAAATATTATTAAAAATCTGTGAATTAATTAATCCTAAAAATAAGATTCCTATTATTCGTATTTAAAAAATTCTTCTAAAAGTTCTAAGAATTTTTCTTATAGTCAAAAAAAAAACTCCAGCAACAATACCAATTTCATATATATTCTCGCTGCACCCGCTAAAACGAGCAAAGTAAAGAAGGCTCCACAAAGAGAACGGAAGAGACGCTTAAATTTCATCGACGTTGAAACATCGTGTTACGTATTATCAGACTTGTTATCGTCTTATTTGGTACAACGAAGGAGAAGAAAAGAAGATTGGGAAAGTGCAGGGCCGTTTGGCACAAGGCTACACGAGAAACACAACGCGAGGTTTCCACGGAATTTTAAATCGCGTCAGGGAATCGTTCGCTCCTGTCTTTCCCTGGGTTCCTTTCTGTCTCGTTCTCCTTTTTCGGCCGTCTTAACAACATTAGTATTCTACTCATCGTTTACTTTCGATCGCTGTGCAGGCACGCGTGTGCCCCTACCAAATTCAAAGGCGGTGTGATACAATCCGTGATGCAGTGATCCGTGATTTCAGTTCCTCCGATCATTCTCGTTATCATTCTTTCGATTGAACGTTTTCGAAAATTCCGACGATAACTTAATTGTCTCCTTTTAGATCGATTTATTACTGTGTTTGAGATGTTTTATGTGGATTGACGAACTGATTCGACATTTTCGAAACCAATTTTCTTTTAAAGCTATGACTATGATTTGTAATAACACTAATTTCGAATATAATTTTCTTATTAAAAATTAACAAAATGTGGCTTAGGTTGTTGTGTTTGAAAAGTTCAATAGCTTCGAATATTTTCAAAGTAATTGTTATAATATAATTATTAGACTGTAAATGTTTATAGAAATTCATATTTTTATTAACACGATTTAAAAAATGAAATCTAAATAGAGATTTATTTCTTTTACTGAATATTGCAATATGCGCTTTGCGTTATATATTACACACTTATGTGTATACAAATCATATTTTGATCTTAGACAATTATTTGTGGCAATGCAATATAGAAAATCCTAATATTCATCGCTAAACCTATAATAGTATTAAACATGAAATAAAGAGAATTCAAAACGAAATTCTCTTATCTCAAACTCACTGGTACCATACTTAAATATCAAAAGAATCCAAATTATAATTCTCTTACCTCAGACTCAGTGACACTAGCAACCGTATCTACTTCAGTAGTATCTGGCACTTCCGTAGTAGTAGTTTCCTGTGGTGGTCCATACTGTTGTTGAGGAACCGCAGGTGGCCCATATTGTGATTGAGGAACACTAGGAGCTCCATATTGCTGTTGAGGAGCAGCAGGTGCTCCGTATTGCTGCTGCGGTGCACTAGGAGCTCCATATTGCTGTTGAGGAGCAGCAGGTGCGCCATATTGCTGTTGAGGAGCAGCAGGTGCGCCATATTGCTGTTGAGGTGCGCTAGGTGCTCCGTATTGTCTCTGAGGTTCTCTTGGGGGAAGATTGAAGGCTGGTCCAGGTGACCTCCATCCAGAAGGTGCATAAGGTGCGCTAGCAACAGTGGTAGTTTCTTCCTGCTGTCTGGCGAAGTAGAATTGCCTTTGTTGTTGAGGACGGTATCTTGGTGGTTCTGCCATCACCGTGGCGGTCAGAAGAACGAAAGCGACGAAGAGCTGTTTTTAAGAGTGAAATATTAAATTAATAGTGTCCTTCCAATCGAAATCTACTATCTTTGTTCATTTTACTTGGCGCCCAATATTGTTCGAAAAGAAACAACTTTTTGGTTTAAAAATATGACTCTTACAAATAGAAATTTAAATAACCACTTTTGAAATGTCCAATAAGACGCAAAACTACGTATCTAATTTTACGATCAAATAAATTTTTGTGGCAAAAAATTGATTATTAAATTTCAAAGTTGCTTGTCCTGAATTTTTCTCAAAGTCTATAATTATTTTTTGTTAATAGACAGTAGTAGTACATATCTACAATCAATCATAAAAGTATCAAATTAGTACTATTAAAAAATTTCTCTTTATTCCAATTACATATCTTTAAGAACTAAATTTTAACAAACTTTAAATATATTAAATTAAAATTAATGTAAAAAAAGCTTCTCCGATACTTAAGAACAACTTGCTGTTGGATAATTGAACGTATATATAATATATGCATTATTTCGAAAACTGTTCAAGTAAAATTTGAAATTTTTGATGTTTGTAATAAAGTGATTGCGAATTTGTTCTTTGAAGATATCACGTTAATTGTAAGAAGTACCTTCATTGTGGTGCTAGTAAGTTACTCGGTTGAACTGTCGAGTTGACTGATTTCCAAAGTCGACGAGCTGGATTATATACACTGAGTCTCGTATGCGCACTGCATGTTTAAAAAGAATTATGCCAGTTTGCTATCGAGTGACATTGACCTCTTAAAACACTGATGAATCCTCCATCATTGTTGGCTCACCATCCGGTCGCGTCTTACCTTCGTTTATTTCGGCGTTTCGAGACACGTACTCAATGAACACCACATTTCGTTTATTCGAACTTTGTTACCTTCTTTCTCGAATTAAATTTACTTCTTGTTCATCTTAGTTTCTACCATAGTAAGCGAGTGGAGGTATAATAAGGTTTAGAGTGATTTCGATCGTTGACTATTCTCTTAACCTTTACGCTATTTCATACATTCAATTATCTTATTACTAGATTACTAGACTGCGCATTTTTGTCCATTTATTGGAAATTTAAAGCTGAAAAAATGCATAGAATGTACATAATACACAAAATGTATATAAAAAAATAAGTATATGTATATATGTATATAAGAATATAAGAATAAATACATAAAATATCTAAAATACAGTACTTTTTATACCGCTTAATAAGTGAAACAAACATCTGTCTATGTATATATATGTATATATAAATATATATAACATTTAATAACACGCTGCAGTTCTAATTCAAAAACGACATTCGGCAGCTATCAAATTTCTAATCGTACTTCGAAGACAATTCCCTATAAATAAAAAAAAAATCCCTTAAATATTCCCCTGTACGTACAATCAAGTTAATAACGTACGACAGCAGAATAACATTCAACAGTAAAATTTAGTAAACGTATCGGTATCAAAACGGTCATCACGATATTTTTAATCTAAATCGAGAAATCCCACATATGCTAATCATCACAAATTTCTAAGTCTCATTCTTATTCTACGAGTCGTCATCTGAATCAGCAAGAATTTATCATTCATTGTCCATGGCCGATTCTTGTACATCGACGAAAGAACATCGATTACGTCGAATCACAGATCGTACATAGAAACCTGAAGTAAACATGATAAAATTATGCATTGAAAGTACTAAATTATCGTTAATTCGTAATTAGTAAATAGAGCTTGTGCTTTGTTCTTTTTTTAGCTACTCTCTCTTTCGTAACTTACGGCCGCTTTCTGCGTGTATGTGTGAGTGTAGTATACAATTTTCTAGTACCTATACAATACACGACAGAATCAGGAAAATATGTTACATTTGCGTTAGAATATTTTTATTACAATATTTTATATTTAAGGAACATATGTAAATATTCATAAATGCCTCCTGTATGTAGAATTTACAAGATACATATTTACAAATATTCCGATCACGATTTATTTAAACAGTTAATTATCCATTACTTATACTAATAAATTTTGATATTCAACAAGACCATATTTACCACTTACTATGTACGAGTACCAAGGTACTTAAGATGGCTACGTTTTTCCTAAATTTTCAATTTACTATTTTTTACTGAATATATGTTTGCGATAAATGTCTCGTAATTTCCATATATGCATATTTCCAAGTTGGCTTCAAATTTTGTCAATATGTGTTAATGAAATATTAAAATGTTTCATGGGCCTCGTATACTATGAACATACACGTTACACATTTTCCACGTTAACGGTTCAAATAATAGTTAACGAAAGTTGAGGAATGTTGTTTTATAATTGTTAAAGTAACAGTACGTGTTCGCCAATGGCTAATAATATAACGCGACGTTAAATAAAAAAATAACGACGTTCAATAAATTGAAAAAAAAAGCTTTCGTGAGCACTGTATGTGTAATATGTACGCAATGTTCACAGAAAGTATTTACACACTATTGTGTTTATTATAGCATTTATATACTAACTAATTAGATTCCAGTAAATTAAATTTCATGTTATTTAGTAAGTACTTCCTTTCATATGACAACGAAAAATTGATACTGTGGAAATGAAACGCATCTGCTAGAAAAACGTTCCATTGAAAAATAAGCGTAGGTACATATATATGGATATGTATGTATGTACAAATACTTTTTGCAATCACTATATATAATACATCTAATATACAATTCGTGTGTATCGTGAATCGACATCGATTATGTGACGATTACGTCGATTTAATATTAAAGCAGGCGACGAATCGATGACGGCACGCTCCAGGCGTCATTTTAATTGATTCTTCGCACGCAGGACGCGTGACTATGATTTTCGCACTAATAAATTCAGTGGTGAACTCGATCCTCGAGCAGCATCAGAGAAAAGAAGGATGAAGAGAACGTGCACGGCGATATCAGGGTCGAGCGTGCGTTCATCCTCTAGAATTTATAATGACAGATACAATTCTGTCAGCAAGTGATTCATGCGACAATTCGCAAAAAAATCTCATGGTCGACGCCAGACGCCGTTAAATTTGATCCGCAAATTTCGAACACGACCAAATTCCTAATTGAATTTTTCACAACAAAGGTCGAATTATTACGAAATCAACGAAAATAGAATTTTATCAGATTTTCAGTGTTTTTTACTCTGTGTACGTTTTATCTGTGGTTAAATTTAATTTTGGTTGCCTATATATTTATGAGTTTTACAATTGTAAGTACATACACTGCAGAATTTGTGATCGAATTTTTAAAAATGATGGTCGAATTTTTACATAATGAGTAGAAATAAAATTTTATCAATTAATTGTTTTCTTCCTTTCGATCTTGTGACTTATGTAAGTATGTTATATCTAGATTGGGTTTGTTGAGTTTAATTAATTAGTTATCTACAAATTTTTATTTCCTCACTTTTTGTTTTGATCTTCTACTTGTAATTGATATTATTTTTTAATTTCTCATAAATTAATTTTGCCAATTTGAATTCTAACATATTTCGAAGCAATGAATTGAAAATAACGACAAGAGGCAGCTAAACATAAGTCGTTTCTTCCTATCAGATTTAACAAACAAATAAATGTATATAATGTATAAACGTGTGTACATGTATAAACCGATATCTACAGCAGAGTACTTACTTATCATAATATTTAATAAATTAAATAAATTTCTATTTAGATTCCATTTCCTTAATTTCATTCATGAATATAAAATTCTATAAATGTCGGCAGTCTAATTATTATTTTACATATAAAAACTTGCGTATTATATTTTTCGTATAATGTCTGTGTAAAAATATATAAAATATTCAAAGTAAAATGCTTATTATAGTATTTATTAGATGAAGTAAATTCCCATTTAAATTCCATTTCTTTAGTTTCACTCATAAAAATATATTATAAAATTGCATAAATATCCGTCATCTACCAATAACACTGACCTTACCCTTACTTTTGCACCGTTATGAGAATTCGCGTATCATCCGAAGATTTAAGCCTTTACGAACAAACGTATTTTCGCATTAGCCGTAAATAAGCTGAGTTGCGTATGTTAACGCCAAGCTCTTTTGCTGCTCTTCAGACCTTCAAAATAGACCTTCAAAATATCAGGAAAATTTCTAGGATATTTATTAATGCCTCTGTCAAACGTTTCTTAAGTAAAATGTTAATAGGTTTTTTAGAAAAAATAACAATTTCGCTTCCAAGAAATTCGCGAATGTAATTTCGCCCGGGGTGTAAACGACCCAGGTTGCCTATGGAGGGTTAACATAAAATCATCAGAAAGTACGAATCGGTAACCGTGACTCGCGGAATGTGGCAATGTCGAAGGGCGATCTCATAAGAGAGAAAAGGGAGAGTCTGGCAGCGAACAGAGATGAATATAGAAGAGAAGGAAAGGATAGCAAGTAGGGGCAAGCGGAGGGGTGGTCTGGCTAAAGCAAATTATTCACACTCAAATGACTCCATTTCAATATCGGACCGAGGCTCAGGGACAAAAGAAGGGCGAGATGCCTGTCTCCCTTCTGCTTTCGCTTTGCCAGTGCCTGATACCTTTGCCTGCAGCCTGCAGGCTTAACTCTCCTTTTTTTTTATCCCTCTCGCTCTCTCTTTTGCTGTTTTTTTCGTGCCTCCATCTTTGTCTTCGGTTCTAAACCTCTTCTTTTCGCTCATTTTTCTGTACGCTATTCCACTACACCTCTGTGTGTGAACGTGTCTATACATCGAGCATATAATAGGGAGAAAGTAAGAGACGAGAAAACTGCTCGAATCCACGTTAAATGCAAGATAAATCGCCATGATGAGTATCCTTGACCTTTTATGAGTTGGAGTTAATGATAGAGGTAGATTAAGATTGATAAAATTGATAGAATAGTTAGTGCTGGTAATGCATTGTGAAACAATGAGTAGATTGCGGATTTTTATGCGTTTATGGAAAATTTGAAGATGCAAATATACACAAAATTCGCATAAAAAGCAGTTTAAAAATGGAATATACAAAATACCCAGAATAAAGTACTCTCTATAATATTTGATAGGTAGAATATCCTACATAGATTCTATATTACCAATTATATTGATAAAAATATGAATTTATGTAAATTTTTATATCTATATGTAAATTTCGCAAGCTCGCGGTTCCAAAATGATGAGTGTGAATTATAATGTTCACGAAACATTACGCCGGAAGAAAGTTCAACGCGCTGTTAAAAACACAATCGAAACTCCAAGGAGCACAGGTACATGATAATAATAAAATAATAATAAAACTCCAAAATCTAAAATTTTATGTACGTACCTATATGTATGATGGTAAACTTTCTGAATTATTAAAATATTACACTTGTACACTTTAATAACATTTGTGTCACATCTACGTTTCCCTTGTCTAAATTATAGTCTGCAATCTTTCTAACATGGTTTGTGTCATATAAAGAGCACAAGGGAAAAATATGATGTCAGATTTTTGTAAAGAACCAATTTCTAAATTCACTGCAGTATCAATCAGTTAGTTTTCAGATTAAATATACATATGTTGAGTATTTCAAAAATATTAATTGTGTGTAAGTATGTATTCGTGTATCCCTTTCAACTATGTCATACTGAAAGTGACATCAAATTCAGAAAGTTGATAAAAATTAATTTATCATTCTGTTTCTGTGCGATCTTCACGTACTATCTATGTATCTTAAGTGTTTTGCTTCATTTTTCTTTTATAAAAAAAATTTTAAACCGGTCCATGTAACGATCAGAGATGGATCGACAAATAACTTTTTCAGACCCTATACACTTTTCATGGCATTCAAATTGAACGAATTGCTTGGATATGACGAAATGGGAATATCTTTCAGTAAAATCCGTGATGTTATGGAGTAATAAATTAATTTGTATAGGCACGAACATCTACGTATTAAATAATAATTTGGGTAGCCAAAGACAATTTGTTTTTTTGATTTAGCGTCGTAAATAAAAGAATGAAATTTTTATACATGCTTCTACTACGATGGCTAATAAACTGTTCTTACATGTTTTCAATATTTAAAAGTTTAAAAAACACGTATTTCATTTACCGAATTCTCAATGTGTTCTATCCTATCCGAAAATATGTAATGGCTCATAAAGTATTCGTACATTTCATATAATTGCGGACGTCTTTTATGAACATATTATATATGTTATACTTTCCTATTTTGAATACTTTAACACATATTATGTGCTTAAGACTTACAGTGGCTATTTATACTGTAAATACTAATTTTTTAGTTAATATAAGTTGGCAGTGAATACTTTGTAACTTCTATATATATTTTTAGAATGAACTCAAATTTTGCCAATATAATCATGGCAGTCGTGTCTCATTATAGTTAGCTAAGCTTAACATTATTATATTAGCATTATTATAGCTAATGTTTTGTATAATATCCAAAATATACATATAAAGATATTCTATGGTAGACGTACGAATACTTTTATCAGTCATTGTACATACTACACAGTATAAACGTGAATCTCACATGGAATGAAACAGTAACGCGTGAATCCTCCAGTTACGGTAACGAAAGGGGTTGAAAAGTAGTATAGGGGTCAAAAAAGCGATAGCCGAAAGCGACAAAGCTGAGTGTAAAGAAGAAAAGAAAAAAGAGAAGAAAGCCAAGAGAAGAGAGTCCGTCCAGGGCCAAGCCACGTAATCGAATATATTTAAGCGCGGGAGGGACGTTTGTGCGGATTCTCGGCTTACAGGAACCCCATACCGAAGCAACGTCTGCGAGTAAACTGGATTAATCGTCTATGAAGGGAGACTGTAACCCCTGCCGCATTCGTTTGCAATCAGATCCCCATGGGGAATTCGAAACAACGCGTCTATGTTGCGCTCAAGCTTTGTTTTCGTTTGTTACTGTTATATAAGGGATGAAAATATACAGAGATACTTCTCATTCGAAGTTAGGTTCAAATTTGGTGAGATTTAAATTGAGAACTGTAAGGCGATAGCGAAGAGAAGGGAACTATATTATTTTCAAAAAATAGTTTGACACTTAGTTATCTTAAATAACGTACACTCTAATTTTTAAATTAGAAATATGTCGAATTGTAACGATTGATCTTTATAATCATAATATGTCAATATGAAGGTTACAAAGGAATAATATGTATAGCAAGTCACATTTTTATAGAGGATTAATTTCTAAACCATACATTATCAAACTATGTTTGTTATTTAATTTTGAGTTCATATATACACATATTAGACATTTTAACACAACATATCGACATAAATTCCAATGAAATACAGTATTCTGCAATATTCTAACGCAAATCAATTTCATCAAAATTATACTACAGGGTATTTCATTTTAATCTATAAACGCAATTATCTCTCCGAATTGTTCGTCATTTGAAAAATGTCACAAATAGATGTTGTTCTGTTTCGAGGAAGAAGTAATTTAATGTAGTTAGATTTTTTGTATGTGAATACGTGAAGGACATATTGTAATATCGTAAAATAATTTGAACTAGAGATCGGTTGAAATTAGAAAAAACCATTAGAAATTAGAAAAAGACATTTTAACATAACACATCGACATAAATTCCAATGAAATACAGTATTCTGCAATATTCTAACGCAAATCAATTTCATCAAAATTATACTACAGGATATTCCATTTTAATCTATAAACGCAATTATCTCTCCGAATTGTTCGTCATTTGAAAAATGTCACAAATAGATGTTGTTCTGTTTCGAGGAGGAAGTAATTTAATGTAGTTAGATTTTTTGTAGGAGGATACGTGAAGGACATATTGTAATATCGTAAAATAATTTGAACTAGAGGTCGGTTGAAATTAGAAAAAACCGTGTGCGTCGTCTTTCTGTGGTTCGTTTACATTTAAGAGCGCCTATGTGACTAAAGTCACCTAGTTCTTACAGAGATATAAAAAAAACAACAAACAACGTTAGAGCAGAAGGACGGTTTCGTGTTTCAAGGAGGGATGAGTATGCGAGAGGTCAGAGTATGCGAGTCGAAAAGTATGTGTTGCGAGAGTCAGAATTGATCGAGACATCGAAGAGTAGAGTTGAAAGAGTTGATCGAGACATCGAAGAGTAGAGTTGAAAGAGTTGATCGAGACATCGAAGAGTAGAGTTGAAAGAGTTGATCGAGACGTCGGAGAGTAGAGTTGAGAGAATTGATCGAGTTGTAGAGTTGTTAGAGTTGCTAGTGAGAAAGAGAGAGAGAGAGAGAGAGTGTTAGGTTCGTTGTGACGAGAGTTGCCAAATAACTGTAAAGTTATTTGGGATAGATACGAGTATCGCATTTAGTTTCAGTTAAACAAACATCGTTTTCTGTCCAATTAACACCTGTATATTCAATTCAATATTAATAAATTGTAAGTAATCGGGAAAAAATTTATATCCTAACTTTCCGATAATACAATATGAAGGTCAATGTTATTTTTTTAAATAATATTATATAATCTTATAATAGATTTTACAAAAGAAAAGTTAAAATGTATGTTATAAAGTCACGATTTTCCGAGATAAGTAGGTAAATATCTTTTTATGGAGAATCCTGAGATGAATCGATCGATACATTAAAAATTGTACGATTGCATTTGAAAGAATAATGTTGACTTTCGTATATACTTGATGCATTCACTTACAAAAAAGCTAAACATCTCCATTAAGCAGTTACAAACATTATGGCTGCTCGAAACAGAATAAATTCCGTTTATAACGCTTTGGTTTCGAATAACGAAAAATTTAAGGAGATTTATAGAGTAACCTGCGACACCCTGTATTACAGATGCCCATTAAAGTATTCGAACATTTATGGAGATTTTTCACGAATATACAGAATATCCCAAAATAAGTGGGAAATATTTGGGAGGTGTTTTCGGTACATCGAAAGAATACAAAAAATTTCATATAGACATATGTTCTATTTGACTTTATTTTCGAATTATAGAGAATTGTACACCAAGACACCAGCAACAATTTAGACTATATGGAACAGGAATAATGAGGAATAATTTAATTAGAATAATAAATGATAATTTAATCTAAATTTTATATAATCTATTTCTCCTAAGTAATAGATTAACAGACAAATCTGTACCGTTTATACACGATGATACTTTACCGTATCTTAGCCGAATTTCTACACAATTTCGTCTCTGGTAAGACGTCTACGAGCTTACAATTCAGATGCAGGAAGGTCATTTCGAACGTATCTTATGAAAGCAAGCAGATATAATAGCCGAAAATGAAATTCGGCATGACTAGGGAACAATATCAAATAGAATATATGTTTATACGAAGTTTCTTTATTGTTTAGATGTGCTGAAGTCATCCATAAAATATTTCCCATATATTCTGAAATATCCTGTATTATATGTTATTATACGAAATATTTAAAAATTTAATTAACAAAATATTTAGTATAAGTATGTGTACATGTACATATTATATTTCGCAGAATTCACAAAAGTATTTAAACAGCCAATTAACTAATTAACACTTATTATAAAAACAAGCACATGTTTAATATAATTCAAGCTGTATACTAATTTTTTATTCAATATACATTTGCAATATAATATGTATTTATAATTTCTATATTCATTTTCTCATCGGTTTCAAATTTGACCTATATAGATAATTATATAAATAGTCATAACAGTGTCTCGTTATAATACTAATGAAATTTCAAAATGTATTACCTATACTTACAAAATGTTCTATGGTAAATGTTCAAATACCCTCGTCATTCACTGTATATACAGGGTGGTTGGTAACTGGTGGTACAAGCGGAAAGAGGGTGATCCTACGCGAAAAAAGAATTCGACAATATAGAATAAAAATTTTTCGTTTGAGGCTTTGTTTTCGAGAAAATCGACTTTGAATTTTCGCTCGGTACGTTATAACGGATCTCACTGTAGATCGTTGTCTCGATGGAAAAATTAAAAAAAAAAATTAAAAAAAATTTTTTATTCTATTTTTTCAACTTCTTTTTTCGCGTAGAATCATCCCCTTTCCGCTTGTGCCACCACTTACCAACCACCCTGTATATATAGGTATCGAACACCGAACGATGTTCAGTGCACGCAAAAATTAACAGAAAGTGTATTAATATCCACGTAGACAAAAATCACGCATCAAACAGAGAAGGTTCCGTGATGAAACACATTGTTTGCTACTCAACAGCACCTGACATGACTTCTAATTACTGTTTCACCTTTTGATCGATGACACAAGTCAGTCTAGCCAAGCACGTTCTTCCCTTCTTTCGCCTCTACTCCCACTGTTTTTTGAATCCATGCAGGCTAAATTCGCAGGCGTAAAGATTCACGAACACTGTTTCACAAGTGACCGTTGTCGATAACGATTGCAATGACATAATCATCAAATTCTGTAGCTGCTATGTGCAAGGAAGGAGCCTGAATATTTCACGTGTATTAACTCTTAACTTGTATCAATGGATCATTGGGCGCCATAATTAATCCAAGCTAAAAATTATTTAATTTTGAAATTTTTAATTTAGTTTCATTTTATCAGGAATCTTTATCACGGAGAATTGTTAGATAAAATTCAATACTCTAAATTTTAGTAGTCTGACATAAATAATTATGTGCAGACATCTATAATCCAACGATACTGAAGAATTAAAATCGCTCGTTTGAACAATAACACAACCAAAATTTGCAGTTTTTGAGGTAGCAGTACCTTTACGAGTTCAGTCCTGCAAGCGAGTTTTTAACATTTCTTGATATTTTTCTTTCAGTTTTGTTGTCCTTCAAATGTTTCTGTATGACCTAAAATGAAATTACGATTTAATAAATACCACAATATACATGATGTTTAAATAATTTGGTTTTAGTAATAGATATATTTGTATTATATAATATTACTTTTTTCGTGTATTTCATACCATTCATGAATAAAGTATTTCAAAATTTGAAAAAAGGATATCTAGGTTAATTAGTTCAATGACGGTATGATAAACGTCGAGTATGAAAACGTGTTTCTTATCCCGATGCAAACGAACACGTACCACCCTCGCGTTCTGAAGTTGCTAGAGCGAGACCACCGGTCGATGGTCGATTTTATTTGGCGATGCAGCCCCTGGGACGAATCAAGGGGATGTATAACGATAGAGAAATTGTTTGGCTACCAGTTGCGTGCTCCCAAAAGGCTCGTTTTGCAAGTCGTAAACGAATTAGGGCTTTTCAACGCGGCCATTCATCCCAACCAGAGAAGAGATCACCCTTGGTCATTGATTTACATCGCGGTTAACGGGGTGGCTCCAATACAAATTGCTCTGTGTAGCACTCCGGTCAATTGCTTTTAAGCTTTGACCAATGTAATTTAACGTTTCCGATTCTGATTTTGAGGTGTTAATTGCGTGTGATTCTTGTTGACGATTTGGTTTGGATATGTGTAATTGAGGAAAATGGGAAATTGAGGTTCGTTCTTAATTGATATCGAAATTAAGAATTCTTTTTGGTATATTTTGTAAATATAATTGAATATAATTGATCTAATTGATACGTTAACTCTAAAATGTATGAGTTATTCATAAAAATTAAAAAATTTTGAAATTACCAATTTATATCGAAACATATAATACTGGTAGTGTGAATTTATTATGATAATAAATTGTATGTATGTATGTATCGAATATCATAATGAAGTACATGTCAAATACACATTATGTGTAAGTTGCAAATGGCAACGTTATGCATTTGAAGGTTACCGTGCTTAGTGATGGCATCAAGCTCGATATGTACTTATAAATCCGAATAAAATGCAATACGCAAGGTTTCATAGATTTCGAATCAAAAATTATAATAGTTGATTCATTATGCTTGCCAAGTATTCGATCTTCACAGGCTGGTTTCGAATCTTGAAACGAGTACTTATAACTTTCGAAAACCTAATTAAAGCTGTTTCGATATTCGCACGAATGGAATCTTTTGCAAATAGCAATCGAATTACTAGAGTCAGAAAGACATTACTATTTTACTGAATTTTTCCAACAAATTTAAGAAAATCCTGTAAAATTATAGACAATAGACAGGATTCCTGTACTTCTTATTCGAACGTTTACACTTGCAAATATTTAAGAACAATAGTCGAGAGACATAATTTTGATCAAATGGAAAATTTCTACTAAAACACTCGTGAAGTTCCTGATCTATTCGAGCAGCTGATCTATTCGATTCTACTTGGATGTAACTTTTTTTATTTGACAAAATACTTATAAAGCATTCGAATCAAGTCCTACTTGTGACATATTTACGCATATCCCTACTCATGATCCTTATGATCCTGTTTCAACTGCCGTTTCACAACTTATATCAAGGTATAGTTAAGCTCCGTTTATGCAACTAAAGCTTCTCCTGCGATCCATAGTTTCCTCGGAGCTTTTGTCGCAATCTCGGTAACCCCACGCTTTTCGCTAGTTCGCAGACTGGTTCGGTTATAATTCGTACAGCTCGCGTAACAGTCAGGACAATCGCTTGATTAGAGAGAAATTAATTCCAAGAATCAGGTCTGCGAAATTGGCACCCTCGATGGCAAACTTTTGTGAAAGACGCACAGTATTCGTTTGTCCACGATCAAAATTTTTCTTTTGTACGTCATCCGAAAAAGGTTATCACCAAACTAAAATTAAAAAAAATTCGACATCAGCGCTCCTTGAACGAAAATTTTGACGTAATCGTAAACGGACGAATACTGTTTGTTTTTTATACAAATTTGCACTTGGCAACTTCATAAATTTTTCGGAATCGTTTGCTTGCAAATACGATGCCGCGGTTAAAAATCGGTGATAGTCGTTCTGGATCCCCTGCTCTGTTCGCCATTGAAGATGCTCATTTACTTGGAAAATGGCTTCCTTAGATTCTTGCGATATTCTTCATTATTAATAGTTCGTAGTGTTTTTATTTTTTTAAATATTTATTTTTTTTTTTTTAGATAGTATATTTTATTCTGAGGTGTCATATGTACTGTATAAATTTGATTAGTACTATATAATAAAGTTATATAGAAAAGTATAAAGAAGAAGCTAGTATAAGAGAGAATAATCGGGAACTTAATATTAGAACTAATATTTATGCGATAAATTCTATTCTTAATGGATGAATATTTTTTTGTGGACATACAGTGATGAATTACATGCTATTTAATCTAGTTTACTCATATTGGACGTTATAAATTAATATCAATTTATAATATTATTTAACACGATTAAAAATCGAGTAAAGATCAAGATAAGCTAGTAAAAAGAAGAAGAAACTAGGAAAATAAAAGAAAAATAGTAAGAAACAGAGGTAAAAAAAACTAGGATTAGGTAATGTTAAGACGAAAGGGGTAATAAAAATGTGGAAAAGTAAATAATAATTATTAAAAATAATAATAAATGAATATATATGAATAAGACGAATACAGAATATACTGTACGTACATCCCAGCTTCTTTTCCAGGAATACTAGAAAGCTGCGAAATAATAAAATAGCTTTTCAAAATTATTTTTCTATAGTCTTCTGATACATAAATCACCAATATCAAAATACTTCGTTATATTTCAAGACAAAACATATATTTAAGGAACAAAATACATATCAAAAGTGAAAACACAATATGAATAAAACAAAGGATAAAAGAAGAGTAACAAGATAAGGAAACATAATAGATATATTATGTACGAGTAAGAGAAAAATAGAATGTCGACCTTACGATAAAAGAAGAGAAGAGAAGAGAAGAAAAGAAAAGAGAGAAAAGGGAAAGAGAAAAGAAGGGAAGGTAAAAGATGAGGAGAGGAGGTGAGAAGGGAAGAGGAGATTGAAAAGGAGGATGCCGTGAAGGGGTAACAGGAAAGGGCGGTTGGGAGTTTGAAGACGAAACTTGCAAAAGTACATCGCGACTCAAAAAGCCGGAAGTAATCGCGCAGCGCGAATCTATGTTATCATCGGCTGATTTCACGGCATTTAGTGACTGCCGAAGATTTCGGTGGCCCGAAAGATACAAAAGATCGTTACTTTCTAATTACATAGTGGTTGGATTACGAGACTCTCGAGTACGAGGAAGGAAAATCTAATTCGACATAGTATATACTCGTTAATCGACGCAACTAAATTGACACTTTTCGCTGTTTGAGCAATATTAGAACGATTGTTCCGCTTCGTTGCTCAATGTTCTGTCGAAGTAGGGTAGGATACGTAAAAGTTGAATTTCATTATAGTGATAATAGTGATACAATTGCATTGGATTTTTAAGTAGTTTAGCAAAATTTAAAGGTACAATTATGCACAATTCAGAGGCACATTGGAAGGTACAAAAGTGCATATTATAACATATGCAAATATATAAAATACCGAAGATAAACCATCTACATATTATAGCATTTGGAGAATGAAACAAATTTCTGCCTAAGCTCGATTTCTTTCGATGTATTCGTAAAAATTTGAATTTGCATAAACATCAGCGTCTAGATATAACGAATGAAGAACACGTAACGCATAAATTACGTTTCCTATATATTATAGTATAACATCAATTAATTCCATGTTACTGAAATTGTTCTTCTACTTCATTTTGAGACTAAACACGTGCTTTTCATTTATTTAATACTTTGAAAGATGCCGTCATAATATTAAAATATCGAAGATATTAAAGTATTTCTTTTTGTTATAAAGTAAAATAAAAATTTAAAAATCAACAACATTATTCGCATTATACTTTTTTCCTGTGATCTTCAAATAATAATAATAATATGAATATTTGTGAAGAGAAAAAACCGTTTTATTTTAATCAAATTACGATATCACTGAAACGTAAATTTATATTTTCTCATTAGTACCTAAAATTAAAGAATTACAAAACAACTGAAAAATTGTCAATTTTTTAACTATTAAAAGTTTTTAAACTTTTACATTTTATTAATATTTATATATATATTATATATATTATATTATGATATATAAACATGTACAAAATTTAACAAACTTAAAAGGCAATTTATATTTTTTTTAATATAATAATAATAATAATGATAATAATAATAGTCGCCTCACGATTTTCTCCTATTATGATCTTGTCTCGATGAGTATAGGCATTTTTCTTATTTCCTATTCTAAATATTCTTTTGTCTCTCCGTTATTTTTAACATTGTATAAAATAATATATTGCTCCTCTTTAGTTATTCTCAATATCACACGGTATTCAGTTGTAATATGTAATCTACACGCTGAATACTGCATTTGTACAATATATATTCTTTAGTTTTCAATTCGTAGTTATTGCATATCGCACATTGCATCGTTTCCCTAATCCTACAGATATATCATATTTCTACTACTTGAGTTAACCTTTACCCTGCCAGCTAATGTAAGCTGCACTATCATCCTTATCATATGTATCAGCTTTTCTGTTAAAATAAAAATACTAAAAAAAGGAGTATTTCTAAGTACATGTTATACAATTATATGTTATATATATCCAAATACTTTTATTTTTGTTAAATAAGATCATTCCTGCTATATATTTTTTATTTTTTACAATTAATGTTCGCAAACGAACGGAGAAAAATCGATGAGAGTTTCGATGCATATATTAAAAATTTCAACGATTAACCCGTAATGGCGAATAGGTAAACAAAGTAGGAGAAACAATTACAAAGGTGGAAATGTCGCGGCCAATCCTAACGAGCTAACGACAATTAGCACGTTGCTACAAGAAGAGGATACTAAAAGGGAGTCAGAGAGATAGAGAGGGGCACGTTTAAGCGGAAGGAGTTTGGCAATCGATCAACACAGTGTGAACAGACGACGGCGGGGTTGGTGAGATGGCTGGAGAACGTGCACAAGGGAACGAGGAACAGAGGCGAGTCGACGGAAAGGAAAATATTGGAAACTCCATTAGGAGTGGTGCAACCAGCCGTGCACCGGAATACATAAGCAGCTCTTCCATCGGCAGCAAACGAAGGGGAGAGAATAAACGTCGGGAGAAGGAGAAAGAAACCAACAGGCTACAGAGGTTATTACGCGATTCATTTGAAACCTTTCATTTTTCGTTCTGCTCTCCCCTACTTCGACCGTGTTTCCGTTTCTTTTCCAGATGAAACGCGTTTTCAATCGGTTTCCATTCGGTCTTCCTCCTTCCTTTTTTCACTTTCTTTTAGTTTTCTTCTAATATTGATTTAGACTGATGGGAATATAGGAGATTTGGATGAGGACACCAAGTTTAGTTGTCGAGTGCTTGGACCGTCTTTTCGATTTGTATAAAGTAGAAACGAATACTCAATAATGCATACTCTTAACTTGTTAATATTTTTATATTAACCCTCCCAATGTTGTACTGGCGCAACACATATTTTATAAATGTGTGAAATTTTGCCACTGATTAACATTTTTTTTTTTCACAAAGCTCTTTTCACGTTTTTCTAACTACCCTTCCGTTTACACAAATTCACATTATAAAATTGACATTTGCGGTAAGATCACCACGTATGTTCCTTCTTGCATTCATCGCATTCTTAAATGTTTGAATAATTTTTTAAAAAATCTGAAATTCTCGATCGTTCGCTGAGCCGTTAAGAGAGTCTACTTCTAGAGCCATTACAAACAATTCTAGATGTACAGATCCCTTGTAATCTCTACGCTTCAAATTGAAATACAGAAAGTCTTTCTCTTACATCAACAGTATAAAAACAAACGTAAGAATCAAATAGGTATGTATACGAAAATTAAACGAAAAATGGTTAAAAAGATCTTGTTACGTTTGGTAAGTTGCCCTTTAATTGTTCTCTTACGCGTGCGTAAACATATGCATAAAACACATGCGTGTCTCATTCATTTGAATGGATCTATAAAGTTATAGTCTATTTGTATTCATACGACAGCACCATAAACACTGCTATGTAACATGTTCATTGAACGTACAGTGTACAACAGTATAGACGATTTCGCATTTCTTTCCAACCATTTAACATTAGCTGTCGCTCGTTCACAGTCCTTCATATTTGCTTCTTTGTCATGAAAATATTATGACGATAACATTACAAACATGAATGAGAACGTTACACAGCGCTCATTTGACTACGTGTTAATGTTTTAACCTTTTGACTGTGTAATGAGCGGGTAAACAATTCAGAATGGATGATTTAGAAAACATAATGACTCGCATTAACCCATTAGTTAACATAATTTCTATTTGGAGATTGTAAAAAGAAATTTGTATAAATTTCATAAAATCAATGGTAATCCCCAAATGGACCACTTTTTAATTCAAAAGACATATAGGAACTTAATCACGAAAGTATTCGAATATTAGACACCTTTTGTGAATATATTATGTGCGTTATACAAGACATTTTAAAATTTCATTAACACTTTTTTAACTAATCTGTACAGTTCCATATTTCTATCAACACAACTGAAGAAATAGGACCTGAGTAGAATTTGCGTTCGTCAAATATGTACTATAACGAGCACTATACTTTAGTTATTTTATACATTTTTGCATTTTTGTGCCTTATATTTAATTTTTTATTTTTAACCTCTTAGGCACGGTTGAATTTTGTGCGAGGCTATTTCTCTATACGGTAGAGCTAGACGCGAATTACGCGTAAACGGTACAGCACTGTAATGTGTAACGGATAATGCTGTTCTCTACGCAAGCACATTGGAATGAAGTTTTTGGTAATTAAATTATAATTTTTCTTAAAAATATGACGCATACACTTTAACTTTAATAATTTACTTTAATAATTAATAATACAATTGAGTGTGATATATTTTAAAGCACGGTACGACACATAGACCCACGTCACAATTTTCACACTCATAGCGTGATAGTGTTTTTCAAATTGCTTTTCGTTTTCTATTTTGAAGCGACATTTTGAGCTTAAAGATTCTAAAAAATTATAAGAATACGGATCGGCATGTTAAAAAGACCATCTAATAATGGTACATTTATTTTAACGAAAAGCAGCAATTGATATCTGACACTGGCGTATCAAAAACAAAGACTATATATTCTGTCGGTATATTGTTAACACTGTCATAAAAAGTTGCGAAGACAAAAAAGGTGTGAAGCAAGGCAAATGAAATTGATCATTTAGTTCAAACGGTGAGCGAATGAGTCAGTAGAATGAGCCACCATAGTGGCGCGTCGTAATATAAGATAACATCCGCGAAAGCCACTATAGTGACGCATCGTGCCTAAGAGGTTAAATATCCTGTAAATGTACAAAAACCCGTAGTATAATAATAACAACCAATTATTACAATTATGCTGGTAAAATTTAAAACAAATCTACAT
Organism: Bombus huntii; assembly: GCF_024542735.1. Classification (NCBI taxonomy): domain Eukaryota; kingdom Metazoa; phylum Arthropoda; class Insecta; order Hymenoptera; family Apidae; genus Bombus; species Bombus huntii. Next base: position 1,917,055 of record NC_066244.1, read on the forward strand.
ACCTGCATATATAGAAATTACAAGATATTTGGTCTAATTATAATGATATACATAGTTCGCGAAAATCACAAAAATATTTAAACAATCACACATTCAGTGAGACTATTTTTAACAATTATACTCTAAAGATGATTGTTTATGCTGTATTCTAATCTTTTTGTTAAATACACATATACTAAAAGTACAAATGAATTCTTCCCGGCAATACAACTTCCATTTTACACAAAAATCGGAAAGAGTTCATTTCTATACCTATCACATTTTTTCAAAAAATATTTTGTATTAAATATATTACAATATAGTACATATTTATTGTAATACAACTTAAATATATGAGTAACACCTATTAAAACCACAAGAAGTTTAAAGAATTATTGTTACAAAACTAACGAAGGTCTATAAACTCAGTTGGAGACAAAAAGAGTAAATTTCCCTGCAAAATGCTATTTGTTTCATTTCGGTCAGATTTTCTGTTACTGAGATATCATCGTTTGAAGAGATCCGGATTCTTCAATAATTCTCGATCACTGTCTCTCTCACACACATGAACCTGTCACTTTCGTCGTGTCACTGACCAATCACAACCACGTTGATAGAGCGCTGATTTGTGACAAACAGTTTCTACGTTCTTTCACTATTAGCTACTAAGCGTACACATTTCCTAGAAGAAATGTAGAAAGGTAGTTAACCACTGCAGGCCGCCACTCATATTTATGATACATACGTCTATATTTCAGAATCAATCGAGATATCCATTTAAATCAATGTACATACAATGAGGGTATTCTTGACAATCCTCTGAGTAGATATAAGTAGATATAAATATAAGTAATACTTAAAAAATTCGTGATTGATCCATGTGCACCGTTTATAAAATACTGATATATTTCTAATAAACATCTCGTTACTTCTATATAAATTTTCAGATATCGATTTAAATCAAACTCTTAACTATTGTCTGTGTAGATAATACTGACAAGTTTCATGATTGTCCTATTTGCTAAATACTATCGTTGATATAAAATATTGATGTATTTGTAATAAATATCTTGTAAATAATTGGTACACAGATTTTCGGATTTGACCAGTGTAAATCATGGCAGTTCTTTGCTGTAATGATAATGAAGTTACGTCCCACTATACGCATAAAAGCTTTCTATTTTAAGCGTTCAAATATCTTTGTCACCCTACATACGTATTATTAAAATGATATGTATTTAAAAAATTTCTCTTTTTTAATCCACATAAAATTGATTGAAATTTCTAAATTCTATTGCATAATAATTTCAGAGGAGAAAGTTGGCAGTTATAATGAATTAATATTCAGACATGGTATTTCATAATAAGTGGGCATACGGATACAATATAGACGATACGCTTCCAATACAATTTTATTACTCTTAATTTTTATCTTATTTCAAGCCATAAAATCTCTATGATTTTAGTTGCATCACGAGTCGAACCCCATAGTGTATAGATATATTTAGCTTACTCGCGCTTGAAAATTCTCCAAAATCGTTTTTAATATCTCTTTCTTGTGGCTAGCATCGCGCGAAAGTAATTACGAGGGTAACAGGGTTCTGTATATCGAGTGGCTTGTAACAACTGATACAAGTTGAGGAGGATCATCCTTGGCTGTGATATGTTATACGCTATAGCTAGCGATGGGATCAAGTTCAATACGTACTCATAAATCCGAACCAAATCCGATACGTAGAACCAGCGTTCGTTCCAGAGGGTTCTTAAGATATAATGATTCGCTCGAGTATTTGCAAATTTTTAGGATTTACTTATAATTATGTATCTTCGAGTATTCAAGTTTTCAACTTTCGGTGTCTCTAAATTTTGAAGCTTCAAAATGTTAGAATTTAAACAGAAAAAAGCTGAGCAAGACTTATTCGAGCAGCGTTTGATTCTACTTTGGAAACCTTCGTTATTTCCCAAAATACTCATAGAGGGTTCGAGTCTGTCACGTATACGATAGATTGGATTTCTACTTAGAAGCACCACTTCTTTTTCTCGTAACACTTATGGAGGCTTCGCATCTAATAGTCAATCAACGTTCGAATCTACTTCCGACGCACTTGAGCCCATCGCTAGTTATAGGAAGCTTAAAGAGAGAGAGACGGAAAGAGTGACAGAGCGAGGGTTGATCGCTATCGTCCCGCGGGCGCAGGATAGGAATCCAACGTATAATCCGCTTCGGTCTAATGCCTAATCCCACGGACAAATTTATTGGATTCTCAGTCCTTAATGCCGAATATATGCGCGTGGAGAAGTTTCGAGTTGGAAACACTCGCGGTGAAAACGTACCCCTTGGATTAGGGGTTGGAATTCGTTCGAACAATTACTGTACCGAGTATATTAATGCCTTAAATGTTGTGACGTTACTTATGAGGTTGGTTGTCTTCTTAATGTTGTCTTGTAATGTCTAAGAGAGTCGAAGTATATTACTATAGTTGTTTGAGAAAGTTGGATTAGGTAGATTTTCGTTCGGTGGTATTTGTTTGGGGGCAAAAATAATATTGTGATGTTTATTATGAAAATTCGTAAAGCTTTAAATTACGTATTGGATAGCGTTTGAAAATATCATTGTAATGTACAGAATGAAAATTTGTAGAGTTTTAAGTCATTTACTATGAATAAACTTATGTCGCCAAGAGAATGGAAATAGTGAAAATTAATTGACGCGATTTCTTTACAGCTGCGTTTATCATATCTTTCTATTTTTACATTAAAATTTGGTTTTCGAAGCGTGTCGAGCAAAACCAGATTAGATAGTCACTTGTACGAAACCGTATAGCAAGGTAAAACTATTTAGCATTTATTTTCGTGACTTCATAATTCTAAAAGGACAACAGCCTCGACTTGTTGTAAACTCTATAAAAATATTCAGATTTGTTTCAAACTTTACCGACATAATCATATAATATTCGTGTTTCTTCACGACGCTAATGAAATCTCCAAAATATATTAAGAAATTCGTGAAAGATTCTTACAATAGCTATTCAAATACTTTTGTGGACCATTATACATAGAATTGACGAATTATTGATTAGAGCAGAAATTTTATTAATTGTTTTATGTTAAATATAACGATACAACAATATAAGAGTAATTTTAACTATAAAAAATACGATTATTAATTATAAATAAAATACGATCATGAACGTCACGTAGGTAAGATATAGTAAATTTTATCGTATATGTAAAGATTTTGTTTATCGTCGATTTGAGAGCTATGTTTGAACTTTTGAATTCTACTTTTATTTTATGTTCACCGTGAATGTATTTAACAAATATAATTTTAGTTACACGATTTGTTTCATACATTACAAAATTATACTAAAACCTTACGTACCTATACCGTTTTGTACTGGTTTCCCATTCGAGAATATATCGTGTAACTATCATCCCTCTCATTCTCTCTCCGTCTAGAAACCTTCCCTTGATGTAACCCTCCTCCCCCCTCTATCCATCCATTCCATTCTTTCGCTGGTCCGGTCGGTGAATGGCCGTTACTAACGCATCATGGCCGGCTATTGTCACTGACTGGCTTTTCTAGTCGATTTCAAAATGATAATCGCGACGTAACGCGTCGGGGGGTACGAGGTGTCACGCTGGAACGAGTGGCCCAATGTGCGTAATCTTTTTTTATTTTCCCTGACGGATACCACCCCTCGATACGGGATTCACCTATGGCGTGTCGAGACTACGGGGTTGGCTACCGAATGCCAAAAACGTGTAGAGAAGGCAAAAAGGGGGGAAAAGGTAGAGGGGTAATAAAAATGTGCGAGCAGGAAGGGACGTGGTTGGTATTACGCGTTATTAGCCGACCCTTAATACCCTGGCTGTTTTTGCTGAATTTTCGGGCCCGAGGCTGGTGACTTCGGCTTCGCTTCGATGAACACCACAGAATAATCCTGCTAACATCTGTATCATTGGTAGCTATTCGAACATTCGATGCGCAGGAAACGGTGCATCTGGTCCCCGTGCCCCTTGTTACCCCTTCGACGATATACAGTGTGATATTTCAGCTATTTACACAGATAAACTTATTTTAAGTGTGTAAGAAATATCAGTTTCTGTTAATTCGATGGAATTTTGTATTTATTCATTGTTATCGCAACACGTAAAATACGATAAAAGTACTGTTGAGGTTATTCGATGTGTAAACAGAGAAAACTTGTGGATAAATTGTAAGGCAGAAAATATATTTAAATAGAAGTGTAATTATAAGTAAGAATACAATTTAAGCTGGTCCAGATCCGCACGCTAACTGAAAACCCCGAAGCCTGTCTACTGTTTATGGTCTGACTTCGTCGCAGTCTTTTGTCTACGCGCTGTCGATGGCTTCGGTGCTTGAGAAAACTAAAAAGACCAGATGTAGAGTTTTCTTAAAAGTAGTGACCACTTCAACAAGTACTATTTCATACATTGTTGGTAGCGTGCGGAGCACATACAAATATCAGTTTATAGATACTTCTTCCTTCATTTGACACTGGCAATATCCGACTACGTATGTAAATACGTAGACTAAATACTACTTTTGTTAACTCTTTTCTCCTTGACAATAAATACAATTTTTTCTGCAGATTATCTTTACGAAACCGTTAGTCGACAATTTCCAACCTGAAAATCTTAGATTCGGATTCCTTGAAAAGTTGAGTGTTTGATAGTGTTTCTATTGTAAACCTAATTTTATGACAAATATTAATAGATATTACTATCATTGCGTTAATTACATTAATACTATTAGCGTGTAGCTACTGTTATTAATTTTTAAAGAAAAACATAGAGAAACTATGTGAAAGCAGAATATCTTTAATAAAGTACATGATTTATCAAAGACCTCAGACACCCTACGAAATATTGATTTCTGAAACGTGGCACTCTAATACTTGCTCACTTGCGGAATGTTCCAAAAGATTGATAAGACTAAAAGAAAATATATAATTGTATTTGAATCTTTCGTGCAATTTTGATGCATCGTTGCGCTTATAAAGAAAATGAAGTCGTAGGAAAATAGACACTGCTATAACTTTCCTCTTAACAGAATTTTTCTATCGTTTAACAAATTCAATATTATAAGCCAACCCAATTGCGTAACTCCAACAAGAATACAATTTTATATCCGAACATTCCCAATTCTCGCAGAGAAATCCTCAAAATAGTCAAACATCCTTACGAAAGCATAGAGTTGACAATTTGCGTGTATACGGCGGAGGAGAAGTCTGAAGAATAATGAGAGCTCGTAAAGCTGTAGATTTCTACGGTCTCGTTCGCGAGACCGTTAAAACATCGTCCCTAACTCGAAAATCGAGAAACTCAAGCTATAAAGTCACGCAGCCAGTCCGGAGCAGCATCGGTGAAAAGAAAAAGCTGGCTGGGTAATGGCCGCGAGCACACGAGTGGCGAACGGCATTATTAACGCCGATAATGGTCGTCGGTGCACTTAGCTAAACGTCGCCACTTCGCCCCTGGAATTTTTCTATCGTACTCGAACGAACCACGGCTGCTACAATGGCAACCACGAATATGCCACTCGTGGCTAGTGTACAGTTTATTATTTCTCGTAACACGAGAAGTCCTCGAGAAGATTGGAAATGCGTGAACGATCATCAGAAGAGCTGGATGGAAGGGTGTAACAACAAAGGAACTATTTTTCTCTATGGTCTGAGGTTGAAGTTCTGTATGGTACCGTACGCGTGCCTTTCTGCTTCTTCGAGAGACTCTTCAGAATTTAGGAGACAAAAAGAAATCATTTCTGGCGGGATTGGGCATTATTGAAATCAATTTTTATTTCGTTTCAGACATACCATTCTTCTTTTATATTTCGATTTTTAGTCTTACCTAAATATTTTTTAATACACTGCCTTTCTTTTCAAGTATTGTATTTTCTACCTATTTGTGTTTTTACACTAGTTAACATTATTTGTATCTTATCTTTTAGATACTGTTTTAAAACGCATAAAATTCACAAATACATGAAACCTGCATCCGAAAGTTCGCAGAAACCCACCTCTCGTTGCTTAACCACGCTTAAACAGCAACAATTACCCAACAAAGAAGCCAAACAACACAAGACTAACCCAAGCGTATCAAAAACGTTTCGACGAAACAACCGCGCCACTTGTAAATAGCGTTTGCCACTTTACCAATCATTGACCATCGATCAATTCCATAATGAAAAAGACCTCCCGTTCAACCATCAAGATCTCACACATTGATCCGATTTAAATATAACAATTGATCACGAGTGAGTTACGTATCGTTGAAGCTATAGTTATTGTTACGTAAAAGCGATCAAAGTAGTATTGTTTCGATCAAAAATCGATCAGCTGTTGAAAAATCGACGATCATAGGTACACGAAGAGCAATAATCAGGGCTGAACACTTTTCGTTTGAAATGGATAAAATTATTTCTTGACCCTCGAGATTTCTTGTATTTTTAGTATCAGATATAACAAATACATAATTTCGACTGTTTAATCATAAGCAACAGATATTAAAATAATATGTACGTGAATTTAAATAATATAGAAATAATGTTAAATGATGTAAAAATACAAAAATACAAATTATGTTACAGATAATAAAGGTTAAAATGTGAAATTTATGGCTAAATGTGAAATTATATTCGAGCTAGAAGGGTTAAATATATAAAAATGTAAATGTACAAAGTATAAAATTACATTTTTCACTTTTCGTAATCGTTTCATACCAAGTGAGATATTTTCTATCATAAAAGGATCAGTCTTTTGTAATTTCTCAAGAGATGTCGGGGAAAAAACGGAAGGATCGCAACAGATGTTGGAAGCGAGAGGAGAATGTATCGTTGGAGGGGAATCCCTTCTAGCCATTCAGTTTCTCTTACTCTTACTCTCGTCCTTGGTCTTTCGCCCCAACCAAATCTCTCATATCGTCGTTCAACGTATTATCCACCAACCCGAGTTCAAGCTCGCTCAAGCGCGATGGCCGACTTCATTTTCACGTTTCTGCTAAAGCATCAGCATTCTTTTAATTTTAATACTATGTACATATTATTTTTGAAAATTCACAAATATTAATATTAACAGAAAACTTTACGAAAGTAAATTAACACATTCAAGATTATAATATCTCATTGATAATATTTCAAATATATTATACATATACTGATATTTTCAAATAGACTTTAGATGTTAAATTATTATATACGTATTATATACTTAATGAGTTTTAAATTATTAATCGAAAAAGATGAAAAATAACAAAAATTTATTTCTATTGAATTTGTGTTAAATTATTTATATTATATATAACTCAACAAAGTTATATATATGTATTATATATAACTTTGCTATAATAATGAATATATATATGTATGCATGTAAATATGTGTATATAAGGTGTTTTGAAAGCTTAATGTTAACGCAATATAGTATCTCGATGTTGAATGACTTAAGTAATTGGAACAAATTTTTTCGAGACTAACAAACGAAACATCTAAAGTCAATATAATCTTAAAATTGAATTTCCTTGTGATATTATGCGATTTTTCTTTATTAATAATAGTCGCTAAAATTATGTAGTATAATTTGCTTACATATTACAAATGTAATAAATATATCTACACGGAAAAGAAGCTTGGAACGTTTTACTTTGAAATATGTTCAGATTCATCTTAGAAGAGTGATTTATTTCGAGATTGTTTTCACTAAAACTGACTTTGAATATTAATTTTTCAAATTGCTTCAACTTCGATTGTTTTCAGCTTTTATATTTGCTTTGCACTATCAATAATAATTGGTCATCAACGACCAGTAGCAATTTATATTAACATTTGAAGGGAAAATAATAGTAATTTGTATTAATATTTAAAATGTTGTGGGATGTTTGAATTTTCCGCTTTCTTTTATGTACGTAAATTGTTCATCAATTTTTCATAAATATATTTTCCTCTTTTTTCTTTCTTTTCTAGTTTGATATATGTAGTGTTTCTTTTCTTCATACATTCTGTTCACTATTAAATGTAGAATAAATGCAAGTTTTTGTTAAATACTTCCAATAAAAAGAAATAATAGTCGGAATTTACATCGATGCTTAATGAAAAATAATATGTATAAACTAAAATACAACAATCTCCATTAAATACATCAATGACAAAAACTTACTTTAAAAAGCAATCTTACCAAAACGACCATACATTGAAAAAAGAAGAATAAGACCAACGAAACGAAACTTAAAATTCGTAAAAGTAAACGCAAAATAGCCTGAAAAAGAGAAAAGAGCGTAGAAAAATCGAAAGAAACAATCAGTGAAACAAAAACGAGAAAAACTAGGGCAAACGAAGTGTAAACTGTGAGAGGTGGAAAAAACGACGAAGAGAAGAGGAGAGAGGAGAGAAGGGAGAACGACAGGCGAAAAGTAGAACTAACCGGAGGCGGAAGCTACAGACAACGAGCGAAGGATAGAAGACGAAAGAAGCAAGAGGAAGAGGAAGTTCCACATTGTTCTGGATTCTACATCCTGTAGTGGAAACTTGGTGTAACAGCCCTCCGATTTCACGAGAAGTTTAGTACTAGAAACGTGGCTCCCTGCCAGCTTCCACGATGAACCTTAACCGCATCCATGAAAGGGGAGACTACGGATTATCTCTCGAGTTCTCTCACTTCCTCGACGATATCATTATGAAAACCATCGTCCTTCTTAGGCAAATGGTAATACATCACTAAACTGTAGATTTTTTTGTATCTATAGGAAATTTGAAGGTGCAGAAATATATAAAATGCACGTAATGGGCAAAAATATATAAAATATTTATCGTATAGTATTCGTTATAATATTTAATAAATAAATAATAAGGTGGAGAAGAAACGAACGTTTCGTTTGATGATTTTGAAAAGAAGATAACACGTTTGTCAATGTGTTTGGTTTAAGTATGAGAAATCAATAAAGAACTGTATTTCGAATTTTGTAACCTTTTCATTTATAAAATAAATTATCCAGCCAAAATTGGATTTATTAAATTCAATTAAATACAATTTATTCAATGGTGAATTTAAAATAAAAATAGAATTCAATATTTCAAGCATAGCACTCAAATTTACTATATCTTTACCACATCTTTCCTATATGGTCTTCATAATCATACTAACTAAAAGTGCTCTTAATCTGTTACAACATAAAACAGTTACTAAAATTCCGGTTTTAACCAATAATGCATCAACTTTACATATGATTTCACATAGTCATTTTTTATAATCATATGTAGTAACTAATAAGTTAAAAATTTCAAGTTAAAGTAGAATGTAGAATAGGATCTTCCAATAGACGTATTACAGCGATTACAATATCTATTGTTAATTCTAAGATAAAACGTATTAATACGTCTTTAGCCAACGATGAATTAGCATCTGCCTAATCCACGATACAAAACGATACAGCAGACTCCCAAAATAAGCGAAGAAAGACCTAACTCAGACAGTAAGTGTCGGAAAAGAAGCGGCAAGGCTCGACAGAAACGGGTAGCTCGACCCTATCGAGAAGTTGTTATCAGGTTTCCATTAACGCGTCGAAGACTCCAAAGCAAAGACTCCAAAGTGAAGATTATCGTCCCAAGAAGTGAAACAAAGAAGAGACTACGACGAAGATGAAAATTAAAGCAAGAAGGTGAAAGATAGAAGCCAGAGATAAAAAGGGGAAGCAAAAAGAATAGCAGAACTGGAAGAGTAAAGGGAAGAAGAAGAAGACAGAGAGAGAGAGAAGATGGCACTTTGCACGGATGACAGAGGCGTATCGTGCAAGGGAGAACAGGGACACTGGCGTCGGGACGCTCGGCGTCTTATCGTGCGTCCCTCTTTCCCTAGCCAGCCATTCCACCAGCTCCCCCACCCTCCCCCCAGTGCAACCCCCAGGCAGTTCTCGTCGTCGAGCCAAAACCCAGTGACGCCTCGACGCGCTCACCCAGAAACCGACGATAAGGTTCGCCCAGCAACGCCTCCTTTCCCTCGAATCCTCCCCCTCGCGTTTCTACATGCACGTATACATGCACGAGACCGTGCACGCACGTGGATATTTATATAAGAAAACTGACGAAGGCCTCTGTCGACGACCCTCGAAAAAGACGGAACGAAGAGGGAGAGGGTCAGTAAAAACTCGCGACGTTGTATGAGATCGATAGGGTTTGGAGATCGATTTAGAGAGGATTTCGCATGATTCGCGATTATTTTTTTACCAGGGAAGTTGAAAATTTTGATATGGAGAAATATACCTGCATAGAAACTAGATTGGAAGTGTTATCAGATTATTATAAATTAGTAATATTATTAGTTAATCCGCTGCATTGTTATATATAGTAAATATATTTATAATATATAATGTATGGTATATAGTAAATAATATTTTATTGGTATATTTTATTCTGTAAACTTCCTTTGCAGTAGGAGACAAATAGCGATAAATTTTATTTTTAAATTTCTCAATTTAACATTGAACCTAATTTTCTCTGGAAATCTATTTTAAATCAATTAATTATATAAATTATTAGTATGATTAAGGTAAAGTTATAGGTATTTTTAAGTTAAGTTTCATAATTTTGAATCGTTGATGAAATTTTTTTGATTTTTTAATCCTTTTCGAAGAACATGTCATAGAAAATGAAATTACAATTATACAAGAATCAATGGATATAAAATTTTAATCAAAATGAACACCATTGGTTCCAATTATTTTACATCAGTGAATAACTTCGTAATTCGTTTGCTGTCTCATTTGTGCTTTTATACAATTTATATGTATTCGGCTTGAAATGAAACACTTTATGCGGATAACCTTTAAAAAACATACGTGTAACGGAAGGACCAATAATTATAAACCAATAAATTATTATAATAAACCTTTACGTACATATTTTAACAGGGAACTATAATATGAATAATTAATTGATACAGTAATTTCTTCTTATCATCTGGATATATTCAATTATTAACAATTATGAGTTAATCTCAAAACTTCGATATCGTATATTGTTAATTCATAAATTCCTCTCTTCTGCTAATTATCCCGTTAGATATAGAAATACAACATTTACTTTATCTAACTATCTCTTTTCATGTCAAATTGTTTAATTTATATTATTTTAATTGTCCCTTTGCCAATTTAAAACGCTTTTATTCGGGTAATCTGAATATTATACTAGGTATATCTGTCAATAAAATAACAGATAGAACTTATTAAAAAATGAAAGAACATAATATGTATATCACTAATCCAACTTAAAATCACAATTGTAAAATGGACATTTTAATATTTGATAGGAATTCGTAACAAACCAAACTTTTGTAACCGTCCAATGTAATATCAACAGTGACTCGCGAAAGTATTTTCACATATACCATAAAAAACATTTATATACATGTATATTGTACGTGTTACGCAAAACATTTAGAACTGTAATGAGACACGACTGTCATGATTATACTGGTTTTTCAACCAATCTGATAATGTACATATATAGAAATTGCAAGACATTTGTTGCAGACGTATATGCATTTAGTAAAAGATTAATATACAGCATGAACAACCATCTTAAATGTATAATAAATGTTAAAAGATAACTCATAAATTGTTAACTTATTTTATAGTTGCAGAACTGGAGGGTGGTGCACATTCGGACGAAACGAACAGTGGAGGTGACAACAGCAACGCCGGAAGTGTATCCGGAGGCACGGACGACGATCAGGCGCGTCTTCGCTTAAAAAGGAAGCTTCAAAGGAATCGTACAAGCTTCAGTAACGAGCAAATCGATGCTCTCGAGAAGGAATTTGAGAGAACGCATTATCCAGACGTTTTCGCCAGGGAAAGACTTGCTGGAAAGATTGGTTTACCGGAAGCTCGAATACAGGTGACTACATACATATATTCTCTAACTACGTACAGTGACTTGGATTAATGTTCAGGCACCATGATTTTCAGAACATTATTATTATAAATATTTATTTCTAATAATTAACTAGTTATCTATATTTTAATATATTAAAACAAATATTATAGTTGATAGAAACATATTTCATCTAATATACATATCTTTTCTAAATAAGAAATAATAAACTAATAAATGTCGAATATTAATGGGAGTCACAGTACATTAAATAAGTTTTCAAGTATAATTGATTACAATGATTTTTTTTTCTAATACTTTTATTTTTTATTATTCGTTTTCAAATTTCAAAGGTGAATCGCCTACCATTATAATATAAAGAATTTCTTTTAATGAAGCAACGAATTCTTCATCCCTTAATCGCTTACTATTAAACCTTTAAAATACTAAATATAATATAGTTATTGTATAGTTACACAGCATGCGTACCTAATCATACACGCAGACACAACGCTATTAGTTATAAGTAGAAAACAAAATTCGAATGAAATCTTGTCCAGCTTCTTTTGCAAATTCCATCGTTTATATAATTTTTCAGTTTACGATAAATTTTGAACAAAATTAAAAAAAATAAACACTTGCATGATTTTAGTAATTGTAAACGTAGAAAAACATACCAATCGTATTTACTGGTTTAGTAGTTGTAATACTAATTCCTATATGTCGATATCTTTAATACCTCATTGAAAATAATAGGTTTTTTCATCTAAAAAAATTATCCTTATAGTCCCTGATGAATTCTACATTAGTGATTTACTTGTTTGACAACTAATCTACTAAATTACTGAATAATCGCTATATATTTATATTTCTTGTGATAACCATTCTCCTATACTATTACACAAAAGAAAGAATATTATGCTTTTATAAACAAAACATACCTACTTACATATTTTTACTTTTAGGAAGCAAAACTAATTTTGACTACCATAATATTCATAATTGTTTTGTAACTTATATAAAAAACGAAGCGGTAAACATATTTTATAATACCATATTAAAAATTAAATATCGGCACTACTAATATGTTAAAATTCCTAATGTATTTCAATTTGCAGGCTGTAAGACTATAAGCACAGAAATCCTACATCTAATAGGCTGTTGTGGAATCGGCTTTCTTCCTCAATTACGCTTATTTGTTTACATTATTACCGTATAATTACAAACTGTCCCGTTTAAATCGATTCCTCCGAATATCTCTGAAACTATTCATGACATCGGAAAATATTGCAAACAGAAATTAAATGGTTTCGAGGGAGACATATGGTAATGTGAAGTAGTATTTCCGTAGGTAGAAACATACAGATCAACTTTATTTATTTTAATGAAACCATACATCTTTTAATACATCAATCGGCCTATCTTGGTATTCTTTCTAAAAAGTAATTTATCTATTTACGTCGAAAAACTATTAGTTTTTACAATATATACATGTCGGGTTCACATTATGATTAGGGTTAGGGGCGTGAAACGAATCTTCATTTGGACATGACATTATTGTTATGCAATAGAGGAGATATTTACTAGTGCAAATATGATTATTACAAAATTTGACAAGTAACCGTGGTAATTAGACACTCGAGAAGCTAATGACAATGATCCTAGAATGCGCTTTCTTCCAAAGCCCAAGTTGTACTCGGCTTGCTTGTCTACGGTACAAGTATTACTAAACTAACTCTTTGTTAAAACATAGAATATCCACCGAGCATAAAAACGCTATGTAACTCGCTAATGTGACCTCACGAGAGAATGACTTTCCGTCGCGATGATGCTGCAGAGGGAAACTATATGGGGTGCGTCTAAGGACACGAGATCCTCTGATTCGTCGAGGAAAGCCTTCGTTCGGAAAGTGAGAGAAATTGACGTTGCTGTTAATTGGTCAGTTTCCATGTTGGTGGTTGGAGAAAGATGCTAGCCGCCCTTGAGGGAAAGTTGCTAGCGGAAAGCGTCGTTTGTGAGAAAAATAGATTTCTCCTATCTTCCCGTAGTTGAGACAAAGACTGTTTGTCTGTTTGAAAGACTTTAGTTAACTAAATCTTAAGATTTGTAACGGATCCTCAGGCTAACTGAACATGTACTGTGAAGATGCGTCGACATCTGGTAATTATCTTACCCGAAAAATAGGATATGCGTGTGGCAAACCACGGGACAGAAACCGTTGGAATGTTTACTGTCGAATGCCGCTACAACTATTTCTTTTTAAGGAGAGCTATACTATTACTCCGTACCTTTGTTAGACAAAACGTTCATCCCTTGACCGCGGCTACGTTCGGCGACTGGTTGTCGCCTCGAGCCCAAGCTCATTATCACAAATCTCGAACAAATACAATCGGATTGAATGACGACAATTACTTAATTACGGCTATGATAAAATCTAGATTAAAGTGTTAAGGGATTGTCCCAAAATTCCAAAGGGAAGGTTCCGGTGTCCTTTCATCTCCGACATATATATTTCTCCGCTAATGTATTAAAAGATATATGGTTTCATTAAAAAAAATAAAGTTGTGTCGCAAGAACAACTACTAACATTAAATTATGCCCACATAAGAATTATTTAACTTTTGTTCAGAACATTTTTCCGTATCACGAATGATTTTGGAGATATTCGCAGCGATCAACTGAAAGGATATACTTTGTGTGCAATATGAAATATTTTTGAGGCAATTGTTTCGAGATGTCCACTTTATGGGAAGTTCCAAAAACGTCTGACCGCTTTCTGTATTTAGTCAATATTCCAAATATCGATAAAAATTAAATTATTAAATATCGAGAAAGCGGTCATTTTCCCAATTTTTACCATGATACGCATTAGCTTTGACGTTGCACATTGTGACTATTAAGTTCTTGTAACAACATGTTACAAAAATCTATACAGAATCACCCGTAATTCTTCATTTTCTAATAACTCAATAATTCAACACTTAGAACACACTTCCAAGAGGCATGAATCTACATAACATAGAATTCACATATATGTAGTATTTATTATAGAGTTTGCATACCAATTAATTAAATCCAAGTATATTAGATTTCGTATCATTTAGTAGTACTCTCATGTGACAAATATTTGATACTATGAGACTGAAACGTAGAACCTGATAACAAAACGCTTCATTGGAAAATAAGGATATATGTGAATACTTTTTGTAGCCACAGTAAATACCAAAGAATGCACTGTATATATCCCAAACTTCCAATTTGCCAACTCCCTACTATCGAGTTCGCGTCATCTTTAGAATATCGCGCAAAAAAATATAAAACAGTAAAAAAATACTCCGGACGACCGAAATTAAGCGGAACCTGTAGCCTAGCGATTGACCTGTATCTTCGTCTGTCTTCTCGTTCACTAACTCAGGTGTGGTTTTCGAATCGGCGGGCGAAGTGGCGGCGCGAAGAGAAATTGCGCACGCAACGGAGGGACAACCCGCAACACCAGCAGTCACAACAGCAACAGCAACAGCAACAACAGTCGCAGCAGCAGCAACAACAGCAACAGCACGCCGGAGGTGTGAGTCTAGTTGGCGCTGGCCATCCAACACCGCCGCCAGCCTCGGGTATTTTGGCTAGTCAACCACCCCCGCAAGCACCGCCCTCTCCACCCAGGATACATCATGGTTTCGCGCCCACAGCCGTTTATCCAGGAATACCAAGCATGCCTGATTCATACAGGTGAGAATTAACATGATTTGTTAACGCATTCGCTGCCAGATGTCGGTTCTGACGTAAGAACTTTAATTGGGCGCCGCCTAATTAAATATTAATAATTTCCAAGACTCCACAGCTAAACGCCGTAAATTGATTACTGTTGATTGCGATACAAAATAATTTTTTAAAAATCTGCGGGCCATCCAATGGTTTGCGAACCGCTATAAGCCTTATGGCTCATTTATGGCTATGTTAGTCATCGCGCGATTAACCCCTTAACCTGCAAATACGGGCATAGCCCGTAGTACGATGATCGGACCAAACGTAAATATTACGGGCATAGCCCGTAGTAGGATGATCGTGCCAAATATAATATAATATATAATAGCTTGTTTACGTTTTCGAACCAAAATTTTCGAACGTAAATAGTAGGTTAAGGGGTTAATGGTCTAAAAAAAGAAGTAATAAGAAGTAATAAAGCCCTATTCATTATAAACTGCATATAACTAGTTGTAAATATGAAAAAAGATCTCGTAGAATTACATGAGCCTCGATCAGCCATAGATTTTGGAAAAACATAAAATCACGTTTTCGGTAGGTGATAACGTGAGGACTTAAAAATGACGTAGAAACGTCAGAAAAGACGTCGCCAGCTGCGAATGTGTCAAATAGAGGTCGATATTTAAATAATACAAAGCTTCCTAAACTTGTATAGGCCGAGACACACTTTTAAAAATGGCAATTCTTTGCGACCCGCTCGAAGAAAAGAAAATATTATCTACACATCCATATTCAATATCGTTATTAAAACTAAAATATATACAGGGTGTATAAATATATAAACTAAAATATATACTGACGGTACAAGCGGAAAGGGGGTGATTCTACGCGAAAAAGAAGTCGGAAATATAGAATAAACAATTTTTTTTAATTTTTTTTTTTTAATTTTTCCATCGAGACAACGATCTACAGTGAGATCCGTTATAACGTACCGCACGCGTACCGAGCAAAAATTCAAAGTCGATTTTCTCGAGAACAAAACCTCAAACGAAAAATTTTTATTGCATATTTTCGACTTCTTTTTTCGCGTAGAATCACCCCCTTTCCGCTTGTACCACCAGTTACCAACCACTCTGTATATTTGGAAAACCTTTTGGTTCAATGACAGACATATATGACAAATGCAAATATTAGTATATATATTCACAGTAGACGACTTTCTATCATAATGTAAAACATAATCGAGACATTGCATTATCAAATATTATATTATCAAAATTAACATATATAAATATACATATGCAATATATATATGTATATTATATTACATCGTAATATTAATATTGTAAAATTAATATACATACACATATTTCAAACTTCCCAGTCCAATTGCATATATCCTACGAGTGCAATTATTATTAGTACATATACTACCAGATATCGTATTACCAAAATTAACACATTTTTGTAAAACCTGTCAGCCCAATGACGTCGATGCCGAGTTTCACTATGTCCGGTGGGAGTCAGCAAAACCAGCACACTACCAGCAGCATGTCATCGTTATCAACGAGCGGTGGGATGGGCCCCATGGGCATGACCGTGGGCATGACGGTGGGACCGAGTCCCGGAGCGTGTCTTCAACAACGAGACAACGGATACTCGTGTGGTGTGGCTCGCCCACCGAGTTACGAGCCTCTTCATCTTGGATACGGGGCACGGCCCACGTGCAGCCCCACTCAACCATACCATACCGCGGGCCTGAACCAGTACAATCAAAACACCAGCTCCACCGGTGAGTGTCTACCGCACTCACTGCACTCGCTGCTTGCACTTTAGCCGATGGACTACCACGGATAACACGCTATTCAACCTCCCGGTAATGGATTATACTCGCTTCTGCGTTACCCAAGCTGTTTTTATCGTTACAGAACTGCATTTGCAATCTATACAGTGCATTCGGTCTAACGCGACGCACGATTTTTCAACCATTTACGGCTACGTAACGAAATTTTTACGGAATCTAACGAAAGTTTTAAAGCAACATAAGTTGAAGATCGTTTACTTTTAAAGCGAAACCAAGATAGCCTCGGGTTTTATAAAAGGGACTACATATGTTTTTTCTTATTATTAGGTTGTCCGAAAAGTTTCTTTCGTTTTATAAGATGATAATAGATGAACAACAATTTCTGTTTTATATTATTTTATCGAATTAAGTATGATCCATTTCGTCATATTTCTATTATTATGTTCGTGCATAATTCAATAAACTAATATAAAACAAAAATCTGTGTGTCTATTATTTCCTTATAATACGAAAGAGACTTTTCAGACAACCTAATACATTGTAGTGGTTATTAAAACAAACTCAAGAAACATGTTACATGATATTTTTATCTGCAAAATGGAAATAGTAAATAATAACTTTTCGATGCATTTTATTTTTAACACATTGCCTGCCTGTGTGAAATTTCAGCTATATGGAGCGCGTGAAAATATACGTTTCTTAGTTGAAACTACATTCACTGGCATTTAAGGCTTAGAAATCCTTATCACTATCCTATTCAAGGATAAAACAGTTGCAGTCAGAAGGAACTATATAAATAGATTATGATTATTGCAAACTGGTTTATTTAAACTGGTTTAGAGTACCAGTCGACATAAAACGTCGTTTGAAAGCGATTTTCAATTTATAACGTTTTAATGTAACAAAATAACTAAAAATTAAATATAAAGGAATCACACTTTATTTTAAGGCATGTTCAAAGTGCGTTACGTGGCTACAATAGTATCATCCGGTATATGTACTGGAATATGTATGAATATTGTTGTCTCTGTTAGCTTCTAAATCAAGTTTGGGTGGCTTGGGAGGTTCTTAGATTAGAGAGTTTCTTCATATGGTATTTCAAGTTTAATAATATGATTTTTCTGACTTTTCTGATTTTTGGAGGATTTTAAAGGAATACAGTACCTTGAAAGATGATGCACTATATTAATCTAAGTAATCTATAAGATTTAATTTTGGTAATTATTCAGGAAAGGGCACACCTCGCCAATTTCGATAACCTTAAAATATGTTGTCAAGTGTAACATTCTGTACAATTTTTTCCTATACATATAACCTCCGCTCAGCTTCAGTTTTCAAGTTATAAAGCAGTCTATGTTTAGAACTATATGTATTAATTAACCATTTCTTTTATATATTTTTGTACTATAAATAATTTGTAAACGGCGGTAGATATATTTGTTAAGATTTTTGACAAATTGAAGATTAAAGTAAACTGCGACATTCCATATATCAATCGATTCATCGAAAAATATTTCATGCTAGCTTTGTCGGAACTACTTTACTACTTTAGTACAGCCTGTATTAAAAATGGTATTAAAAATGGTTGTTTTTCTTATAGATGAATTAGCTAAGTTTAGTTTAAACTACACAAAACCGTGGCAGACTACTTCAGAACGAAGTATAATCATAAAATTAATTTAATTGAAATTTTATTGAAGCTTTTTGGGAATATTATTATACATTATTATACATAATATACATATTGTACAAATTATACATATTATACAAGTACATATTATACAGTATTATACATGTCTATAAGTAAATGAAACGGGAATATTTCAACATCATTGAAATCGGTGAGGTGCACCCTTTACTGAATAATTATCATAATTTTTTAATGCATGCTGTTTTGGGCAATACTGGTCAATTCTTTCAGTGGCCATTTCTTCCTTTGAAAATTACATATGTAAAAAGTAAATAATATGTAAATAAAAACTTATTTTTTATTCTTTATAGTCCTATCGTACACTCACAAAACTTCACTAAAGCACAGTTATAATGAAACAAATTATTTATCTTTTTTTAAATTATTATGTTATTATTGTGTTTCTTAAAAATATGGACAAAACCATAAGCAGTTCCGGGTAGAACACAATTTAAAAAAATTCTAATGTAACTGAATATTTTAACATAGATCCCCACGCCTTAAATGATAAAGTTTCATAGCTATATATAAAAAATACTATAGCTCATGATAGCGTGATAAAAGTAGTTTTATCGCAAAGATTCGTAGGTTTCAAGGTGACCGGACTTTTTTTTTTAGTAATGTCCTTTAATATATTTCTATGCCCAGAGTACGAGATATAAATTTAAAGAGCTCTGGTAAAAGGTCATTTTAGGTCAGAAAAGGTCGTAAGCTAATGATGAGAATATGGTCACTTGTTAATCATTAATATGATATTGAACGTGATTATGAATATTTTTGTTTAATAATAATCATTCTTCACAAGCTAATGTTTTATTAATAAAAAAATAATAAAAATTAATAAGAATAAATTAATAAATAAATTTTAAATATTAGAAATTAGGAAAAAATTATAAAATTATAAAATAAGAGTACTAACGAAAAGATTGATCATTGATTTTATATGTCCGTGTTTAATTGGCTTCTATTATCTGATATTTTCACATACAGAATGAATAGAAATTTCGTAATGTTTAAATTTTACATACTTGCCTTACAATACATAGAAAAGTTTGATTCGATATTATTGTATTAAGATCACTGAACGGGATAATATTAAAGAGCAAAAAGACAATGAGGTATTACAATCCTTGGCTTAGCAATTAACAAATTATGTACCTATAAAATTCGCTTACGGTTCTAAATCTTACTAAAAAACCTGAAAGATGTTAAAAATGTTCAACATTTCAAATATATATATTTTAAATATATCGGGTATATACATATCTAGTTGTTCTTTTTGTCACAATAGAGTATATTGTACGATTTATAATCATCTGTTTCACATTGACAATTTTTTTTTAGATTTAAAAAGAAACATTATAAATATAGGATTTTGCAATTTATCTTCAACTCATAAAGTCGATTACTTTTTATACCCATTTATTTTTATTTTTCAAATTCACTACACCGTGATATAGCACATATACTTCGAAAATTCTTATCTTAAAACATTTTATAGCTTGAATTATTATTTAATAACGTAAATAAAATTCCATCGTTGTGTTAAACTACGCGCGATAGAATTTACTTTGTATACAGAGTTATTTGTATGTTTTATTCGTGTTTATTACGAATATATTCATCATAATTATTTTTGCATAACTGAAATTATGCTCAGTCCTAGTTCGAATAATAGAACATTAAGTTGTTCGCATAAACGAAGTTTTACTATATTTGTGAAAGATTTCCATAACTGTGCGGATACTTTCGTGAGTAACTGTACGTCTAACGATACGTATATAATCTTAACACATTGCGAAAGAATAACGAGATATCTACTATTTTCTATCGCGCCTTTAGGAGTTGTTGACAAGATATCTACAATTTCTACCTCATCAATCAAGAGCTGTTATTCCGCTGTAACGCAAAATACAACATAGTATGCATTACGAATGGAAAAAGAAATGAACGTTTTGCTAAGTATCATACTTAAAGAAACTTTTAGTACGTGAAAAATTATAATTACCTTTATTTTGAAAACGCATATAATTTTGAAATATTTGTTGAAAATAAATATCTAACATGGCAATGATTTTTAACTACTAACAATTAATAAATAAGTAATTTTAAAATATTTCACGCAAAAGATGGCTGGTCATAGTCAACAATAAAATATCTGATCCACAATGTGTTAAGCAATAAAACAAACCCATTGAATAAACGTTAAATCATCTTGCAGGTCTGATATCACCAGGTGTCAGTGTACCGATTGCAGTACCAGGTCAACCAGCACCAGATATGGCAGCGCAATATTGGTCCCCTCGGTTACAGTGACCGTGGTGGTCATCGGTGTCGACATCCTCTCCGTAGGCTTGAGCTTCTTTGACTTACGTTAGTTTTACAAACGTTAGATACAAGAGAACGCAAGGAGAAGACGTTCGAAATCGATGAAAGGGCAGCTCTTGCAATCGTTCAGTAAAATATCGATTCAACTGTCGTCGATGATCGTCGACTGCCTTTGAGAATTCAAAGGCGATCTCTTGAAAATCGTTCGAAGAACATACGAGGAAGGAGAATAAAAAATAATGACGATGATAAACGTCACGTCTGATACAAGATCTATCAAGCATAAAAAGAACAAGTTTTGCAAAAAGTTTCTTTTGTGCGAGATGAAAGTTTTTGCAAATTATTAGACGTGAACGAGTATAAATTACAAGAATTATGTTCAGTTGCTTTTTCTTCAAGTGATTTTTCATCCGATCTTTCGAAATATATCACTGTTCGTAAGTATTAAGATATTTACAGAACGTGAGGTTGATCTTGGAAATAATTGGGAAATTATTACTACAATCTTTAAGAATTAATATATAGTTTGAAAAACAGATGGAGGTAACAGAATCTCAAGATACGTACAAAAATCATACATTTGAAAATTCGAAAACTTTGAAGATTTGAAAATCTAGAAATTTAAAAGTTTGAGAATTTGAAAATTCGAGAGTTTGGAAAAATTTGGGAATGCTAAATTCGAAAACTTGGTACTTGGTATTTCAGAAATGCTAAAATTTTGAAAATTCATAAGTTTGAAACTTCATAACACGAAAATTCAAGGATTTGGAAACTCAAAAATTTGTTGACTTGAAAGTTTGAAAATTCAAAAATCCAAAGACTTATTTATCAATTCGAAAACATAAATATTCAAATTTTGAAATTTTTTAATGTTTAACAAATCAGAGATTCTAAAATTTGAAGATTTATAAATTCTGAAATTCAAGAATATGTTGTATCAAAGGAACATTAATTGTTAATTAGGATTATCTAATTCAGTACATTCACCTTGTAACTCTTGCAAACTCTTAATCATGTAGTTAATAATTTACAGCAATTATTACATCCAGATAGACTTATTAAACCAGAAAATATCTTGATACTTCTGAACGGAGACTTATCTACGAAAGATATGAAATTCGAGCTTCGTGAATATTGATCGAGGAGAAAGTGATCGATTGGTAAATATTACTTTCAAAATGCTCGTACACGCCTAAAAGCATGATAACAGGACACTTTTGCCTCGAGCAGACTTACAGAAAGATCATCTTTAGAAGTCTCTTAGTCGTAGACTCGCGTATCGTCGATATTGTAAGAAGAAAATAAAACAAGTCGGGAATTAACATAATCAGTACGTATTGATTATAAAAACAATCAAAACAGCTATGGTAATAGTGTAATGTTTATGCCGTAAACGATTGTAATCTCTTGATCTCTTTTACAATTCTATATAGCTGTTGTATTTTTTCTAATGCTAGAGACCAAAGAAGTTGGATTGAACAAAATTATTTTGCGGAATATGAATTTATTGAATAAAAGTAAAATTTGTGTGAAAGAAATTGAAGCCATATAGTAGAACTGAAAGCATTAGCAAATTTGTATACCCACTTGTTATACAATATGGACACATAAACGTCGACTCTTTCGAAACGAATTTTGTTAATAATGGACACAATAATATAACGATACGAATTATAATACACTAACATTTAGAAAAGTTTTAGGTTATACATAATTCTAAAAATAAAATATAAATGGCTTCATTTATAATGCCTGGACTGCGGATATTTATGCAAATTTCTATTTTTACATAATTTACAAAATGAAAACTACATAGGTATAATATTATTTTACCTAATAAATATTAGAGA
Source organism: Bombus huntii (assembly GCF_024542735.1). Classification (NCBI taxonomy): domain Eukaryota; kingdom Metazoa; phylum Arthropoda; class Insecta; order Hymenoptera; family Apidae; genus Bombus; species Bombus huntii. The sequence goes on from NC_066244.1 coordinate 1,940,295, forward strand.
ATGCTATACATTCGATATTTTATATTTTATATCGAATTAAAATATTTCAATATTTTATATCGAAAGTATATTTTTACATATTATGTGCGTTCTATGTGTCTGAGCATTTTCAAACTTTCCATAGAAATCCGCAGTCTAATGATAGGATCCATGTCTCGCATTTTTCCAAATATACCTTTACTTAAAAGGTAAAAAGCGGGAGCTTTAAATATCTCAACATATCTTGAAAAATGAAAAAATGCTAAAGGGACAATTGATCTTGTATTAAACATTTAAGGAAGTAATTGTTGATACAGTGGAATCTCGATGACTCGAATCTCAATGGAAAACCTAAAGTCTTCGAGTTGTGAAGGGTTTGCCCGATCTATAAGAAAGTTTAGTCTGATCTAATAAGAGAGGTTTAACAAACCAAAATGGCACCAAAAGAGGCATAATAGATACAAAGATTAAGCTTGAAACAGTATCGTTATCATTGGCTCATAATTGATCACAAGAGATTAGATTTGCGAATTGATTACTTAATTCTAGAATATTCAATTTTAGTTTGTGTTCTCTATATGTTATATAATAAATCCTCCTAATGGTCTTTATCATATAAAAATCCAGAATATAAATTGAAATGAAGTACTTTAAAATCAAGTGTCTTAATTCAAACCGTTAAAAACACCACTGACCTAACGATATCAGTTAACACTTTGACTGCCACACCGAAATCACATGTTTCGCTCAGGACGCTGCGGGAATATTTTTATTTTTCAAAACATATAATGGCAAAATAATAATAGATTGATGATGTAAGACAACGTTCTTTCCCAATGGACCGTTTATCTTATTGATGATCACGGATGACCACCGTGACGCTTTGGTAACAGTTGATGGCGATATATTATAACAAGGCTTTGTTTATATCAACAAACTATTTGCATTCGTTATTTCGTCGTAAGCAAAACGTCCAGAATATATTGTTGGAACGTGTAGAAGATATTAGTAAACAGTATTTGCTCATTCTACGTATGTGTGTGCACACTTCTAACTTCAATTATATACAGGGTGGTTGATAACTGGTGGTACAAGCGGAAAAGGGGTGATTTTATGCGAAAAAAGAAGTCGAAAATATAGAATAAAAATTTTTCGTTTGAGGCTTTGTTCTCGAGAAAATCGACTTTGAATTTTCGCTCGGTACGCGTGCACTTATCACGTCTCGTTATAACGGATCTCACTGTAGATCGTTGTCTCGATGGAAAAATTTAAAAAAAAAATGAAAAAAAATTTTTATTCTATATTTTCGACTTCTTTTTTCGCGTAGAATCACCGCCTTTCCGCTTGTACCACCAATTACCAACCACCCTCTATATGATTATAAAGCAGTATTTACGATTATTTTCTAAGCTGTGTTTATAATAATATTCGTAGATTACGCCTTAAAGATATGGATGCAAACACAGTGCACCGTTAGATGTAAGATTTATTCTCATTTTTGTTTATTGAAATTCTAATTAAAATATTCAATTAATTCTAATTAATTGTTCAATGGGGCACTTTTTGTTTCAAAGTATCTTGTATTTATCGGTTATATTCAAAATACCCTAACTGTCAATTTTCATACAATTTTTACAATTGTAAGAAGTTCAAGCGCTCTGGTCACCAATGACCAACGTGGCAGTCAAAGTGTTAAGGGTTAATATTCTCCAAATTATAAAAGTTCGAAGAAGAACACATTCAACTGTTAGAGATCTATTATTTGTTTAGAAAAATAAATGGCAGTTTGTTATACAGATTGTATATGATGAGCACGCATATAAAGAATCAGAAAATATGCAAGAATCAGAATCACGGTGAGTGCAGATTAAAATACGATTTTTCATTGCAAGACATAGATACGTACGTATATGTATACACATATTACCTATCGATATAGAAGTAAAATTCAACTCGCGACAGAGATTGGGCTTCTTCTAATTCGAGTTATAGAGGTAAAATAACACAGTCAAACGCGTAACAAATAATTCGAAGTAAAATAAGTTTATATTTCGAGTTTTAGAGCTTCTCGCAGTAGCGAAAGAGAACATATACAAAAATTGTAATCTTATAAAGGTTTCCAAACTATAGAGGTTCGAGTTAATCAAGGTATTCGATTGTATACGTGGATTCTCACTTTGCCATCAGTGTTTCATCTGAATCCCCATATAAGTTTTTAAAATTGAAACATGTTTCCTAATTTTCAAATGTTTCTATATGAGCCTTAAAAGCAACCGCAAGATAAAAAGATATTCTTGACTAGGAAATTCCTTTGGTCTCTAATATGATAAATAAAATAGTTCTCAGAACGTGTGCAATTTTTTCTTAAATAAAAGAAATCTCTTGTTTGTATCGCGAGTTACGATTACAAAAAGCATTTATCAATGAGTCAAAATGGCGTCAAATTCGCCAACATCTATGGTAGTCCATGATGACATCATAGATGAAATTTCTTTGTAGTGAACCTACTAGGTACAGAAATTTTTCAATATGTTGTTAGCGGGATTTACGTAACGAAGTGTTTTCGTTTCGATGATAATTAAGTAATTATAGATAGCCAAGGTATATTGGTGTAATACTTTATTATCGACCAGCAGAAATCGAACAACTTATCTATTTAGAAAAGGTCTTTGAGACATCCGGTCAGAACTAGATGTTTGAAATGTTTTGTTATGAGTGGCAATATAACACAGTTATACGAATAAATCAGGAAAATTGGAAGTAAACATTAATAGACATGTATCACGTTTGAATCTTATATTTACTTCTGGATTTTTGTTAGCGCTATGTATGATACAGACGATGTTAGGAAAGTTTTGTTTATTTATGTAAAGGTATATTTATTATCACTAGTTAAGATGTCCTTCCTCCATTATTACATAACGTTCTATTTTTTTATCTTTTTGAAAACTCAAGTGAAAAATATAAAAAAAAAATTGAAAGTTCAGAAACCTGAAAGTTTGGAAAACTCTGTAAAAAGTCTGTAAAGTCGAAAACTTGGAAATTCAACAATTTGATAATTTAAAAACCTGAAATTTCGGAATTGAAGATTTGAAATATTAAAGATTCAAAAATTCGTGAAACAAAAGATTTGAAAATTTGATAATTCGTTAATTCCAAAATTTACTCTATAATTAAAAATCTTAATACTTCGACCAAGCTTAATATATAATGACTACTATTTTGTTGTTTGTAATTATGTTGTACTTTTTGATTCCAAAATTGAAAAAAAAATCTTTCCTAACATCTGACGTATGTATTTTCTTACGAGAAAACATTGTGCATAAATATTTATCATTCTTTGATGTAAACCAAGTTTAATTCCGAGCGTCGTTATTTTCTCCGACTACGAGGCCACAATTTTACTTATCATAACATAAATTAAAGAAAAAATAATTCATATCCGAATCAGAACAGCGAACAATTCGAAGAAGAAAAGAATTTGTTTAAAAACTTAAGAGGAAAGAAGTTGTAGAATAAAATTCGCGGAATAATTATTTTTGCGGAAGAACAACAATAATGAAAAAGAAAAAATAGAGGAAAATGGTATCGTAAAAGAAAAAATCTCGTTAGCAATCAAGAGTCTCGCAGAGATTTTAAACCACAGTTTCTTAGACGTAATTTCTATAGGCGAATAAATAAAACAAAAAAAATGGAGAGCGTAAAAAAAACATAGTTTTTAAGTCGGTATTATTTATATTCGTGTAAGGAGTCGGAAAGAAGCAAGAGTAATTGAACGTTTGTTGTGTGTACATCGTAAAGGATATCTTCACATTTATATTATAGTTGATTCTAATCCCCCAAATATCCGTTTAAAAAGCGAGGTCGAACTCATGATTTATATCCGGTGCAAGATTTTGATCAACCAGAATGACGCGAAACCAGGTATGTTAACCGTACGATTATGCATTCAAAATAAATAGTGTGTGCATTTAAGTAATCTTCGATTTTACCACTTACCTTACAATTCAAAATTCCATCTTCTTATTTTTCTTCAATTCTTCATTATTTACAGGAGGATATTACTTTAACAATACATATTCATATTACATCTATGCGTTATAGACTCGGTAAAATCTATCAAATAATTTATTAATTACTAATAGTTATTGTTAATAACTAAAATTGAAAATAAGTTATACCAACATATTTAAAATAACATAAAAGATATTATAATAAATATTGATAATTAATCAATAGATGTTATAGAAGAGACTTGACGTTTATTTCAAGCTTCTACAATTATCTGTATTTTATTTTACTTCTTTAGCTTGTATTAGGTTGAAAATAATTAATACTAAATAGTATCTTTTCATACAACAAAAACTATATAATATGTACGTTGTTACTCTCCTACTGCACTGACAATGAGTGCTCTCCTTCTCGTTTTTATTTTTAAACACTATTTATATCAAATAAATAACTTATTTCGACATATATGTATGTATTTATTTCGGACAATAATAGTTATCTCTATCCAAAAGGAAAGAGAATTCGTAATAAAATATTTATTTCTTCAACATCTTGATTATAGAGCGTTACTTTTTACGCATGGATGTTCTTAATATTAATTTCTTACGAATCAAGCCTATTTTAATTTTTGAAACTAATTTTGAAGTACTTTAAATAAACTTTATATGTATTAATCTTCGATTGCATTATTCTTTGAAATATAATAAAATATTTTGAAATTGTTAATTTATATGCCACGAAAGCATAGAAATATAATTTTTAAAACCCGTTTTATTTTCTTTGAGAATTTTTATTTGAAAAAAACCACTACAACATATGTATTTTGAACATGTGAAATAATATTTCGAAACAATTATTTTATTTATTATTTTGTAAATGACTAAATATTCGAGTCGTTTATTTAAAAAAATACAAGTATGCTAAAAGAAATGTATCAGTCCGCACAAAAGAGAAAATCAAATTTATTCCGAAGTTACCTTAAAAAAACGAAATGAAAGAAATTTTTATGTCATTCTATATGTCGGGTTTACATTAGAATCAGAGTTAGGGGCGTGAAACGAATTTTCGTTCGGATTACACGTTGTCGTTAAGCAATAGAGAAGACATTGACTAGTGCAAATACGATTATTATAGAATTAGACAAGTAACCGTGGTAATTAGATACTCGAGAAACTAATGACAATGATCCTAGGTTCAATAAAGAATCCGCGGTCAACGGGATGATAGATGAACATGCTCACGATATCTAAGTCGGACTCTTTGTTAAAACACGGAATATCCACCGAGCGTACAGACACTAAGTAACTCGCTAATACGACCTCACGAGAGAATGACTTTCTGTCGCGATGATGCTGCGGAGGAAAACTATGATGGGGTGTGTCTAAGGACACGAGATCATCGGATTCGTCGAGGATAGTAGCCTTCGTTCAGAAAGTGAGGGAAATTGACGTTGCTGATAATTGGTCAATTTCCATGTTGGTGGTTAGAAAAAGATGCTAGCCGCCCTCGAGGGAAAGCTGTACGTGTAGTGCGGCAACGCATCGACATCTGGCAATCATCTTACTCGAAGAATAGGATTTGCGTGTGGCGAACCACAGGACAGAAACCGTTGAAATGTTTACTATCGAGTACCGCTACAACTATTTCTTTTTAAGGAGAGCTATACTATTACTCCATACCTTTGTTAGACAAAATGTTCATCCCTTGACCGCGACTACGTTTGGCGACTAGTTGTCGCCTCGAGCCCAAGCTCATTATCACAAATCTCGAACAAATACAATCGGATCGAATGACGGCAATTGTTTAATTACGCCTATGATAGAATCTATATTACGGTGTTAAGGGATTTTCCCGAAGTTCCAAAGGGAAGGCTCCGATGTCCTTTCATCTCCGACATATATAAAACAAATAAATACAATTTCCTTCTTAATATCATTTCACAATATATTAATTAATATCTATATATTTTAATTTTGAATAACACTTACCTTAGAAATTCTCATTATAGAATATTTCGATATTCTCAAATATTTGATTATATTGAAGTATATCAGGTTATGCAAAGTATAAAATGAAATCTACGTGAATGTTTAAATAATTCATAACTCAGACATTTTCAAATATAAGTTACTATTATAAAATTACAATTACAAAATTCTACTAAAATACATATTACAACACTACTTTAATTGATTACTTTAAAAATAATAAATTCGAGTTTTCCTTCATCATTCGTATATCTCAATTTTAAAAAATACCAATAAATCAATATAATAGAACTTATAAAAAGGAAAACAAACATAACGTGCAGTAGTTTGCAAATGTAATAATCGTATATTTGTTCTAATTTAATACTTCTTTGGCACAATACGCATCAGAAGGTACCTCGATCTGTAGAAATATCGAATGACCAACAGAATAATCTACAAATTCGTTTAACTTTTGGAGAAACAACATGGAATTCATCGACCTTCTAATTCCTACCACAAGATTCATATCGAATAAAACGTAGGCAACAATTTTCACAGAATTTGGTTTATTCGTCTAAGCACAGGTGTAGCTTGATTGTAAGCGTATAGGTTTGTAGTTTGATTAAAAGAGAATTAAATATCACTTAAGAATGTAAAAATTTCACGTTTTAAGAAAGTGCTCAAATCTTTTGTACCAATTCATTTGGAAAATAACATTTAATTAAATTAAAAAATTATTATTTAATTAATCGATAATTATTTTTTAAATACTTTTTAATTATTTTTAATCGTCATTCATGTTATGTTACTTTCTTTTAATAAGTTCATTTTTTCATCCATACTTTTTTGATAATTTATATTTTCGATATTTTACGAAACTTTTCTTTTTGAACAAATATCTAACGACATTTTGAAATTGACAACAAAATTAAAAGTATAAATTATTAATATTATAGTAAAGCTACTGACAATACTAGCGTGATGTCAAAGAACTCTTCCATTCAATTCAAAGTTTCGTAATATATCAAAAATGGAATAGATCAAAGAATTTCACATTAAACAGACATGTATACACATTGATACTATCTTATTAGTTGTTATTATTTTTCACAGAATACAAAATTTTGAACAAATTAATCCTGCTGCAATTTTATAATAATCAATTATATCTTGATCTCGATTCAATTTCAACCGAAACTGCTTTTGAAAAATTCTTAGCGACAGCGAAATTTAAATCATTCTACACAACGAAGAATGTAATTGACATTTTGAGTCCAATATTGGTCCTCAAATATTTTTAATTTAATAAATGTTCTAGTTTTTGACAATCATTTAATATTCTGCAAATGACTCTCCAAAATAAAAATAATTTGGATTAAAAATAATTGTAAAAACGTTGGACAGTAAAAAATATGCTTAAAGGCGATGTTTCTCTAACAACGTATTTTTAGGAAATATGGAGCTACATTGAAATATTATTCGTTAAGTATCTCATTCTACACGAGAATAAAGAATATTTTATCATCTTGTTTAAATTATTTAATTATTTATATACAGAGTAATTAAATTAATCGTGTAATTTTGACTGTTATAAGAAAAGACATTTCAGAGAAATGTCACATGATACACATTTCATATAAAAAATCAGAGTTATAAGTTATTTGATGACTTAAAATTAGGTGAATTATCCTGTATAATAGGAATGTTAAAAAAGCAAGTATCTTACACTTTAAAAACTTACGATATCTACTAAAAAGAATAAAAAATGTTCAATCAACATTGGTTCTAAAATCAATACTTGTAGATAGCATAGAATATAATCTTAGCCCCCAAACTTAGTTTACTGAATTCTATTAATTTAATCAACTACATTATTTAATAACGTAGTTGAATTATAAAAGTAGAAAATGTGTATATATCTGTCAAACAAGATAACACAATATTGAATATAAATGAAAAACAAATCAAACGTCTCTTTGAAATAAATAACAAAATGTTACGGTTGGCTATGATATTTTATTGAAATTGGTGGTATCTTTCTTTAAACTTCAATTTCGATAAATATTTCTGTTTACGTGTGAATTTTATTATTAAATTTTATTAAATTTGATTTATATAATAAATTTTAATAATAGTATTACCACGAGACGTAAGTACCTAAATTGTTTGAAAATATAAAATTACGTTTTTGTTGAAAAAATTAATTATAGATTCAATATTGATTAAGCATCTTTTATTCCGCTTAATAAATATTGTAAGTTTTTAAAATTTCAGATCATTATTTTTTTATACTCTGTATATAAATGTAATACATATATAATGTACCAGAAATTTTATCTCGTTTGTTGGAGTAAATAAAACACGTATAGTAATCAGAAGAAAAATACGAAAGGATAAATAAAAACGGTGGAAATGCATTCGTTTCCGAGAGTAATCATCGTGACCAAATGTTATAACACAGAAATTATATAATAAGATACATAACACTGTATTAAAATCATATCGAACAAAAAAATACTGGAATAATAAACAAGAACCTTCTGCAAACACTAAACCGAAACTATTTTTCCCAAATTAATTTATTTTTTCAAATCAATCATTCATTCTTCCAATTTTTAGTTATTTTATATTAAGTAGATAAAAGAAAAAATGTTGAATGAAATTGAATATTAAATTTTAAAAATATTCAAAATACTAAGAACACAGAGTATCCCAGCTATCGTAGTACAATCAACAAATGCGTGATTCTACGTAAAAAATAACTCGAAGATATAAAATAAAAGTTTTTCATACGAAATTTTCATTTTTAATAAAATCGAATTTAAAAATTTGTTTGGTACAACACGTGAACTTGAATAATTACTTATTCGTATGCGCGTGAACAATCAGCAGGAAATTATTCCACATGCGAAAATTAGACAAAAATGTGGAATACAATTCTTCCGTTTAAAGTCTCGTTTTCAAGAAAATAGGCTTCGAACGTATTTAATTAAAAATTGATTTGATGTAATACGTGCATTTATCAAATTGTCGAATTTAATATTATCGGAAACGGAAATTGATCCTATGAAAAAATTGTATTCTACAGTTTGTAATTATTCCTGCACGTAGAATAACCTTATATCGATTATCTACTCTTGTGTAGCCTGGAATTAACAAAGTTTAAATATATTTGACAAGTTTGGCAAGTGTTATTCTATATTTTCAATTTGCTTTATCACGTAGAGTGTTATGTAATCATACCTTGATTACAGGGATACCCTGTATATTCTGCTAAGTCGGAACAAAAATATTAGGTATTGATCAATAGCCACGCAAGAATCTAAAATTCTTCATTCATTCCTTCAGAAACAAATCACGCCCATATCGCTTAAATAGAATACAGGCCTCCACGAAACAATCGAATTCGACGATACGATTCTCCTCAACTTTTACTAGTCTTCACAACGATAATTAGTAGGATAATTATCTAAACATCTTCTTCGTCTATTGAAGAATCAACCTACGACAAAATTCTATCTATGGACAGTCTCACTTATCTCATTTGTGGTAAAAAAACCAGACAGAATCCCTCAGTCAGTTCGAAAATGTGGAAAGTAAGTCGACCGAAAAATTTTATTTCTCCACTCATCACTTATTGATAGAAAGAGAAACAAACCATAGAAAATGAGCAAATGTTATTCCAGTCGATTTTTCACATAAGTACACGTTCCTTAGCTTCTCCTCCAAATCGAGGTTTTATCTTT